>NC_084641.1:17934647-18650897 GCF_019802595.1 Syngnathoides biaculeatus
TGATTTTGTTTTTTTATTTTTTGCTTTCTAGCAGAAGCAAGGAGAATTTGTGCTGACGCTGCTATTTTTGACTGTTCATAACTCCTTCCACCTTCCCGCAGGCCCCAATTCCAGCTGTAGAAAAACGGTCCCAAAGCATGATTCACTGTAGGTGTTCTGTTTGTTTATGGCCCAAACGTTTTCCCTTTGTTTCCCCCAGATAGGGTTGGGAAGCGTTATTACGGTCCAACGAAACCAAGGTTGAACATTTTGGTCATAATTCCCAGAGATATGTTAGATGCAATCGTAACCCACAAAAAAAGAACACCGTAGTGTGAAGCATGGCGGCAAGCAAGCAATGTACTTCAGAGGTGTTTTTCTAAGGCCTTAGACAAGGTGGAATGAATTATGAACTGTTCAAAAAAAGCAATGTTAGCACAAACCTTAAGGATTTCGCTCAAGAGCAAAAAACATTGGGGTTAACCGATGGCATTTTGGACAGTGGCAAGCTGTGTGATACCGGTAGGCCTCATTTAACACGTTTCAATGTGATTGGTTATGCGTAAACAGAGCAACATCCCACTTAAAAGAGGATGCGCATACTTGCGCGTCATTATTTCTTACCCTTCTCAAAAAGACTTTATTTTTACTTCTATAGAGTTATAGTGGCGGCACGGTTGTGCAACTGGTTGGAGCGTTGGTCTCACAGTTCCGAGCACTGGGGTTGAAATCCCAGCCCTGCCTGTGTGGAGTTTGCATGTTCTCCCCATGCCTGCGTGGGTTTTCTCCGGGGAATCCGTTTTCCTCCCACATCCCCAAAACACATTAATTTGACAGTCAAATTGTCTATAGGTTTTGGCATCAGTGCAAATGGTTGTTTCTTTCTGAGTGCCCTGCGATTGGCTGGCAACCAGTTCAGGGTGTACCCCGCCTCCTGCCCGTTGACCGCTGGGATAGGCTCCAGCACTTCCGCGACCCTCTTAAGGTTAAGCGGTTAAGAAAATGGATGGATAGATGGATGAATTCAATGGCACATCATTTTCTTAGCAGGCGACAGAGAAAGGCTGCATTCCGTCTAATTATGGGTCAAATACCCATTTGGGATTCGACTCGTTTGTCTGCTTTAGTGTGATTGGGACGGCTACGTGCAGCAAAACAACACTATGTCATCGATGAAGTGTGCGTGCACGTGTGTGTGTGTGTGTGTGTGTGTGTCAGGTTTTGATTTAGCGTATAGTTTTAGTGAGCATTATTAGGATGGGAGTTGCCTGCCACAGTACCGCTGATGGATTCCTCTCATGTACCGGCAGCCTCATAATCAAATCCAATCATTTGTGCCCTGTCAGCAGCGCCTCTGAGCCCCCCCTGTCTTGAGGCGGACTTTTCCTCAAAATCCATCAACATACATAATTCTGCACGGAAAAAAAAAAAAAGAGAAACGTCATGACCAACATTAAAAATACTGTAAGGCTGGAGTTCTTTCTAATAAGGTATATTTAATATTATTGTAAGCCACTGTAACATTATAGAATGTTTGAACATGAACACTGTTTAAACATAGAAACAAAATTTCAAGAAAAATGTATTGGATGTCAAAGTTTAAAAAAAATTCAGAAATGTTTCCAAGCAAACAGATCCCAAAAATGAAATACAAATGTATTGTACTTACAGTATTTTATGGCTCATATGATCAAAGTAGGACCTGAAAGCACAACAACGATTGCACCTCAACACAAAACTTAATTAACCAAAGGAGTAACAACTAGTGAACAACAACATCGAGAAAGAAAATGACAAAAGTCTCGATGCAAAAGAACTCGTAAACCCAAAAATCCACACAGCGGATGAACGGAGCACAACAGTGAACAGATCCCGAACAAAATAAGTAACCAAAAGAGTGCAACAAGGGTGAAATACAAACTACAAGCAGTACACCAGGTCAAAGCTGCAAACAAAAAACAAGATCTAATCCACATGAGATTAGAACAAAATAGCAAACAGACAAAAAGTAACAACAGAAGATCATCTACAAGATTAACAAAAAGACAAGAATAGAAAATAATTTATATATGACCAAGAGCGAAGAAGGTAACTAACTATAAGAGACCCGACAGGATCACCCTAACCCATGACAGAAGCGCCCCAACAAGTTGGGCCACAGGTAGGTCGTCATTAAGGTAAAATGCTTGAGGGAATTGAATCAATATAACCTCGAAGAGCCTCTTGTTCGGATTTGCCGACCTGATAAAGTCTAGAACTGCGCAGAGTGGAATTCACAATCTCTCCCCCCCCCCCCAAAAAAAAAAAAAAAAAAAAACATGCTGCACAAAGCTTGCTCACCAAATCCACTTTTGGCTACCAAAATACCAAAGGCAAAAAAACAAACAAACAAAAAAAAAAACTCGTCTACCAACTGATCAGTCTTGATGAAGTCCAAAAGTTGCTTTCCCGCTTCTTTGCCTCATATAGAGTAATAAAAAAATCCTCTTCATTTCTGAAATGAAGGTAGAGAGCAATGATTACCTTTTATTTATTAAATATATTATATACAATGTTATTATTTATTATTATATATATATATAGTCATTACATGCCATTCCACACACACATCAACCATACAGCTAAGGGATGGAATGCAGGCAAATGTTTTTAGTCTTTCTTTCTTTCTTTCTTTCTTATGAATACTATTTTATCTGTACAAATTCGGCACGTGGGTGGTTGTTAAAACGCGGTTCTTGCTTTGTTTTCGGCCCTCGCGGCGACTCGTTGCGCACTTCACGTGACGTACCATAAAGTGACGTAAGAATCAGCTGACGCCAAGACGGAAGTGCATCAAAACACGAACTCGTCAAGTGGTCACATTTTCTTCAGTGTTCTGCTTTCTAGCTTCCTTACGCATGGAGTCGACACTGGAACAACATCTTGACGACACGTAAGTCATTACGAGTCCATGAATTTGTATGTTCAGTATTTACCCAAGAAAATGAAAATGTGTGTGTTGTTTGTTTTGTTTTTGTGGCGTCACCTTTGCAGCATGAAAAATCCATCTGTGGTTGGCGTTATATGTACGGACGAGCAAGGACACAACCTAGCATGTAAGTCAACTTCCTGATCTGATGTGTCGCTTTAACGTGGAAGTAATCTACGGTTAGCACAGCTGCAGAATAGATTTCAGATCTTTACAAACACTTGGGCATCCTAATGGATTCTCAAACATTTTGTTTTCCAGCCTGGACCCCCTTCATGATAATCAGCATCAAAACGCCTCACAATGCTAACGTCGATTAAGTATTAATAACATGTAAAATCCTCAGTGCCACAGCAATTAAAATGTTGCCTTTTTGGAGTAATGAATTACTAAAGTATTTCCTGAAAGGCACGTTTTATTCCGGTGTTTGAAAGCATTTCAATATTGTGCTTGAGAGCGGCTTATAAAGTTTCAGTACTGGCTGTATGAGGGTGCTAGGATTTCATTTGTGTGGGCGTGTTTAAACGTTTTAGTTTAGTGTGAGTGTAAAGTATCGCCTGTTGTACCATTGCAGTAACATGTGGGAGAATAAAACGCATTACTGCGTTTGAAAGTGGTTCACGATGTGTGTTCGAGCACTCGTAGTGTGTGTGAGCATTTCAGTGATGAATGTGAGTTTTATGTGTGTGAGAGATGCAGTTCTGCATTTGTCCTAAAATGTTACGCGGTCCTCATGGTGAAAACTTCCTTTTAAATCACGCCGTATGTCCTCTTTAATATGAAGGAAGCGATTTCATGTTTTGATTGCCGTTTGTTCTCTTGCGTGACCTCCAAACAGGCCGCGGCTCGCTCTCGGACGAGCACGGAGGCGTGGTGTCCGTTTTGGCTAAGCAGGCCGCCACGCTTACCAGGGACCCCACGGACATGCCCACTGTGTGCCTGGAGTCCGACTCCGGGTGAGCATACACGCTGACTTGCTTTTCGTAGTTATGTTGCTTATTTTGGCGCCATCTTTGTCGGCCTGGGTTTTGTCGTTCAGCGCCTTGACGTTCACAAGGCCTGAAATCGGGTCTCCAGCCAATCAATGTGGACTTAGCATATTTCTCTCACATTCCAAATAAAATGCGTTCAATATGTGTGAATGCTTGTGACATGTTGTGGTCTCAGCGTCTCCGCATTACACGTCTGAGCGTTTCTGTCCATCATTCAGCTGAAAAATGACAGAAAATGGATGGGTAAGATCATGCTTAATTGGGTCCACTCTTCTAACAGTTTAATAATATCACAATCATATTAAATATAATTAGATACCACAAGAGATGAAATTGTTGTGCGTTCTCAGGTGAATAAAAATCTATAGGAAAAGACACAGGCAGCACGGTGATTCGGCAGGAATGCGTTGGCCTCACAGTTCTGAGGTTCCGGGTTCGATCCCCGCCCTACCTGTGTTGAGTTTGCATGTGCTCCCCGTGTCTGTTTGAGTTTTCTCCGGGCACTCCGGTTTCCTCCCGCATGCACGCAACATGAAATGGACACTCCAAATTGCCCCGAGGTGTGATTGTGAGTGCGGCTGGTTGTCTCCATGTGCCCTGCGATTGGCTGGCAACCAGTTCAGGGTGTACCCCGCCTCCTGCCCGTTTATAGCTGGGATAGGCTCCAGCGCTCCCGTGACCCTCGTGAGGATAAGCGGCTAAGACAATGAATGGTATGGATGATAAAGACACATTGAGTTGAATCTGGTTTGTGTGGCTGTGCTGCCACCGAGTGGACACCTCCCTCAACTCCCAGTGACGTCTTTTTCTGGGGGGAGGGGGTATGTCAGAGTGGGACTCGAGTGGGTGGGGACATAATAATAGTTGTTACTGCAGTTGCAGAGTTCTTAAGCTGGAAATCATGCAATACACTTGATATTTTAATTATTTTTACATTTAGAGGGACTTTTTTGTCATCATCGTTCATATCCTTTCTATGTATGAGCTTATCTGACGTTCTAGTAAATGCACACCTGTATGTAGATGTTTTTCATTTTGTACATTGTGCTGTAGACAATCAAAGTTTGACACGAAGCTCCACCCAATTAGTGTAACTTTAATCATCATAAACTACAGTAGCTGTACATCACAAAAGAAGACAGATGTTTCATTGCTCAAAAATAGATTAGATATGATTGTAAGCAGCATTACAAATAGGATTTGCAGACGCATAAGTGCATATTCTACTTTTCTTTCCCTGTATGTTTTTCAGCAACATTTTGGTGAGGAGTCACGGGAGTGTCACGGTTGCCGTTCACAAGATTTCCTCCTGAAAAGATCGTGTACAGAAAATATTGATGCAAAGTTTTTCTGCCCCCAAGAGCACCCCCCGACCGTCCGCGTGTGTCAGCCTGTGAGAGTTTTCATGATGTGATGTACAGAAGCGTCATCTATTTCCAAAATTGCATCCTCTTTTACAATAATAAATGTGGTCATGTTTTTGAGCGATTTGACGTGTTCATCAGGCAACGAGCAGGATTTGGACACCGGCCATTGTAACGCTCTACTTTTAGCAGCAGCAGCAATTAATTCTTATGCTTTGAATTGTTTTACAGTGGTACCTTGATTTGTGAGTAATAATAATAATATTTCCAAAAATCAAAACAAAAAAACTTTCTTGGTGTTTACCACTACACAATTACAGGACTTTTAAGACATACTGAGCAGTACCCACCCGCTTAGCACGGTTAAAATCCAATGTTGGATTTTTTTTTTAAACAACAAATGTGGACATTATTTATATATATATATATATATATATATATATATATATATATATATATATATTTTTTTTTTTAACCCTCTGTCCCTTGTTAAAAAAAATGGAAAGGTGGTTTGTGAAACATACTAAAACCAAATCAGTCGGTAGGATGGCACGTTGAGTCGTTAAACACACTTAAATTTAGACAAAGTAGGTTGACCTTGGTGATGATACAAACTTAAACAAAATCCTTTTACCCCCCCATGATTAATCTTGTGATATCTTGCAATTTTCAAATTCATTGTGATTTTTAAAGAAAATTTGAATAAAAGTGTAACGCCTTGTAACATTCTATTTCTACATTTTAATTTTAAAAGCTAAAGTGTACTATATTTAGGGATTGGAACTTTTTTGTGTTTTTTTTCCCCCTCAGCCTTTTGCCAGTTATTAAAAAAAATTTCTTCAGGCTGTTTATCGCTACTCCCTTATTAAAGTGTTTATCCTAATGCTAACAGACAGTGCAAAATGGGCAAATGAATAGCATTGGTGTTGCAGTGTCGTTACCCTTCAAGCAAGTTACATTTAAATACAAACGGTGGCGCAATCCATGCAGTCAGACATGACAATCCTCACCGGCATGCATCCGTAATAATCTGCAAAGAATGACGAATATTGCTAAGGACTTCAGATGCGCAATTTCCAACATGCTCCATTTTACTGTATATCAGTTTGTATTTTTCAGGGCGAGCACATCAGAAGGAGCAGCACAATCTCCATTAAATTGAAGCAAAACCTACTTGATATAAACGGTTCCTTGTGTTCTATTTAATTATCATTAATGTATGTCAAGGCAGCACGGTGGATCAGCTGGAAAGCCTTACAGTTCTGAGGTCCCGGGTTCAATCCTGGACTTGCCTGTGAGGAGTTTGCATGTTCTCCCCGTGCCTGTGTGGGTTTTCTTCGGGCACTCCGGTTTCCTCCCACATCCCAAAAACATGCAACATTAATTGGACACTCTAAATTGCCCCTAGGTGTGATTGTGAGTGCGGCTGTTTGTCTCGATGTGCCCAGGACTCCCCGCGACCCTTGTGAGGATAAGCAGTTAAGAAGATGGATGGTTGTCATTATAAAGTATAATGGTGTTCTCTTTGTTACATTTTTTGTAGGCTTGATGAATGGCATTTCCACGCATTTCAGTAGAGTAAGATGTGCCTGTGGTCTCTAAATTCAACTCGTATCTTTCATCCATCCATCCATCCATTTTCTTCGCCACTTATCCTCACAGGGAGTGCTGGAGCCTATCCCAGGTGTCAACGGGCAGGAGGCGGGGTATAACCTGAGCTGGTTGCCAGCCAATTGCAGGGCACATAGAGACAAACAGCCACACTCACAATCACACCTCGGGGTAATTTAGACTGTCCAATTAATGTTGAATGTTTTTGGGATGTGGGAGGAAACCAGAGTGCCCAGAGGAAACCCACACAGGCACGGGGAGAACATGCAAACTCCACACAGGCGGGGCCGCGATCGAACCCGGGTCCTCAGAACTGTGAGCCCAATGCTTTACCAGGTGCCCCACCGTGCCGTCCAACTCGTATCTGTTTAAGTTTTTTTAAATGAACTCTTGCGGCACCTAACGTGTTGCTTTAGTTGCAAGTTTTACGACCCTAATGTTGACAACCTGCTAAACTACCAACGGGCTGTTGTTGGTCTCGAGTTCTAAGGACTTGTGGACAGACCCCACACAAATTTAATATGTATTTAATATTGGTAATGACTGCTATCAACAGAGGACTTTTTGTAGTATGAAGCTGAATAATAATAATCACATTATGGTTGATGATTGATTTGCCTAATAAAAGAGAATAACAAGGCAGTTTCACTTGGTATGATTATATTTATTGACAGGACGGAAAATGCATGGACATTTTGCAGGAGCTTAAAAGCGCAAGAGACGTCTACAGGGAGTTCCACAGTTTGGACCACCAAATTTGCTGATGAATTTATGAGTAGCGGTATGACAACGAGGTACTTGAAAGTTCATTTGAGTGGGGGTCCATGTTGTGCAATAACAATTTTTTTCCAAATACGTATGACCTTGAAGTGCCACTTTGTGGTGCAATCTGTTAGTTTGTCTGAGATTTTGAAAAGGTTATGGATTTATAGTTACACATGAAGACATAAAAACGATTACAGTTTTTGTTGTTATTGCAATTTTGGACTTTTAATGGAACATTCACTTACTGGGATTCTCACATGAAGTGTAAATTGTGCACATTTGCCATTAGAGCAACGTGGCATTATATTTTTCATACGCACGTACACAATGCACCAATCACATTTTCAAATGATGCATTTACATTTATTTCCTCATGTTTTGTTATCGGTTCATTATTTTGTGTAAAAAGAAAATATTTGGTCAATTACAAAACAAAGATCTCTGGTTTGAATCCCCCCCCTTTTTTTTAAGAACCAAGAAAGGGTCCCGTCGATGATGCATTTATTCAAAATTGCGATTGGTAATCCAAATGTAATTAGTTACATTGCTTTGTGAAAGTCAAAGTATTGCTGACATTTTCAACAGGGTAACTTGTAATTGTGATCAAGTTCATTTACAAAGTCATCTTCAAAAAAAAAAAAAAAAAAAATGAATGAACCTGAGATGCTAACACAAAGAAGTTTCAAAAAGTACCCGGAGTGTCTTGTTTTAGGATTTTTTTTTTTTTTTTTTTTTAAAGGAACAAAGGTGTTTGCAGCACGTTCATAGTAGAAATTGCTGAGTTTGAATTTTGTTCAAACAGGCTGTCAACTGGGCTTGATTGGTCGAGGTAGAAATGATTCTCAAAATTCCTCTAAAATTCCAAAATATCCGTTTTTTAAGGTGAGACGAATACGATACTAGGATTCCTCAAGTATATGGTACAGTGTACTGTAATGTATAAATTCCCGTTTCCGGGGTTAAATACGTCCTCGAGTCCCACTCTGACGTCCTGGTGTCTCACCCACGTGACAGGCGCAGTTCAAGCCAGCCCCCGCGTCGCCCCCCTTGCTGCCCGCCCCTGCGGTGGCCTCGCTTGCTCGCAGGCGTCTTGGAGCAGAAGGTGTGAGAAGGGGATGCCGATGGGTCGCAGCCGCCGCGGGTAGACAAACGCGCAGGCAAGATCCCGGCCGGAGGAACAGCACCCCCCAGCCCCCGACCCCCTCCCCAAAAGTGCAAAGTTATGGCCGCCGGGGAAGAAGAAGAACCCCCAATGACGCGCCTTGCAGGTTTGGGGAGACTTTCTCGCAAAACTTGCTTCCCACATGCAGACCGTTGTGCTTTTGCATTGCTAAAAAATTTTTTTTCATTATTTTCGTTATTATTTGGCTCTCCCCCTCACAGGTGGCCTGCAGATGACGATGACACGCGCCGCGTAAGTGTCGCTCTGCGTCCGCTGCGAGGAAGAAGAGGGAGGGGGGCACGCGGGCAACGCCACCGCCATGCAAGCCGGCTGCGCTCCGGAGATAACAGCACAAGTGGCACCGACTACTGCACCAAGTAAGCAACACGCGCCCACGACCGCCATCAGCGAAACGCCCGCTTTTGCGCGGCACTGCAAAGCAGCAACGTAGGGTGGCGCCCCCGACGTACGAGTTCTAATCCTTCCGCGGCGGCGCTCGCAACGCAAAGCGAACGGACCAATCGACTTTCCCCCTTAACACGAATCGGAATGCCATTCATCGCTTCGGGCCTGCAAAACACCGCACCCCCCCCCTTTTTTTTGTTTTTAATAAGAAAATTAGTACTGACTGACTATTGTACGGTATTAAAAACATACAGTACGACTGTTTTTTTCCCTTCCTTTGAACTCAATCTTCACAGTTGTGTCCTTTTTTTTATAGTCACACTCTCTTCACTTTCAGCATCTTCTCCATCTTTTCATGGACAGCCGACAAATTATTTTAACAGCCTTTATGGACTTTTTCGGCTTCATTGTAGTACATCATATGGTGGAAGTGTTGCACTTGTACACCCAATTTGGCACCCTTGGCCTCTCTCTAATTTACATACGCTTACAAAAGATTTCAAATAGCATCGTTTTTTTATCGTTGTCGTTCATTTCCAGTATAAGATCATTTAAAATGTAAATTAACGCGATAATTTTAAATAAAAGATTAAAAAAGAGCTAATAGATACATGTTATCTACTATGCATTTAAAATATATTTTTTTCACCCCCGATATTTATATGAGATTAGATACAACTTTATTCATTAATTAGCAAAGGAAAAGAAGCAGTAAACTGATAAAAGTGTGGGGTTTGAAACATGGAATAAGAAAAGGCTCTGATAGTTCAGTTTTAGATGTTCCTTAACCCCAGCTGCTATGTTAGTTCCTAGGTGCAAGCAGAAATGTTTTGGGGCAGTTGAACCCGTTTCACATTTAACCCCCAAAATGTTCAATGGATTCAATTGATGTACTGTATGTTTAAGAGCAAAAGAAAAAAAAGGAGCATAACAACATTATTAGCTATCCAGCAATCGTAATTATAGAAGAGAATGTATAGAATAGATGATTCCAAATGTCAATTAAAAAAAAAAAAGAAAACACTCCATCCATCCATTTTCTTAACCGCCTATCCTCACAAGGGTCGCGGGAGTGCTGGAGCCTATCCCAGCGGTCAACGGGCAGGAGGCGGGGTACACCCTGAACTGGTTGCCAGCCAATCGCAGGGCACATTGAGACAAACAGTTGCACTCACAATCACACCTATGGGCAATTTAGAGGGTCCAATTAATGTTGCATGTTTTGGGGATGTTGGAGGAAACTGGACTGCCCGGAGAAAACCCACACAGGCACGGGCAGAACATGCAAACTCCCATACAGGCACAGCCAGGGCCGGGATTTGAAACCTTGTCCTCAGAAATGTGAGGCCAAGACTTTCCAGCTGCGCCAACGTGCCACCTATAAAAAACACCCAAAACATTATTTTACATATTTCATCTTATGTTTGTCATGTGTTTCGAACTTATGTTTGTTTTAGAAGGGCAACATAACAAGAGAGTGACAATACTACATATATAGTTAGTAAAGGTCTGAGGATTGCGCCGCTTTGGACTCTGGAATCAATTATTCCAAATAAAATGTGTGTAATGTTGTTTGAAAAGTGAACCAAATTGAAGTTGCACTTGAATTCCATTTTGTGTGTGTGTGTGTGTGTGTGTGTGCGTGAGAGAGAGACAGTGAGAGAGAGAGGGGGAGAGAAAGAAAGACGTGTAACTTGCTTCATGTTCTCCTTGCAGATGTAAAGTTTGAAGTGTACGAACTGAGAATGTCACGCAGAGACGATGACCTGTGACCTTTGTTTGAAAGAAAACCAGCAAAACAGGTGACTCAAAATGCTCACCTCCTATTTGTCTTTTGATTTGTATTTTTGTACCTGCCCTGTTTGGCCACTTGGTCATGCAGAATGGAGGACCTGCATTCCTTTTTATGCCAGAACAGATTTGTTGTACAGCAGGCCATTTTAGTACATTTGTTCCTTCCTTTCATCAATCCATCCATCCATTTACCTAACCGCCTATCCTCACTAGTGTCACAGATGTGCTTTTCCCCCTGTTGTTCTTTGTGTTGAGATACATATGTCCCGAGAATTCTGGTTGGACAGAATGACCTTTAGGAGCAGACAGGTAGAGAGAATCCAGAGATTAAAAACATCAGTATAAAAGCAGCACATGACAACAATGACAATATGCAAGAGTTAGATTTGATTTACCGCTACACGTTTGACTGGGAAGCCAGTGCTACAATTTGTGAGGAAGGGACGCGACGAGTTGCAAAATGTACGTGTCGGGACAGGACAGAGGTATTGAGCCAGGCAGCGGGAGTGTCGTGTCAAAACCCCAGTGAAGTATCTGTACGCAAACGAGTGTACAGTCCAGGAGGTCTAAGAACCTACCCGTGTATTTCTCACACACATTTTGTCTCCTTCAAACAAACCTAATTGCTAAAAACTCGCAGTGATGGAGTGCTGTCATGTCGTGGGGCAGCATTGTTATATTCTAGAACATTTAGTGTCCAAGAGTAATAAAGTTGTACTACAACAGCGTCTTTGTGTTGTAATAATCTCTTGGTTTAGTAGTTGTTGGATAGGAGGAGTTGTCATAGTGTGCGTGTTTATGGGGTGCGTTGGCAAGAAAGACCAAAAAAGCCTCAAGTAATGAACGGTGCCGAAACTGCCGGCGTGTCGTAAAGTGAAGCGCAGAATGTGAACAGTGAAATTGGTGCCCCAAACCCCTCTACCCCCCAAACCCCCAACCCCCTCCTGCCTCCTTTCCACAGCTCTTTCTTATTGGTTGTTTCCACGATGATGAAAGTGACCTCATCCGGGTTCAACCGGCGCTATAAAGCACTCATTAGATATTCTATAGCTGGCAAAAAATAGTCTGGGTATGGGGGGCCAGTTCCACTTACACGCATTAAGCATGCTGGTTGTGATGCCTTGCTCATGATAGCTAAGCAGATGAAGGAGCTCACACTCAATTGGAATTGGAGCACCCCTTACTGTGGTACAATTTGACATTGAAAAATATACTCTTCGTCATATCATTTCAGCCAGCATCAAAGAATCAACTTTTTTTGTTCTTTCTGCAACATGATTTCGACAGGTTCTTACTTACTTGCTTGTTGTCCCACTGCCGTTGATTTGTTGGTTCTTAGATTACGAGTCAGACTGAAACTGTTTGCATAGGGCCAAGGATTATTTGACACTTGGTCAGGGACCAATCACACGAATGACACTGAATCAGGGACCCAACTCTTTAGTGACCTTTTAGGAATCCAGTAGTGTTGTCATAGTCTAGTAGTTTTGTAGTGTCTTCGGGAAGTGGTTTTGTATTTTTGTAGTGTAGTAATGTATTTGAGTCATAGTGGTTAGTGTCACAGCACAGCACAGCACAAGAATGGCACTCACAGTTACACATAGGGGCAATTTAGAGTGTCCAATTATTGCATGTTTTTTGGGATGTGGGAGGAAACCGGAGTGCCCCAAGGAAACCCACGCAGTCACGGGGAGAACAGGCAAACTCTACACAGGCCGGGCCGAGTTTCTAACCCTTGACCTCAGAACTGTGAGGCAGACGGTTGAACCAGTTGCTCCACTGTTCTACCTCATGACAACTATCCATCCATCCATCCATCCATCCATCCATCCATCCATCATCCATCCATCCATTTTCTTAGCCGCTTATCCTCACAAGTAGTGCTGGAGCCTATCCCAGCTGTCAATGGGGAGGAGGCGGGGTACACCCTGAACTGGTCGCCAGCCAATCGCAGGGTACATCGAGACAAACAGCCGCACTCACAATCACACCTAGGGGCAATTTAGAGTGTCCAGTTAATGTTGCACATTTTTTGGATGTGGGAGGAAAACAGAGTGCCCGGAGGAAACCCACACAGGCACGGGGAGAGCATGCAAACTCCATACATGGAGGGCTGGGATTGAACCTAGGTCCTCAGAACTGTGAGGCCAGCGTTATTCCCGGTGCTCCACCGTGCTGCCTCGCATTGGCCGGGAATCAAACCCGGGCCTCCCGCGTGGCAGTTGAGAATTCTACCACTGAACCACCAATGCATACTGTACCGGGCTAAACAATTTTTATTTTTGTGGCCAAGAATAGCTCGTATTTACTAGGCATGGTAGTTACCATTTTTTTTTTTTAACCTAAAATTGCAATTGCGAGCATGCTAAAGCTTATTGCAATTGGGAACCATTTAGCATTTTGCTATCTCAAATTCAGTACGCTAAATTCACACCATGGACTCAGTTCCAACTGAAGAACTCATAAATGAGAATAAAATGCATGTTGTAGTATTAGTAAATAAAATAAAACAATAACAGTGGGGAAGGGGGCAATTATTATTTGAATATTCAATCAATAGTCAACAAAAGAATGGATTCTAAAAATGATAAGAAAGCCCGAGTGCGACGTGTGCTTCTCTGCAGCGAGCGGCATTAGTTTCTATTTGTTGTTATCAGGAAATGTAGAGTACGGGTGTCTAGATTTAATAGCATGACTTTGACTGGAGGCTGTCGGCTGATTTTTATGATGATCCACATAAATTGGCCCGTTATTGCTGTTATTGATTGCTTTCAATTTTTCCGCTGACAACTGGAATAACAAAACATTTTGCGTATGCTAATGTGAGACAGGGCATATGCGCTTAAACAAATGGTAAAAAAGACTTTAGATATGACCAATGAAAGATTTGGAGTCTTGTTTTAAAAAAAAAAAAAAAAGATTAAATTTTTACCTTTATAGCTAAAAAAAAAACAAAAAAAAAAAACCCTCAAACGCTAACAACATTTGGACTCGTACCAGTACAATAAGTCTCTCAGAAAGTGTGCAATTGCTTAAATGACAATATACAGGTTTTTTTTACATTGTCATTTTGACCACAACAAGTTAGTCATTTTTATCACACGTATTTCATTTTTGTGACTATATTGAACATTTTCCATATGACCTTGAAATTGACACCCTGAATTCTATAATGTTTTCAGTGACATTCAAAGCAGGATTTTATATTTCTTCTATAGATGATGAAACATTGGCTAGCTCCAGAGTTAATGTTTACAGGTTCTGTAATTATTATCATATTATGTGTGTAAATGGACGTCAAGCTTAACATGTCCACGTTGACGCGGAATACAACAAATGATCTCAAAGCTTTTGAGAAATACATTTGTTAAGCATTACACAGCCGTCTTGCTAACTGAATCATGTTGCTGAGCAACGATCCAAAATGTGCTGCTTCGATTTCGTAATTTATGAAATGCATACTGTATTGAATCATGTCCAAGTGAAATTCAACCCCGACTCCAATGCGCACTTCGTGTTGCACGCCACCCATTGAAGCAGATCCTAAGCGTGGACGGAAAGATTCAGAGCGCAGGAAGTGCACAGAGTGCTGTGCCACTGGAGCTGCTCATTGGCACCTTGGCAGTCACCAGCAGCCAGACGAGCATCTCTCAAACTAGTTGCCATTTTCTTTTCTTTTTTTTTGTCTGTAGTGGGACCCGAAACCATGTTCTCCATCCCTAAGGCCCAAGTCCTTACAGACTGAGTGACTTGCACCTATTGCGACATTAGCAAAATGCAAACATTAACTAAAAATGTTCACCCTGTCAGCGAGTGCACATATTTTACTGCTTGCACATACGTACATTTGTCTGTTTGCCGTTCTTGGAGAAAAAAGGGTTTTTAACAGCATAATGCCCACATAATGCTATGAATATGATTTACAGTGAAGAAAATAAGTATTTGAACAGCCTGCTGTATTACAAGTTCTCCCACTCCCCAAATTTTCATGGTAGCTGCATGTCCACTGTGAGAGAAATAATCTAAAAAGAAAAATCCAGAAATCACAATGTATGATTTTTTTTAACGATTCATTTGTGTGATGCAGCTGCAAATAAGTATTTGAACAGCTGTCTATCAGCTAGAATTCTGACCCTCAAAGACCTGTTCGTCCGCCTTTAAAAGTCCACCTCCACTCAGATGCACCTGTGTGAGGTCGTTGGCTGCATAAAGACACCTGTCCACCCCATACAATCAGTAAGACTCGAACCTGTAATATGGCCAAGACCAAAGAGCTGTCCAAAGACACCAGAGACAAAATTGTACAACTCCACACGGCTGGAAAGGGCTACGAAGAAATTGCCAAGCAGCTTGGTAAAAAAAAGGTCCACTGTTGGAGCAATCAGTAGAAAATGGAAGAAGCTAAACATGACGGTCAATCTCAATCTGAGTGGAGCCCCATGGAAGATGTCACCTCGTGGGGTCTCAATGATCCTTAGAAAGGTGAGGAATCAGCCCAGGACTGATACAGAGGAGTCATGGGAGACTGTTTTGTGGTCAGATGAGACCAAAAATTTAACTTTTTGGTCATAATTCCACTAATCCTGTTTGGTGGAAGACGGATGATGAGTTCCATCCCAAGTCCAACATCCCTACTGTGAAGCATGGGGGTGGTAGCATCATGCTTTGGGGGTTTTTTTCTGCCCATGGGACAGGACGACTGCACTGTATTAAAGAGAGGATGACCGTGGCCCTGTATTGTGAGATTTTGGTGAACAACCTCTTTCCCTCAGCCAGAGCATTGAAGATGGGTCGTGGCTGGGTCTTTCAACATGACAATGATCCGGAGCACACAGCCAGGAAAACCAAGGAGTGGCTCCGTAAGAAGCATATCAAGGTTCTGGCGTGGCCGAGCCAGTCTCCAGCCTGAAACCCAATAGAAAATGTTTGGAGGGAGCTGAAACTCCGTGTTGTTTCTCAGCGACAGCCCAGAAACGTGTCTGATCTAGAGAAGATCTGTGTGGAGGAGTGGGCCAAAATCCCTCCTGCAGTGTGTGCAAACCTGGTGAACAACTACAGAAAACGTTTGACTTCTGTAATTGCAAACAAATGCTACTGTATTAAACATTAACATAGATTTTCTCAAGTGTTCAAATACTTATTTGCAGCTGTATCACACAAATAAATCGTTAAAAAATCATACATTGTGATTTCTGGATTTTTCTTTTTAGATTATCTCTCCCACAGTGGACATGCACCCACGATGAAAATTTCAGACCCCTCCATGATTTCTAAGTGGGAGAACTTGCAATACAGCAGGGTGTTCAAATACTTGTTTTCTTCACTGTATTTATATTGATGGAAGACCAGTCATGTTGACCCCCTGCCAAAAATGTAGACTTAAACCAACCCAACAGGTGGTTTGAGAGCAGGCTTCCATCAGTAATTTATTTGCAGTAAATCTCTTTATTTGTGTTTCAAAAGATGACACGATGCTCAGTTTGACCCTTGCAAAATGTGGGTCGCGACTTCATGGCAAAAGTGCGGTTGAGACCACACGAGAGGGGTTAAAAACAAAAACAGCTGGCTACGTTGAATTGTGAGGCGATCTGGCCTCCTGAAAGCGTCAGGCACGAGGCTAACGTTTCACGTCGGCGAGACGCTTGGCTGACACCAACATGGAGAAATGGTGTCATCCGCTTTTGGAGGATTGTGAAGTCATATTCTAGAACACGCTTGCCCTTTAACGCGAGCCGTGGTTTTGGGTCGGGTTTGTCCAAACCTTCGACCGACGCTGAGTTTTTTTAATGGCAACCGCAAACACCAAATCACCGTCTGGCCGCAAAATAGTTGTGCCGAAATTGACGATGTGCTTATTAATGCAGTGTTGTTATTTTAAAAAGGTGAAAGTAATTAGTTGTTATCCCAATAAAGCTATCTTATTTTTTTAAATCTTAATATAATTTTACGGTTCATAACTTTATTTCAATAGAAAAAAATGAATGATTTTCTTTTTATCTAAGCATGTTTTTATTTTTGCTTGCTTTGTCCATTGTTTCCAATTATCTGGAGAGCTACCAAAATCTGACTAAACTGTATATATTTTATTATTGGGTGGTAAATGTACATTCCTGCTTTTCTTTTTTTACTGAAGTACATTCATAAGTGTGTACTTTTACTTCAGTAAGGAAGGGGTTTCAGTATTTTTACTTTATCATTTTTTTTTTTTTTTTTGCACAAGCGTCAGTATTTTAAGCATTTACTTAAGTACTGAATACTTCCTTTTGACAACTCTGGTTAAAATGCAATGTAATGTTTTGTAACATTTTACCCTCAATGTCGGTGTTGTAGTAGGGTAAGTTTTTAATATTTTTCCTACTTGGCACAATAATAAACATATTCTTAACCTGCTAAACCATTGGAGGCAAACTCAAGGCCCTCGGGCCAGATGTGGCCCTGTCGCAGGGCACATATTGACACTGTCACTGAGCGGGAATTGATCCCTCGCTGCCTGCGGCAAAGTCAGGCATGTGTACCACGACTCCATCAGTGATCTGATGTTGAGGTGTTGCATTTTACTGTTAAAAAAAAAAAACTTTTCGACACAACTTGAACAATCTTTTATTCTTGTCTTTGGATTTCAAATCTAGTATTCCGTTGGGTAGTGGTAATAGTATGATTTGGTGATTCAATATTTCTATGGTTTCATGGTGGCATGGTGGAGCTACTGGTTCTGAGCATTGGCCTCACAGTTCTGAGGACCCGGTTCAATCCCGGCCCCGCCTATGTGGAGTTTCCATGTTCACCTCGTGCCTGCATGGGTTTTCTCTGAGCACTCTGGTTTCCTCCCACATCCCCAAAACACAAATTCATTGGAGACTCTAAAATTGCTCTTAGGTGTGATTGTGAGTGCAACTGTCTCTATTTGCCCTGCGATTGGCTGTCAACCAGTTCAGGGTGTACCCTAACTCCTGCCCAATGACAGCTGGGATAGCCTGCAGTGCTCCCGTTACCCTTGTGTGGATAAGCAGCTCAGAAAACTGATGGATTGATGGTTTCACTGTTCTAAAGGCTTTCTGAGGGAAATCATAACTACAATGTGGCTTAAGAACTGTCATCTAAACTGAGTAAAAATTTTGACCTGTTTTAACAATTTGTTCAGTCAAGGAAAATGGTGGTAATAGAGGAAATCTTGAAACTTTGGAACTGCACATGGCATAAATGTAATGATAGCAGTGTTCATGGGGGGGGATCTTGAAACAGTTATGATGACGGTCGTCCCACCACAATTTCACATGTTCCTGCGGAAACGCAAGCTGTTGTTCTTTGAAGAGTCTTGGGGGAATCTCCAAACAATACCACAGACCCAAGTTATGTACATTGGAAACCAGATGTTTACATATGTTATTTCCCCTCACTCTGAC
Source organism: Syngnathoides biaculeatus (assembly GCF_019802595.1). NCBI lineage: Eukaryota > Metazoa > Chordata > Actinopteri > Syngnathiformes > Syngnathidae > Syngnathoides > Syngnathoides biaculeatus. The sequence continues at coordinate 17,953,091 of NC_084641.1, forward strand.
ATGAAATCAGACAAAGGTTTACCTGTTTTAAACCAATTAAGATTGCCAAAATTATTAATATACTGTATACTAAATGCCAGAACAATTAGAGAATACATTTTATAGACAAATTTTCCTGACTTTCTTTAAAGTCAGAATTGTATTTACTGCACATTTGATTAATATTTGTTACCATTGCTTTGGGTCAAATGCTTTGGATAGCCTTCTACAAGCTTCTCACAATAGTTGGCAGCAATTTGGGCCCATTCCGCCGAGCAGAATTGGTGTAAATGAGCCAAGTTTGTTGGCCGCCTTGGTCACGCATGGCTCTTCAGGTCTGCCCTTACATTTACATTACACAAGGATTGAGATCAGGACTTCGTGATCAGGGCCACTCTAAAACATTGACTTTGTTATCCTTAAAGCAATATATTATCAGTTTGATTGTTTGCCTCTGGCCATTGTCCATTTGGAAAACCTCTTTGTGGCCAAACCACCTGGCCGATGTCTTGAGATGTTGCTTCAGTATTTCCACATAAGGTTCTTTTCCTCATGAGGCCATCAATTTTGGGAAGTGCACCAGTTCCTCCTGGACTGAAACTCCACAGCATGATGCTGCCAACCCCCGTATTTCATAGTTGGGATGGAGTTCTCGCGCCTGTAAGCTTCCATCTTTTTCCTCCGATTGTAACAATGCTCTTCATAACCAAAGAGTTCAATCACAGTTTCATCAAACCTCAGGACATGTCTCGAAAAGTGAAGGCCTTTGTCGCTGTGTGCATTTTCAAACTGTAATCTAGATTTTTGAGGTTTCTTTTGGAGTGTCCTTTAGACTCATGTCGGTCTTTTGTTTTTGTTCTTGGGTTGATATGCACATTTTGGACCAAAGCACGGTCTTCTCTGGCTGGACATTCCCATTGTGTTTATCCTTGCATATACTTGTTTGTACAGATGAATGTGGTACTCTCAGGCATCCGTAAATTGCATCTAAAGATGAACCAGACTTGTGCAAATCCACAATTCACTTTCTGTTATTTTGGGTGGCTTCTCTTGACTTCTCCATGATGTTGCACAAAGAAGATACACTTGAATCATTGTTGACTGGACCCAGAAGCATGACAGAGATCATGATCAGAGATGTCTGATTTCAAGTCAGAGTGAGGGGAAATGACATATGACAGAGAAAATATTGGCAAATGGGTTATTAATAAACCATTTCAGGATAAATATCTCCAAGGAGTGATGGTGGACTGTGACGGGACGGGAGAGGCCAAGAGAGAGAGAGAGAGAGAGGGGGGGGGGGGTGCCTGGTTCAAATCTATCGTGTCAAATAATTGTGTCTCTAATGTATTCAAACGTTGTCAATACAACGATGAAAAGCTCCCACCCCCCCAAAAAAAAAAAAAAAAAAAAATCACATCATGTTCTGGAGTCACCCAAATGGTTTCAAGGGAATCTTCCAGTATGTAAACTTCTGATTTTGATGGAAGTGATGAAACATTGCTGTGGTATTAAGTGACCAGAAATAATGTTGGGAATCCTAATTGATCTGAAACAGGAGCTGTTTAGTCTGACTTCATGTCAGACTGATGGAAAAAAGTGTATTTGATTTTACGTAACGTATCCAAACATCTGGTTTCAACCGTTTATGCATATTTTTGTTGGACAGCTGGGACCAGGTTCGTAAGGGAGTTTGAAAGGGTCTATTTCCACATTTGCACCAGTTCTTGCTGAAACATGCACCTGTTGGTCTTTGAAATAAATTCAGTAAAAAAGGATTAGAATGATCACTTATCGATAGGACATTACATTGTTTGATCCATTCATCAAAAACAAGTGGCGTAAAACAAAATGTACACTTTCCCCATCTCTCTGATACATTAAGTAAGGATTAAACATCATTTGAACTAATCTACTATCAAATTAATTGACAGCTATTTTGGTAATCGATGATTCATTTAGAGCATTCTTCAACTTTTAATTGTACAAATGCTCTGATTTCAGCCCCTTAAACAGTGAATATTCTGAAATCTCTCGTCCCCCATGAAAGCAAAAACAATTATCGGTGTTCAACCAGAATAAGAACATTTGATTTTTCAATGATCAACATTTTTGCTTTATTTCTGTAATGTTAAAGACCAAACCGGTAATTGAATAATAATCAATTGATAACCACAATAGTACTTGGGGAAAACGAGTTTGCAATAAACCTGAATGGCAAATAAATTTTCATCAGATTATTCAACTAACCAATTGAATAATTGACTAAAATATTCGTTAGTCGGTGACAGCCCTACTATGAATACACTTTGGAAAGCATTTTTTTGAATCGGTTCTTCACAATTATGATGCGGACGTGTGAGTGCTGTGTTGTTGTGTAGGGGTAATTAATGAAGTGGCCAGTGGGAGTCGATTCTGGAAGCACGCAGCGTATGTGTAGGAGAGGCAGTGTTGGAGTGTGCGTACGTCCTGGCGTAAACGTGCGTGAACACGAGGCGGTTAAACCCCTCGCCGCGAGATGCCGATCGCCGGCCCCCATGGCTCGAACCCACAAACCCTCGGCACATTCCCAAACATGCACTCAGGCATGCTCGGCGGACAACTTATGAAAAGCACATGGGAGGCAAATATTTCCCCGGTGGTACACTGGTCCAATTCATTCCTCTTTTAATCCGCTCTGCACTCTCTGCCTAAAGGCGTCTCGCTTTCTTATACAAGTCACTTATTGATTCAGGCCACTAAGTCCCAACAAGATCGAGCGCAAACTCAAAGTTCCAACGCAATGCATTCCATGACTTCCATTTGCTTGACTTTCCAAACAAAATTTCCCTGGAGGGATCAATTCCATGTCGTATCCTTCATTCCAGAGTCCGACAGAGAAGTCTAGATTGGAGTCGGGCAAACCTTTGTGCTCATTGGCCACATTTGAGTTTTAAAACAGATACTTTGGATGTGTCATTTGTAGGTGGTTTTTTTTTTTTTTTTTTGAGCGTACAAACTATCTGGAATTGTTTTAATAATAATGGACAAAATCTCTTGAATTTAAGTGGCATAGGGTTCAGTATCATGTCTTTCCACCCTTGACAGCTACTGTACAACAACTTTAACTCTTATTGTTTACGGGATTTTTTTCACCATTTTCCCAGAGACACATTTATGAGGTCACACCCTGATGTTGGACAAGAGGTTCTGACTCTCAGTCTCTGCTCGGTTATCAGGTTGAGATTAGTCTTGTCACTCAAGTTCATCCACACCAGACTTTGTCATCTATGTCTATGTGGACCTTGCTTTGTGCACGGATGCAGTTACGTTGGTAGAGGAAAGGGCCAGCTCCAAATTGTTCCCACAACATTTGGTGCATGGAATTGTCCAAAATCTTTGAGTAAGCTGAAGCAACCAGATATCCTCTCACTGGAACTAAGGTCCAAGCCCAACTCCACAAAAACAACCCCCCCTCCACCAAGTTTTATATTTGGCAAATGCAGTCAGACAAGTTACTACCAAAACCATCATTTGTCAGATTGGCAGATGGAGAAGTGTGATTTGTCACTCCAGAGAACACATCTCCACTGCTCTAGAGTCCAGCGGCAGCCTACTTTACACTCTTGGTGATGCAAAGCGTCGGATGCAGCTGATCAACCATGGGAAACCAATTCCATGAAGCTGTTCAACTACTGTTCTTGAGCTACTCTGAAGGCCAAAGCATAAAGTTTGGAGGTCTGTCGTGATTGACTTGGCAGAAAGCTGGCATCCTCTTTGCACTGCGCCCCTCACCATCCATCCCTCAACACGTTCTGCCACTTCTTGGCTGAGTTGCCGTCGTTCCCAAAGGCTTCCAAGTTCTTATAATCCATCGGCCACTCGACTGTGGAATATTTAAGAGTGGGGAAATTTCATGGCTGCATTTGTTGCACAGCTCCACCTTGAATTCACTGAGCTCCTGAGAGCAAATCATTCTTTCACAAATGTTTGTAAAACAGCCTGCATGACGAGGTGCTGGATTTTATGTACCTGTGCCAGGGGATTGTTGTTAGCGTGACTTTTTTTGGAATAAAATGTCCTAGAACACTAAAATGTTATCAAAATTATATTTTTTGGCAATGTAGAATAAACTGAAGATCAAAATGTGAATGAACTTCCCTCGAGCAGAACTGTTGCCAATTCCATATCGCTTCTGAAACCTTTCAGCTGCCTGAGGTCTGTCTCTGAGAACTGCTTCTGTTTATTAGTCTTATGCTGAGGTAGTGGCAAACAAGGAATGGGTCTTCTTCTTTTCCTTTCGGCTTGTCCCGATAGGGGTCGCCACAGCATGTCATCTTTTTCCATCTAATCTTATCTCGTGCATTTTCTTCTCTAACACTCACTGTTCTCATGTCTTCCCTCACAACATCTTCCTCTCGCTCTTTTGCCTGGCAGCTCCATCCTCAGCACCCTTCTACCAATATACTCACACTCTTTTGCCTCTGGACTTGTCCAAACCATCTAAGTCTGCTCTCTCTCTCTCACCTTGTCTCCAAAACATCCAACTTTGGCTGTCCCTCTATTGAGTTCATTTCTAATCCTATCCAAACTGCTCACTCCGAGCGAGAACCTCGGCATTTTCATTTCTGCCACCTCCAGTTCAGCTTCCTGTTGTTTCTTCAGTGCCACCGTCTCTAATCCGTACATCATGGCCGGCCTCACCACTGTTTTGTAAACTTTGCCCTTCATCCTAGCAGACACTCTTCTGTCACATAACACACCAGACACCTTTCGCCAGCTGTTCCAACCTGCTTGGACCCGTTTCTTCACTTCCTGACCACACTCTCCATTGCTCTGTATTGTTGACCCCAAGTATTTGAAGTCGTCCACCCTCGCTATCTCTTCTCCCTGTAGCCTCACTCTTCCCCCTCTACTTTTCTCATTCACGCACATATATTCTGTTTTACTTCGGCTAATCTTCATTCCTCTCCTTTCCAGTGCACTCCTCCATCTTTGTAATTGTTCCTCTGCCTGCTCCCTGCTTTCACTGGAGATCACAATATCATGTGCGAACATCATGGTCCAAGGGGATTCCAGTCTAACCTCGTCTGTCAGCCTATCCATTACTACTGCAAACATGAAGGGGCTCACAGCGGATCCCTGATGGAGTCCCACCTCCACCTTAAATTCTTCCGTCACACCTACAGCACATCTCACCGCGGCTCTGCTGCCCTCATACATGTCCTATACTATTTTAACATACTTCTCTGCCACACCAGACTTACGCATGCAGTACCACAGTTCCTCTCTCGGTACTCTGTCATAGGCTTTCTTCTCTAGATCCACAAAGACACAATGTAGCTCCTTCTGACCTTCTCTGTACTTTTCCACAAGCGTCCTCAAGGCAAATAATGCATCTGTGGTACTCTTTCTCGGCATGAAACCATATTGTTGCTTGCAGATATTCTGTCCTGAGTCTACCCTCCACTAGTCTTTCCCATAACTTCATTGTGTGGCTCATCATCTTTATTCCTCTATAGTTTCCACAGCTCTGAACATCACTTTTGTTCTTAAAAAAATAGGGATTAGCACGCTTTTCCGCCATTCTTCTGGACAAGCAAACAAGGAATGGGTATTTAATTTTTATTTTATTTTATTTTATTTTTTTTTAGCTGGGCATTGTGTTAGCAGTTATCAGCAAACCTTCTGAAACCAAATGTAACATTTTGGGCTGCCTGGTATCAGTGTTCCCGCAAATTCACAAAACATGATTGACACCTCGTCAGTCACACTTTTTGTCTGTGATTTGTTGTTTGTCGTCTTGCACGATGGGGTGACAAGATGGAGTCATACTAGGCTGTTTTTTCCATGCATTATTTTACTCATGTACAACTTTCATGTCATACTGAGTTTTAGCAAATGCAAAGTTGTATATGTTTTTTGCCTTCTTAAATTACAAAATTTCCCCCTGACGTGATTATATTAACATGAGTATATCGCATGTATTATTTAGCCATCTTGGGACCGGGAGACAGAACTTGAGGAGCAGGAATTTCTTGTTGAAATCTTGTTTCGTATTACAGTACACCGGGATACTCCTGTTACACGCCTATGCGGAGTGTAAAAATGCAATCGCAAGGTCATTGTGATGTTTTGGCTAACGCCGATGCAGCTCGCTGTGGATTCCAGCACGATTGTGTTACACGCCACAGAAGTGTCAGAAAAAGACATCACTCACTGATGCAGCAGTGTGTCATGTCCGTCAAGCAAAAGCTGCATAATTGAGGGGTGTTTTTTTTTTGTTTGTTTTTGCTGCGCGATGTAGCTAAAAGGGACTGTTGAAGGACAATGCAGGGCTGATGAAAGGCAGATGTGTGGAGTAAGCAATGCAAGCCTACGGGGTAATGGGTGGGACTCAGTGAGCTGCAAAACAAGCCCAAAAAGCCTACAGACAGTAAAAGTCCACGTGGGACTGGATAAGACTTTTATTGGGACAAAGGATGCGGTGACGCCAGACCATCTGTTGCGCAGGCCCGGTCCTCCGTTTTTGGGGTCCGGCCAGCCATTCGAAGCGGCCACAATGCATTGGCGCTGTCATCTATGGATTTGGAATAAATGCCCGACTCGCTGTTGACGGCGGTGTGTTTATGCATAGCTTACCCATTGACCATTTCTGGGTTCATCTACTGCTGTTGAGCTGCAGACGTCCTCCGGTGGCCGACGTTTTATCGTTTGTGTGAGAGGTCCCGCGGCAGGTATTATTGATTCGCAACTTTGAATGTTAAATCTCCTTAGCCACAAAAGCTGCATTAAGTGCACTTTGAGGATGACTCAGGAGAATGTCACAGTTTTTGACCACGTCCGCCCATCATAAGCTGCTTTGAGCTATTTTGGAACTTATAAATCATGCTTGGATGCACACATTTATCGTCATCATCTGTCAACATAGTTTCACACTAACTTTAGTCACAGAATGAAGATCCTTTGGAGCCGTGATTTGTTATCCGATGGTTCACAATGCAATCACTTCGCACTTCAGTAATGTAGTTACTGTTCTATTTATGGAGCCAATTTGTTTTTCTTGTTTCACAAGCAGGCTTAACGTGTCCATCATGGCCGCGGTGGTGAATAACAACCCTCTCAAACCCTCGGTCGTCGTTGGAGAGAAGGAATAAACTCTGTGTTTTGCTTTTTCTCGTTTTATTGCATCACTTCTCCTGAAAGGATGAGACTGGTTAAAGAATAAAAATGTCCACAGCACCTTAGATAAACAGTCCTTTTGTCCAGAGTGTCCAGAGGACATGTGGATGATTGAGCACAAATGTTGCTTCCACTCAGTCAGTCAGTCATTCGCAATCTTTTTCTACCAGGTAACACCTCAAAAACACAAAATGACCAACATTATAATACAAAAGCTGAGGTCCTTTTAGCCACGCCCAGAAATTGGAAAAACTGAACTGGTAAAAAACAGTTTCACGCTGAATCTCCGCATTTAGTAAAGACAGTCTTTTTACATTTTTAGCAAGCAGTGTTTAATGTCGCTTGAAACAAAACCAACGGTGAGGCAGGAATGCGTGGGGAAATCTTTAATATCCTTTTGCTTTTTTTTTTTTGCCCCTGGCTGCAGGCCAGCCATGAAGCTCTTCAGAAAGGATGATATCTCCACCAAGGACAAGGACAAAGAGATCCAGTACGAGGAGCCACCAGACGGTGGATGGGGCTGGCTGGTGGTGCTGCATTGCTTCCTGGTAAGGTGGAAACGAGTGATGGCTCCTGCCTTCATATCTGAGCTCAAAAAAAAAAAAGCTACAGTGGAGACCGCATGGAAAAACCCTTGATCAAGTTCAGCACCTTTCTGTGATCTTTTGCTCATTTGGGTTTCTTTTTCAGGTCAACGTTCTGGTGATGGGAACGTTGAAGACCTTTGGGATCTTCTTCTTGGCATTTCAAGATGAGTTTGGGGGCTCAGCGGAAAGCATTAGCTGGATTGGGTCCATCATGTCCAGTCTGCGTCTCTCTGGAGGTTTGGGAACACTCCTCATCTGTTCTGTCTTAAAACTGACTACACCTCCAGGAAATATCTATCTTCTTTTCCTTTCGCCTTGTCCCATTAGGGGTCGCCACCGCGTGTCATCTTAGATGAACGCACATTTGTGTGGCACAGTTTTACGCCGGATGCCCTTCCTGACCCAACCCCTCTGCATTTAGCCGGGAAGAGAAGCTTACAGCACCTGGTATTCCCAGGCGGTCTCCCATCCGAGTATTAACTAAGGGAAAACCCACTTAGCTTCCGAGATCTGACGAGATCGGGCGTTCTCAGGTTAGCATGGCCGTAAGCCTTCCAGTATATATCTATCCCAGTACCCATTGATGCAGGGGGAATACAGTATATAACTTCCCTGTTGCACAGCAAAAGTGTCCTGCCGTACATGCCAAACACATCCACCGCACTGCATGACGGGACAGTTAAAAAAGAGAGAGCATTTAAGATGACTACATGTCGAAAAGAGTGAAAATATATTTCCTGGTCTGGGATTTGCATCAGCGCCCTTGCCTTCACATTTTCCTCTCTTTGACTGCCACCCATCAGCTCCCATCGCCTCGGTAGCCTGCGCCAAGGTAGGAACCAGGGTGACGTCCATCACGGGGGCCGTGCTGGTCAGCGGCGGCTTCCTCATCAGCATTTTCGCCAACAGCGTGGTGTTCCTCTACATCAGCATGGGAGTCATCGTAGGTGAGCAGGAAACCTCCTCCACAGGGTTCCTTGAATGATGCTGTATGGAAGTAAATTAGTGCCACCAGGATTTGAATTTGAAATGTAAAGTCATCACATTTTCAATAGTTGCTACAATTCGCTGTCTGAAATTCTACTGGCCACAATTCGCCGTCTAATATTCAGCGTCTGTGCCACCAGGCAGGGTTACTTCAGGTCAGAACCGAACACCCAGCCAATTGCAGTTACGCTTTCTTAGTCACGTGACGTCACATACGTTATGACCTTAATATTTATTGCTAATTATTTTGCAGCCTCAAAAGCGATGAATTATGGGGATCCCACTTTTGGAATCACTACTCTAAGATGTCTTTTCTCCGCGTAGGAATGGGTTTCGCACTACTATACCAATCCTTCTCCGTGGTCACGGCGCTCTACTTCCGGAAGAAGTTGGCGACGGCGTATGCCATCGGGCGTTCTGGGATGGGTTTGACCTTTGCCCTAGCCCCGTTTACGCAGCTGCTTCTGGACCAGTATGCTTGGCAAGGTATGAGGGAAGATCGCTATTTTGCCAACAATACATACATTGATATTGTGAAGAAAAAAAAAAGATCCCATGGAAGATCCCATGCCATCACATTTTCAAAATATTTTGCATCATCGCCCCCAACGCCGCTGCCGTCAGCGATGAACAACGCTGATGGATGAACAACGCCGCCGTTGGTGGCGGCAATAAACGACGCCACCTACAACAGCGGACTCGGCCGCGAGTGACGACAACGCTGTAAAACGGCCCGGCTCGGCACCGCAATGAACCACCCCGGCCAAAGCCGTGATCAGCTCATCGCAGCCGGGCCGTGGTGTTGTCCTCGCTCACAGCTGAGTATGGTACATGCTGTCATACTGTCGGGGAGTCTGTTGTCAGTTAGAAGTGATTCACATATCATCTAAATATGGCTCAAAACGATAGGGTAATATTGCCCCAATCACTCGATTGTGAGATGTTCTCTTCTTGGAAAAGGGCTTCCATGTCAGAAAAGTCTGAATATCTCTGTTGTTCCTCACCCATAGCAGGTGCCACTACGTGTTTTCAACAGCGAATGTCCCAGTGTGACATCTCCTGATGACGTAGCAGGCAAAATGGCTACCACTTCGATGTCGAGTGAGATTTCCGCAACTTTGTGCATGGATGACATGCTCTCCGCTCATATTTATTTTTTCGGATTGACATTGAAGTGAATAAAGTTATGTATTTTTCATTACAATATCTATTTTAGAATGTTTATAGGTGTGTCACTTCGGCTTTAAGTGCAGCTGAATATTTTTGTAACCTTGGCTGGATCTTGCCAAATACTGCTACTACTCTTACTGTACTACTGTCCAGATGTATCATTAGCATCACAATCCAATGATCCATCCATCCATTCATCCTTTTTCTGAGCCACTTATCCTCATGGGGGTTGCGGGAGTGTTGGACCTAATCCCAGCTGTCATCGGGCAGAAGGCAGGGTACACACTGAATTGCTTGCCAGCCAATTGGCGGCACATGGTGACGGACCACAGTCGCACTCACAATCACACCTAAGGGCAATTTAGAGTCTCCACTGAATGCATGTTTTGGGGATGTGGGAGGAAACCGGAGAACCCGGAGAAAACCCACGCAGGCACAGGGAGAACATGCAAACTCCGCACAGGCAGGGGCGTGATTTGAATCCCAGTCCTCAGAACTGTAGGGCCAACTTTACAACTGCGCCACTGTGCCGCCTAGTGGCATCGTGTTTTTTTTTTTTTTTTCCAAAATTAAAACAGGTGTCACAAATGACATCCATAATATCGATATTCAATGCGTATGTATCAATACTATATCATACCAGGAAATGACTTGACAGAATTCAATGTCGATATTTTGTCTTGTCAAATCCTGCAGGGTAGCTCCGAATTTGCCGATGAGACTGCTAGTATCACAATACTGCGATTCCATGAAACAGACTACATTGGCAGAATAAGCATATCGTGGTACCGCTGTGATTAGCTGGGAACCAGTTCGGGGTGAACTTTGCCTTCTGCTCAAATATCACCGGGATAGGCTACAGCAATCCCGTGACCCTTGTGAGGATAAGCACATCAGAAAATGGATGGATTAAATGAAATGGTACCTTGAATCATGTATTTTATTTTTTTACGTGACCAAGCTCGTAACTCAGTTGACTCGTTGTTTCTACAGTTCATTGGTTATTTGGAAGGAAAGTGACACTCATGTATTAATAATGTATCGTGACAGAATTGGAAATATGCACATTATACACATTTGTTCTTTATCTTTTATTATTTGAAATGACTCTTCTTTTTTTTTTTGTCTTTCATACCCTTTCTATAAAGTGGAGGGAGAGTAGTAAAGTAAGAATTTCCTTGCCCAGTGTCAGCATTGTGTTTCAAGATAATAAACATCCTGGATCTTTTGGCTCTCGCGTGCATCCCCGGCAGGTGCTTTGCTGATCCTCGGCGGCCTGATGCTCAACCTGGTGGCCACCGGGCTCCTCCTGCGGCCCATCCAAGTAAAACCCCCCACCGCGTCCAGCCGCGCTTCCCCCAGCCAGAAGAGCCCCGCCGTGTCCCTCAAGAGCTCATCAGAGAAAGAAAACGGCAAAAGCTGTCTGAACGGCTCCTCGCACTTCTCCAACGGTGTCTCCAAATCGGACTCACTCCCACCCCCTCCTCGTCCTCCTCTTGAGGAGATGGAATGTACTCAGGAAATGAAGGAGCGTTTGGAGAACCTTGAACTGAACAGACTGGTCCTAAACGGCCATGAAACCCACCAAGACGTGGTTTTGTGTAAGCCCGCGGCCGATGGCCCGCTAGAGCTCAACGGCACCACGAATGGGTCCACCCCGGTCGGGCTTCCCTCCATCTGCGCCGGCACGCCGAGCGAGGAGAGCGCCCCGAAAGCCAAAGTACTTGATTTTTCCTTACTGAAGGACCCGTTCTTTTGCATCTACACGTGGTCTCTGGTTTTCAGCCAGCTGGCCTACTTCATCCCCTACTTCCATCTGTCTGCTCGAGCCCGAACCCTGGGTATTGACCCCATGGATGCCTCTTTTATCATCTCTGTGGCAGGTAAGGCCCACACACTGAGCACTCTGTCTCTTCATTACACACTTTAATATTACATTTCACCATGACGTAGGGTTGCTTGGTATATGCCGTGTTGTGAAGGTAGGTATTCTCGAAGTACGTCGTGAATTACGTCGAAATTGTGCACCATGTTACAGTGACTAATTTCTTTTTTTTTTTAATCCAACACTACATTTTTTTTGAGTACAGTTCAGTTATATTTAACTTTTCTGTAAAATGTAGCTACCTTTGAGCCTTTAGACAGTTTTAGGACATTCATTTTGGTACATGTGTTATTAAAATTGTGTTTTAAGTAATCCTTACTGAAGTACTTGGATAAAAAATAAATTAATAAAACTAACAAACTGACTAAAACTAACTATCAAACTAATTAAAACTACCTTACCCTATTTAAGCACCATGTTGTAACGTTCAAAACTTTGGCATGATGTCATAGTGACTGACAACATTTTTTGGGAATAAACCTCCACATTTCACATATTTTTTTTTACGTATTTTTATGTTCGTCTTGATGCTTGTACTTGTGGAGCTAAGAATTTTTTTTAAGTGGTAGTTGGTGTAAAAGTTTTCCAACCACTGCACTAGATTTGGCCCACATTTGGGGGTGTCAAACTGGCTGTAATTGTAGATCACATTGTAGTTATGATTTAGATGTCGAATATTCTGTGATTAATCCCAGAAATTCATAGCATCATGTTAGCGCTGCGAAAGAGGCTTACGATACCACCTATGAAGAAAAGAAATTGGCTTTTCGCCTTTGGTGTCTGTAACTTTCACAAGGAACACAAATTCAATGGATAATGTGAAAAGAGCCTTTTGTTTTGGAATAACACATTTTCAGTGGATAATTAAAGATGTGGCTGAGGGAAAAAAAAAAATCAAATAGCTCAGCTATGTCGATTTAGCTGAGTTATTGTCGACGACCTCAAAGCTCTGCTGGGACTCCCACATAAAAAAAGGAAAGAGGAAAAAAAAAGTTCCACTGAGAACCAAGTGATGTTTAAGACACAAACATCATCACATCTATAATGTAAATACAAAATAATTTGAGCAATGGATGAGCTGAACTGTAGTTTGCGTTGTTTTTTCATTTTTTTTTTTAACCAAAAATGGTAATCATGAGGATGCTAATGCAAATCCTGAATGCTAACTATTTAGGCTGATTTTGTTGTCTCAAATTCTGTACATTTTATACTATATACTTTAATTAAGGGAGAGAATAAACAAATAAATTAAAGAAAGAAAGAAAGAAAGAAAGAAAGAAAGATTTCTAAAATGCTGGCAGCACAGTGGAGCAACTGGTAAAGCGTTGACCTCACAGTTCTGACTGAGGACCTGGGTACGATCCCGGCCCCGCCTGTGTGGAGTTTGCATGTTCTCCCCGTGCCTGCGTGGGTTTCCTCAGGGCACTCCGGTTTCCTCCCACATCCCATGTGCCCTGCAATTGGCTGCCAACCAGTTCAGGGTGTACCCCGCCTCCTGCCCGTTGACAGCTGGGATAGGCTTCAGCACTCCCCGCGACACTTGTGAGGATAAACGGCGAAGAAAATGGATGGATAAGAATAAAATGCATGTCAGTCGTAGAAAAGAAAGAAAGAAAGACAGAAAGAAAGAAAAAGGAAACAAAAGATATTTTTCCGGTTGATTGCTTAAATACTCAATGAAATATCTACTGTGTAGGATATTCGATTATAAAAAGATGCGATGGGAATAGCCCTGGTGTTGACAAATGGGCTTCAGCCCTTTTTCTGGAATGGGACAAAGACTCCATCCATCCATTTTGCAAGCTGCTTATCCTCACAAGGATCGCGGGAGTGCTGGAGCCTATCCCAGCAGTCAACGGGCAGGAGGTAGGGTACACCCTGAACTGGTTGCCAGCCATTTGCAGGGTACATAGAGACAGACAACAGTCGCATTCACATTCTCAGCTACGGGCAATTTAGAGTCTCAAATGAATGCATGTTTGTGGGATGTGGTAGGAAACCGCTGTCCCCGGAGAAAACCCACGCAGGCACGGGGAGAACATGCAAACTCTACACAAGCGGGGCTGGGATTTGAACCCCACTTCTCAGAACTGTGGGACAGATAGTCTAACCAGAGGCTCTACCGTGTTGGTGGGACAAAGAGTCAAACACACAAATTCAAAATGACAACACTCTCGTGGAGCGAGAGCAATTTCAGCTCCTGACGTCACTCACTAGGCCACGCCTTCTTCAAGGCAGACATCCAAGACATCACTAATAGATTCCAGATGAGATGAGACTGCATAAAACCATTGTTTACATTCTCTTTTAATATGATCTAGAAGAGTCAGAGATCTACTTCGACCACCCTATTCCATATTTTAACGAAGATTAGCAATTGGGGAAAAAGGTACAGAATTTCCAATTTCAGTAGACAATACAGCAATGCGATACTCCCATGAACCCCACCCTTCACCTCACCAGTTTGTTTAACCTTCGCAAAAACTTACTCAAAAACTTTAAAGAAGAGGCGGCGACACAGAATGGGTGGGGCCTCGGGGGGAATTTCCTTGAACTGAGTGGAGTTCAGTCGTGCCTTGACTTATGAGTTCCATTTGTTCCCTGACCAGTGACCATGCTTGGAACCCAAAACACGTCAAATTACTTACCGCCTACTTAATTACTTACACATACAGTAGATTCGATGATGAAACTCAAAAGAAGACACAAGCTGCAGCAACAGTCATTTTTCGCAGAGGATAAATGCTGTATATGCCTGTGAGTAGTGTAATAGTGTCTGTCTGCATGTGTTGCTACCGTTTGTGTTCAGATATCAGTTGTGAAAAGGTTTCGAATACCTGCAATATCTATGCTAGTTTCATTAGGAAGTCTTGAGCGCCTCCCAATTTTTAAATACAGACACAACCTGTAACCGCCTTCGTTTTACAATAGGTTTAACGGTAAATTTCAGCTGGGAATGAAAATAAAGAGCCTGAAGCCTCTTTTTGACAAAATGTTACAATCTGCCAAACTGCTGCTTGCTGTAAAGTTCCCTGCCACCATCTCGCGCTTGTTTCATAAACTTTTGTTCACACAGCAAACAAACAAAAAAAAAAAAAATAGCTGAGCGATGGCTTGTACCTACAAACCCCCCCCCCCAAAAAAAAAATTTCAAATCCAGTATTACTGTATCTAAATTTGCCCCATTTTACACAAGAGCATTTTTGTAAGTACAAATGGCAAACATTTCTAAATCAGTCTGAAAGCTGATGTAAGAAATACCAAAAAGCGTGACTAAGTCACATTTCATTCAATAATGGGAGAAAACGCGGGTATTGCTGCGTGTGTTGATCACAATAATACGTTTCATAGTGCTTCAATAGTGATGTGGTGACTAGAAATTGTCACCTACTCCATTTCCATGGTTTTCTCCCCAACACTTGAGCGGCATTGAAAATGCACGGGCACCTTCGAAATAACCAAACAAGGGAGAATAAATGTGTCCTTCGTGAGCTGGAAGGAGGCACGACAAGTTGCGAAAAGAGCGACTTCATCAAGTCCTCCACCAACTTGGTGGCCATGAATTATTTGTGAGCTGCTCAGACTCTGCAGTATTATGCAATGAATGCGCTTACATAAAAGCTGAACTTTAGTCCAGTGGCCAGGGCGGGCGGGTTCACGCTCACACTATATTGTGAAAACAGCATGTGCGGTAGGACCAGTTGCACGCGTGCATTCTTTAAGAGCGCCTCGTCAACACGCTTGTTAATTATTCAACGGGTACATGTACATGATCAGCAACATCAGGCTGTTGTCTGTCTTTCACTTTCCAAAGTCAATCAGTAGCGGTAAAAATGAGTGGACATTCCTCCATCAATTGATCCGTCCGCCCACCCACCCAAACAGACTTTACGCGATCAGGATTTTTTTGGGCCGATCACTGATTAGCGGGTTAAAATAAATGCCTATATAAGGACAACGGGTATATTAACTCAACGGCTGTTTACAGTAAATACATATAAATACCTTGATATAGGCTACACACACAGGCACACACACGCACCTACATATAGTGCCTTGAAAAAGTATTTGCTCCTCTCCCGATCACATCACATACAAAGGTTTCAAATCCATCCATCCATCCATTTTCTTAGCCGCTTAACCTCACTTGGGTTGCGGAAGTGCTGGAGCCTATCCCAGCTGTCAACATACACACCCCGAACTGGTTGCCAGCCAATCGGAGGGCACATGGAGACAGACAGCAGTCGCACTCACAATCACAGCTACGGGAAATTTAGGGTCTCCATGTTTTTGGGATGTGGGAGGGAACCGGAACTGGAGAAAACCCACTGAGGCACGGGGAGAACATACAAACTCCACACAGGTGGGGCCTGGATTTGGACGCCAGTCCTCGGAAGTGTGATGCCAACGCTCTAACTAGTTGCTCCACCGGTCCACAGTTTCAAATGATTTCATGTTACTCAGCAAATGCTTAAGGCAATTTTCAAATGACAATTGAATTTATGAAGCCACAAAAAAAAAAAAAAATCCAAAACTTTGGAGGAATTCTGTCCTCCTCTTCTTTGCTGAATTGTTTGTTCCACCATATCGGAGGGTTTTCTAGCATGAAATCCCCGTTTAAGGTCACACCACAGATCTCAATTGGATTTCAATCCAGACTTTGACTTGGCCACTCCAAAACCTTAATGGTTTTTTTTTTAGCCATTCAGAAGTGAACTTGGTGGTGTGTTTGAAATCGTTGTCCAACTGCACAATCCAAGAGCGCTTGAGTCTGAGAGCACATACTGATTGGGTAGACATTCTCCTTCAGGATATTCTGGTACACAAGAGAATTCATTGTTCCATCAATCGTACTAAATTGTCCTGGTCCTGAGGCAGCAATGCAGTCCCAGGCCATCACATTGCTACCACCACGTTTCACTGTTGGCTTACTGTTCTCTTTATCAAATGCTGTGCCATTTTTACGCCAGATGTAACGGGCCGCACACCTTCCAAAAAGTTACATTTTTGACTCGTCGGCCCACAGAACTTTTCTCCAAAAGTCTTGAGGATCATCAAGATGTTTCTGGGTAAATATGAGAAGAGCCTTTGTATTCTTTGCTGATAGCAGGGTTTTTTGCCTGAGAGGTCTCCCATGGATGCCATTTTTGGCCACTGTCTCTCTTATATTATGAACTGAGATGTTTAGATGTTCTTTGAGGTTCTTTTGTAACCTCCTTGATGAGTCGTCATCACAATCTTGGAGGAATTTTAGTTGGCCATCCACTCCGGGGAAGGTTTGCCACTGTTCCCAGTTTTCTCGTGTTTGTGGATAATGGGTCTGACGGTGGTTCAGTGGAGGCCCAAAGCCTTGGAAATGGCTTTGGAACCTTTTTCCAGAATCCAATCACTTTTTTCTTCTGATTTCTTCTTGAATTTGCATAATGCATTGCTTCTTGAGATCTTGTAACCTACTTCACGTTCTCTGACAGGTTCAACGAATATGGTGGTAATCTGGTTTGAGTGTGGCTTGTGAAATTGAACTCACCTTCGCCAAATTTGCAGTTAGTCACAGTGACTTTGTGATTTAAAGGGAGGTTGGGGCAATTAGTTTTTCACAGAGGGTCAGAAAGGGTTGGTTATTTTGTACCTTAACAAATTGAATTGTCGTTTGAAAACTGCATTTAGTATTTTCTTGGGTTGTCTCTGAGTGATATTAAAATTGGTTTGATCATTTGAAACCTTTGTGTGTGATAGATAAGCAAAAAAAAAAAGAGAACGATTCGGAGGTGGGTAAATACTTTTTCATGGCGCTCTTTGTGTGTGTGTATGTATAGTCATTCATTCATTCACTCTTTCATCTTTCACGGGCATGCTAACGTGATAAAATTAGCATTCAATTAATAAAATAGCACAATTATTTGCTACTAAAATCAAGGAATTGCTATTGCACAGATTAATATTGTTTCAAAGAAAAAAATCAATGACACGATTATTCCAAATATTTACATTGGACTAATGTTGTAACAATGCACAATAATTATTTAAAGAATTTTAAAACCGCAGTAGCCCCACAACTTTTTAGCACCACTAACTGTTTCCTTGTGAATATGTAATTTGAAAGCACGGCCTAGAACAAAAACAAATTAGTAAACGTATCGCTCAGATTACACTTCTAGGAGCCACTATATATAAACACACCCACATATTTCCACTATACATTGTGTGTGTTGTAAGCGGTCAATGTCATCTGCCTAGAAACAATTGTGCATTTCAGTTTCACTGTTGCTATTTAACTTGGGCTTTTGTAGTATTTAAAGAAAACTACGCATGGCCGGTCATGTATGCCGTATTCCGACATCTGCTACAACAGCAATGACACAGTGGTGTAAAATGTGTAATTTTTGTCTTGCACTTTGTTGTACTCCTCACCCAACTTCAGCGATGAATATCGTGCTCATTAGCACGCAGTACTTGTCAGCACATTACTGGATCAGTCTACCAAAGAAGCTGCTGTGGAGGTGATAATTAGTGATTTCATGACGCAATGATTAGTGATGCTAGCGAGATAGCATGGCTAATCACAGATTGGAGCTGCAGAGATGCCTGCGTGACACAATCTCGTTTACGCTGAGAAAGTTTTGCACTGTTGACTCAAAATTGACTGCCGGTGTGAGTGCTTGTCCTTCCCCCCAGTATGCCTGCAACGCTAGTGAGGATAAACAGTACAGGAAATGGATGGATGGATGGATGGATGGATGGATGGATGGATGGATGATGGATGGATGGATGGATGGCTGGCTGGATGGATGGATGGATGGATGGCTGGCTGGATGGATGGATGGATGGGTGCTGCATATTGTCAGCAAACGCAACTCAACTAACGTCACAAACAGTAGCAGATTGGCCGATAGTGAACAATTATTCAAAAAAGAGACATCAAGAGAAACAACAAAATATCCAACAAACAGAATTCTACATTTTGTACCTATATTGAAAAATAGTTTTGCTTGAATAAAGTTAACAAACAACAGAAAATGTCATAGACTTGCTAATGTATAGTATCAGTGTCGTAGTTTTATAAACGTGAGCAATTTATTTCCTTATTTCATTAAATAATAATAAACTAATTACTTTATTAGAAATAATAAAATGAAGTAACTGATAGTTGTTAAATTAATGGACCTCTCCGATGGCGATCTTAGGCTCCGCCCCCTTAGCTATGTCCCACAAGCTTTCAAAATGGCGATTGAACAAAATCATGTTTGAAGTCGATTCTCTATCGCGTATTCCAGATAATATTGGGGTATGTTTTTTGCCAAATGCGTAAGACTTGTCCAAGAGAGTTCTACAGAGCGGTCTTAACTATTTCACGCAAGCATATGTACACGGAATTAAGACAGAGCAGGATGCAATGTCGGAGTTACAGCGAAATGTTGGCGATCGATGCAAAAAAAGTTTGACGCTTCACAAACATCATATTGAAATCCAACAGGATAAATAGTGGAATCGTACTGAGCATGTAAAGCAGGGTGAGTACTTTTTTTTTGAAAGATCACGAGTAATATCATTGTAGTCTTTAGAAGTGAGTGGGTGTATTCATTTGACTTGGCTCGTAATGGAACCCAGTGCTCTGTCTTAAAAGTCGCATGTGATACAAATAGGCATATAGATATTTGTCTTGCATGACATCGCACATTTACGTATCATTGACCCGACTCTTCAGCACAAAACATTAGATGCTTCATTCAGCAGGTCAGTGATACGCAAACAAAGTCAAATACAATGTATAAAGCATTGATAATAGTTAAATCAAACTCAGAGAAGATACTTCTCCCTCATTTACCTTCGAACATACAGCCTTGTGTTTGTTGATATTGTCCAAATTTAATTGTACGTGCGCTCTACCGCGAGCCTTAATCCATCGTAGACACTTTGTCGACTGTGTTTTAGGCTTTGGAAAATGAATCAACTGGGCCCCTTGTAACCTAGCAGGATATCTTTCATCAGAATTGCACGTTCCCCAAGCGCATCTGAGGACCATTTTGTTCGTAACTATTAACTTTTCCAAATGCACGCTACTGACAACCAGCATTGCTTGTGGGACAATACGGCGAGAGGGGCGTGTCAAGCCAGGGGTTACGACAATGCGGCTATCTGATTGGCTATTATTGTCCGAGTGATTGACAGGTCGGAAAGGTCCATTGTGTTAAAAGTCATAAATGTGCTTCATAGTCCAGTGTTCTTTTTCATTTGAGCACTTCAACATGGAAATGTGACCTTCTTCAGGCGCAGGCAGGCAGGCAGGAAATTGATTGAGTGAAGGGCTGAACGCATGACGCATGCCAGCCGCACACAACAACAACACAACTGTTTATCGCGGCTGTTTCATGGAAACCACTGACTCGGACCTCAATTGCTTCCTTCCAACTTCCATTCGGGCCTCTGACAAAAAGGAATTTCTCATTGAGATCAGTTAGAATTATAATGTTTAATTCCAGTGTCTTTTGTGAACTGTACAGGCAGCAATATTTTTAGATTATTAAAAGTAACACAAGTAATATAAAATATAATTGGAAAATTTGCCATGCCAGCACAACTAGTAAACACCATTATCATTTAATCAAGGCTGAGGGATTGAGAAACCAGGGGGAGTGGCTTGAATGAGTGTTTTAGCCTCCTTTCGTACGTTTCATTAAAGGTCCCCTTCCATCGCGTTCAAGAAATAAGATTTTGATGATCTTTGATGTGCTTCTATTGGGACATTGGGATTATTCCTATATTCATACACACTGAGCGGGTCGTCAGCCCTCGCGTCTGGCAAAGTTGTGTCGGCCAGCGCGACATCTCACCTTGGCTGCTTCCTTTGATTCCCTCCCCCCCATTTTAGCCTCTCCTTTCCACCCCTGAGACCCTCTGGCTGGCGACGCACGTCCCTTTGTTGTGCTGTCATTGTGAAGTGCAAGCATTGTAAGCATTGGCGTTCCAATAAAAGGGGACACGGGTGAAAATTCTATTCAAAATTGGGCATTGATAGATCAACAGTAAAGATGAGTCATTTGTAGTAACAGAATACATATTTTCATGGCGATGAAGTAAAGTTGGATCAGTTCGCACAGCATCCCCGAAGTGTGTGACTCCCCCGGGACCACCTGACTCGTTCGGCTGTGGCCCGTTTGTTCTGTCACGTTTCGTGCTCATGTGCGCTCGTAATGAGAGTGACTGAGTGCCACCCGTGCAACAAAACCGCCGTGCCATCATCTCTCTGCCAATGTGCCCCCGCCCCCGCCGTTGTCATAGAGGCCCATTGACTAAAAGGAAGGAAGGTCCGGTTCGGCCTATTCCGCAAGCCCACTGGAGCTAGCCACTAGTCGCTAAGCAACAGTCCAGTGAGTAAAGTTGCCGGTAACAAGCGGGGCTCCCCTTGGTCTGTGCGAGGCCGAGCGGCAGACGCTTTGCAGAGGAGCACTGAGGCGGCAGTGTAGACAAAAGAGGCCGTCCGGCAGAGCCAAGACCCGAGCCAAGTGCCTCCGCCAAGATGGGAAAAACCAAACAGCGACCGCTTATTATCTCCAGCTTCCATCTCGTGACTGGACGTCTATCAGGGAGGCGAGCAGTGGGCACCTTCTGATGCCTCCAACCTGCCCTTACTCTTTGAATAGGGACGGAAAAGTATTGATACCAGGTATCGGTATTGGGTCTCTTGGGTCTGGTACTTGTGAAGACCTCCGATGTCAGCGACTAATATTTGCAAGAAGACAAATGTGACATTGAGTAAGTCCTCCTCGCCAGTGTTCGGGACATTGGCGAAATAGGATGTGCGTCAGAAAGCGTAACTATTTGTCATTGTCTTAATTAAAGGTCTATTGTCATCCCTCTAAACATTCTAAAATAGATATTGAAATGAAAAATACATATAAGATTCTTCACTACAATGTCTACACGAAAAAAATATGAGCGGGGAGCGCGTCATCCATGCTCAATGTTGCGGAAGTCTCATTCAACATCCAAGTGGTCCCCATATTGCCTGTCCGTGACGTCACCCCAGACATTCGCCATTGAAAACACGCCCCTACTGTAGGACACGCCCCTTCAGACACACAAGCTCTTTTCAAAGAAAACATCTCACAACCAAGTGAAGTGGCCGGGGCAATATTACCCTATTGTTTCCAGACATATTTAGATGGCATGCGGATTACGTCCAAACCACTTCCTCGCCCTATTCACCTTCGCTCGGCAGTGATAAACGCCCACTTCCGTGGTGGAAATGAGCCACCCCGGCCGACAAAGCCGATGGCTGTCCTGTACGTCACTTCCTGCTTCTTCCCGAAAACAAATCCCTCGAGAGGATTTGCATGGTGGGAGTTACAATAAGCTGTATACGTCAAAATCATGTTTTATGGTGAAAAACGGCATGAGTCCATGTTGGCTGCCGTTTTTTTCATTAATAACATACTAAAAATCATGCATTTCATGACAGTGGCACTTTAAATTTTACGTATCAAAAGTGTTCCCTGCGAACCAGTTCAGGGTGTAATCCGCCTCCTGCCCGTTGACTGCTGGGATAGGCTCCAGCACTCCCGCGACCCTCGTGAGGATAAGCGGCTAAGGAAATAGTTGGTTGGTTTTATCAAGAGTAATAGTAATATCGGTACAGGTGGCTACTCAAGAGTGCTTAGTGTTGATGCCTTGCACCCCAAGTTTTTCACATTTCGCGATGTTCTTTAATCATTTGACACCTCACACCCTAATTTTTGGATGCCAAGAGGTGCATGCACATGCTTTCTACCTGTCAGAGTTCCAGTGGAATAAAGGCGTTCAAATTCATTTCATCCCAGTTGGAACAGGAAGAGCCGCGGGCGTTCGCCGACCCGCCGCGGCCAAAACACACAAACAAAATGTGCGCCTGCAAGCGGGAGATGCGCCGCGTCGCCATCTCAGGTCGGGACACAGCGACGCGGAAACACGTAAACACGACACAGCTGCCTCACCGATCCTCTTTGACCTCGCCGCGGACGTTCATTATGTAAGGCCAGCCTTTTATCCGCTGCTTTTAAACGCTTGAAGCGATCCGCGTGAACAAGCTGGGCCACGACCAAAGACAAACACCAGACTGGTCGCCGCTCGACGCAGGGGAGCAAATAGACAAAATACAAAAATCTATCTCCATTTTCTTTTAAATTCTGCCACTGATTTATTTTGATTGATAGAAACAAAATAGTTAAATAAACTCTCACATTTACATTAAACCCACTTTGCCAGCACCCATGTCAGACATCTGCAACACTAGACCATCATGATTGGTGAAATTGTTAGGACATTAATCATAATTGTTGAATTGTTATAAATAATAAAATGCAACCGCCTGCTACACACATAAGGATTTTTTCTACTCTTACAAGAATTTTATTTATTTTTTTTTAATCTGTGACAGACCCCACACATCACACATTGCAAAACACACACACACACACACACACACACACACAGATTCTGTTCCGGTGGTAATCTCGAAATCTCACGTGATTGCACGTGATCTCACAAAACCCAAGAAGAAGAAACAATTTCGGCTTTGTGCAGATGTTTCCCAAACATTCCCAAAGGTTACCAGACCCTTGAGCCTAATAAAATTCTGTTGTCCTTGAAAAATATTTCGCTTTGGTAACCGCTTCATTATGCCAAAAAAAAAAAAAACAACGACAAAAAACACATTGTGTAACATGCTTAATTTAATTTACGGTTGTTTCCTTTTGTTCCTCATGCACGCATATACTCCTTGATTGGATATATTTCGTTCCGTGTCATATGACTATGGAGGTTGGCTCTGTCCCACACACATGAAGACTTTTGGTTGTTGGGTGGCACAGTGGTAGACTGGTTAGCACAGCCGCCTCACAGTTGTGATGACCCATGTTCAAATCCCGGTCTCGTCTGTGTGGAGTTTGCCTGCGTGCGTTTCTCTCTGGGTACTCTGGTTTCCTCCTCCATCCCAAAACCATATGTTAGGTTGATTGGTGACTTGAAATGGCCACTGGGTGTGAATGTGTGTGCGAATGGTTGTTTGTTTAGATGTGCCCTGCGATTGGCTGGCGACCAGTTCAGGGTGTACCCTGCCCCTCGCCTGAAGGAAGCTGGGATGGGTTCCAGTGTGGCCGCCACCTCAGTGAGGATATATGTGATGGAAGCTGGATGGATACTGATCATGTTCCCTATGTTGGATTGTGGGCCCTAAAATCGGGATGAATCCACTCTTGACCACACCTCAGACCTAAGAACAATCAAAAAGTCAAATCTTGTAAGATTTAAGGTTCCTTGGTATTTGAGGTGCTTTGTCAGGAAGGCAAAATTAGCAGAAAAAAACAGTCTGAATGTCCATGTGCGTGACACAAGTTTTTTTTTTTTATTTCAGTATGCAAAAGGAGCAAAAATTAATACAAATATATTATATTTCCGTCCGAGCACCAAGGTTCAAATCCCAGCCCCACCTGTGTGGAGTTTGCATGTTCCCCATGTGCCTGCCAGGGTTTTCTCCGGGCACTCCGCTTTCCTCCCGCATCCCAAAAACATCCATTCATTGGAGACTGTAAATTGCCCCTAGGTGTGAGTGCGAGTGCGTCTGTTGTCTGTCTCTGTGTGCCCTGCGATTGGCTGGCAACCAGTTCCAGGGTTTGCCCCACCTCTTGCTCTTTGACAGCTGGGATAGGCTCCAGCACTCTTGTGACCCTCGTGAGGATAAGCAGCTCAGATAATGGATGGACGGCACGATCCATCGTTGTAGTCTTCGCCATGGAAATGAGTGTATCCGGGCGCATTTGAGTTGACAAGAAGATGAAGCCAAGTGATTGTAAAAAAGCGGGATTTTCTAGTACGGAATCAGAATACAAGATTTTATTGCAGTACATGTACGCGCACACACGTACACATTTTTGAAACCTCATTTACGAATGAGCCGGCCCATCTCCTTTTCTAGCTCAATTGTGACCCTTGAGCACAAAGGTTTGCTCAGCCGTGTTCTCGGGTTCTGTTGTTCTTTCTCTCCGTTGCAGCTGCTCTGCATGCAATGCGTCACACATTGATCTGTTGAGCCCGAAGCCATCCCCTGCAAGAGTCGATACTCGCGAGTGCACTGCGGCCACACATCTGCTGAGTCATCAGATGCCACGCAAGCAATCTTGACAATACCACATGACCGCTGTCTTACAGTAATGGTCAGATAAAGAACAGCAATTTATTGTTAAATGCTTTATGAGATTGTTACAAGAAAAAAAAAAATGACCAAGGCCGCACTAAATCCTGTGTTGAATACTACGTTCAATCACAGACATCGTCTTGTGCTATTAGTTTGGCAAATCTACAATAATGATGATAACAATAACATAGCATTTATATTATATATTATATATTTTATATTTATATAGTTAGGACCAACAGACTAGGGCAGGAGCAGTATCATGTTAATTCCAAAACACACATTTTGGAATTATAACCAAAAAGTTCAACCTTGGTTTCTTTGCAGCAGGTGTTTTGGAGATTTTGTTGTAGTCCAATAAAACTAAGGTTCAACTTTTTGGCCGTAGTTCAAAAAGACATGTTTGGCGCCAACGCAAAACTGTTGATCACCAAAAGAATAGAAGCACAGTGGTGGCAGCATCGCACACAGGGGCTGGTTTTCGTCAGATGGACCGGGGGTCTTCGTCAAGGTGGAAGGAGTTATGAACCGTTTGAAATAGCAGTCAGAGTTAGCACCAAACAATCAGGTTTCTGATAAAAATAAAAAAAATTCAAACACTTAAAAACAACATGCAAAAAAAAAAACTACCAGGGAAAGACAAAAGTAGGTAACAAAATTGCGGTGCGTCGCAGACAACTAGTAAAAATCTACATGTGTTCATGTTCAGATTTCATCAAAGGTTCATCAAAGCCACTTTAGACTGTGCTCAGTGGTGGTTTCTGGTATGTTCAATATGGGAGGCCGCACCTGTGGGGGCATTTCTAGAGCGTTGGCATCAATCCATCCATCCAGCCATCCAACCATCCATTTCCTAGTCCGCTTATCCTCACAAGCGTCATGGGAGTGCTGGAGCCTATCTCAGCTATCATCGGGCCCTGAACTGGCTGCCAGCCAATTGCAGATGCAAAGGCTTTGTATGTGAAACTTGCACCCTCTTGTGGAGACAAAATGGATGTGCTGACGTTAGCTAGCACATTGCAGACATACGACGGTGTGCAACCACACTATAGACACTTCAATAATTTTTGTTTGTTGTGTTTTACAGGTGATATGTGTAAAAAGTTTTGAAATGATTTATCTACTGATCACGCAAACCTGCATTTGAACAGTCATTGGTAGACTTTTTATACCCTCTGTAATAACAATTTAATACACAATTCTCGTGTACACATTGAGCCTTTCTTTGTGTGTTTTGATACTACCTCTGAATAATCTGCTTAAATTTCACATTACCCCACACAACCTGATTTTGCAAAATTACCAAGTACAGTATGACGTTGTTTTGTATCGTTATTCCCGTATTTCTCTTTTTATCCTTTTCTTGCTTCTCATTATTAAATCTTATTCTCAGTTGACACCAAAGACGTGTTTCAGAAGATATCATTTCAATCTTGGTGGTGCAGTGGGGACAAGTGAGTTGTGCAAAATCCAACATGGCTTGTTTCTTTTTTGTGCAGGCATTACAGAGACCATCGCCCAGCTGGCCTCGGGCTGGGTGACGGACCGGAACCTGTTCCACAAGTACCACTACCACAAGGCCTACCTGATCCTCTGCGGCTTGGTCAACCTGCTTTCGCCGCTGGCCACCTCCTACATCCTGCTCATGGTCTACGCCGTCTTCTTTGCCATCTTCTGTGGTGGCTACATGGCTCTGCTGCTGCCTGTTCTGGTGAGTGAGACAGAAACAGACTCGTCATTAAGTCTAATGTTGCAGTGTCCACTAAAAACGTCGAAACGTTACAAAAGTGAGCGGTCCGAAACAAACGCAGTGTTCAGAGTACTGTCGGCCCAGCACAGAGGAAGTTATCACATACGCCTCCTTCTCAAATTCTTATTATTTGAAGGGGAAATCCAGTGCTTTGGATGAACAGTGTATCCAATAGGTTATGCAATATGTATCCTATTTTGACAATGTGATGTTAAATCCTCTCTCATTTAGTGGTGTTTTGAGAAGATTTTTATCAATAATTATGAATTTTCAGGGGCGCTGCTCGTCACATGAGTCACATGACTCGCGAAAATGGCAGCGCCCCAGAAAATTCATAATTGTTGATAAAAAATCTTCTCAAAACACCATTAAATGAGAGACGATTTAACATCACATTGTCAAAATAGGATACATATTACATGACCTATTGGATACACTGTTCATGCAAAGCACTGGATTTCCCCTTTAAGATCATCAAACAAATGCACATATCAGACAAATGTAACCCAAGTGATTTAAAATGTTTTTTTCAAATTGTGATTTCATTTATTGAGGAAAGGTTATTTGCTCCTGTCTGAAAAAGTAATTAAGCCCCTTATTGAATCAACATTCAATTGGAGCTAATCAAAACCTTATCACAATTATCACTGCTCGCACCCAAGACTGATTACCCCACGACCTGTTAAATCAAGGAATAACTTAATCAGAATCTGTCTGACAAATTCAAGTTGGATAAAAGATCTAAACAAAAAAAATGACTCCATGCCAAGAAATTCCGGAACGGTCGAGAAATAAAGTAATTGACATCTGTCTGGAAAGGATTACAAAAGCCATTTCTAAAGCTTTAGGATTCCAGAAAACCATCGGGAGAGTCATTATCCTCACATGGAGAACCAACCCAGGTCACAAAGGAACTCAGGACAAGTTAGAAAGAACTGCAGGCCTCTCTTGCCTCCGTTAAGGTCAATTTTCATGATACAACAATAAGGAAGAGACAAGCGTCCGTGGCAGAGTTCCGAGGTGAAAACCAGTTTCCTTTGCAAAAGAAGATCTTTATGATGACCAAGACATTTTGGAAATTATCTGGATTAATCAGATGAAAGTTCAGCATTTTGGAAGGTGTGTGTCTCATTTCATGGTGTGTAAATGTACCACAGCATTTCAGAAAAACTACTTCACATCAACAGTCAAACATGGTGGGCTGCTTTTTTTCCTACATGATCTGGACATCAGGGCGGCACAATGGATCAGATGGAAAGCATTGGCCTCACAGTTCTGAAGTCTCAGGTTCAATCCCGGACCCGCCTGTGCGGAGTTTGCATGTTCTCCCCGTGCCTGCGTGGGTTTCCTCCGGGCACTCTGGTTTCCTCCCACATCCCAAAAAACATGCAACCTTAATTGGACACTCTCAATTGCAACTAGGTGTGATTGTGAGCTGGACTGTTGTCTGTCTCCATGTGCCCTGCGATTGCCTGGCAACCGGTTCAGGGTGTACCCCGCCTCCTGCCCGTTGACAGCTGGGATAGGCTCCGGCACTCCCCGCGGCCCTTGTGAGGATAAGCGGCTAAGAAAATGGATGGATGGTTGGATTGATCTGGACATCGCTAGTTCTAGAAAATGGTTGACTTCAGTTCTTGCTACTGGGGATGTCCCGAGGAGTGATAAGATCTCGGGGGGCATTACTTTTTCACATAGGGGCTTGTTTTCTTTTCCTAATAAATGAAATCACAATTTAAAAAGAGAATTTTAATTTCACCTGGGTTATATTTGTCTGATGGTTACAATTGTTTTACGATCCTAAACATGAAAGTGGATGCATTGCAAAAATGTATGAATTTGAAAAGGGGCCAATTCCTTTTCACGGCACTGGTTAGGCATTATTGTATATACCATTTTTCAGTCATTTTTTAAAAAACATCTTTTGTTTTTCTGTTGTTTGTCTTTGTCTGAACTGTCACGTCACAGTTCTGAGGACCTGGGTTCAAATCCGGCCTCGCCTGTGTAGAGTTTGCATGTTCTCCCCGTGCCTGCGTGGGTTTTCTCCAGGTACTCCGCTTTCCTCCCGCAATGCAAAAACATGCACGGTAGGTTAATTGAAGACTCTAAATTGCCAGATTTAAGTGTGAATGGTTGTTTGTTTTAATGTGCCCTGCGATTGGGTGTAACTCGCCTCTCGCCAAGAGTCAGCAAGGATCGGCTCCAGCACGCCCGCGAATCTAGTGAGGATAGGCGAAATGGAAAATAGATGGGCTGATATACAATATCTATACACAGTAAATACTGTATATATATCCATCTGCCCATTTTCTGTATGTATGTATTTATGTTTTCAGTCCGCATGTATCCTATAAACAACACATCATACGGTACCTGTTGCACAAACTTCCAATTCCGATTCCGGTTCTACGATTTTTATATGCACTTTTCAACTTTTGTCATCACCGGTACATTCCTGTCCTTGGTCCTGACATCGTAGTTTTTCCTCCAGGTGGATCTGGTGGGGGCGGAGAAACTCAATAACTCCATGGGCTTCTCCATGTTCTTTGTGGGTCTAGGCTGTCTCACGGGTCCTCCTTTGGCAGGTGAGTCAATAAACAGAACCCCGCCACATTTGTCTCGTTTGTCTACATGTACCCTACAACTGACTAGAGACCAATCCAGGGTGTCGCCCACTCTTCACTTCTTCCCGGCGAGATTCGTTCTACCTTAAAATGTCCAAATTGGGCCCGATTGGCCACTTTTACTGCCCTGGTGTCAAATAACTCCTTCATGATTCAAGGTCTCACAAAATATTGACACCGTGGACTCGCTTTGATCTTTTTCACTGGGGGGTCTCCTCACTTTTTTTAAACCTGAAATTTAGACGTTATGTAACGGCTGCGTGTTGGGATATTTTAAGGAGACAGAAAAAAACGAGTTATACAACCTGTACACTAACTAATCTCCATTGAAGCTAAGTGAATTCCATGTGGTCCCATAAATACCTATATAAAAATATATGCATGTCTCCGGTATATCGTATATTTATATATACACAATGCATAAATACAATCACACAACGTATATTAATTCCTTTCCTCTATAATGGTTGAGAAATACTGACCTAATGACCTCCCCGCGACGTGAGCCAACCAATCGGGCCCACACCCCTGCTGGAGTATTTCAGGGTTGAAATGTGAAGAATGATCCCTTCGGGATGGGGTGGGTGGGGTGTCTCGCAAATAGCGCACATCTCTGTTTTCATCTCCCCACAGCAGAAAAGGACAGTAGGAAAATGAACAGACCGGTTGACAGGACGACAAGCCCGAATGAAGAGCTTTCTTGTTTTTCAGGCCTGGCCAAAGGTTTGCGCTCAAGGCTTTTAAAACCAACAGGCCAGGTCAAATGCGTATGTAAAATATATGAATTTTTTTTTTTAAAAATACTAATAACAATAATTCATTCTGTTAACAGTTTTTGTTTTAAGTCATTAGCTGGTAATTTAATATAATTAGTGAGAGGTGGAATAGTGGATGACTGGTTAGACCGTCTGCCTCACTGTTCTGAGAAGCAGGGTTCAAATCCCGCCTCTGACCTTTGTGGAGTTTGCGTGTTCTCCGTGTTAATTGTGACTGCGAATGGTTGTTTGTTTCTATGTGCCCCGCGATTGGCTGGCAACCGGTTCAGGGCGTATCCCGCCTCCTGCCCGTTGACAGAAAATGAATAATTATCAATAGTACTGTTTCTCTTGGAGTTATTGTAAACCATCTTAACTGGGTACAGCTGGTGATCGTATAAGTGTGCATGATGAATTGCTGGGCAGGAAAGCAAAATAGCAAAAATCTACACGTAATTGACACTCATTAAACAAAAAAATTTTTAGCCCCCCAAATTTTTTAATTAGGAGAGATACAACGGCAACCAGTAATTTCCAGAAAAATGGGGGTCAGTTTCCTCCTACACCTAGTTGCAATTGAGAGTGTCCAAGCAAGTAATTCTAAAAAAAAGTCAGGGAATAGCTGGCAATACATTAGTTGAAGGAAACGTTATTCATTTATTTGATACGGTGATTGACAAGGGCAATAAAAAAAAAAAAAGATTGATGGCTGGCAAAATTCATTTTTGAAATTTTTGTTTTGGCGCACAAGAACCCCCTGCGTTACTGAGTTAAGTGAGTTCCCCCACCCCACATAAAACCGCCACTGCCTACAATTGAATGCATTTTGGACTTCCTCGCCCAGGCTTCCTGTACGACTACACGCAGACGTACGACTGCTCCTTCTACCTGGCGGGCCTCTGCTACCTGCTGTCCTCGCTCTCGCTCTTCATGGAGCCGCTGGCCCAGCGCTGGAGAGCCCGGCGGAACAGAGTGTACCGGGCCAAGGCGGCGCAGAGCGGATGCAGGACCAACGGCTGCTTCGCCCCGGACCGCCCGCGCAACGCCGTCGTGTAAGGGCCAACCGGCGTGAGCGGGACCCCGTGTCGCCCCCTTTTTGTCTGCGAGACTGCTGGACTGAACCTCGATAAGCCAAAATTGTAGTGTATAAACATCCAGGCAATTATATATAATCCCTTGTTTGTGTCAGAGGCACATGGATGGCATCCAGCACATTTTGGCTAGTAGCAACATATAGCCGACTCTTGCCTTGTTGAAAATAAGCTATGCAAAAACCTGCTTTTTCACCGCAAGTACACGCCCTTAAAACGCTGTTAGGCTGCTGCTGCTGCTGCCGCTGCCGCCAATGAAGCATTTTGAGTTGTGGCCAAGTTGGAACAAACTGCATGACGTTACACAAGTGGACAAACACCATGGGCTCGAGGGTGCACACAAAAACCGTACGTGGGCTGCTCGTATCGGAACAGAGGCTCTTGAAAAGAACTCACATGAGGCCAGCAGACGTTTTATCCTTTTAGTTTGTCAAAAAAAAAAAAAACCCAAAAAACTGAGCGGTTAAAACTGAGCTTGGCGGCACAGTTCACAGTTCTCAGAGACCTGGGTTCAAATCCGGCCTCGCCAGCATGGGGTTTCGCCAGGTTTCCTCCCACATTCCAAAATCATGCACGGTAGGTTGATTGATGACTAGATTAACCATAAGTGTAAATTTGAGTGTGAATGATCGTTGGTCTACGGTTGGCTGGCACGCAGTTCAGTTTTCTATCCCGTCTCTCGTCCAGCATCAACTGGGATAGGCTCAGCACGCCTGTGACCTGAGTCAGGAAATGGATGGATGGTTTTTAGCTTTTTTCCCAAATTTTTTTATCAAATTGACCTGTTCAAAAATAGAATTCCCTTCATCGTCATGAGAATGCACATGAAATTTGTTCTCTGCATTTTACCCATCATAGTGAAGACACACACTTACTAGTTAGAGAACAACTTGAGTGCCCTAAGGGGGGAGTTCCAAGTGTCACTGTCTTGCTCAAGGGCACCACAGCCATAAGGGCGGGAGATGTTTGTGGATGGGTGGGCGTTTGAACCTCGTTCCCCCACAGTAGCAGGCGATGATCTTAACCATTGGGTCAATGTTCAAGACGGGCTTTTAAGTTTAAAACTTTGTTAAAAAGCATGAAATGTTCTCTTTTTTACTTTTTTTTTTCACAATTTGTGTTTAATTTTAAGAGGTC
The DNA here is from genome assembly GCF_019802595.1 of Syngnathoides biaculeatus. Lineage (NCBI taxonomy): Eukaryota > Metazoa > Chordata > Actinopteri > Syngnathiformes > Syngnathidae > Syngnathoides > Syngnathoides biaculeatus. Next base: position 17,985,382 of record NC_084641.1, read on the forward strand.
AATACTTTTACATATTGCATGAAAAAAAATTCAGAAGTTTTATCTTCCCTATAAAAGTGTTTTTCTTTTTTTTTACTTTAAGGGGTTGAAATTGACTCGTTTTTAAAAAAAAAAAATCACAAAAAAATACTTTTAGGTAGTTAGATTTGCTTTTCATTTTACATTTCAGAATACATGTTCACAATTTCTTTAACTTTTAAAAAGGCTCAGTTTAATCCATTGAATATATTTTTTTTAATTTAAAATATTTTTCCTGCAGAGAATTTCCATTTTAAAATATCCATCCATCCATTCACTTGCGCTGATGCCAGGTCAGGTCGCGGGGTCACGAGTTTCACCAGGGAGGGCCAGATTTTCGTCTCCCCAGCGGCTCTCCTCTGAGACCCTGAGCTTCTCACCCCCAGACACCTCGCGGAGGAAACCCGTATCCGGGATCTTTTGGTTGACCCAGAAGTCGTGACCGTCGGTGAGGGTAGAATCGTAAATTGACCACTAAATCAAAAACTTTGATGAGGACCGCTCCAGTCAGAATTGAAGGTCACGGCTTGATAAAGGCCATCAATCTGCAAAAAGCAGAGAGGTAATACTGACACGGTCAACCCTGACCCCCTCAAAGCCTTGCCCGAATTTAGGAATTCTGTCCGTGAGGGTAACGAACGAACGAGTCGGACTTACTCCCGGCAATGCGGACCAAACTCTTTACACTGGTCGTCCGGGGACTGAACAGCCCACATCAGGGCATCCCGTATGTAATACTCCCGAAGCATCTTCCCGTGGGGCACAGTCAAACGCCTTCTTCAAGTCCAGAAAACACACGTAGACTGGTCAGGGGAACTCCCATGCACCCCGGAGGACCCTGCCAAAGGGTGTAGATCTGGTCCAATGTTCCACGGCCAGGACGAAAAGCGCATTGCTGTAAACACTGATAAAACCTTGCCAGGGAAGCCAGGGTGTGTATAGTTGGAACACACTTTCCGGTCCCCATTCTTAAAAAAGGGGACCACCACCCCAGTCTGAAGACGCTGTCCCTGACGTCCAATGCAATGTTGCGGTCGTGTTTTAAATAATAATCATAATAATAATTGGAGGCGGCACAATTGATCAGCTGGTCAAGCGTTGGTCTCACAGTTCTGAGGTCCCCGGTTCAATCCCATCCCTCCCTGTGTGGAGTTTGCATGTTCTTCCTGCACCTGCGTGGGTTTTCTCCGGGTACTCCGGTTTCCTCCCACATTCCAAAAACATCCAACATTAATTGGACACTCTAAATTGCGCCTAGGGTGTGATTGTGAGTGCGGATGTTTGTCTCGATATGCCCTGCGATTTGCTGGAAACCAGTTCATGGTGTACACCCCCTCCTGCCCGTTGACAGCTGGGATAGGCTCCAGCACTCCCCGCGACCCTCGTGAGAATAAGCGGTGACGAAAATAGATGGATGTATGGATAATAATTGGACCTTTTCAAAGAGCATTTTATAAAATCACATTTTGTTTAATTTGTTATCATTGAAAATAAAATTGAAAATTTAATGTAATTAATTTGACCCATTTAAAATTTAACAGTGTAGCATTTTTTTTTCCTAGCCCCGCCTATGTGGAGTTTGCATGTTCTCCCCGTGGCTGCGTGGGTTTTTCCGGGTACATGAATTGAACACTCTAAATTGCCCCTAGGTGTGATTGTGAATGTGACTATTGTTTGTCTTCGTATGCCCTGCGATTGGCTGGCAACCAGTTCAGGGTGTAGCCCGCTTCCTGCCCGATGACAGCTGGGATAGGCTCCAGGCCTCCCACTACCCTTGTGAGGATAAGCACTGTCAGGAAATGGATGGATGGATGGTTGTCCGTGTTTGGACTGACATCATTGCTGAGCGTGACTTTAAAAAAACTGTATCTCTTGGTCCGTCTGGATTTTGTCACTTTTCCCTTCTGGCTTTCCCTCCAAGTGGAGCGCGCAGCAGATTAAGAGCACAAAAATATGCTGATGGTTGCAAGAAGGGTTTTCATCCGAATCCACGGAGAAACTGGTGAGAATCGTCTTGCTCAGTCGCATCTTTCTTTTAAACCCAATTTGCATTGCAAGCCACTGTAACGCGGTCCCGATGCCTCCTGCAGTTTCCACACAATTTATTGATCTTCACAAAGACGCCATTCTGCAGCATCTTTGGCTACCTCGCACACAAACACACCGCACACGCACACATTTTGCTTCAATACGTCAATGTGCGCAATGTTATTTCCTTATTGTCGTACCTCGCTGCGAGTTGACTGAGCGGCAATTGCTTTGGGATTCTGATGCAAGTCTTCCTCTTTTTGTACTTTTCCTTTTCCACCACTGTTTGCCTTATCGGGTGCACGACAGCACTTCGTGTGATGTCGGCCAAAGACGTACGAACCCGACTTCCAGGCTTCTTCTCGGTCGTCTTCTTCTTCATCCGCGTGTGAAGCAGACTGTGGGTTTTGTTACACTGCCCTCTATCGGCAGACGAGGTCTCCTACCGCAAGAATGCCAGCACAATTGGTTCTTGTTCTTCCCCCTCAAGTCACTTGCACAATGCTGCACTGAGCCCTGAAGCCTTTTTGTGTGAGTGTGTGAGTGTTGCTGTTGCAATCGCCGCAGCAGTCACAATGCACAAAAGCTCTTTTTCTTCCTTCTCTAACGAGATGCGTTCAAGGGCCAAGACACATTCTGCAGCGATACTTTTCGTTGCGGGTTATTATTACCTGTCACCTATTGTGTTGATAGCGTTTTCTTTTGCTTCGCGCTGTTTTATTCTGGCTAACTGATCGAGAGTGTAGAAAACTTTGTGCTTTTAACCAATCATAAGTATTTTTGTTGTCGGAGGTCATTTTTAAATGCACACAAGCCAGCTGAAAAAAAAAAATAAAACTGACATGTGACTGTTCTTGTGTGATTTATTCAGACGCAAATTAATCGCCACACTGTTGAATTGTACCATTTAAAATGATTTTATTGATATTTTCAGACATGGTGATACAGTACAAGCAGCGCTGTAGAGATTTTCTTAAAGTAAAATTCCAGTGGTTTGGAGTAACAATGTATCCAATAGATCATGTAACATGTACTCTATCTTGACAATGGGATGTTAAATCCTCTCTCATTTATTAGTGTTTTGAGAAAAATGCTATCCACAATTACGAATTTTCAAGTGCGTCGCCACTTTGGCGAGTCACATGACCGACGTGCGCAGATGTGACGTGTTACGTGCCTTTCCAAATGCTCGATTACATGGGACACCATTTATGCCCGGTGCTGATTTCTTGTATTTATCCTCATCTGATGAAGAAATAGCAGCATCGGTTGATCGGGAAGACGGAGGAATACTTTCAAACAGATTGGAACCCGTTGCTGTAAATAATGTTGAATATTTGGATGGTTCTTCGGGGAGAATGACACGGAGTCTGACGAGCTCCGCCAAGCGGTGGAGCCGTGAGATCGGTCCCCAGCGAGCGAGCTCCAGGGCTCGTGGAGTGAGCTCGCTCGTCATTCCGCCCGAAGAACCATCCCGCAGCTAGCTCACTGGGGAGCGAGCTAACAGCTCCGCCACTTGGCGGGGAACGAGCTCATCAGACTCTGTGTCATTCTGCCCAAAGACCATCCAAATATTCAACATTATTTACAGCCACAGGTTCAAATCTGTGTGGAAGTATTCCTCCGTCTTCCTGATCAACCGATACTGCTATTTCTTCATCAGATGAGAATAAATCTGAGAAAACAGCCCTGGGCATAATGGTGTCCCATGCAATTGAACGTTTGGAACGGCACGTAACACGTCACATCTGCGCACGTAGGTCATGTGACTCGCGAAAATGGCGACGCATCTGAAAATTCTCAATTGTCGATAAAAATCTCCTCAAAATACTATTTGAGAAGATTTGTATCGGCAATTACAATTTAACGTTACATTTTCAGGATAGAGTACATATTAGATGACCTATTGGATACATTGTTATCCAAACCACTGGAATTTTCCTTTAAAGTTTGTACACAACAGGCGGCAAGGTGAATGGCAGAAAAAAAATGGCAAAAAACGTGTTTGGGGTTGTGCCCCCAATGTCTTTTTTTTTTTTTTTTAAAAGTTGGAGGATATAAATGGAGTGGATGTTGTAAATAGTTGTACAGAAAAGTTTGTGAGACAAGCCTCCACCATTGGCTTTTTGGAAGGCATTTTCTCACAGGTATGTGAAAATATTTTTGTGTTGTCTTTGAGTAATTTAGCAAAACATAATGGCGAACCCTGTCTAACGTCAACACGACAGCAAACTACTGTCAAAAAAGCACCTCTGCCATTGCCATGCCCCGCCCCCCCAAAAAACTTACCTTAAATGTTTTCTCCTTTAACATAAAACAAAACAAAAAAAAGAGATTACTTACAACAGACAAGCAATGGTGGTGCGTTCAGTGGCCTGTGCACGAGCCCGCCTCCTCTCCTCCTCGAAGCCTGCAAAAGAAACACACACCCAAACATGTTGTGTTATCGTATTGTTACTTGGGGGGTTTCTTGGCTCAGCCACTTCGGATTGATTGACGCTCAACTTCTGGTACAACTCGTTATATGACACAAGGGTTTTTTGCTAAAGGATAACAGTGATATCACCAAATGTGATCATCAATAACTACCACATAGTCATGTAGTTGCACCGCAGGCACTTAAAGTATTCATTTTTCATCCATGTATATCAATACTGTATCACAGCATTAAGTATAAATATTTCAATGTTGTACAAAAAAAGATTTGTTTTAGGTATCTGTACTTAACCAGAGTAATTTTCGGTCAACTTCTTACTTCGACTCTGTACATTTGAAAAGAGATACAGTATTTGTACTTTCTACTTCCATTGATGAAACAAAGAAGCCAGATACATGCTGTTGCACACAAGAATGATTTGATTTGTTCCAATTATGGTATATGTAACTATATTTGTGTAAGCGGCACGATGGCCTCAAGGTTCTGAGGACTGGGGTTCAAATCCCAGGCCCGCCTGTGAAGAGTTTGCATGTTCTCCCCGTACCTGCATGGATTTCCTACGGGCACTCATGTTTCCTGCCACGTCCCAAAAACATGCAACAATTATTGGACACCCTAAATTGCCCCTAGGTGTGATTGTGATTGCTGCTGTTTTGTCTCTATGTGCCCTGCGATTGGCTGCCAACCAGTTCAGGGTGTACCCCGCCTCCTGTCTGTTGACAGCTGGGATAGGCTTCAGCACTCCCTGTGACCCTAGTGAGGATAAGCAGTTAAGAAAATGGATGGATGGATAAGTACAAATTCAAGCGGAGAGAGTATTTCAAACTCCATGTGATGTATTTTTTTCCTCTTCGCAAGCTCAAGGTAGTCACCAAGGGCACCCGTTTTGAAGATGCCAAGACAGCCGTGAAAACGAAGCTACAGAACGTGAAAACGAAGCTACAGAATACCCCGGAAGGTTCCTTCCAGTCCATGAAACATGAAAGTGCAGCACAAAGGCTGGAAAATGCGTTAAGACTGACGGGGATTGGTTTGTGTGCCAAAACTTGTAGTAAAACCTAAAACCTTTCTGATGGGTATGTGGCCCGCAGACTATAGTTTACCCACACTCGCCATACACCTCGTCACTGTGTCGACAGAGGCGAAATCCAGATAGACTGCACAGCCGTGCACTTCTGGCAACAGTCCTATCGAGTTTGTCGGCCTCACTCTGACTCCAATTGCTTTGGGCGTCTTGTTTCCAGTGGCGCATGGACATTTTGATGATGTCATCATGCTTTTAGGTTCACAGGCACCGGTAGCAGAATTGCAAGAAATGGGCAAAAGCAGCTATCTATCTTACAGTGTTAATATTCACCCTGTAGTGCTGGAACACACACAAAAAAAAAGCTAAAAAAAAAATGGACATTTTATTGTATTCAGTAAATAATGTTCTAAATGACCATATCTGTCTTTGGAATTTTTGTATTATGCTGTCAGTAGATTAAAGGACTGACACAAAAATGTTCATTTTACTCAACCTTAACTATACTTAATGATGGCAAAACCAGGACAATTGATCATTTTGCAGTAGTCTCGTAATTCAAATTCCCCACCGCACCCCACCCAAAAAAGTACAGGTTTTTTTCTTGCAAACGGTACTAACCTCCTTACTTTAAATATAATTTCCAATAGATTGATAAGATTTCTTCTTGGTTGTCCTTCCACAACTCACCCTTGAACATGACATACTGTAGACACAGATTTTGTAAAAACACTAAAAAAGTTAATTATTATTTGCTGCAATGTCCAGCTACATCTTTTAAAAATGTCTTTATGCCCTTTTCTACCACTTGTCATCTATGATATTCAACATGGGTTTTCTGTTTTTTAGAACTCTGACCAGTATAATATACTTGTAACGATAATATCAAGTCTCTATCATCCTTTCAAAATATGCCAGATATAATCTAACAGTACTTGCTGTTCAAGGGACACTGGCATCAATATTATGACTTCACGTTACTTAATATAAACTTTTTGTTTGATTGGGTTATTTGATTGCGTATGTGCCGTGGGGTGTGTTACCATGGCAACCATTGCATTTCCTTACTTACCTCTGCCACCCAAGCTAGCGATACAGACCTAGCTGGGCGATGTTATCGCCCTCCTTCGTACTCACCCGACTGCCGAGCTGGGAGTGTAGGGGGGGACGTTGTTAAGCTCCTACTGGTGGGCTCCTTCTTTACACAGTAATACAGCTAAGACTGGTGGGGAGTGGGGCGGGGGACGTGGGGGTGGATGTCTGGAGGGCTCCTCAGTGTGGATTCCTTGCGTGGAGTCAGAAAAAGCAGTAGATGACGAGAAGGTGATGCAGCTTGATGTTGCAAAAAATATTCCCACGGCGGAACATCACCATCCCCCAGCAAAATCACACAAAGCAGCCATGACAAAGGCAGGCCTCGGGGGTCGCTATGGCAACTTGACATGCAGACCAAGTGTAGTGCTTGGTGCGGACTCCTGCCCGGCGCCTAAGCGGCTCCTCCGTGCTCGATGGTAGTAATTTACATTGTGCAAACTCTATGCAAAAACAGCCGGTGGTCTCCCCTTTCCTCTCTCGCGCGCTCTTTCTCTCTCTCTCCAACATTTTCGCTTCAACTTCCCGGGAAACTCAACCTTTTCCTGGTTCTCCTCAATTCACTTCCATCCAAGAAACTTGGAAGCTTTCTCCTTCAAATGAACAATTTATTGATGCACTTTTTGCGGGTACGTCAACAGCTTGCTCTCCTCCTTCCCCCGTGACATCGGCGCGTACGAACGTAACACAGGAAGTCAGCGCACGATGCGGCACTGGAGGCCGGCCGGTGGCTACGCAACTTAAACACGTCGTCATCGTAGTCCTTGAACGTCAATACATTTCAGAGCAGTCATGATTCACACAGAGTAGACACAAAAAGTCGGCACACACCTGTTCAAATGCCAGGTTTTTGGAGCATAAAAAAATGAGACCAAAATAACCCATTTTCCAAAATGATGAGCTATGACTTCTACAACTCAGATGAATTTAAAAATGTAGATTTTCAGAAGAAGAAACAAATATATCCATCCATCCATTTTCTGTACCACTCCTCACACAGGTCCCGGGTGTCCTGGAGCCTACACGGGGTACACACTGAAATGGTCGCCAGCCAATCGGGGGACATATGTAAACAAACAACCGTTCACATCTACGGGCAATTTAGAATCTTCCACTCAACCTACCGCGCATCTTTCAGGGGTGTGGGAGGAAAGTAGAATACCTGAAGAACACCCACACAGGCATGGGAGGACAAGCAAACCCCGTTCGAGGCTGCGATTTGAACCCCAGTCCTCAGAACCGTGAGGCAGATGTGCTAACCAGCAAAACAAATATAAATGACTAATACTGCGGTTGTGGCTGTTCACAAAGAAAGAAAAGAGGACCCTGTTTATGATGCTATCACTACCATGCTACATTGCAGGTATGCTGTTGTTTTGGTGCTGAACAGTGTTATGTTTGGACCACACATACCTTCTGGAATATGGCAAAAAGGTCCAACCTTTCTTACACTGGACCATAACAAAACTTCCTAAATCTGGGGAAATGTGTTGTGACAAAAAAGAAACGTCAGGAAAAGCCTACTAAAAGATCAGAAATTAATTTGGGGTTAATTATAAGCACTTTAAATGTTGGCTGGTGTGTGCTGACTCCAATATGACACGAGTATTAATATGACTGCTTTATTGTGAGCCAACTTGCAGTCAGAAAGTTAGGAGGGGTGTGAGCATTTCTGAAACTAAATTTTTACTTTCCCTCTAAAAAGATTTAAATACTATTCAATTGAGTTGAACAGATTCTAGGTCATACTAATGGTGGGAAAAGTTTTGAAAAGAATAATTTTGGTCTCATTTTTTTCAGACAACACAAACACCGGGCATGTGAATAGGGGTGTGTAGACTTTTGGCAGCCACCGAAAAAGCAGTTCAGTAAGTAGGTCTCGGAGTCATGCTTTGTAAAAACGGGAATTCAAATGTTGAAAAAAAATGACACAGCCCTACTTACTGATTCTTGTAAGCACCCTTATGTGGGTTTAGTCAAAATGTCAACAAAACATTTTTTTAAATCCACATCTACGGTTCTTTTTTTTCCCCCTCACACCTTTTAGATTACACAAGTCCTATGAAAAAAAAAACAAAAAACTAAAGCATGGAGTAAAAACAAATTAGTCTTTGTTATTGAGAAAATACAAATATGATGAGCACTCACACCTGTCATAAGAGCTTGTCTGCCTTCACCATGACAATAACAATAAACACTCTTTTATCTTCGGCGTCATTTGCAAGGTATTCATCTGTTACCCATTTTAAAGAATGCCTTTTTTTTTAATTGCAAGAAAAAAAAAGTGTGAAATATCAATCCTGAACCACCAAATACTGATTGGGTAATGGAGTTAGTTAAGGTATACATTTATTTTCATTTCTCACACCTATTATAATAAAACATTGGCCAGATATGTTATTGGTATTCCTGAGAAACTCATCTACCAAGAGAATTAAGGAAGCCAAATTTAACTGAGTACGTTTTTTTTTTTAAACGTCTCAAAGTATCTACTGATCTGTTGTCATATTAGAGCAGCTCCAAAAACTGGAGACAAATTCCTTGTGTGGACATACTTGGCAATCGAGAGGATTGCGATTCTGAATTGTGCCATATTTAAAAAACAAATCACTCTTTATGGTTTCATTCTATCTCCATTACGCTAAAATGCATAATATTGTAATTTCATTACAATACATTCAGCCTTTGCATCTTCCAAACTAGACTGCGCAGGATTTTAAGAAAATGTTGCCATGCTGTAATTACTGACATACACTGTAATTATGACTTTACTACTCCATTATCTCAGCTTGGTGTTAGGACTACCACAAATTCCCAATTACATATAAATCAAAAGGACTCCTGTCATTATTACCGTCCTGGTAAAAGCAGACTTTTTCCTAAACGAGGTATCCCAGTGCTCATAATTCTTGTGACCTTCTGGCAGCGCTGCGATCAAACATTGAGACTGCACGCAAAAGAATGCTCAATACTTGAACATGAAAAATGACTGGAAGTTCAAACATGTCACAAATGTAACCGAGTGCGCCACCCGTCAACCACCGTTTCCCATTCCACAACGGTTCTTTCAACGATTCTTGGACAGACAAAAAAAAAAAAAAAGGGTGGGACTGTGGAGAGAAGCACTGTGACATGAATGACTTTGTTCAACTATTGTACCAAAATTCCCGTCTTTTTTTTTAACCTTAAAAGTAAAGGACGTGAACACTTTTGCATCAATTCATCTTTCATATAGGAAATTGAATAACAATCTTCCCTTTTGTGTGGAGCAGTAGACACAATAACAAGAGCAAGGATCAAGTAACACTGTCCAGTTAACACTTGGGAATAATTTATCTAGTTTTATACACGTCACAGTTGTTTTAGAGTTGTTATTGTGTCTACTTCCTGCACGGCACCAAGTCGCTTCTTCTCCTCAGAAACATGTTTTAATGTATATATTCGTTTAAAGAATGTATCTGAAATGAACATTGAGAATTTTGTGCGGTCCTGCAACCTCAGCGAATTTCAAAAATCATGCACCCCTTTTTGTTTGCAGCAGGTGAAAGAAGCCGCTTGTGGTAATAGTGGGTAACGCGACAACATACTGCACAACATCCAAGAACCATTCTAGTGTACCCCAAAATGCAATACACAGAGCATGCAATGGTTACTGAAATACAGCAGTCGTTGATGATTTTTTTTGTTGTTGTTGTATTTTAACACTTTTGACTCATTAGCTGTTTGTTTTAAGATGCTCCTCGCACCACAATCATGACCAGATAGTCCTCTTCGCTTTTGGCCAGAGCTTTGGCTGAGGAATCCAGGAACTGCTGGGAGAAATCACAGGGAGGGAAAGCGTGGAGGACCCCCGTGGTGTCCTTATCACGGCTCCCGCCCACGGGCAGGCCGATGACACCCGCCGCCTGCTTTTGGTTGAGGTAGGACACCAGGTTGCGGAGCGGCCGCTGGGTGGAGACGGCCGGGTCGGACGACGAGTCCTCGGCGGCGCCGGGAACCGCCAGGAGGACGGCGTAGCCCCCGGGGCCCGCCGCCTTGATGCGTCGGGAGACCTCTTCAAGCTTGGGCTGGTCCAGGCGGAGGCGCTGGGTGATCTTGAGCTGGCACACCTGCTTGCCAGTGGTCCCGTCCGTGAGAAGCTCGCTGGCCACGCTGTGGTCCCCCTGCAGCAGGTGCATGTTGGCCGGGAAGTTGCTGTTTTTCAGCAGCAGCATACCCTGCCAGGCCAGAGTCAGCCTGGCGCAGTTCGATTTGGACAGCTGCGTGCTTCTGGACGAACCCTCGGAACGTTCTCTTTTTGCCGTCCCTTTACCGCCGTCGCCGGCTTTACGTTTGCGCTCTGCAGTCAGTGAAATGTTGCTGCTTGACGCACCCTTGTCAGAGGCGCCTTTGAGTCGCCGCTCCACCCCGCCTCTCTCCAGGCTGCAGCGGCGCTCTCGTGTGGGGGAAGATCTGTCCCCCCTTGGTGGGCGCTCCGGGTCACTGAATCGCCCCCCGTCTCTACTGCTACCTCCGGGGCTCCCGTCTGGAGAGGCACGCCGACGCCTTACTGTCCTGTCAGAGATGTCGGGCGAGTGGTCAAGGTGGCGCCCGTCTTCCAAGAGCCTGCGCTTGCGTGCAGGCTCCCGCCCCTGCAGCTCTCGCTCCAAAGACCAGGGCTCACGTGCCCGCCGCTCACGGTCCAAGTGTTCGAGGGGATCGAAGGGGGAGGCCCGCACGCGCTCTCGGAGAGCTGCAGGATTGGACCATTCGGTGCCAGGGAAGAGCTCCCTGTCCCTGAAGTGAAGCGGCGGGGTAGTCCTTTCTCGAACCCTCAGAGGCTCCGGAGCGGCACGGTGAGCGAACGACTCGGCCACCATGTCAAAGGGCGCAATCGGGAGAGGCTGCAAGAACTGCTGTTGGTAACGATGCTCCGTGTCAGCGAAGTCCACTCGGAGTCTCCTCTCGGGCCCGCCGAGAGGGAAGCCCCGCATGTGCGTGCATGCTGCTTGTGCTGCGTCCAGACTTTCGTACTGAATGTAGGCCCAGGTGTCCCCCTTCCTGTAGTCTATCGTCCTGATGGTGCCAAAGCGATCAAATTCTCTGGCGAGGGCGGTCAAGGGCACCCAGTGTCCCAGGCCCCCCACCCACAGACGTGTAGTGGGTGTGGCTTTTCCGTAACCTATCTTGATTGGGTTGCAGCCCACTATTTTCCCAGACATGCTGAGTTTAGCACGGTGAGCCATATCCAGGTTCTCAAATTTCAAAAAGCCATACGTGCTGGTTTGGCCCCGTGCAGGCCTTTTGATGTCCACCTCCGTGATGACACCGAACCTGTCAAAGGCTCTCCTCAAGTCGTCCTCGGTGACCTCCGTGTCCAGGTGTCCCAGAAACAAGGTCCGATTGGCTCTTTGGTCGTCCTCTGGCGATATAAAATCCTCCTCACGGAAGGCACCCCGTTCAGCGATGAAAGTCGGCCGGGCGCGGGCCTCGAAAAGGGCGAACTCCCGGTCCCGTTCCAAGTCCCGGGACAGGGATAAGGGAGGTGGTGGCGGAGGGGGCAGCCTTCCCAGGGCCAGCTGCTGCAGGCGGTAGTCTCTGTATCCCAGTCCGGTGGGGGAGAGGGGCCGCTGTAAGTGTCTGTGGCTCTGCGTGGCTCCATACAAGTCTCTCTCAACCGGCGAGCGGCTCCTCCTGCGGTTAATGTACACCGCCTCTATCTTCAGCGGCCTATCGTAGAGCACCAGCCGACCCCTGGCGTGCTTGGCCGCTCGGGCGTCCTCCGGCTTCCTGAAGTTGACAAAGGCGATCCGCTCGTCGTTGCTGCGGCTCAGCTTGATGCTGACGTCGCCGAATTTCTTGAATTCGTGAAAGAGTCCGTCCTCGACGTCTTCGTCGCTCAGCTGGCTTCCCAGGTCACTGATTTTCAGGGTTTTGTACTCACAGTCGGCGCCGGGAGCGGCCAGCCGCTTGTCCCCGCGCGACGTGCTCCTCGCCGCGGCCAAATCTAGCGAGAGGCTCAGGGTGGTGTGGTTCTTGCTCCCGGAGCCGACAACGCCGGGCTGACAGCTGTTGTGGTTGTTCCCGAGCCGGCCGTGTCCGTCGAAGTCCCGGTCCCTTTTGTCGCCGAGCAGACTCCTCCTCGTCGAGCCGCCGTCACTTTTGTTGCCATTATTATTAGTCCCAGCTGATAGGGACAACGCGCCCATTTTCTTGCTGCTCGGGTGGCATCCTCCCCGATCGCGAATGTCGTCCAAGGCCCGAGAGCGTTTTTTCAACGGCGACCGCTCTTTACCTTTCATTTCGGTCCACGCGGAGCCGACCCTAGGACGCCTGGGGCTTTGGGTTTCGGCAATTCTGCGAGAGAGCGCAGAAATTCGGCTAAGGAATTTCTCGTTATTCACTGGCCCTGTGGTAAAACAACAACGGTCGCCATTTTGTCAAGCTTTGAATCATGTCCCGCCCCGCACTCGCGATTGGTTGAGAAAGTGGGCGGAAGCCGTGAGCGTACACGTCAATCAAAACCCTCACTGATGAAAACAACGGTACGCCTACAGTATTTTGCGATACAAACTAAACTAAAATTAAATATAAAGTTGCCTGTTGCAATCAGTCAAATGATGAAATCACTCACCCGAAACAGGCGTTTCATTCATCAATGTTATTTCATGGTTAATTGTTGGAAATGAATGCATTTAAACATACATTTATATTTTCTATGGCTATAAATATTTTTACTGAAATTATTACATAATTATAAAAGCTTTAATGTCATGGATAAATTGTACGCGCGCGTCTTCCTACAGTGCATAATAATAATGCACTGGAGGGAGAAGCGCTGCCAGTTGTTTACCACAAGATGGCAATGTCCCTGCTAATGTAAGTCGTCTCTGCCAAACCAGTCATTTTCCCATTTAAATTCACGCCGAAAGACAATTTATTCAACTTCAAACAACCGAGAACAAGCAAACGTGTTTTTGTAATTTGAGAGGAAAAAACAACGTTGGCCAAGAAGCCCCTTTATCCTGAACAATTTTCAAATCAAACTACTGTCAGACAAGCTACAAAATACATTGAAAAACATTTTGTATAAATCTATCCATCCATTTTCTGAGCCGCTTATCCTCACAAGGGTCACTTGAATGACGGAGCCAATCCTAGGTGTCATCAGGCAGGAGGTGGGGTACACCCTGACCTGCTTGCCAGCCATTCGCAGGGCACACGGGGACAGACAACAGTCGCACTCACAATCACACCTAAGGGGGAAATTTACAGCTTATAATTAATGGATGTTTTGGGGATGTGCGAAGAGACCGGAATGCCCAGAGAAAAACCACGCAGGTATGGAGGGAACATGAAAACTCCACACAGGTGGGGCTAGGGTTTGAACCCTGGTCCTCTGAACTGTAAGCCCAACAATTTACGGCTGTGACACCATGCGACCCTCTTGTATAAATAATACAAACTAAATCAAACACAAATTGCAAAAATTACAAGTCGGTCAAAAAGTCACTTGCCTGTGATGGCAAACCTTTTTTAAAATTTGTATTTACGGTTAAAAAATGTGTAACTATAGCAGCTTTTCCTAAACAAGCCTTTCTCTTCAAATCCAACTCGAGCCACCATTTGCTGTTTCTTCATCTTTTCTACGGATGGCCATCCCATCAATCCCTTATCCCCTCTAACAAGTCTTCTTATCTCTTCCACTCAATCTGGGATTTCATCAGAGGGGGCCGAGGGGCCGTGGGGGCTAACACAGCTGCAATTAAGAGCTGCCGTCCCGTCCACCCCACCCAGGGCCCATGGACTGCAATTTGAAGCCTGGGTGTGGAAGAGCGTTTCTATTCGAAACACATGTTACTGTCAGTGTTAACCTTGGAAAGTGGCTGCTAACGCGCCCTGGCATCATGGCCATGATCAAGTCCTTTCTTGTTAGTAACAACCATCGAAAAACGGAATACCTCACAACATTTGATAACAATGCAGGGGAATAATTTGAAAAAATCCTCACAAGGGTTGCGGGGAGTGCTGGAGTTTATCCCAGCTGTCAACGGTCAGGAGGCGGGGTACACCCTGAACTGGCTACCAGTCAATCAATCGCAGGGCACATGGAGACAGACAACAGTGGCACTCACAATCACACTTCGGGGTAATTTAGAGTGTCCAATTAATGTTGCATGTATTTGGGATGTGGGAGGAAACCGGAGTGCCCGGAGAACATGCAAACTCCACACAGGCGGAGTCAGGATCGAACCCGGGTCCTCAGAGCTGTGAGGCCAACGCCTTCCAGCTCCCCCACCGTGCCCTTTATAAAACATAATAATGTTAAATAAGTATTGCAGCCATGCCCGTTTCTTTCAATATTTGAAAAGTATTATAAAGAAAGCACAGATCTGTTAAGTACATTTTTTTTCATATATTTTAAGAAAATGGGGATCTATAATTTGGAAACTTGCCATGATAGAGAAAAAAACGAGAACAGTTTTGGATCTCACACGTAAAAATTAGTTAAAAACAGCTGTCAGAGCTAACGCAACAAAAATTGTGTTCCCCTGTGTAATGGTGCAATGGCGGTGTTATGGGTCCTTACTGTCAAAATGGCAGCTTCATACCAGAATTGTGTTCAACATTTATCTTACATCACTCTTTAAAGCATTGTACGTAGGCAGCCATTTTAAACCCATGATGAAAAATGAGTTCAATTTTTAAAAAGTCAACGAGCCCACACACGAAAAGGAAAACACTAGGAACAGAAATTGTGGAAGAGGTAATAGTGATAGCAGTAGAAGTGAAAATACGAGTAGAGGTAGCCCATCCATCCACCCAATCACAGGTCACATGGAGACAGACAACAGTCGCACTCACATTCACACCTCGGGGCAATTTAGAGTGTCCAATTAATGTTGCATGTTTTTTGGGATATGGGAGGAAACCGGAGTGCCCGGAGGAAACCCACACAGTCAAGTACAATGAGTTAAATACTGGGAGAACTACTTTCAACTATTGAAAAAAAAGTAATGACCTAATAATTCTACGGGGCAGTTTGAATCTCAGCATAAACTGGAGGTTTCAAATTTCTATTTGTGGAGTGGAACCTCAAGGCTCCCCTGTACCCGTAGCAGGTTCTATTTACTTATTTATTTTCATGTATTGAACACAAGACGCATAACGTAGAGAGACCAGGCCTTTATTTTGAGTCACGCTATAATGCACCACGGACATAAACAATGAATAGAACAATCATCATATTTGCTACCATGTCCTTTGGCCTCTTCAACGTGAAATCAACTGCAAAGAATAAGAAAACTGTATAAGCATTCTCTGTTTTTCAGTCCAAGTGTTGCATGCTGTGCTTTGGCTTCAGAACTTTCCAACTGAGACGTCGTCAAGTTGGATAAGACAAATGTTAAGAGGGGTGCGTACATGGGGGACTGTGTGTATGGAGTGAACCCCGTTTACTGTATTTGCAGTACACCATCACAAACTTAACTAATCATTTTTTTTCTCTGGAACCCTGTTAACATCTTTTCACTGAAAATGTCTATTAGTGTGTTTGTGTGCCCTTTGGGTAATGCCCGAGGTAGTAGTTTTCCATGCGTGGTACCACAAGTGGCACACTGCCTACAACTCGACCAAGACGAGCGGTCTGCAACCTTAAATACTCTGAGCCATTTCAACACTTTCCAGCAGCAAAAAAAAAAAAAAAAGAGAAAGAAACAAACAAAGCATTGGTTGCCAAAAAAAAAAAAAACATTCAGCATCTATAATGACAACAACTATTAACCAATTAGAATGTTGATTTTTTTCTGGTTAATGTAATTTTTGCCACTGAAACTCAGCGTACAACGTTGGCACAGCAAGCCTGAAAGACGTCATCTTCATCGTCTCGCATGATTATTATGAAGTGTCGTTTGTGCGGCAACGTGAGCAGAGGCGGTCCTGGACCTGGGCCCGTGTGACGGCTATCAATTCTATCCTGAGCCAACTGTCAACGAGTCGGAAAAAAAACAAACTTTAAAGCAAACAATGTTAAAGTCAATATGCCCTGTGCGTCACCAATTAAGTGCAGCCCCCTGTACGATCATCAACGAGGGTGGGGGAGGCACCCTGCACAGAATGCCAACATGGCGGATGCCCATCCATCCATTTTCTGTACTGCTTATCCTCACTAGGTTCCTGGGCGTGCTGGAGCCTATCCCACATACAGGTATCTCTGGCCTAGAGGAGAGACGCATCCTCATCTGATCGCCAGCCAATCGCAGGGCACAAAAACAACAATTCGCACTCACATTCACACATACAAGTAATTTAGAGTCTTCAATCAACCTACTGTACCTGATTTAGAGATGGGGGAGGAAAAAAAACAGAATATCCAGAGAAAACCCATGCAGTAATCGGGAAAACGGGATGAACGGGATTTGAACCTCAGTCCTCATAACCATGTGGCAGATGTGCTAAACAGTCAATCACCATTCTGTTGGCAGGTGGCCATATAAGCCTTATTAAAACAGTGTCAAATATTGTTTTTTCTAGCCTATTTTCTCACGGTTTTCCTGCACGGGGTCGAAAAGCTAAAATATATATATATCTTGTCACCAGATGTGACACATTGTTGTTTGTGATTCATCTTTTGAGCAGAAATATTTTCATGTTACAAGAGTCACATGTGGCAGACCTCTGCTCTAGTGAGACATGAAGAATCACTGTTTGTAGGACTGAGTAAAAAAAAAAACACGATAAAAGTGCTCATAGGAAAGTAGCAATTGGTATTTTTACAAGTTGGGAAGTGGTGACATACACATTAGCATCCCACATTCAGTTGCATTATTTCCCAAATTATAATTTTTTCCTACGGTGAGATGAATTTGAAATCATACAAAAGTGTTTCTACTATTCAGCCAACTACTCTTGCATTTTCAATATTTGCGTCGGGGGCTTGGTCACCGACCATTATGAATTGCAATGGTTCACACCGTACACAGGAATGTAGTGTGCTTTGCACGCCCAAGGGATGTGGAGATGGCAGGGCGTGTGTGGGCGGGGAAGTTGTCATGTCGGCCATGGCAGAATGCTGCCCGGCTCTTTGGCTTTCATCCGCAGCGCCATCAGGCCCGTCGGCTTGTAGTCGTTCTCCGGGGCCTCCACGCCGGGGAAGCTGTGGAGGGAGTAGAGGCCATTGATGGCCGGATGGTGTGGCTGGTGGTGGTGGTGGTGGTGGTGATGGTGGTGGGCGTGGCTGGGTGACGACGGGATTCCCACGAAGCCCTGCAGGTTGCCGTGAGGGTGAGCGTACGCACCCATGCAGGAGGACGGTAAGGATTCAGGTCCGAGGACGCAGCCGGTAGCTGACGCGCTGCCGACGACTCCTGAAGACCCTGGCCACAGATTGCCCTGCATCTGCACACAGACAAAGACACGTACACAATTACTTGCGAACTAATTCTCGCCTTGTCATCTTTTTTCCAAGAACAGTGATGCCTTGCAATATATATGACAGGACTTGTGATTTTTTTGGGGGGCGCAACAAGCCGTCTTTTTTATGGGGCAGGAGGTGGGGTACACCCGGAACTGGTTGCCAGCAAATCACAGGGCACATAGAGACAAACAGCCACACTCACAATCACACCTAGGGGCAATTTATAGTGTATAATTAATGTTGCATGTTTTGGGGATATGGGAGGAAACCGGAGTGCCCGGAGAAAACCCAGACAGGCACGAGTAGAACATGCAAACTCCACACAGGTGGGGCCGGGATCGAAACCCGGGTCCTCAGAACTGCGAGGCCAACGCTTTACCAGATGCCCCACCGTGCTGCCTCAACTACACTCAGTTGACAGATATAATTGGTAAGAAATTTTAAAAAAAGAGAGAATTGCCATTCCCAGTTGGAGGTCAATGTAAAATTAAATACATAAGAAAGAAACAAAAAACATTTACATGGTGTATTTCAGTGGCAGGCTGAGCTCAGCCAAGACACACGCTGAAATTAATACAAGACACATCTACAGTACGTTATAAATACAGGTCAATCCTTTCGATGACGTTTATGGCAGGAGAGAAGGCTTTGAACGTGCCCTCTGCATGCTCCTAATCAAAACACTTAAAATACTGTAACACTTAAACACTATACACTTAAAATCATATTCGTACCTTACAAAAGTTACATGAGCAACATCTCTCTCTCGCTCTCTCTCTCTTTCACACACACACACACCACACACACACACACACACACACACACACACACACACACACACGCACACATACACATGCGCACACAGATATTGCAAGCATTATCCACCCATCAATTCATTTTCTTTGCTGCTTCTCCTTACGACGGTCGCGGGGAGTGCTGGAGCCAATCCCAGCTGTCAACGGGCAGGAGGCGGGGTACACCCTGAACTGGTTGCCAGCCAATCCCAGGGCACATCGAGACAAATAGTCACACTCACAATCACACCTAAGGTCAATTTAAAGTGTCCCATTAATCTTGCGTGTTTTGGGGATGTGGGGGGAAACCAGAGTGCCCGGAGAAAACCCACACAGGCACGGGAAGAACATGCAAACTCCACACAGGCGGGTCCGGGATTGAACCCAGGACCTCAGAACTGTGAGGCCAACGCTTTACCAGCTGATTCACCGTGCCCAAGCATTATTATTACCAAAAAATTAATATTTTGAAGTTATCCATCAATGTTTGTCCTTTATGTAACAATATAAGGAAGCAATTGTATAATTATATGATTTCACAGTCATAATGAGAATCTAGAGGAGACCATAACTACAATGTGGCCATGCCAAAATTGAGTCCGACACCGGCGCCCTATTGTCCGTAGGTGTGAATATGTGAGACTGGTTGTTTGTCCGTCGACCAGTCCATCTATTGTCTACATACTGTGTGCCTTGACATTAACTAGCCACCAAATGTTATCATTTTTTTATATTGATGGATTTTCTCGTTTTTCTTGTTTTCATAATTCAAATATAAAATATGCATATATCAAATATGACACTGACGGGGTACATCCGACGCATCCGTTTACGATGCATTGGCAGCTGCAATTTGTCTCATACAAATCGTGAAATTACTGCAAAAATCTACACGTAGGATGATTTGAGTCATACCTGGTAAGTGTCATGGCGGGGTAGGAGGGCAATATCGTAGGTGGTGGTGAAGTGGTTGCGGACCTCCTGGATTTTCCCGTAGCGTTCCCGCTTCCTCCACTTGGCTCTGCGGTTCTGAAACCAAACCTGCCGGTACAACCAATGTAAGTGCATATTAACATCTGTCATACACATTTTTATTTTCAATCATACCTTTTCGTTATCACTGTTTGCTTAAATGCGCGTAAACTATGCAACTGTATTTGCACACATTTTCAGTATTTTAAAGGTCCAATATTTCACCAAACCAACTTTGTCTACTATTTAGGATGCAATATTGGCTCTATAGTGCCTCAGTATTGCGGTTTCCTCCCACATTGGCTGTCATACTTGTCTGTACGCCCTGTAATCGGTTGGCAACCAGTTGAAGGTGTAGCTGGGATAGTGAGGATATCCTCATGGATTTTATCATTAGAGCAATCATGCAGCATAATAACACGAAAGTGCAGCGGTTCAGCATCTGCAGTGATGCAGAATTTGTATCAGTCCAGTGTGGTAAAGCATTCAATTTACCGGTTGATTTACATTCAAACCCTCACCTACAGTCATGGGCTAGGGGTCGTGACCGAGAGAACAAGGTCCCAGATACAAGTGGCCGAAATTAGTTTCCTCTGCAGGGTTTGTCGACTCTCCCTCAGAGAGACGGTGAGAAGCTGAGAGTGGAGCTGATGCTCCTCTGCATTGAGAGGAGCCAGATGAGGTGGCTGGGGCATCTGATTCAGTCGGATCCTCTAACCAGTTGCCCCATTGTGCCACTGAAAACTCTTTTTATGATGTAAAATTGTTCAAAGTTTAAAATGTGAATTTATTAATTTATTTCCCAAGGGAAATTCTTACTTTCACAATATCTACAAAACAATTTAATGCAAGTTCATGCTGGAACAAATTGTTTTCAAGCATTTTGGTATCAGGAGAAATAAATCAAATCCCACAGGTGAAAAAAAAACAAGACTTATTTTGTATCATGTCATTGTCATTTGCTCCTTCTTTAAGTGGAGGTAGCTAAGTCAATTCAAATCTCAAATCAGAATTATTTGTGAAAAAAAATCCAGGCCGTATCACCAATCTGCAAAACCAGTTTCAAAGATGGTATGGAGAAAATACGCTGCATGCCGGATGGGAAAAACTAAACATTCTTGGGGGAACAAAATCACCATTTGGTCTTTGTGAAAAAAGCTCAAAAAATAAAAATAAAAAAACAATTGTAAATCCAGCTCTGCGACTGACTGGCGACCACTTCAGGGTGTAGTCTGCCTTTCACCCAAAGCTAGCTGGTATAGGCTCCGGTTCTCCTGTGACCCTTGTGAGGATAAGTGGCTTGGATAATGGAAAAAAAATTGTAAATCCAAAACAATGTGTTGTGAATAAGATTTTGGCATCCAGTCCAAACTGAAGTAAAAACGCTTAAATGAAAAACAAGTGAGAGATGTTTCTCTTCAAAATGGCACACACCTGGACTCGGGCCTCAGTGAGCTCGGTCCTCAGGGCGAGCTGCTCGCGAGCGTAGACGTCCGGGTAGTGCGTCTTCTGGAACACCTTCTCCAGCTCCTCCAGCTGGAAGGTGCTGAACGTGGTGCGATTGCGCCGCTTCTTGTTCTTGCCCGAAAGGTCGATGGAGTCGGCAATGAAGTTGCTGCTAGGCAAGTCGCCGCCGGGTAAACCGCCACCCGCCTCCTTCAGCTTGCCAAAGCAGTCGGTGCCCATGCCGGTGTAGCCCAGGGTCTTGAGAGCATTTTTCTCACGGACTGGATTGGGGGAAAAAAAAAAAAACATGACACATTTATCCATATATGACATTGAAGCAATTTGTCTGAGAAATTGAAAAGGTTAGCCCAGTGACGGGCAACTGGCATGGCTCAAGCCCACACTCGAAGGGACCCCTCAGTGATACTTCCTTCACTACACATGATCAGTCTAAATAGAAAAGTCAAGTATCATCTCTATGAACATTCTAAAACAGACATTGAAATGAAAAATACTTTCAATGTCTATACATAATAATAAACATGAGCGGAGAGCACGTCATCCATGCGCAAACTTGCGGAAGTGTCGTTCAACATCCAAGTGATCGTTATATTGGTAGCATCTACTGTCTGTGACGTCACCCCGGAAATTCGTCATTGAAAACACGCTGTGCCCCCTACTGTGGGACACGCCCCTCCAGACACGGACGCTCTTTTCGAAGAAGAGAACATCTCACAATCCAGTCAAGTGTTCGGGGCAATATTACCCTATTGGCTACGGCCTCCAACATCACTTCCTGCTTCTTGTTGAAAACAAATCCCTCAAGAGGATTTTCATGGCGGGAGTTACAAAAAGCCATATGTGTCAAAATCATGTTTTGTGGTGAAAAAATGGATGCGTTCATTGTTTTTTCACTAATAACATACTAAAAATCATCCATTTTATGACAGTGGCACTTGAAGTTACACCGTTTAACCCTCGCTTGCACATACCACTTTGTAGCTCTTCCACAGATTGTTCACTGCTAAGAGTTAAAAGTAGTGGTGGGCAGATCGATCCAAATATCACTGATATCAATACCAAGTCCCTATTAGTATCAACTCGATACGAGTGTGGAAAGAGCAAAAGCGTAGTTTCAGTTTCGCTCTGGTATGCACTGGTTTCGTCAAACAGTTTTGATGTTGTAGCTACGAGTTTGAGTACAAATGGTTGTTCATTTATATGAGCCCTTCGACTCGCTGTCAACCTGTTCAGGGTGTACACCACGTTGCCCAGTTAACTGGGATGGCCTGTGACATTAGTGAGGATAAGCGGTATGAATGAATGAATGAATGAAAAACTCTAAACCTTACAAAAATACTTAAAGGTTGTGAAATTGAGATTTATCAATTCCATAAAATTCCATAATTCCTTCATCATTGAAAAGTATCGGTATCGATATCAGTAATACTGGCCCTGTACTTAGTATCGGATTGATACCATAATATACAGTATCACACACCACTAAGCAAAGCAAAGCAAATTTATTTGTATAGTGCATTTCATACACAAGGTAATTTAATGTGCTTGACATGATTAATAGCATTGCGATACAAAAAAAAAAATGAAACTTTTAGAACAGAGAACAAATAAATAAAAGGAAAGTAAATGTACAATTAAAACAGCATACAGTGCAATGAATATTTAAACACGGAAATAAGAAAAGTTTTTAATCTAGATTTGAAAACACTCATACTTGGGGCACACAGCATCTCTGTTGGCAACCTTCTCCATTTGTGTGCAGCAGAATAACTAAATGCTGATTCACGATGTTTGCTTTGGACTCTGAGCTCCACTATTTGACCTGAGTCTGTCAATCTCAGAGCCCTACTAGGTTTATATCCCATTAGCATTTCTTTCATGTATTCAGGACTTAAACTATTAAGTGATTTACAGACCAGTAGCATAACTTCAAAATCTATTCTAAATCTAAATGGAAGCCAGTGTAAAGACTTTGTCGCTAATGGATCCGTCTGCACCTCTAGTCACCTTATGTCTTGTTCCTCCGATTGTTTGGGTACAACTGCATCCTTTCGTTCTTGAGTTGTGTAAACATCACCACGGTTTTCTTTTCAGGCCGGTGAATGTCATACACAGGAAAAAATGTTCCCAGCCAATAACATAAACCCACGGTCTATTTATACAGAAACCGTTTGCCTTGCAAAGATGTCTGCACTCCCCAAAAATCCTGAAAGTGTCAATGAAACTCAGGGATACACACTCGTCTTAAACACTTATTTAATTGACAGAGCCTCGAGAAACGTTCATCTCAAAATCGTACAAGTGGCAGAAGTCTGCTTATGAAAACCTCAGCATCCAAACACTGCAGTTTTGTTTGGAGATCAATGAAATTTCACTTCAGTACCTCTGATTGCTGCTTGAGAACATCCAGGGCCCCTTCGTGTATATTGACAGATTTTAGAGTTGGGTGCTGATGAGTGATCTCCAGGATTTTTTTTTTTTGAAAGATATAAGACTCCATGTCATTGGAAAAACACAGTACTTTGGTTTTCTTCTCACTGCAAAAATGTTTCACATCCCTGACAGCTCCATCACCAACTAATAATGTTTGGGGTCCCATTTTTTTTCTTGTATGATTTGATTTCATTTCATACCTGTCGGTGGTGGTGGGGGATGAGCTTTCTTGGCCAGGGTCTTGTATAAGTGACTCAAATGTATTTGTAAGTCTGATGTCAATGTTTTGCATGGAGTCACATTCTTTTTTCTCGCTCTTTTCTGTAGCGACCGTCCACGGCCGCTCACTCTGGTTTGAGGCAGTCCGCAACACAAGCCTGCAGGATTCCTCGGTAATCTGCTGATGTTGTTTCCTCCCTATTAGATGTCCAATGTCTTTGGGCTTTGCTCCAAATAAATTCCAGGGAGAACTGCTGGATGAGCCATCATTGTTTCCACAGTCCACATCTGTCCTGGTTGTTGAACGAAGTGACTGTCTGAAGTGGTTTCATTCATTTCCGACCGTCCATTCATCCATTTTCTTAGCCGCTTACCCTAACGGGGGTCGCGGGAGTGCTGGAGCTTATCCCAGATGTCAAAGGGCAGGAGGCAGGGTACACCCTGAACTGGTTGCCAACCAGTCGCAGGGCACATAGAGAAAAACAACCGCAGTCTCAATCACACCTAGGAGCAATTTAGAGTGTCCAATTAATGTTGATTTGATTAGATTTGTCATTTTCTACATTTAAGCACATTATCATTGATCAAACTGTACATAGTGTCACGGTGACTTCAAATAAACTACATGTTGTATAGTTTACGAAAACATTTTGCAGAGGTCACTTTGCCTCCCTTACCCAACTCAACACCAACAAGATATCTGGACGGGTTGCAATATTACTCACGCAGTTCGATGACTCATTTTAGTATTCTTGAACAGTTAAAATCTTCAATTATTAAGAATTGTGTTTACGTACAGTACATGTTTGTACAAAAGGGACTTTTTTGTCTGAAAACAAAGCTCCTCTTTCACGTTATCTTGAAAGATAATTTTTTACCCTCCTGTTATTTCTGTAAATGTTGATGCAAGTTAATGCTGGGAAACACCAAAGCTTTCAAGCTTGTTTGGTATTAAAAGAAATACTGCAATGAAAAAACAAACAGCAAATCTTTTGAATCATGATGTTATTATTAGTTTCTTCTACACGCAAAAGAGGGGGAAATATTGACTTTTGTGATAATAAAACGAAGTTTTTGTTTTCAGGTCCAATGTTGCAAGTTGCTATTTTGCGCCCATCTTGGTGTTTTGCATTATTTCCGATCTGAAAGTGTTGTCCAAATTCATTTCCCAGAGTTGCAAAATAAAACTGCAGGGTCTCGTCCACTCGAGCTTGTCTCTTAATTCAATCTGGTCGCCACCATCATTTCCAAACTCTCGCTACACTTCACGATGAAAATATTTTCCCTCCGTTGAGGCCGTGTGTTTTTCGGAAACATTTAGCCGGGCAAAAGCAATACCAATAATTAGACAAATTTGTTTCCATCTTTATGTCATTATGAAATGTTCATTTTTTTAAAAAATTGAATTTCTTTAATTTGGGAGAACAACACGTTTTCTCTTTCCCAGTGTATACCACAGTATTGTATATCGTACAACTTTTTTTTTCTTACAATAAGTTATTTTATACATGAAGTACCCTGTGATCTCCACTCCTATTGGACAGTGATGCAAAAAAAAAAAAAAAAAAAAACAGCAAAATTCTACAAGATGCTTGGTAAAAACCTTATTTTTGTTTGAAAGACTAAACAAACTTGAGACGCTGCTGAAAAACAATCATGTAGCATTAATGTACTAGTTAAACTGCCCATTTTTGGGGAATTTCAACTTTTATAGTAAGGTTTTTTTAGATGACCTTTTCCAATTTTGTTCCCTCCTGCTTCTGTTCCTCAATTAGGAATCAATTTTTGTGTTCGCATATTATTTCAGGAATGGCATGAAATATATTGATAATATATTAAAAAAATGAACAACAGCCAACAAAACAGGACGACCAATGAATTTAACTCTTGTTGAAATAGTGTGTACACGTACACTTCATAACATTGCGGTCTTGTATAGCTAAAAAAGTGGCAGATCCCGGTGATATGACTTCAAAATAAAAATACAATAAAATTATAATTCTTGAGTTTAATACATTTTTGCCTTTGTTTATAGAAGAAAAAAACGTTTTTTTTTTTTCTTTGGGGATTTTTTTCCCCCCTCACAGACAAGGCGAAATTAAATGCTTCGCCCTTGGAAAAAAAAAATCCTCTTGTCAAAACATGTACAGTATTTCAACATGATCCTGGCTGCATGAAGCCAAATGTTTCGCACTTGAACCCCATAAAATGAGACTTCAAACTACACGGCCGGATTAGTTCTGAGTTTGTCAGCGGAGGGAAATGCCGCACCACATTCCGGAGCCCCCCTCGCACGGCTTTCTCGTGTACAGTTGGTCGTACAGGTGAAGCAAGGCAACCTTGCCAAAATATTTGCGGATTGAAAGCACGCTTTGGGTCAAAAGTTTCCAACGTGTGGATGAATGACTGCTTTGTAAAGTATAGTTGGGCAAATACACAATACCTTGTTAAAAAGAATGTGATTATAGAGGCGGCTGCCATAACTCGATGGGAAAAAAAAATGATGGACTTTGTTTGTCAGTGGATTGAATAACACTGTTGTATATTATTGTGATCTTATCAGTTCAAAATGAAATGACGGCCGGAGAACATCATTTCCTTGGGACACGCACACTGGAGGAAATGTTGGGAAATTATGGCCACACTTTCGTAAACTTGAAGGCATTTTTTTTTATCAGGTATACCTTGGATCATTTTCATGGATATCAATGCGCCGCATCAAATATGGAGATTCAAATCTGAAGCAGCAGTGCATGACGGAGTTTGCGATATTTGTAAAACATTAACACGCTTGTCGTACAAATAGACTGGAAAATCCTCAGAAAAAACTGTCTGCATTATTCAATTCAATATTTAATTTCTTGATATTTTTTGTGGGTGAGCAAGACAGTTTCATGGTTCATTTTCTAGATATTTCTGTTACATGCTGTATAGATAATAGAACTGAAAACTCCTATTACAAGATTCAAATTGAGATTGAGTAAATTTGCAAACGCTCCTAAGTGCACAGTAAATAAACAATTATGATTCCTTTGATGATTTAATTGTCTGCAGCATCATATAAATTTGTATTAAAGTGTTTTTTAAAGTGTACATTAAGGATTAAAAAAAAGCGATGAAAGGGTTTTCAACTCGGTTTGCATGGACACTTATAGGGAAAAGTCTCATTTAGTGTCATAATTAATTAAGACCTATTTCATTGATTGGCCTTTGAAGTTTGTCCTGCTTGCCCTCAGTTTGTGCCCAATGGGGACATCGAAGGGAAATGTTTTGCCTTTTGCCTTCCTGTCCATCCCCAAAGTGTGCTCAATCGTGACATAATAGAGAAATGTCACGATGTGTTGCATTATGAATTCATATTTAATTATCTGATTATTCTTTTAAGCCAGCGGAGGCGCAGAAGCGAAATGTCTTATAAATTGTTTTGTTTATTTGGAAGAGAATTAATTGTATTGACTTTGGCTTACTGCATTTAGTCGCTCCCGATTTAGGTGTCAGGTCTTATTCGGTGGCCTACTTTATTTTTGTTATTAAATTTGAAAGCCTACGTGAGTTCTGCATTGGTCCAAAATGACGTTGTTGCGCGTTTTCGATGGAAATGGAAAAAAATGAATATGGCACGAATGGCAACTTACTTTGCTGGTAGATGGGCGCCTTATCCCCGCTGATGACGGCGGCCTTGTGCTCCTGGTTGAACGCCTGCTGCGAGAACTTGCTGTGCTTCCCCGGGGGCGAGGCAGGACGGTTGGACGAGAATCCTCCGAAGTTGCGCGTATGCACCGCGGCGGCTGCGTACGCGTCGCACGGCAGGAAGGAGCCCGGCGACGGGGAGCCGGCGGCGGCCGGGGCGGTCGATGCCGGCGGGGTCCGCCTGAAAGACAAACACTGCTCTGTCTCCATCTTGGATCCAATTAACGAGTGCTCGCTCGCAGGCAGGCTGAGGACGCCAGAGCGAGTGCATCTTTTTTTTCTCTTCTTCTTTTTTTCAAACTTTGAGTGAGTGGGTGGGTGGGATTTAACCGATCACACACTAAAAGCCGTGAAACTTTATGTGTGTGTGTGTGTGTGTATATATGAGATAATCCGCCAAATATTCAATCGCGCGAGCGTTCGGGCCCTCCAATTCAGCGTTTAATTCCCCACTTCTGATGACGTCATGACCATGATCTCCCAAAATGAGACGTGACAACGTGAGCCTCTTTTAAAATATAGAATTAGATCTGAGAATGCTGACCAACACTCACGTTATTGTACGCGAAAACAAACAAAAAAACCAAAGAAAGTAAAAGCATTTTTCTTTTATTCTGCCGCCGTTTTTAATAGCTTCTGCTTCCACTGCTCTCAACCGTGACAAGTAATTCACTAGTCACAAAATTTAAGAAACGTGACTTTTTTGACGTTCTGCAAAAATCCGTTCTGCAAAAATCCGTTCTGCACATTTCCACATTCCCTCCAAACAATTGAAGTGAGTGAGACATTTGACAGTAAAGTTTCTCCCCTGCACCTTTTTCAGCGAAACTTCAAGCGCTTCAGCTCCATCAGATCATTTTAGGAACTATATTCTCACGTTCCCCCGTTTCCCACATTGCTCATAATTCCATATGCATAATATATGCATGATATTCCCAAATTCATGCAGACATTTTACACATGCGGTACCACCCTCCTTCCATTATTTTCAACCAATTCAAAGCATTGCGACTTGAAACTCTTCAGGCTCGTTTAGCACAAATGCAGTCCACCAAATTTCCAAAATAACATTCCCAAAGTGACAAATGTGTCAATGATATATTTACACCCTCCTTGCACAATTTTTTTCACGGATTCCAACTTCAAGTCTCACATTTTACGCTTCAGCAGAATCAACTAACTCCTCGTTGTTTGGCTTCAATTCTTCAGCATCCTTTTACCCATTATTATTGTTATTATTAAACTTAGCATTTCAAGGGACCCAATTAATATGCATAATTAATGTCGTCCATTATTTATTTTTTCTTCGCCTTTTAATTGGTTGTATTCCACGTGCAGGTTTCTGTTTTGCCTGGTTTAGCCAAGGAATTTTGTCACTTTATCTTGTTACTGTTATTATTACTTCCCCCTGCATCAGCTCAGCATGCTTTAGGCCCCACGTCACGAATTCACTCATCGCAAAATAGAAGACACACATGCTTTTCCACTTACAAGTGAGAGACACAAACAAACAAAAATACTATTTATTAAACAATAATTTGAAAATGTGCTTCCACACCAAACAGTAGGAGTTTTTCTTAAGACGCACATTTAAGTAATTAACTCAACTGGTTGTGAAAGATAGCAATAACGATAATAAATGTAATTTACATTATAAAATGAATCCAGTGACTATTGTGTTTAAAAGTTGGTTTGCAGCGCAAACAACAAAATAAGGGAAACGTTTCAAGTCACATTTTCTTTCATGAAGAAACTGTTGGCTGTTCCCGCGTGATGTTTCTCGGTCCGCAAACTTTTCCTGCTCACACAGAAGATTTGGTCGAAATGCTTATGGGGTGATAATGAGAATAAAAGCCGCTTTCCTCCCTTTACCTTGCATGGCTGAAGGTGCCCGGCATGCTTCCGACGTCGAACGCCAACTGATATCGTGACACATTATCTGCAATCTGGACAAAGTTAGTCCAAACACGCCGCACTTACCGAGCTGGGCCTCGGGCAAGGTTGTTCTCCTGCCGAGACGTCGCCTCGACATCTCGCCGGATACGCTACTCGGCTGATGGACAAGTGTATAAACAGGAGGTCCATTTGGACTGAGAGGCCTCGGAAGCCCCGTTTGATTCCATTTTGGAAGTCCATTGGCGTCCACGTTGAAGATTTGCCGGGGCAAGTGCACCAAAGACATCGGGAGTTAATGAATGCAGCCTTCAAATAAGAAGTTTCAAGCAGCTCCTCTACATTACACAGCTATTAAAACAATGCAGGGCTGTAAAATGGCCTTACAAAATTGTTTTCCCTCTCAACATCCGATTGTATTTCATTTCTCAGCAATTTCACTTATCGACTAAGCAAATGAAAATGACAAGATAAAAAATGTTTCCTTGTTTTCCCTTCCTGGCTTCCTTTCTCGTGATTTTTCATTTCTAGCAACTTGCATGGATGCATGAACTTCCATCGAATTTCAAAGGAATATAGATGTTTTTTCTTTACAAATAATGCCCAAAAATTTATTGCTTCCTTTGGAGAGAAACAAATCTCAGTTCAATCAAAACATGTATGTAAATATGACCCTAAATATATGAACAAAAAACACGATATATTCAACAAATGTTATATTAAAACGGCACGACTCGGTTGGTCCGATAGTCTGCTGTTCAAGGACAGGCCCCGAACTCCTCTAACTCTATCAAGATTTTTTTCTTTTTTTTTTTTCTTTTTTTTTTTTTACATGTTAAGTTAAACAGGAGGGACAAGGTGATTTCCGCAAAATGCTTGCAGCATAGAAGCTCACATATTTCCTAAGCAGTTAAGTCACAGCTTTTGGTAACGTACAAACCGTCACTGTGTCTTTGCCGTAATGTTTGACTCCTCCGTTGCCGTCCCGAGTTCTTTCCTATCAATAAAACTATGGATTTTATTTCATTTTATTGCAGGAATGGAAGGACAAGAGTCGCATCTTGGCAGCACGGTGGAGGAACTGGTTACAGCGTTGGGCTCACAGTTATGAGGTCCAGGGTTCAATCCCGGCCCCGCCTGTGTGGAGTTTGCAAGTTCTCCCCGTGCCTGCGTGGGTTTTCTCGGGCACTCCAGTTTCCTCCCACATCCCCAAAACATGCAACATTAAGTGGAAACGCTAAATTGCCCCTCGGTGTGATTGTGAGTGCGACTGTTGTCTGTCTCCATGTGTCCTGCGATTGGCTGGCAACCACTTCAGAGTATACCCCGCCTCCTGTCCGTTGACAGCGAGGATAGGCTCCAGCACTCGTGAGGATAAGCGGCCCAGAAAGAGGATGGATAATGTTCCTTCTTTAAAAATAGTTCCTCGATTGACGTTGATTTAGCTTTTTTTTAAAAAAAAATATATATATATATACTGTAGTTATGTTGTTGTTTGTGTAAACAATGTGTAGACACATTGGAACTGCAAAAAACATCAATACAAGAAAATCATTAAGTTAAATAGATCGCTAAAATGGATGCACGTACTGCGCCCTGCTTTAAAGTGTGCCACCTTTTAGACGTTCCACGTCACGTTTTCTGAACATGTCCTAAGCGTGACCCCGCACAGGAAATCATTTCAGCCTGTTGCGTGTTCCAGGGTGGACAACCAACCCCCCACGCCCGCCCTCGCCCCCGTCCGCCACGCTCTGGGCGAAAGCAGCACGCCAAAAGGTGACCCTGCGCCCCTCACATGTGGGCCCTTGACCGACGACATCCTCAACAAGAGCACACCCGCGCTTCAAAAGCAACGATTTGTTTACCCTTTTAGTAGCAATATCATGTCAAAATATCAATATTCTAATGCTTCTTAATGTGATTTTTTATTATCTATTGTGTAATGGCTGTATCGATACAGCATTTGTATCAGTGGGAAAAGTACGCATAACATGATGTGAAGTTCAATATAAATATCGGGAATTTTAGGAAAATATCTATCCTAGAAAATAACATATATTCTCACAATCGTACCATGAGAATAATACTGTATAGTAGAAGACAGTGATACGGTACATACTGATATTGTCCCACCTCTGTTACCTCAGATTAACTTGCCCTTTTCAATCATAAAATTATAAGAATATAGTATAGAATAATTATCATTATTTCATTCAATTGCTTTGATGTTGTATTGTAATACATGGCTAAACGATGCATCCTGATTTCAGTATTTTCTCCCACCCATATTATAATAGCTCAACACACTATTTACAAACCTAAAATATGTTTTACAAATACTGCATAATATAAGTGTGATATCAAACAGGCATAATATTCATTCTTCTCTCCATCCTTACAGTGGATATTTATTTTTCCAAGTATGAGTGCCTGTTTCGGCAGGGAAGACATTTACCCATATAAAACCAAGGTGGCATTAAAAATAAAGGCCAAATTACAATTAATATTTATTTATTCATTTATTTTACAACATGTCTTTTCCATTATTGATCAAATTATATGAAAATGGCCATAAACTGTCAGTCCTTGGAAAGTCCATTTTATACGAGAGGTCGTTGAAAGTTCACTGCATGGTTCCGAAAATGATCTTGTCCAGTTCATAATTCATAATTCAACATTTTTAACTTAGTTCACCATTGCAAAAATGAATTCATTGAGTTCATCGTTCTTTTTTACTGACAGGTTATTAAATTAAAATACTGCTATTGCATTTTTCCTACTCCTGCCCCTCATTCAGTCCACATTACCAGCTGGCTGAGCAGCTTTCACCCTACGATCTCAAAAACATGAAGACAATTTTTTCCTTTGAATGATCTTTAAAATCAAGAATTAAAATAAAAGCAGGACTTTTGTCCTTAACGTAAAAACAAAAGCATGCAAAACAGAGTGACAAGAACGATGGTGAAAGGCCATTGATGACTTTTCATTCCTTGCAGCTCTGGCTGACTGTCCATCCATCCATCCATCCATCCATCCATCCATCCATCCATCCAGGGTCACGGGGGTGCTGTAGTTTATTTCAGATGACTCTGGTTGAGGGACGGGTTAGAGGTGCCCCTGAACTGGTCGCCAGCCAATCACAGGGCACATATAAACCATCCATCCATTTTCTTTGCCGCTTATCCTCACAATGGTCACGGGAGTGCTAGAGGCTATCACAGCTGCCATCGGGCAGACGGGGTACAACCTAAACTGGTTACCAGCCAATCGCAGGGCACATAGAAATAGACAACAGTCGCACTCACAATCACACCGAGGGGCAATGTAAAGTGTCCAATTGAGAGGAAAGTGGAGTACCTGCAGAAAACCCACGCAGGCACGGGGAGAACATCCAAACTCCACACAGGCGAGGCTGGATTTGAACCGAGGTGCTCAGAACTGTGAGGCACGTGTGATAACCAGTCGTCTCACTATCCTCTCATTTATACACAGTAGTTGTGAGCTGTACCATATCACTTATCTCTTACTATAGTTTACAAATAACCGAATCAAATGTCAATGTCATGTGTATTTCACTTCCAAGCTGCTTGTTCTCACAAAGGTTGCAGTAGTGCTACAGCCCATCCCAACTATCAACATCGGGCAGGAGGCGGAAAACATCCTGAACCGGTCGCCAGTCAGTCACATGTCACATATTGACACTATCACAAAGCAGGAATCGATCCCGCGCTGCCCCCACCAAACTCAGGCATGTGTACCACTACACCATCAGCGCCAATGTTCACAACCTGGCCGACGAGCGCAGCTGTAAGCTTGTATGAACACCATCTCTATACTTGCTGACCTGTTTTGTTCCGGGCATGGCAGCCTGGGGCCTTTCCTCTCCCGTATACAGGGTGGCGATTCAACCTGAGGTTTGCATTAGAATAGGAGAAGGACGGCTAATTGAATTACCCGCCATGAATGCACAGAGATGATCCCATACGCAGAGCCAGGGGATTCTCTCAAGAGGCCTCCCTCACATCCTCTACGCTGCATCCAGAAGCAGCTCAGCCAGACGAGGCGATGAGTGACAGCCCTCGACCCCGGGGTTAGCTGGTTGGAGGAGTGCATTATGGGAAGCTTCTGGGGGTAGCTGTCCTCTGTGTCACCTTGCATGCAGGCGGTCAAGAGGAACCTGTGTTGAGCCAAATAAGTCACAGGCTTTCTAAGAATGACCAAAATGCCATCCTATATCATTTTGTAATTCTTAAAAATTTTATTTTCATGTTTTAAACATTTGAGCATTTGAGTTTCAAACACAGTGCCTTTGTTAGACCAGTGCTTCTAAAAGTGTGGTATGAGGGCTCCCTCTGGTGGGACACAAAAGAATCACTAAATAAGATGTCCAAACTTCTCAATTTTACAGATGCTTGAACTTGTTTTTTTTAAATCACATAAAGTCGTTTACAAGTGTACAATACAGTTGTATTCAAGATCAGTAAAATAGATTTGCATTTATGGTAAACTCTTTAAAACGTATGTTTTCAAAAATTTATTGAAGAAAAAAAAAAAATTAGGCGACGTGGTGAATGCAACTGGATAGGACATTGGGCCCTCAGTTCTGAGGACCAGGGTTAAAATCCCGGCCCCTGCCTTTTGTGGAGTTTGCATGTTCTCCCTGTGCCTATGCGGGTTTTCTCTGGGTACTCCGGTTTCCACCGACATCCCCAAAAACATGCATTGCATTGGAGACTCTAAGATTTAGAGTCTCCAATAAATGCATGTTCTTTGGATGTTGGGAATTTAGAGTCTGGATTGACCCTTAGTGGGATTATGAGTGTGACTATTGTCTGTCTGGCAACCAGTTCAGAGTGTCTCCTGCCTCCTGCCCGATGACAGCTGGGATAGGCTCCAGCACTCCCGTGATCCTTGTGGGGATAAGTGTCTAAGAAAATGGATGGATGGATGGATGGATGGATTAATATTGATCATGATGGTGGTGCATGTAGAGCAAAGTATTTTTTGAGGCAGTATTTGATGGAAATAAATTTGACAACTACTGAAAAAGTCTCATTATAACAACATTTAACAATTTGGCAAATAGTTGACTGGAGATGATTGAGTTTGTATCCCGAGATCAGGGGTGGGCCGACTTTTGTACTTCAGGGCTACATTAGATTTTTTAAACGGACACATGGGCCAGGTTTTATATGTATATGTATAATTTCAATCGTAAAATTAATAACTAACTCTCCTTTAAAATACTGAATTATTTAACACAAAAAAATCATAATTATGTAAAATTTCATAAATACATTATATTTTATATGCTGTAATCTATACATCGTTTAACCAATGAAAATAATTGGAAAAATTAATCTATTCATAAGGAACAACTACATTTAAATCAACGAATTAAAAAAAAACTAGATAAGGCAAAGACTAGGGGACTTGATAATGTACAGCAAACGCCCTGTGAGATGGATTAAACTACTTTGTCCCGTGCTGTTGGTGTTATTAGCCATATGTGTTATTCGTTTTAAACAAGCGTATCACAGACTGAACGTTGTGATATTTAAAAGCAAGCGCGTGTTCATAAAAAGCAAGTTTGAAATCGATTACCCGGAGACGATTGGAGGCGGCTTGCCTGACACGGGAGCCCGGAGAGAGAGAGACGTCAACGCCGGCGAAGTAGCAAGAGACAGCTCGGTGCGTCGCGTCGATGAACGAACGCCCACCCACTCCGCAGTTGCTCTTCTTGGACGCCTCACCGGAGCTCCGCAAAAACACACATTTATTCCAACATCTCAAGATGGAAACCAGACAACGCCAAACGGCGGAGGATAAAACAGAGCCATCCATGCAGGGCCGAGCATTCCAAAACTAATCCAGTACTGTACAGTATCAACGTTGATTCCGTCACATTTAGATAGTCAAAAGAAATGACGGCCAAACAAAATTACCCCGCACCCCGTCCACAATCATTCTGGTCCAACATTGTCATGGTAGAATATTTAAAACATTAATTTAGCTAACTAACATGTAACAGGGGAGGCTAAAATCGACTGCTATTTCATCAACGACTTGTAAATAAATAACTCTCCACGTACGTATGCTCAAATTAACCTCCGTATTAAAAACAACTTGTCACCGATGAATAATTACATTTATTTCCATATTTATCTACTATAAATAGCAGTAAGTCATTTCATGTATCAAAAACAATGAAGAATTAAGAATAATTTTCTAAAATTTGTGAACATTTGAACTCTGAGAACATTTAGAAGCATTGAATTAAACAACGCATATACACACGTCATAATTGCAAATATACAACTTTGGTCATTTACTTTGACGTATATGGTAACTTTACAGTAAGTGCTATATTGAATTAGTTTTATATGTTATCTTTTGCAGGGATAAACAAGAGCATTTTCATATTATTTAGTGTATTCATTATTTTTCTTATTGACCAGAATGGAATACTGCACACCATAAATGAAGCTGGGTTTTTTTCTGAACTAGCTTGATGTTAGAAAGTCAAATGCTTAAACCAGGGGTTGGCAATCTTAAATGTACACAGAGCAATTTGGACGGACTCCCACAGAAAAACAAAAAGAAAAAGAAACGCTATCTTGTTGTTGGCATGTGAGCATTCACTGCATAGATCGTGTTGCTTGTTTTTTTGCTTGTATATATTTATATATAACAATGTATATTTACTTAACTTAACAATGTCCAATTTATACTTTCAAAATAACAGCCAATAAAATATTGATTCCACCTGGTTAACGAGATTTTGCCTCCTGAAGCGAAGCGTACAACATCAGCACATCAGGGCTGCAGACGCCACTTTGATTTTCATCTGTGAGGCATTTGTTTTTAATATCGTTAATGCTGCACACAGCCTCACAAAAACGGTGCGTTTTCTTCTGAAACCTTCCTTTTCTTGGATTCATCCATGGTTTGCCTACCACGGGTCAGAGAGCTCAATTAATCTTGCTGTCAGGTGTCCCACGCTTGCAGTTGTGACGCAAATTTTGAGTGACACTAAATAAAAACATTCCAAATGAGGTTTAAGAAACAATTTCAGCATTTCAATAGACAGATTTCCCAGATGGGAACTGTAGGTTGGTTGCTTACACCCAATATTGTCTTGCAGAGCTTTGTCACGCTCCAATGTGATACAGCTGTACAAGCCAAACCCCAAGGGAGGCGGATATCTGAGGTCACCCCCCAGCGGATGCTCAGGCTCATCCTGCTACTTTTGGGTGCCCCGAGGGCCTGGGCATGCAGAGCGTGACCCCACCTCGCCCCCCGACAGCCACCCAGGCTTTGCTCATAATGTCCCCTTCACTCAGAGTGAGAGTGAACGACACAAAGTGGATTTTTCCTAGTTCATACACCGGACGGATAAATGTGACTTTTTTTTTTTTTTTTCAAATGTCACTTGAAGTCAGTCTCTTGACTCTTTTACACATTTGAGTGTCTATGCCGGGGACAAAGAGAAGCATAGCAAATTAGACAAGAGTGCAGGTCCACCGGTAAAGAACATGTGAGAATTGCGTCTGTTTATAAAGAGAGGAAAAAGCAACCGACCTTGGGGCGAAAGTGGATGGATAGAAAATAAACTGTTTGGAGTGACTCTGCACATAGAGCAATAGAAAGCAGCTGTTGAAATGTGAACATATACTTGGTTGGTTTCTTGAGAAAAACTTTCACTGGACACCTCTGACTTTCTTGTACTTTTTAATTAAAGGGGACGCATTAGGTTAAAGGGTAGCATGGTGTGTAAATGGTTAGCACACCTGCCTTGCAGTTTTGGGGTTCATAGTTTGAAGCTCGACGCTAGCCTTCCTGTGTAGTTTGCATGTTCTCTCCAGATTTGCATTGTTTTTCTTTTGTGTCCTTGGTGTCGCCTTGCATTCACAATCAAGTTAACATCGTAGCTTCATTGAAGACTATAAACTGTCCATAGACATAAATGTGAGTCAATATTTGTCTAGATGTGTCCTGGTCGACAGCCATTGTTAGTTTATATGGGTCTCTGATAGACACACCCCACCTGTCACCCCATGTCAGTTGAAATAGGAGTAGCATTAGAGACCATTTCACCCTGTCATCGCATGTGTTTCTGGGTTTCGGCAGATTTTGAAAAAAAAAATCCCATAAAAGACTTTTGACCAAGGCAGACCGATGGACAAAACGAGGTACATGGCATGAATGATTTTGGCCACGGGTGATTCTAGGAAAAGAGGTTTAGGGGTGATGAGCTCTCGGCCAGGCAAGATAAATTTAATTGTTTTGTACAATTTGATATAATTTCATTACCACATATAGTATAGCATGCTGGAGCTTATTCCAGCCGACTCAAAAATGTTAGCAAGTTGAGTGTAACAAGGTGAAAAGTGCTGAAGGTTCTACCAAAAGAGTGATCATTTAAATAGGTGGGTTCAGGGCACTGACGACTTGATTCAGACAATCGGGGTTTGTGTTTTAGTGATTAATAAATAGTTTAAAGGCAATAGCCTGAAGCGTCTGTCTGAATAGAAAAGGAGAGAGAGCCTGCAACAGATAGACGGATAGACAGATACAGATAGAGACGGATCCATCAGAAACAGGTACCGTGGGTGATGGTACATGAAACATGAAACAATAGATCACAGAAATGTGAGAAAATTATGCAAAATGGCACTTAGTTCAACACATCAGTAAGAAAAAAAATGATCTTAGCTGTCAAGGTCAGACTGTCCATCATATTTTATGTGACACCTGAAATTTTGAGCCCTTAAAATCATCAGTGTTTTTTGCTTTCTTGAAAAGTCAGATTACAGAGCATAATACATGAATTGTGCAGATAATCCACTGCTGGGGAGTAATTCTTTAACCAAATAGGAGTCTGTTC
The DNA here is from genome assembly GCF_019802595.1 of Syngnathoides biaculeatus. NCBI lineage: Eukaryota > Metazoa > Chordata > Actinopteri > Syngnathiformes > Syngnathidae > Syngnathoides > Syngnathoides biaculeatus. The sequence continues at coordinate 18,023,731 of NC_084641.1, forward strand.
TTTATTTAAGAAGGCGCAATCGTAACAAAGGCTCCAATACAATAGGTTCAAAAAAGAATGTCAGTGGTTCAGGTTCGACATAGCTGAACCCAACAGCAATGGTTTCATCCACATTTGGGCTCTTAAATCCAGGCATTCTGTGTAGAAAGTGATCTTCGTATGGTGAGTGGAAGTGACCAGTGTGCCCTTGATTTGAAGACCTGACAGTGAACTCTGGAAGGCAGACAGGCCCACCTCCCATAAACAGCCTCCATTACAAAGAAATAGCCTGGGGACCAATCACCAGGGCTGCCCTTGCCGCCTCTGCCTTTCCTTTTGTCCTCGTCTTTCCCGTCTGCCTCCTCTGAGCATCTCATGCGGGTTCTGCTTTCTACGGGTCTTCTTGTGGACTCCATGTTTTCAAGCTCTCCCCCCTCACCAGACTGATTAAAACAAACACTCGGCCTATTTGGATATCTAATCCAATTGTGCTCTTTCTCTTCTCGCCGGGCCTGGAGCATGCAGAGTGTTAGGTGTCCTGGGTGACACTGCTACATCCACAGAACCCCTCCCCCCAGCCCCCACCCCATCCCCCAACCTTCCTTTCCCTCCCCTCCAGTTTATATTTCAAACACTCATGAACACACATAACGTGGGCCAAGAAAAAAAAAATTCTAAACACCACTCTCCTCCCTCTGGTTCTTTGAGTCCACATCTGGAGACTTCTTGTACAGTGTTACTTCCAAGATGGGACCACGATCGTTGTCCCAATGTCGACTGCAGAGTCCCAACACTTGCCATTCATAAAATTATCACTTTCTGCAGGATTTGAATTTGAAATGCCAGATAAAACAGGATTTGAATTTGAAATGTAATGTGATCACATTTTGCTTACGGCCATGCTACCCTGAGAACGCCTGATCTTGTCAGATCTCGGAAGCTAAGCGGGTTTGGCCCTAGTTAGTACTTGGATGGGAGAACGGCTGGGAATACCAGATCCTGTAAACTTCTCTCCCCGGCTAAATGCAGAGGGGTTGCGTCAGGAAGGGCATCCGGTGTAAAACTGTGCCAAACAAATATGCGTTAATCTAAGATGACACGCTCTGGCGACCCCTAACGGGACAAGCCGAAAGGAAAAGAAGAAGGAGAAGAAAGTGATCACTTTTTTAATAGTTTCTTAGTCACGTGACGTCACATACTAAAGAAGCGTAACTGGATTGGCTGGCTGTTCGGTTCTGACCTGAAGTAAATCTGCCTGGTGGCACAGACGGTGAATTTCAGGCAGCGAATTGTAGCCACTTAAATTTCAGACAGAATTGTATCAACTATTGAAGATGTGATCACTTTACATTTCAAATTCAAATCCTGTTTTCTGTGGCATTTCAAATTCAAATTCTGGTGGCACTAATTTACTTCCATACCAGAGCTCATGCCATGCTTTGCAAGGAGAAAAAAAAACAGCTATATCATTTTTTATAAAAGGAAAACTTTGATTTGAATACGTCTGATAATATGAGGGACAGCTGAGCTGACTTGCGATACAGTACATTATATCTGAAAACACTGAAATTACATGGAAACTCGAAGAGAGAACTTACTGTACCTCAGGTATACTCATGGCCAGAGCAGTTAGCTTGAAGAAGTCATTTCTGCTGAGTATTTTCATCTTCCTGTACATGGCTCAGAAAGATTATAAACTAACAATGACTCAAAAAGGTTTTAGTCGGAAGATTGTGTCTACGGTAAATTGAGAGACACAACTTTAGACCATAATTACTGCTATTTAAAATATGTGTGACGTAAGTAAATGGCTTAACCATTACAAGAAAGGCATATCAACAAAACCATGCGCCCCACCCCCCACCACCTTGCACACACGAAAAAAAGATCACTTCCATCAAGTGGAAGTGCTTCATTGTGGACATCATTCTGCATTGGTGAAAAGCAGTCTGATAGAGGAATTAGTACCCCCTAGTGGACCACATGCGCAATGCATGACTTCCCATAGTACTGTACTGTACAGTACACTGAAAAAAACCCTCCTTTATTTGATCGTTATGATTAAAATGTGATGAGTTGACGTAATTTGCCCCCGCTTGCCTAGAAAATAATAATATAATGTACGTGAGTTTGCGACATTTAATCATATGCAACTGATGCACAGGTTAAAAAGAAGTAAATTGGTACGACTTTTCTCTTTCTCTTTCTCTGTCGTTAAAAGCAAACATTTGTACTCCGAAGAGTGCACAGGTTAATAAGTATGTTGTCCTTTGCATTATAAGCTTGGTAAAGCACTTGATTAAAAGCACTTCTAAGCTTGGTAAAGCACAAAACAATTCTAATGGAAATAAAAAGCTGTAATTTGATTCTTTTAATAAGTCGTGCTACTTTCATGGAAGTGATACTGGCCTGACAAAGTGCACACGTCTGATGTTACTTGCAGTGGTCCAAACGACCGTTCAAAGAGTTGATGTGCTTGCTCAGGTACATAGAAAATTAGAGGGAACGTTGATGAGAGCTAATCCTGAAAAATGTCCCTAATGGCAAATCATCAGTATGCTGCACAGTTTGCGTGGTCATCGAAGTACTACGGTGCTGTGTTTTCCTGAAGCACCTGAAGGCGGCGTGCGGCTCTTCACACTATCATGGCGCCGAAGGAGGCCGGAGCCGGACACATCTGCGACATCAAAGTTTCATCACGATTCCATTTGTAAAGGCTTTTATTCACACCCACCTGAATATTTATGAAGCCAGGGCGAGGATAAACACTGGTAAGTAGGCCGTAAAGGTCGTTGTTTTCACCAACCTCGTATACACGGCGAAGAGTAAGCACGACGGTAGCTTTTTTTTTTTTTTAAATGTTTCTTTTTTTTTCAAGTGGGGGTAGGTTGAATTGTGACGTTTTTAGATTCGCACGCACGCGAAGCAGCGTTCCAACTTTTAACAGTTACCGAAAATATCCAATATTAAACAGTGTTTTTCCCATTTGACGTCCATTTGACGTCATAAACGCCAAACGTCATTTTTCGTCTGTCAAGGAAATAAACGCAATGAGTTGAGTAGATGACTTCAGTCATCGTCCCCCACCCCCAGCCCCCCTTCCACTTCAGCAAGTATGCTATTAATTTACATTTCGGTGTCTCTTTAGTTTTCCTTTTTCTATGAACTCCGTCTGGTCTCTGAGGGTCAGTCAGAGTCCGTTTTGATACATTATTATTTCTGTGGATTATGGGTGAAAGTTTTGGCATACATGTTTCATCACCAATTTGAGCCTCAAGTCACAGTGTTTTCATTGGAATGGACATTTATGGTGGGTTGAACGGCTGGAAGGATGATGCAAGGCACTAGCAGACTAAGTGCAAGTCTTCACTGCACGAAGAGGAATGACAAGAATGTAAGAGGCAAACTACTACTTGGCATGTAAAACAAAAACTGAAACAAGCAAGAAGAAATACAGTGGTATGATAACTAACATCTTTTGAAACTAGCTATTCCTGATCAAAATAAAGAGGTATTAATAAATATATCAAATAATCAGAAAAGTTCTACACCCTCGGCAGAATCTTTGTGATGTTTTGCTAATAAGAGAATTTCAGAGCAACACTGAAAATGCAGTTTTGGGCCATTTTTGATGAGCATTTTCATCGTACTGTCCCGCCCTACGCAAATGGTGGCCGGATGTAGCGGTGTGGTGGGTCCGGGCCACTGTTAATGTTGGAGGATCTTGTAGTATAATTTAGATAAACTGAGCAACCTTTTGCTGGTCCGCTTGAGTAAGTAAAGTGCTGAATCATGTGCATGTGGCTCTGGGTCAGTGACTGACCAGTTTGCAGCATGGTGCCACCTCCGTCTGACATCTTTTTGAATTTTTTTCTTTTCAGTCACTTAGTGGGTGGTTGTCAACTTCCCACATGATTCCCTTCTCATACCCAGCAATGCACAGAACATATCAAATATCACATTATCAACTCTCAAAGTACTTTGACTGAAACTGCTTTTACTAGGATGGTACTTTTTCAACAGCTAGCAAGCATCAGCACTTATATTTATTATGGATTACAAGAATAGGAGCAGTTGATGCTCGGTAGCGCGTAGCTCGCCAATAATTTTGTGAACCAGCACCAAACAGCACTAAAAGACACCACCTATGTCCAACATTTATATACCGAGTGATGCTGAACAAGTTGCATTCTAGAAAGCTTGTTCGTATCATGAATTGTTTGTTACTTTATTGGAAGAGGCCTGCCTTTGCTCACTTGGCCAGGGCCTTCACCATGTCGCCACGCGCCTGGAAGATGAGCCACCTTTGCCACACGAGGTGCCGCCTGCCTTCACACACTTAAGCATTGATCACATAAAACACTAAATTCAAAGAAACTACATTAACACCAAGGGAGTTTATATTACCAAACAAAACACTATGGGGATGGTACAGTCTGGATTTCGGGGGGCAGGACTTGCGGCAGTATTGCTGACAAAATTTGAGCCCTTTCTGCTAACACGGACGTCTGTTGGACTGGTGAACAACTGTCATTCTTTGCTAAAATTAATGATCGTCGCCTCACTACAACACTTGGAATAAAATTATATTGTACAAAGGAGGCTTTCACTATATGTACCGTCTGAAGTGCTCTGAGCCTCAGGATACACCGTGCAAAGCTTCAGTGAACTCAACTCTCAATCCAATCGCGCACACATTTAGAGGCTTCAATCGACCTACCATGCACATTTTTGGGATTTGAGAGGGAACCGAAGTGCCCGGAGAAAACCCACGCAGGTACGGGGAAAACATGCAAGCGTTACACAGGGGAGGCCGGGATTTGAACCCCGTCTTCAGAACTGTAAGGTAGATGTGCTTACCAGTCGCTCACTGTGTTGCCCTACTGGGTGAGTGAAACAACTATGCCTACATTGAGACAGCTAACAGGGTGAATGGTTGTTTGGACTTTTACACGCAAAAAAACAATAAAAAGCCCAACAGCACTAAAATTTCACCAAAGCAGCAGCTTGACATCACAGTAAATTGGGACACAATTCACATAAATGGTCATCAGTGGATAGAGAAAGGAATCACCATTCTATAGCATTGTTTAACATCCATTTAAAAAAAAAAAAAAAAAAAAATTACATCATGTAAAGTTAATTTTTGTGCCAAAACGCTGAGTTCTAGTGTGTACCCTTCATAAAGCTTAAAACAGTTCAATCTATAAATCTTCATGTACACTAATTGAGGTGATGAAACACTCACACATTTTAACAATGGTACATTTAACTTTTAGCTGAAACATTTATTCATGAATATTAAGTCAATTGGGTTGCTTCCACACGTATTGCGTTTAGTTCATTAGTTTGTAATGATACTTGATAGAGGTTTGATAATGGTTATAAAAAACCTCAAGTCAAAACTTCATTAGTCCAGGTTGCCAGCTGCTAAGAAATAAGGACTTTGAATCACTCAAATTCAAATGATGTCCAACCCTAGCTTTTGTGATAGTTATATCTGAATGAATAAATAATTAAAAATGGCTGCACGGTGGTGCAGCAGTAAAGCGTTAGCCTTACAATTCTGAGGATGAGGGTTCAAATCCCGGCCCCTGCTGGATGGAGTTTACATGTTCTCCCTGTGCTTGCATGTTTTTTTTCCCCAGGAACTCTGGTTTCCTCCCATCCCTGGGACCGGCTCAGGCACTCTCGCTACCCTTGTGAGGATAAGTGGCTCAAAAAATGGATGGATGGATGGCTAGATGAATGGGTGAAAAGATGGTAGCAAGTTGAGTGTGACAACCCATGTGAAAAGTGCTGAATGTTTTCCCAGAAGCGTGATAATTTAAATGAGTGGGTTCAGGGCACTCAGAAAGGGCTGCTCAGAAAATGGATGGATAATATTCAGAAATATGACTAACAAGTAAGATATTTATTCTGGCCCACACTTTATTATTGAATTACCCTGAACCATTGGTAAAATTCCAAATTGGTATGACGAATTGTATGACTTCAGAGGTTCCATTCACTGTACCTTGCGTTCCGAAAGTTAAATCCTGGGCTTGGATGACTGTGGTATGTAAAATTTGCAGTCGCGTGGCAGGATTTCTATTTCCAGCTGTCTGAATTTTCTGACTGCTGCCGTTAGTCTGGTGTCATTGCTTCAAAATGCAGCATGAGCTATTTTCAGGAAGAGTAGAGTAACAAACATCATGTGTCTTCTTCAGCATGGTGTATCTGTGTACAGCCCGCACTGGCTCATAAGATAATTTTAGCAACATGTCCCAACCTTCTTACGGTGGATGCTTAAAAGTCATTCATACACTGCCACGTTCCCTCCTGCAAAGTCAAGGATATGAAAGTTTGTGTAAACTTGTTGTACGCCCACTGACTCACTGTTACTCAGTTATGAATGCAAAATTCAGAGGTTTTAATATTTGGCAATTGTTTGCACGTCACGCAAAATGGTATTTAATTATACGGAATCTATTAGGGCTGTTATCAGATTCCGCCTTTGCTTTTTTTTCCCCCAAGCTTGACCTTGTTAACGGCAGTATCTGGAGTGAGGGATAAAATGCCCGTTTTTTTCTTCACGTTGTGTGAATGGACAAACGTTGTCCAACGTACAAGCATGGAATGTGTTCCCTAAACAGTGGAAGCTGCAACGGGGTAAAATATTTTCTGCAATCATGATGGCTGTGTGTCTCAGTACATTTCCTCACATTGTAACAAGTTAAATGTAGGGCACTGTGAATCGGTTATTTTTTTTTCCCCAGAAGAAACTGTTTCCTGCACACACACCAGGTCTAAACGTGGGCATGGAATTTTTTTTTTTTTTTTGCAGTGTAGGTGGGTTTTATACAGGTCTAGTTCACTCTTGTGGAGAGTATTTTGATTCCTCACAGAGCTCCATGTGTGGATGCACTGTTGAAGCCCGAATGGAATGTCTGCTGAGTCTTTTGGCACAGATCAGCAGCTTTATTATGACCTTAAAGCAGACCTCTGTAAGCAGATTCCTTCTTATTTTAAGAAGAAAAGGTCTCCAAATGTTAACAAGGATTTTGCGTATGTGATTAATGATGTTTCAAAAAAGATTCATGATCCTTGAAGAGAATATTAGAAGTTTAATCCCTACTGTCTAAAAGTCAAGTAAGGTAATTCCTAGCCGACAGAGCACACCTGGTTATCAGCCTCACCCAGTACATTTGTAAAGGAAATATCATTTGGTAGATACATAGGCCGCAGCCATGTAAAAGCCGCAAGTTCCCACATTGAAGCCCACATTCAAACGTGAGAGATTTACAAAGAAAGACGGTACACAGAAAGAGTTTAACGCTAGCATTGCTGCGCTAACGCTAACGCCACGCTAACAGGGCAGGTTAAAAAAAAACACACGGCAGTAACATGCTAGCACAGGGCTAAGAGGGCTACGAGGAACAGGGCCGGTTAAAATATATCACTGAGACACGCCAGTAACACAGCAGCAACATGCTAGAGCAGCACTACCAGGGCCGGTAAAAGTCACTTCCTCAGCACATATATTCCACCGGTCTCATTCTTACCTTTTCCGCTCGAGTGCCCCCTTGCGGCCATTAGAAAAAATACACAAATTATCCGCATCACCGCAAAAACCGCAGGGTTGAAAGCGTGGGGAAAAAGTCGTGAGTTGTAGGCCGGTAATTATGGTATACAATAATTTTAAAGCTACACGCCTGTACTACACTGGTGCAAATTTGATAAACAAGGCCTTCTCACCCCAAAAGTCAAACGCATTCCAGGATGGTTTCTGACTGATCGTCCGTGGGTATTTTGAATCCAAATTTCCACATAAAGAACAATATGACAGCAATCTCTTTCTAATGTTGAACTTGTTTTAAGTTTACGCTGTTCATGTACTGTTTGTCCCATTTACCATAGTTTGTCATGCAGTTATTCATTTTTGTACTGCTCATTTTGTTCAAGGGCACGTGAGGACACCTACCAACAGACAAAGAATAATAGCAGAATAATCTTCTGAGCTCTCCAAGCAGGAGACCAATTTAAGACACCCCAAATCAAAACAACAACAACAACAAAGAAAACCCCCACCAAAGATAGGAACTTCAAAGCACTAATGTAGAAAGTGGAATCCATGTGTACTATGCTGGTGTATTAAATGTCATGGCAGCTGTCTGGATGACTCCATCATTATACAACTGCAAGCTGCATTAAGGATTTTATAACTGGAAGACGGTGTGTTTTGGATCATAGCTTTGCACAAACTGACTCAACCACAGACACATGAAGGAGGGGTCATTTTCTGTCCCCAGAAAATCCACTCATAACAGCCTAGGTGTTCTCCTCAAGGCCCCATATCGACCCCCCCCCCCTCCTTTCACTGGAAATGGACACTGCTAGTGTATTTATAGCCTCAGTACACAAGCGAGCTGCCTGTCTTTAGGAAAGAACTATTCATATCAGTCCGAGCTGCCGAATGTTCTAGACCGTTCTTTCTGAGCCGTGCTGTGTTGTGGGGTACAAAGAATTAACTTTTGGAATAACTTTGAATGAGTTGACAGGTAAATGCCTCGAAATGACCAATGTTTAGCATTTACTACCACTTGTTTGATTGTCTGTTCAGCTATGTAATTCATGTGGCTCTGTGCTTTGCTTTTAGATGCCAACGTCTTCCTGAGCACAGCCGTTAGTGACGAGATGGAGAATCCCGTCTTACAGACGCAACCGTCCACCCTGGCGTTTTTTGACACGGCCCATGCCTTCAACCTGCTGCGAGGAATCCATGAGCTCCGCGCAGAGCGAAAGTTTTTTGACGTGACTTTGTGCGCCGAGGGCCGTGAGTTCCACTGCCACCGCACGGTGTTGGCTGCCGCCAGCACCTACTTCCGTGCCATGTTCGCCGGTACGCTTCGGGAGAGCATAATGGACCGTGTTGTTCTCCATGAGGTTTCGGCTGAGCTTTTGGGGTTGCTGGTGGACTTCTGCTACACAGGACGGGTCACTGTCACGCAGGACAACGTGGATCTTCTTCTGAAAACGGCAGATCTGTTTCAGTTCCCGTCGGTCAAAGAGGCCTGCTGTACTTTTCTGGAACAGCGTCTGGATGTTTCCAACTGCTTGGAAATCCAGGACTTTGCAGAGGCCTACGCTTGCCGAGAGCTGGCGGCCAGCGCACGCCGCTTTGTCCTCAAAAACCTAATGGATCTCGCTAAAGGGACAGACTTTGAGCGATTGCCTTGGAAGCGCCTCCTTGAGTTTGTGTCCGATGATGAGCTGTGCGTGGACAAAGAGGAGACTGTTTATCAGATCGCAGTGCGCTGGGTGAAGGCTGACCTCCAGCGGAGACTGCACTACTGGCCCGAGCTCCTCCAGCAGGTCCGACTCCCTTTCGTAAGGAGGTTCTTTCTTTTGGCCCATGTTGAGAGCGACCCCCTTGTCTACCTTTCACCCACCTGCCTCCGCATGGTGAACGAGGCCCGTAGCTTCCAGTCCTGCGAGTATGACCGTCACGATAGGCCCTGCCGCCGGATGCGCCCACGGCCTTCCACTGGACTAGCTGAGATCTTGGTCGTGGTGGGAGGTTGCGACCAGGACTGTGATGAGCTGGTCACAGTCGACTGTTTCAACCCGCAGACGGGCCAGTGGCGCTACTTGGCAGAGTTCCCGGATCATCTCGGTGGGGGCTACAGCATAGCTGCCCTCGGGAATGATATGTATGTCACTGGTAAGCGCTGGTGCAACATGTTTGTGATTTCTCTTGACAAGGTATTTGAAACATTTTAAGACTAAATATGACTTCTTTGACAGAAAATGTTAGCTAAATGTATGTACATGCTGCAGTAGAGGGTAAACCAGATTTATGTAATGGGAAAAAGTAGAACCTTTGAAATCAAACACAATCTGATATGGGTCGCTCCCTGATCTCTGATTAGTTCAAATTTTGCAAAAAAAAAAAAAAAAACCCCACAAATTTCCAATTTGAAATAACGGTCTGTTCCGGGTCAAACATTCTCATCCATCCATTTTCTTTGCTGCTTATCTTCATAAGGGTCGCAGGCAGTGCTGGAGCCTATCCCAGCTGTCAACGGGCAGGAGGCGGGTTACTGGTTGCCAGCCAATCACAGGGCACATAGAGACAAACAGCCACACTCACAATCACACCTAGGTGCAATTTAGAGTGTCCAATTAAGGTTGCATGTTTTTGGGATGCGGGAGGAAACCGGAGTGCCTGGAGAAAACCCACGCAGGCACAGGGAGAACATGCAAACTCCACACAGGCGGGTCCAGGATTGAACCCAGGACCTCAGAACTGTGAAGCCAACGCTTTACCAGCTGCTCCACCGTGCCCCCGGTCAAACGTTCTCAATTAAACAAACATGCCCTGAGCTACATTATATAGAGTACAAACCACTCATCCTCACGTCTATGACGGGTTTATATACTTTTTTTAGTCACATTTATTTTGCAAACTGTACTGAGTAGCCACAACAGACGTATACTATTTTGTTACGCATTAATAAATAATGTACAACACAAAAAGACGTCAGACTCACTAAGTTGATGGAGCATTATGTCTGCTAATAGCATACAGTACTTATTATGTATTTTACCTTAAAATCTTGGTTGCTTTCCCGGTTGTGTATTTATGCAAAACTGTAAATGAGAATTGAATTTTTTTTTTTTTTTTTGTCATCGATGTGGAAAATGAACCAGGAAGTGAAGGCAATTGTGTTAATTGCATCAGTCACAAGTATAAGACATGAATCACAGTGATGGTTAGTGTGGGTCTGCATTGGCTTTAAATATACTGCAGAATGATGACGTCAAAGTGAAGCAGAACACGGTGTGCTGCCAGGACTTCATCATTCCCAGCCACTAATGTTCCTCTCCGAGAAAACATCCGAAACCGGTGTTATGCTCATGTGGGACACATGAAACTTCCTAGCATTGGCTCGCTGCCTCCAGTAAGAATGAACTTTTTATTTTGTGTTAATTGTAGCATCTGGACCTGACCGATTGTTAGGCCAATAATAGCTGTTTACCTGTGGAATATTCCGAACAGGTTATTTATTTTTTTTCATTTTTTTTAAACAATTCCTCAAATTCCCGTCTTTTGTACCCCCTGTTCCAGCGTTTTGTGGAATGTGTCGTTTGCATCAAATTCAAAACGGGAGGATCGTTAAAAAAAAAAAAAAAAGTCCAGCAGTTTGAACACTCATTTGCCATAGTGTATAAAATTGAATATAGGGTGAAAAGGGTTGATAAATCATTGTATACTTCATCTAGTTACACATCCCGATTTATAGCGTGCACCAAGCAGTTTTTTTTTCTAAACTTTTCAATTTTAAACCACCAACATATTTATTTAATCAAACTAATTCATGAAATTTTCGTCACAGCAATGTACCGGCCGGTAATGCTGGATGTTGTTGGATCAACTGTAATGTTCCATGGTGGGATCAGCGTCCAGTAATTTCAAAATACGGATGTTCCATAACATTTGGCAGCTCTGCATAAAAACATGTAAGCTCTCATAACAGAGTTTATGCCAAAGCTTTTGTCATTCATACAGGAGTCTCTGTGTGGTGGTTCACAGTTCCCACTCTCTGATGGCATAAATGCGAGTGTGAATGTTTATCTATATGGCCTCTGGTTGGCTCGAGATCTCTCCGGGGTAGAGAAAATGGATGGTTGTACAGCCTGAAGGTGCGTTCACACCGCAAGCAAATTGGAGCATTAGTGTGCCATGATTACATTTGAAGTTGATGCCGTTCGCGCGCAGACATACAAATCCATGCTAGGTGATCATGCATTTAATGTGATGCGACTGGGGCGTGTGTGTGGAAATCCCAGCCGCATCAGCACCTTTGATTGCTTTGGGGACATTTGAACTATAAATCCCATTCATGGGCAGGGTGACAAGTTTTTGCCTTATTGAGATAAAAGTCTCCTAACAGGCCACAATCAAGGAAATAACACTTCTTTTTCGTTTAACGCATAAAACAAAGGGCAAAAAAGATGTACCCTCTCGCAGGCAGCGTCCCAAAACTGGGACGGTTATGTGAGCAGTTCTGTGAAGTGGTATATACTAGAGATATGTATATTAATTAATTCTTACTCTAGAACGACACTTACACATAAATAATACTGATGGATTCGCATTTTGAAGACAAACTTGGTTGCATACTGACCTTTTTCCCTTTCTTCTCTCGAAAAACGCTCCATGTGTACTTGAGGCCGCCATGTTGGGTCAGGAAGGAAAGCGAAATAACTCCGTGCTAACTTTGACCGATGAGTGATCCTCTCCTGATACCAAATTATGGCTTCAGATTAAAACACTAAAATATTTTGATATAATGAAGGATATAATGCGTGAAAATCTCAGGAAGGGCATCCGGTGTAAAAATTGTGCCAAACATATGTGCGTTCATCTGAGATGACACGCTGTGGCGACCCTTCATGATGTCCCAAAAATGGGACGCTGCCCACGAATGGGTTATACCATTAATCCCATAATCACAAATCGCATTGGGACAGCCATGGCTGGAAAGGGGACTCACTTGAGGAAGGGGAGGGGGGGGGATGAGAACTAGTCTACAGCTATAAAATCCAAACTATTGGGACGATTGCTATTTTCATAGTTTGAAGGGGGATATGAAGAGATAAAATTTGAAGATTGATCGTAGTTTTCTAACATTAAGTGACATAAGCTTTTTTTTTTTGTTAAAATACTTAATAAATATAAACACGAGCCACGAAATACAAAATATTGGGATGATTTTTCAGATATTTTCAGAAGTGGGCATATGTAGAGATGCCCACACAGTGTTTGACTGGAGTTTTCACCGACCCGTGAGAATTGTAGGGTGGCGGTCCTGGAAAAAGGAGTTATTTAAGGAATAAAGAAGGTTGGAGGTTACAAAGCCAGGTTGACTTGCCACGCTGACGGTGGTTGCAATCACATTCCAGCGAGTGATCTGAAGCGGGTCGGCACAGTGGATCAGCTGCAAAGCGTTGGCCTCACAGTTCTGAGGTCCCGGGTTAGATCCTGGACCCAACTGTGTGGAGTTTGCATGTTCTCTTCGTGCCTGCGTGGGTTTCCTTTGGGCACTCCGGTTTCCTCCCACATCCCAAAAACATGCAATATTAATTGGACACTCTAAATTGCCTCTAAGTGCCCTGAGATTGGCTGGCAACTAGTTTAGGGTGTAACCTGCCTCCTGCCAGTTGACAGTTGGGATAGGCTCCAGCATGCCCCATGATCCTTCTGAGGATAACCGGCAAAGAAAATGGATAGATCTGAAGCGAAATGACGTTTCGGGTGTGGTGTGAGTATAGCATGAGAATCCAGTGTCATAACCTTCTTTTGCCTCCGGCAGGCGGCTCTGACGGCTCCCGCCTTTACGACGGCGTGTGGCGCTACAAGTCGAGCGTCAACGAATGGACGGAGGTGTCGCCCATGCTGAAGGCCCGCGAGTACCACAGCTCGTGCGTGCTGAAAGGTCAGCTGTACGTGGTGGCGTCGGACAGCACCGAGCGCTACGACCACACGCTGGACTGCTGGGAGGCCTTACCGCCTATGCTGCACGCCATGGACAACTGCTCCACCACTACGTGCAATGGCCGGCTGTACGCCATCGGATGTCTCGCCGGGGAGGACACCATGGCCGTCCAGAGCTACGACCCAGCCGGCAAAGATTGGGCCATGGTCAACTGTGGACAGCTGCCCCCGTGGTCCTTTACGCCTAAAACGGTGACCCTCAATGGCCTCATCTTTTTTGTCAGGTGCGGAGGACTCACTTATACGTGTCAAGTGAAATGTTTCTGCTTTTAAACTGGAAGCTGCAGTAGTACTACTTGCTCAAGTGGACTTTGACTTGTGCGTTTCTTATAGGGATGACTCTGCAGACGTTGATGTGTACAACCCCCTGAAGAACGAGTGGGATAAGATTAGTCCTATGAACCAGGTTTGTATTTTCTCTTTGTCAAGCTGTGTTTTGACACCAGAGTAGAACCAGCATCTTCCTCCCTCTTTGGAGTGCCTGGTTGGTAATTGCGTTTGGTCACGTGCTCACTGCATGTGCCATCGATGCAGATACGCAAACTATTTGCCAAGTGCAATTTGGCAGCTTGGTGATTGTTTAGAATTCATGCTTTTACTTTTCTGCAACCAGTTCAGGGTGTACCCTGCCTCCTGCCCATTGACAGCTGGGATAAACTCCAGCACTCCCGCGACCCTTGTGAGGATAAGCGGCTAAGAAAATAGATAGATGGATGGCTGAAAAACATTGTCTGTACAGCGTTTAAATGACTGTAATTTCCAGCCTATTAGCCCCGACTTTTTTCACACGCTTTCAACCCTGCGTTTTATGCTGTGTTGCGGCTAATTTACGCATTTTTTTTTCTTAACGGCCGCAAGGGGTCACTCGAGCGGAAAAGGTAAGAGCGCTTGAATCAATGTGCCGAGGAAGTGACTCTTACTGGTCCGGCCCTGTTAGCGCTGCACTAGTGTGTTACTGCCGTGCCTCGGTGTTTTTTGCCAATATGTTTTTTTTCTTTTTTTTTTTTTTTTTTTAAACAGGCCCCGTTAGCGCGGCAACGCTAGCGTTAAACTCTGTGTAGCGTCTTTGTAAATTTCTCGTGTTTCAATGTCAGTTTCAATGTGGGCACTTGCGGCTTTTACACGGCTGCGGCCTATGCATGTACCAAATGGTATTTCCTTTACAAATATAGTGGGTGAGGCTTATAACCTGGTGCGCTCTGTAGGCCGGGAATGACGGTATACTTGTTTGTTCAGACATGACTTGACGCTGTGTGTCGTTCTGCATTCAGGTCCACGTCGGAGGCAGTGTGGCCGCGCTGGGCGGCAAACTGTTTGTATCCGGGGGTTATGACAACACGTTCGAGCTGTCGGACGTAGTGGAAGCGTACGACCCGGCCACTCGCACCTGGAGCGTCGCGGGCCGGCTGCCTCAGCCTACCTTCTGGCATGGCAGCGTCAGCATATTCCGTCAGTTCATGCCTCTGGTGTCTAATGCCTTTGAGCCCACCAGCGCCCCGGACGCAAATGCCATCCATCTGCACCGGCACCAGCGTCACCAGGCTTTACACAACCTGAACAACAATGTAAACCAGGACATGAACGCAGCCCACTGAAGTTTTGATTTGACTGTCAGTGTACTGTGACTTTACCTCATCAACAATGCTGAAACTGACTGAAGGATTTAAAAGAGAATCGGAGCCTCTCAGGCCTTGAAAGTGTTGTCACCCATGTACATGCATGAGGGAAAAACACCTAGGACTAATGGCATTTGTGATTACATTGTAAAAATAATTGGAGATCGCAGGATATGCCGCTTAAGAATAGAGCTTTGGGCAGCATCAACTTCCCATGGAGCCCATGAGCCTGATTGAGTAAGATTCCGAATAGCAGGTGCTCCATTGCATGTTTGCACTTCCGATTGCGCAGGCATGATCTTAGATTACGGTGCAACTGGCAAAAAGTTGTATTGCTGCGATTGCCCTCGCAATGAGGGTTTTGTTCTTCAGGTAGTGCTAGTGGTTTTAGCCATGGGAAATTTGGGATAGCACTGCAACCACCTGATGGAGTTGCAAGTGATGGAACTGGAAGTGTCAAGCTAACATGACCAAGTTACAAAAAGGTTACTCACTCGTAATGCTTGGGAAGTCAGGAAACCGCAAAAAAAAAAAAAATCTGGTTTTGTTTGATTTAAGATATTATAGTGTTGTGGGAATTTGTCACATGTCCATCCCATGTGACCATGTAAAAATTGAGACAACCCATGTAAAACCAGGACCATTTGTCATCGTGCGCGGAAATGACCCGGACACAACAATGCACACTTGAAAGGAGCTTTTGCCAGGACTGGAGAACACATTTTTTTCTCGAGTTAGGTCTGACAGCTGCTTCGAACTAATTTTTGGGTGCAGAATCCAAAACTGATGTCAGTTTTTCTCTACCAAGTCAAGTTTTTGAACTATAGAACCCTGTTTTCTTAAAACAAATGAACAATACTGTATCTAAAATGTGCATATTTTATAACACTTTAAATATTGACATACAGTGAAATATAAATGAAACAGGCATGACTGCAACGGTTATTTAACACTTGATTGATGATTTACAAAGGATGTGGCACAAATCTTAATTCCGACTATGCCAGCTTTCAATTTCCAGGTAATGATCGCACTGACCGATTGGGAGCTGCATACACCTTTCACCGAACTGTCTCAAACAACTCGCCACTTACTACAGCTAACAAGTGGAATTTTGTTTATCTGGAGGTTACCCTGTGGAGAAAACTTGACATGCTAGAAAAAAACAATGGCTGCAAGTTTGGAATCAGCATACCAAGTTTAGTTTCACGCAGCGTAAAAATCCAACTCAGAATTTTGCCTGCGTGGGTTTTCTACGGGCATTTCCGTTTCCTCCTACATTCCAAAATCACGCAGAGAAGGTTAATTGAAAAATCTGAATTGGCTGTGAGTGTGAATGTTTGGTTGGTAGCATGTGCCCTGTGATTACCTAGAAACCAGTTCAGGGTGTACCCTGTCTCCTGCCTGAAGATAGCTGGGATAAGCTCCAGTGCTTCTGTGACACTTGTGAGGATAACCAGCTCATAAAATGGATCTTCCCAAGTGTAAATGATACGACATGACTCCTTGTGACTGGTGCCAAGTTAGCCCCCCAAACCTGCTCAGTAGATGTCTCAATTTTTGTTTCATCTGTCAGCCCCCCCAAGTCCCGAGATGCTTGAGTATATGAGGACAGTGCTGCCCATGTTTGCCTCATAAATTGAGATGTTCTGGGTTTGAATCCATTTGCTCACTATCTCCTTTGTGTTACGCTTTGCTCCCACATTCCAAAAACATGTTTAATTAATTAAAGACTAAATAGCCCATAGGTGTAAAAAAAAAAAAAAAAAATCTTAATTAATTTTAAGTATTTAACCAATTGTCAGCGACAACTTATTGTGCCCAGTTAATTATCTAATCGCTTGGCCAACATGGTCACATGACAACTGTAAAATATCTTTGGCCAGCGACCAGTCCAGGATTAATGCTGTATGGATTATGAATTCACAAATTCAAATTCACTTGGATAATTCCTGAAATGGTACAAAGTTACCTGGGATCATGCAACACGCCCATTTATATCCTGCTATCATCTAAATTAACCTGCTGTTCACCATGGTTGAAAATGATGCAAGATGTAAGTGCGTCACTCAAAATGATGAAAACACACATTTCACTTGTGCACGTTAAGTCCTTAAGTCCCAACAGCTTGCCTGAGGGCAAAACCTTTCTACCACTCATACTAAAATAACTTCATAATGACTTAGACGTTTCTTTGTACTTTTATTGGGTTGTTACAAGGAAAAGAAACTGGACCACTGTGAAGAGTTAAATTAAAGTATGTAAATTCATCATGAATATAGTTCTGGTGAGGTGCATATGCTATGTGCTTCTATATTTGTAAGCCATGCTACGTTTACTCAAGATGACAATTGATTAATACAGAGAATGCATGCATCCCTCCTGCAAAGGTATTATGAGACAAGAGTTCAGATTTCCAGGTTTTATTTCATGGTATTAACATCTAGATTCTGTATTAAACAACTTAGGACAGAGCACCTTTTGTTTGAAGCCACCCACTTTCAAGTGACCAAAAGTATTGGAACAGAGTGAATAATAGTTAATATTAGGCGGCATAATCCTTAATTGCAATAACCACATCAAGTCCGGGACCCATTGACTTCACCAGACTGTTGCATATTTGAAATGCTTTGGCAAGGCTTTACTGCAGCCTCTTTCAGTTCTTGTTTCTGAGGATTTCTCCCTTAAGTCTCCTCTTCTGGGGGTAAAATGCATGCTCTATTGGGTTAAGGTCTGGATTAGACTTGGCCAGTCTAAGAATAGCACTGATCCGTTTTCCCTCTCAGCTTCAAAATGGTTTGCTTTTCTTCCGTAGACTGCTCAATCTTTATTTTTGCTTAACTACAAAGGCAGTTTGCACAAGTGAAATCCAAAGCCAAAAACAAGCATCAATGACTTTAAGCAATAAATCCAAAAGGAAAGACCCGAGTAACTAGAAACACCCATTAGTCACGTTCCAATACTTTTGCTCACTTTAAAAGTGGGTGGGCTCAAACTAAAAGTTCAAGACTTCTAGATGTAAATACCATTAAATTAAAAACTGGAATATTGAACACTTGTCTCATATATTTTCATCTGAAACTCAAATGTTTTCAGTATACAAAAGAACAACAAAGAAATTGAACTTGCTGTTCCAATACTTTTGGAAGGAACTGTATAAACTAGTCATACGTGGAGTTCATCACAGTAGATGAGTGACGCTAATTTACACAATTCATGTGATTCACTTCCCATAATGTGCATGGAGCATCCCCAGCTTTAAAAATGTATTGATGTCCAACTTAATATGTTGTTGTCTGCATTAGGAATTGGCATAATCAGATTCCTACTGCGTGCTGTTGCTGCTTGATTGCGTCTTGAAGCAAACAAGGCAAAATGGAGTACAGTACTTGATTGCTACCATTAGCGGTAATGTTAATTTTGTCTCAATTAGTTAATTAATCTAACATCCGCTATAGAAAGTGAAGCTTCCATTAGCAAACAGTGCTTTTTTTGGCGGTCCCAACTGGAAGTGGAACTGGGTTTTGACCAACCTGGCACAGCTTTTCTTATGTTTCTGTCCCTTTGCCTTCAGTGACTTCTATGTAAATACGTCACTCCATATAATGTGTACAGTTTGCTTAGCTGGAATTGAAATAGTGAGTTTTAAGCTCATCGTCAGTTTGTGGTGTTATACAGTTTGTTTGTTTTTTAACAAATAAACAGATGCATTTGGTTTTAATATATGAAAGCAAGTGCAGTGATGCATTCATCTTGGGTGTATCAATCACAATGTTTAAAGTGGAAACTCAGACCACAGTCTGGATAGTGTTTTCATTCGAAGTACAAATGGGTTTCAGTGTAATGACTTTAAAAACAAAGGAAGCTCAGTGATAATATTTAAAAAAAAAAAGAGTGGCTGGGATTTTTGGAGATTTATTAAGGAAAAACTGAAATATCACAACCGTAAGTATTGAGACCCTTTGCTGTGACACTCAGGTATTTGACTTGGGTGCTGTATCTTCTGATCATTCTTGAGATGGTTCAACACCTTCGTTGGAGTCCAGCTATGTTTGATTGTACTGATTGAACCTCATCAGAATGAGCTTTATTGGAAAGCTACACACTGGTCTGTATAAAACCTTGCGTCAGAGCAAATGAGAATCATGAGGACAGAGAAACTGCCTGAAGAGCTCAGAGACAGAATTGTGGCAAGACACAGATCTGATCACGCTGACTGCTGCGCTTATGATTCCAAAGAGCACAATGTCGTTCATGAGCCTTAGATGCAAGACGTTTGGGAAGAGAACCCTTCCTAGAGCTGGCCGTCGGGCCAAACAGATCCACTGGGGGAGAAGCGGCGTACTAAGAGAGGTAAAAAGAACCCAAAGATCAACGTGGCAGAGCTCCAGAGATGCAGTCGAGATCTGGGACAAAGTTCTAGAAAGTTAACCATAACTGCAGCTCTCCACCAGTCAGGACTCGATGGCAGAGTAAGACACATGAAAGTCTGCATGGAGTTGGCCTAAATACACCTGAAGTACTTCAATATGGTGAGAAATGTGATTCTCTGATCTAATGACACCGAGACAGAACTTTTTGGCCTTAATTCTAAGCATTATGTGTGGAGAAAACCAGGTCCTACTCATCACCTGTCCAATAGGGTCCCGATAGTGAAGCATGGTGGTAGCATCATCTTGCTGAGGGAGTTTCATCTGCAGGGACAGGACTGGATGCAATTGAATGAAAGATGAATGCAGCCAAGTACAAAGACATCCTGGATGAAAGCCTTCTACAGTGTTCAGGAACTCAGACTGGGCCGAAGCTTCATCTTCTCACAAGGTAACAACCCTAAGTACACAGCTAAAATAATGGAGTGGCATCAGAACAACTCTGTGACTGTTCTTGAATGGCCAAGCCAGAGCCCTGACTTAAACCCAATTGAGTATTTTTGGAGGGACCTGAAAAAGGCTGTTAACCAACTTTCACGATCCAACCTAACAACTTAAGAGGATCCCCCAAATTCATGTGTGAAAATCTTGGGAAATCATTCCCGAAAAGACCCATAGCTATCTTGGTAAAAATTTTCAGAACTTTTAATTTTTACTATCATAGTTTCGCAGATGACACAATTATATTTAGCAGTGTCTCCAGATGGCTACAGTTCAATCGAGGTGTTGTCACTGCCTAAAGCAGATAAATAACTGGAAGGGCCAAAGTTTTCTTCAACTAAACCTCAACAAAATTGAACTGAGTTCGCAATAAAGAAAAGAGGATTGCTGTTAGTAAATACCCGGACTCACTATCTTTAAAAACCAAAGACCAAGTCGGAAACCTTGATGTTTTGATACATTCCAATCTGACTTAACAGTCATGTCAAACCACTTTTACCATCTGAAGAACGTATCCGGAATGAAGGCTTGCATGTGTCAAACAGACCAGGAAAATCTCATCAATGTTGTTATTTCGGGCAGACTTGACTATTGTAATGGTCTTCTGACTGGATTCCCGAAAAACAGCATTCAAAAGCTGCAGCTCATTCAGAATGCTGAAGCTGAAGAGGTAAGAGCATATAACTACAATTCTAAAGTACATACACTGGCTTGTAGTCAGCTGTAGAATAGATTTTTTTTTAATTCTCCATTTTCTATGATTTATTTCTATGCATTTAAATGCTTTCAGTCCTGTAAAGCATTGAGTTACCTTGTGTATGAAATGCACGACAAATTTGTTTGCCTCAGGCCAAAAGGGTGCTTCGACTTAATATACTGAGCAAGGGGTCTGTATAACTATGGTTGTGTGTGAGATTTCAGTTTTTCCTTTTTTAATCTGCAAAAAAAAAAATCTAACTCCCATTTTTCTGTCAATATGGGGTTCTGCGTTTATATTGGGGGGGGGATGAAATGTCATGATTTTAACATATCGCTGCGGTATGCAAGTACATGGTGGCAGTTCTTGCAAGGTCAGTGGGGACAATGGGAACAAACTCTTAAAAACCAATGAAATGGACGGACGTAATGAAGACGGCATCGCTCCTGAGGTCCTGTAAATATTTTGAAAAATGAATTTAAGTTTCTGAAGAACAAGATGTGCACACTTATCTATTTTGTACGATTTTTAACAGGGATTTTAGGGCCTCAAATGTCGAAAGGACGACGTCAGTCAGAATCCGCCAAGAAGCTGCACTGGGTGGACGTACTCGAACATACCCAGGCTATGGCAGTGTTTGTGATCAGAAATACCACCACAGCAGATCATGTCATCAATACGGAGATTAAAATGTCAATACTGTGTGGCAAAAACAATGTTGCTTTCACCTTCTGTGACGACTTCAACAAGTATGTAGCTGAGATGTTCCTTGGCTGTGCTATCGCACGGAAATAAAGAAAAACAGAAAAACCAAGGCAACATAAATCATCCAAGGTAAGTTGAGTCAAATTGAGTATATTATGCATGCATGGTAGGTTAATTTATGACTCTAAATTGCCTTTACGTATGATTGTGAGTGCGACTGTTATTTGTTTCTCTCTATGTGCCCTGTGATTGTCTGGCAACCATTTCAGGATGTGCCCTGCCTCCTGCCCGAAGATACAATGAAGAGAATAAGTATTTGAACACGCTGCTATATTGCAAATTCTCCCACTTAGAAATCATGGAGGAGTTTGACATTTTCATTGTAGGTGGATGTCCACTGTGAGAGAGATAATCTAAAAAGAAAAATCCAGAAATCACAAAGTATAATTTTTTAACAATTTATTTGTGTGATACAGCTGCAAATAAGTATTTGAACACCTGTCTATCAGCTAGAATTCTGACCCTCAAAGACCTGTTAGTCCGCCTTTAAAAGTCCACCTCCACTCAGATGCACCTGTGTGAGGTCGTTGGCTGCATAAAGACACCTGTCCACCCCACTTATAACATGGCCAAGACCAAAGCTGTCCATAGACACCAAAGACAAAATTGTACAACTCCACACAGCTGGAAAGGGCTACGGAGAAATATCCAAGCAGCTTGGTGAAAAAGGGTCCACTGTTGGAGCAATCATTAGAAAATGGAAGAAGCTAAACATGATGCTCAATCTTGGTCGGGATGGAGCTCCCTCCATGCAAGATATCACCTCGTGGGGTCTCAATGATGCTTAGAAAGGTGAGGAATCAGCCCAGTACTACACGGCAGGACTTGGTCAATGACCTGAAATGAGCTGGAACCACCGTTAAACCAGCACATTTCAAGGCCCATCTTAAGTTTGCCAATGACCATTTGGATGATACAGAGGAGTCATGGGAGAAAGTTTTGTGGTCAGATGAGACCAAAATGGAACTTTTTGCTCATAATTCAACTAACCGTGTTTGGAGGAAGACGAATGATGAGTTCCATCCAGAGAACACCATCTCTACTGTGAAGCATGGGGGTGGTAGCGTCATGCTTTGGGTGTGTTTTTCTGCCCATGGGACAGGACGACTGCACTGTATTCAGGAGAGGATGACAGCAGCCCTGGATTGTGAGATTTTGGGGAACGACCACTTTCCCTCAGTCAGAGCATTGAGGATGGGTCACAGCTGGGTCTTTCAACCTGACAATGACCTGAAGCAAACAGCCGGGAAAACCAAGGAGTGGCTCCGTAAGAAGCACATCAATCTTCTGGCATGGCCTCGCCAGTCTCCAGACCAAAACCCAATAGATAATCTTTGGAGGGAGCTGAAACAGAAAAAATCCCTCCTGCAGTGTGTGCAAACCTGGTGAATGACTACAGGAAAGGTTTGACTTCTGGAATTGTACCAAATATTAACATTGGTTTTCTCAGGTGTTCAAATACTCATTTGCAGCTGTATCACACAGATAAATTGTTAAAAAAATCCTATATTGTGATTTCTGTATTTTTCTTTTTAGATTATCTCTCACCGTGGACATGCACCTACGATGAAAATTTCAGACCCCTCCATGATTCCCAAGTGGGAGAATATAAAATATAGCAGGGTGTTCAAATACTTAGAGTATTTTCTTCACTGTAGCTGGGATAGGCTCCGGCACTCCTGTGACCCTTGTGAGGATACGCGGCTCAGATAATGGGTGGATGCGAATATTGAACAAATATATTTCTTATTTTCACATCCAAAACTTGACAGGTATTGTATAACTTCTTGTTGACCATTAACTTACTGCCAGTTTTCACAAACCCTTGGATGTGAGAACGAGCACACTAACTATGAATGACAATCAGAGGCAGTTTTGGGAGGGAGAACAGCACAGAAATGCGATTCCCTTCCATGTCCAAAGTTGTGTTTGAGGTACAAAGATGTGCTCTACTCAATCACCACTGTCACCATGCAACTGGACCCCAGGCCAGTGGATGAGACATCAACCGCATCCATAGTGACTGTTGTGGGCTCTGCTGGTTTGGTGGCATCAAAGTCACCCGGACCTCCGTCGCGGTCATCCACAACCACGTTCCTCAGTTTCCTCTGTCGTGGGTTGTAGTTCTCGGTCCGCTTGTGAATCAGAACGTGTCGACGCAGGTGTGCCTAGGAAAGAGAGTTTCTCTTGACTGCACTGCTTCTGGCTAAGAGTACTGTGTGTGAGGATGTTATTATTTTTATTATTATTATATCCAGACTCAGGCACGGCACGGTGACTCAGCTGCTAAAGCGTAGGCCTCACAGTTCTCAGGACCCGGGTTCAATCCCGGCCCCGCCTGTGTGCAATTCGCATGTTCTCCCCGTGGCTTCGTGGATTTCCTCCGGGCACTCTGGTTTCCTCCCACATCCCAAAAACATGCAACATTAATTGGACACTCTAAATTGCCCCTAGGTGTGATTGTGAGGGCGGCTGTTTGTCTCTAAATGCCCTGCGATTGGCTGGCAACCAGTTCAGGGTGTACCCTGCATCCCGGGATAGGGTCCAGCACCCCCCCCCCCGCACCTTGTGAGGATAAGTGGCAAAGAAAATTGATGGATATAAATACAGGGCGGCACGCTGGAGCAGCGGTAAAGCCTTGGCCTCACAGTTCTGAGGTCCTGGGTCCAATCCCGGCCCCGCCTATGCGGAGTTTTCATGTTCTCCCCGTGCCTGCGTGGATTTCCTCCGGGCACTCTGGTTTCCTCCCACATCCCAAAAACATGCAACATTAATTGGACACTCTAAATTGCCCCTAGGTGTGATTGTGAGGGCGGCTGTTTGTCTCTAAATGCCCTGCGATTGGCTGGCAACCAGTTCAGGGTGTACCCTGCCTCACGCCCGTTTACAGCTGGTATGAGCTCTTTTTCCAAGGCTCCAGCACTCCCGCGACCCTCGTGGGGATAAGCGGCAAAGAAAATGGATGGATGGATATCCAGAACACTGCATTTTTGATAGATTTGTTGAACAAGAGACGCCCATCTGCCATATGCTGGCTCCTGACAAAGTGGTGAGGTAAGGTGCTAAAAATCAGCAACCAAAGTTGTTCTTTGTTCCGAGTTTAAAAGACAAGGACAATGACCAGGTTAAAGGAATTACACTAGAACATCTTCCCAACACTGACAATAAGTAACATGAATTTGGTAATGTATTGCCCATGATTCCTCCACAAGATTTCCATATCTCTGCCTGGAAATCCATTACAGTTTCCCCGCTCTGGTTTGGTAAACCAGGGGTCGTGAGTTCGTATCTCACTGGGGCTTTTACTCCCCAACTGTGCCAAACAAATATGAGCGTTCATCTGAGATGACACCGTGTGGCGACCCCTAACGGGACAAGCCGAAAGAAACTTACTTACTGCCTCCTCTTCTGGAGTTGTCTCCAGCTGGAGTGCTCTTCATCCGATTCTGAACATGTTTTTCTAGACCAACTAGGTTGGATTACTACTTTAGGTGAAGTGAAAGAGATGTACTCAAGTTTTACAACTGCCTCGGGAAATGTTCTGTGGACACAAGTGCGTTATAGGACCAAGAAAGTAGCTTTGCTCCTGAAAATCTATTTGATGTCAAAAACAGTGACGTGACGACTACTTGTAACGCCGCTCCTGATGAGACGAGTGGGCTCTGCTTTTTGCCACGTGCTGTAGCATACCTGTCGGGTAAACTTGTAGCCACAGTCGTCACACTCGAACTTCCTCATACCCTTATGGCGACGTAGATGGACCCGCAGTTGTTCTTTGGCTGGTAAAGGATACGGACAGAAGTAAAATCTGCTCGTCTTTCATGGCACTTGAGCAGAGGTGGCGCGCTTACCTTTAAAAGTCTTGTTACATATGTGGCAGCAGTGGGGGCGACCCTCTTCGTGCTTACTAGCCTTGTGGCGAAGGAGTGCGCCCTTCTCTGTGAAGCGCTGCTCGCACACGTCGCAGGGGAAGGGCCGCTCGCCCGTGTGCGTTCGGTGGTGTTTTTCAAGGCTAGCTGTCGTCAAAGGAAAGCAGGAGTTACTGGCGCAAAACCAAAGATTCTGGCCGGCGTGCTGTCCGTCGGACAGCTGTTACCTTGCGTGCGGAAAGTTTTGCCACACAAGTGACACTGGTATGGTCTTTCGCCACTATGCACGCGCAGGTGCATGTTAAGGTTATTTTTTTGGGAGAAGGCGTGGCCGCAAATGCTACATAGGAAGGGCCGCTCGTTTCTGTGGGAAAGAAACAATAAGAAGAAAGGTTAGTTTATTGATCAGGATACACACACACACACACACACACACACACACACACACACACACACACACACACTTTTTGATGGAATCTTTTATCATCCAAAGTTCATTTGTCGCTAGGGTCACAAAATTCCAGGAATTTTTCAAAACTGGAAACTTTCAATCGAAATTACTGGGAATTAACTGGAATTTTCAAAATTGAACGTTGGCTCTTAATAGGGAACGTCCATCCATCCATTTTCTTAGCCACTTATCCTCACGAGGGTCGCGGGGAGTGCTGGAGCCTATACCAGCTGTCAACGGGGAGGAGGCGAGGTACACCCTGAACTGGTTGCCAGCCAATCGCAGGGCACATGGAGACACACAACAGTTGCATGCATAATCACACCTGGGGGCAATTTGGAGTGTTCAATTAATGTTGCATGTTTTTGGAATGTGGGAGGAATCAGAGTGCCCAGAGAAAACCCACGCAGGCACGGGGAGAACTTGCAAAACCCCACACAGGCGGGTCTGGGATTGAACCCGGGACCTCAGAACTGTGAGGCCAATGCTTTCCAGCTGATCCACCGTGACGCCCTAATAAGGAATGTATTGAGTGAAAATATATTTTTTCCATAATCTTAACTAAAACAACCAGATTTCCTACAAGCGCAGTTATGCATCCATCCATTTTCTGCACTGCTCATCCTGACGAGGGTCACAGAAGTGCTGGAGCCTTTCCCAGCTGTCATTGGGCAAGAGGCGGGGTACACCCTTAACCGGTTGCTGGCTAATTGCATGCAGTTAAGTCGAACTGCAGTAACTGCGGCATATCAGAGTGAGGTGCTTGAGTGGACCACTTCTGGGCACCTAGTCAGGTTTTCTCTTAGCGAGCACTACACAAGAATTAGAAAAAAGCCTGGTGTTACCTGTGGATAGCTTTGATGTGCATCTGCAGGCCATTGCGACTGGACGCTCGATGGCCACACTCCTCGCACACAAACGGCTTTTCCCCGCGGTGTTTGGAGGCTTCATGCACTCTCTGCTCGTAGCGGGTCCAGAAGGTTTTCGGGCACTGTGGACACTGAAAGAAAAAAAATTTTTCAGACCCTGGAGAAACACAGTGCATTCACAAAAAAAAAAAAAAACAAGGGAGCAGCCTCAGCAAGTGATGTTAAGAGCAGAATGTCAAGAGGGAAGAAAAAGAGTATTGGTAAGCAGCATTAGGAATATTCAACTTGCTTTGCAGTCATCATAAGAAAGAAAGAGTTTTTCATTGTTTATTTACAAAACATCCCTGCTTTTTAATGTCCTTGAAGGCAGAAACCAGGCCAATAATTGGTACATGCTAACACTTATCCGTCCATCCATTTTCACAAACATTTCTCCTGTCCAGGGTACCAAGTGAAGCATACGAGCTGCCTGAAGGCAAAAAGGTGAAGTACTCCCTGAACTGCTCGCCTGACAAGCTCAGGTATTCAATTTGGAGATAGACCACTGACACCCACAATCTCACAATCCCTGAGTGGAAACGGAACCTGCGCTGTGTGCACCAAATTCAGTGATGTCTGATGTAAACAATGACTTGATAAATAAATACAGAATGAAACATTACATAGTGTTTAATTGGCCTGGACTGACTCTTGCCCCGTACATTTAAATGAGAGTAACCCCGACATTACTCCAGCTGGCTGCTGGTATTACCTATTTTTCCAAATTAATGATGAGCACACATCTAATGTATCATATTAGGGCATACTTAATTTTCTAGGCTTTCTCTGTCGTTCAGATATAGGCATTTTTCAACAAGATCTTTTTTTGTGCTGACTACAAACTTAAAACATACCTTAGACATACAGTATGCAGGAAGTGAGAATGTATTGATGTGGAAAATTTGGTGGACATCCAAATTCAGTTCATTGGCTTTGGTGGAGGTATCTGCTCCCTAAACTTTACTCAGCGAAAGAAAAGAGAAAATAATATCACGCACCATCATTCAAACAAAGGTTACAAAAAAAGTTGATAGAACAATTATGTACCTCCTGACATCAGGTGGAAGAGCATTTCATTTATCTGCTTGTCACTATGTGTCACGGACACCAATAGATAAAGATATATTATTTAGAGTGAAAGAATAATTTTGGGACCAATGAAGTGAAATTAGATAATGCCCTGTGGCATTTGTCTAACTAAATGAGAACAGAACAGAACATATCCTCAACTATTAAATGTTTAAAAAAAACCCTCATTTAATTGCTGTTTTTGTGCTCAGATCAAACCCATATCAAATATAAAATATTACAAAAATAAAAAAAAATATATATATATTTATTTGGCACGATCTGGTGGAATTTTTGTGTCAAACAACTATAGCACCTTGTTGAACTGAGAAATGAAGCTTCTCTTTGTCCAGTATCGCTTGGCCTTTCATTTGAAAGCAATTACCGTAATTCCCGGCCTACAGAGCGCACCTGGTTATAAGCCTCACCCAGTACATTTGTAAAGGAAATACCATTTGGTACATACATACGCCGCAGTTGTGTAAAAGCCGCAAGTGCGCACATTGAAACACGAGATATTTCCAAAGAAAGACGGTAAACAGAGTTTAATGCTAGTGCCACCGTGCTAACGCCAGCTAACAGGGCCGGTAAAAAACAAAACAAAACATACTGGTAAAGATCACCAAGACACGGCAGTAACACGCTAGTGCAGCGCGAACACGGTCGGACCAGTAAAAGTCACTTCCTCGGCACATATATTCCACCGGTCTCACTCAAAAATGTACAGATTAGCTGCATCACCGCATAAACCGCAAGGTTGAAAGCGTGTGAAAAAAAAGTCGCGGCTTATAGGCCGGAAATTACGGTATTATTGAACTGTAGCAACCAACTCACAGCATGTGGTTTGGGGTAGCCATGGACCTTCATCATGTGACACATCAGGTGTTTCTTGTACATGAAATGTTCAGCGCACTGTGAACACTGGGGAATAAAAACAACGTCAGAGATGAGATTTCCCTTTACCACATGGGTTCCGTGTCACTCTGGGTCGGGTTGGCGTTACCTTGTAGGGCATCTGCTCGGCATGGGAGACGACATGCGCACGAAGCTCCTCTTTCTCTTTAAATGACGACGAGCATGTCCGACACGTGAACGTCTGGACCGAGTCGCAGAAATGTAACATAATTGTCCAATCAGATGCAAACAAGGTACTGAAGAATTAAATTTACAACAGATATTTGTTCAATGAATCGACTAAAATGTCTGATTCGATGGGATTTTTTTTCTTCCCCAAACAGTCCTCTTTATCATGCACACAGGATGTTCTCAAAGGGGTGTGCCCACTGAACTTAAGAGTATCACTCAGTGTCATTAGCAGGTTGCAACAGAGAAATGGGGAACTGAAGTTGCAGAAAAGCATGGAAGTGGAGGCCCTTGGAAATTCTCATGGACCAAATAAATGCCTGTTGTGAATTTTGTCATTCAGCTCCTCCTCGTTAGAGAACAGCAAGTGAAGCTAAATGTCTATTGGATGACATTGTAAACAATACAACTGGTGCTAAAGCAATAAGACCAATTGTTGTCCTCACCTGTGTTGCAGTACAGTGCCTGAGCTCATGAATTAGAAGATTCTCTTTTCTGAAGTAGTGCTTTCCACACTTAGGACAACCAAACGGTTTCTCGCCAGTATGCCGTCTTTGAAGCACACAAACAAAATCAGACAAAATTTCCTTTCGGTGGCAACCTGAGAGGATTTGGGGACCATTGCCTACCTGTTGTGCACTTTGAGGTAATATTTGCTCTTGAAGACTTTGTGACAGACGGGACATTGCACAGAGGATTCTCCTTCCTCCGTTTCACAATGGCCACTCTCAAGCGAACTCCGCCGACGTCGCCGAGCTCTCGGCGGAGACGCCACGGTGGGACTGGATTTGTGGGTGGGAATGTACTCCTCATCAGAGTCGCAGTTGTTCCTCTCCAAAGGGTCGGTTTCGTCCTCAACGGCCCCCGTATTACTTAAGTGGCTCGGCAGCTCGACAATCTTCAAGAGGGCAGAAGAGAGATTTATTCTGAGTAATAGATCCTGAGGTTAGAATTGTTTTAGATTTTCCGCTAGTTAGCATTTAGTTTGTTTTGACCTATTGTTTGTGAAATTCAGTGAGTTGTATTAGTTTTTATGCTAGGTTTTATTAGTTTTTATGCTTTGAAAATACTTGGGTTTCATTTAGTTGGTAAAGGTCACAAGTATTGCGTAATAAAAACTCATCAATACTCAGTGACGGCACAGTGAACGATTGGTTAGAGCGTGTGAATCACAGTTCTGAGGACCGGGTTTCAAATCACGGCCCCGCCAGTGTGGAGTTTGCATGTTCTCTCCCTGCCTGCGTAGGTTTTCTCCCACATCCCAAAAACATGGATGATAGGTTAATTGTGAAAGGTAATACCTTTTGGAATTTAAGTACTCAAATGAACCCATCCCTCAATTTTCCAAATTGCATATCTTCACTAGGGTCACGGACGTGGTGAGCCCTTCCCATCTATCTTCGGGGGAGAGGCCGGGTACACCCAAAACTGTTCTCCAGCCAATCAGAGGGTACATAGACAGCCATTCTCACTCACATTCACAGTATCACTGAGTGGGAACTCAACCCACGCGGCTCGGCCCAAAATCACAGTGAATTAATCTATTAAAATGCACCAGTAAATGTCCCGTGAAAGAATTTGAACTGTCCTGCCATGCAAATTTAATGACTAATAAAACTTCAGAATATTAAAAAAAAAAAACATTTCACCCCCCGTTTAAACACAATAGTTACTAATAAAGACATCATTGTATCATATTTTTCAGAGACTTAAAATGGCCATTACCTACAGACTATAAAAAAATAGAAACGCGCCCTGATCGAGTCGCTGCTCTAAAGCCCGAAATCATCAAACATGATCAATTCTTGCTTTGTACCTGTGCTTGACCTGCTTGTAGCTCAGTGTTCTGATCCTCGTCTTCAGGATGTTCTCGCTCTGAAAAATGAGACGGAGCTCTCTCGCTGCCCGGGACATCACAGGCAGTGTCTTCATCAGAGATCATCCGTCTGGGCCCTTTGACAACTCGGCCCGAGCGGGTGGTCGCGGTGGCGGGTACTTTTACGCCATCTGCAATTCCCTCCAAAACAGACTGCTGTTTAGCCACTGTCTGCTTGTTTGGCCCATCACCCGAGATAAGAAAAACCTCAGAAGTTGTTTTTCTCGGTCGGCCGCGCCCTCGCTTGAGAAGAGGGACCGCATCGGTGGGTTTGTCCCTGAATTGTTGACACATTGCGAGCGCTTCAGGGACACTCAAACTGGACGCCGCACTCTGCACCTTGTCCAAGACGCTCGGCTCCAGCTTCAGTTTCCCAGTGTAGACAAAGTCCAACAACAGTTCTAGGCCCTCGCTTGAGCACTCTTGAAGGCAGAACTCCACGCTGGGTGGAGCAGTGGCCATGTCGCCCCCCTGGAAGATTTGACTAAAGCAGGCCAGGACGCTACGATGGGCAGCGAAGACAACACCATCGGTCAATTTAAGACGGGCGTCACAAAAGCTCCCTGCTGCTCTCTGCTGGTTTAAGGCGGACAGGACACGCTGTGCGTGCTCAGCGGCGCACATCTCCACTGAAACGGAAAGAAAACACAACGTGGGATGCAAATAATCACATAAAACACTCTGATAATCTCTTTAAATACATCTACACATTCATGTTCTGGAGCATCTGAATTCATTAGGTGTGTGGAGGACTCTATCTGGTCGCGAGCCAATCACAGGACAGAGACCAACCATTCACATTCACAAAGACAGTGTCTTCAATTACGCAACATAACATGTTTTTCTGGAATGTGGAAGGAAGTCAGAGTACCCGGAGAAAACCCACACAAGCACATGAAGATTATGGTAACCACTTGTTACATTGCGTTCCCTATCATGCAAGTGGCCCAAGTTTAATTCCACATTAAATTGTGTAAACTCAGAGCGTTCCGATCATGACATTGGCTACTTTTGCCTGATCAATACGTGACTCTTTTTTTTTTTTTTTAAATCTGGACAAGGGTTAACGCATGGTTGACAAAACCCAGCATACTGGTAAATATTGCCAATTTTATTGGCAGTTGGTTTCATAGGCATCCATCCTCCGAATCCACTGTTTTATTTTAATCACATTCTAATTTTGTGTAAAAATATAATAATTAATATTATCCATCCATTTATTCATTCATTTTCTTAGCAGTTTATCCTCACAAGGGTCGCGTGAGTGCTGGAGCCTATCCCAGCTAACTTCAGCCAGGAGGCAGGGTACACCCTGAACTGGTTGCCAGCCAATCACAGCGCACAACAGTCGCACTCACAATCGCACTTAGGGGCAATTTCGAGTGTCCAATTAATGTTGTATGTTTTCAGGATGTAGGAGGAAACCGAAGTGCCCGGAGAAAACCCACGCAGGCACGGGGAGAACATGCAAACTCCACATAGACGGGGCCGGGATTGAACCCTAGACCTCAGAACTGTGAGGCCAACGCTTTATACCTGTGCCGATTATAGTTGTACTATATTTATATTATGTTCATATTGAAATGTGACGGATTTAAAACAAAGAATCAGTCTGCATTCATTGGGGACAATAGAAATTTTAGAACATTTATGGTTGAGCGGTGGAATTTTCAAGGATTTTTCAGAATTTAAAAACTGTGCCAAACAAATATGAGCGTTCATCCGAGATGTCACGTTGTGGCGACCTCTAACGGGACAAGCCGAAAGAAACGTACTTTTTTTTTTTTTTTTTACAATTTAAAAATAAACATCTCTACATGATTAATCAATTGTCAAAATATTTGTTAATTATTTTGAAAATCGATTCATTGTTGATTAGCCAAATAATTACTACCCCTCTACATTTAACAATTATTTATTTTAACAAATTAATATAAAAATAAATACACATATTTTAAATAAGCCATGCTAGGGGAAAAAAAGAACAATTAACATAACTGGCCAAACTTAAAATTGAAGGAGAACTTATAACACTTATTTCCATCTCATCTACAACTTTTAGGAAATAAAAAAATCTAATTGAAAAAATAAACCTCTAAAACCAACAAAGTAAGCAATATTACTGAGGGTGAAAAATACCCAGTAGTATGCCCACTATTAGAAAAATGTAAAAAAGTATTGTAGTATCGTGCAAAACCCTTAGCATTTCGACGTTTACGTCCTAGCATGTATTTTCCAGACGCTCCCTTAGCATCGACGCTACCTACCCCAAGACTGATGAAGCTTTCACGCCGACCTGTAAATATTCCTCCAAAAATCCGCACCCACTAAATTTCCTGAAGCGGTGTATCTTGTGTTTGGACTAAAAGCGCAAAACCAGCGCCATTCATTCGGCTTGTTTTGCTTCTTACAGGCCTCCTAAAAGAAAGCGGATGTGACGTACGTCACAACGGAACTCCAGAACTGGACATGTTTATTGTTGCACACTATTATCGACTGACAAACAGAATATAAAATCTTACATCAACAAAGTGAGCGCTTATATTTGAATTGTTCTTGGTCATATTTCTACCACGGTACGACGGAAATAAATATCACGGTTGCGTTTCTAAAATCAAATGCCGTAAATAATATTACTCTGGGAACATTGTTGGCCACAGCCAGGCTCCTGTCGTGGCTGCTTGGTCCACATGTTAGCTAGGTGGCTACCCAATACGACAGAGGACTCGTTATAATTTATTTGAAGAGGTTTTGTAGTCGAGGGGGAGCTCTGAGCAACTTCTAAAGTCGTGCTTGTTTCTTTTTCTTTTTTTTTTCAACGGAGTTGCAGTTTTTTTCCGCCGGCGAAGAACAGTCGCTTGCAATGCAAAGTTAGCGGTCCCCGCGAGTTTCCCATTGCCTATCCCTACGGTTCCTGTTTGAAGGTAAATTAATCGATATCTCAATGTTATTAAAACGTCAAGCCGCGATAGTTTTTTTGTTCTCAATGTCCCTGCGGTTGGATATTATTTGAGAAGAATATTTAATATGCTTTACTGTAGTGTCGATCCACCAAACAGCCACCCGTTCACATAACACTGCGATAATGAAGGCAAAGAAAGGCAGCCATTCAAAGGGCAGCGCCACGTCTGAGAAGTGGAGGGACGTGAGGGGTAAAAGGTGCAGGCCTCCCACCAGCTCCTCTGATTTCAACTCCACTCCTGCCATGGTGACGATGATCAAGGAGTCCGTGAAGAAGAAGCCCCATGTGAAGAGACTCAAAAACAAGGCAACGTCTGTCTCCGGGAAGACTGCTCCTCAGACAAAGTTCTTCACCAATGGTGACATGGATTCGGATGAGTTTCAGGACTGGAAGGAGTACTCTCAGTCCATCCTAGTGAATGGGCTAAAGACAAAAGGTACCACAGAGGATGCGCGTACATGTCGACTAGATGGAAAGTCTCTCCATCAGTGTGCAGAGAGGGATGATCAGAGGAAGCATGCAGTGCTAGTCATGCAGAAGGGACAGGTATGCTTCAGGGCATCTTAACATCAAATCAATTTTACATATTGTCACATCTTGGCCCATGTTGTTTCAGGCCCTGTGTTTCCGTGGGAAGTGTTTTTTGACCTGCTTGTATGGACGTGTGGAAGTGATGGGCTTCACCATTGAGGAGGGCCAGCAGTCGTATCCGCTGTTCTCTCCCGGCTCACATTGTCCGTTGACCATAACGGCTGTGGAGGGCTGCAATGACAGTGGAGACCACAAGAGTGCGGCTACAAACATTCTGTGCAATTACCTACCACCCGGTAAAGGAACTGGATCCTTGGCAGTATTTTGTTGTCCTAATGGTCACTGCGTATCTTAATGTCCAGATGCATGACCTGACAAAAATACAGTTTATCCCTCAATTTGTCCAAATTTGGAAAAGGTTTTTCCCATAGGAAACAAAGGAAATCGGATGTATGATTTTTTTTTTTTTTTTTTTAACAATTTATTAAATTGGGTGTTCAAAAACTTATTTTTTTCACTGTAAAATAAATAAAAATAACTTTCCTAACTGTTGAAGTCTAAATAAAAAAGTTAATTAATTCTAACACAAACTAAAATAATCCTTAAAGCCTCTTTAAACTTATGCCCAACTGACAGCGGCCACATTACATGATGCGACTGGCACGTTGGGCCGTCCTCTATGCGGCTCTTATGCATGACTTGACCCACACACGGCAGAAACTGTTGCTCCTCGTAGAATGCCACAGAGATCATCTCTCGTGATTGGTCAGTTTTGGTTACATGCTGTGATGACGTACACAACGTTGTCCTTTGTTCCACATAACACCTACATTGCCTTCTCGATCGATTTTGCAGAATAATTAAATGTATCATCCAGTCCTTTCGGTCCATTAGTTTTAGCAGACACTGTTCCACCACGATCCTTGTTTTGAAAAGGAAAGTGAAACGGCGACTGGAAATGGGTGTAAATGCAGTGGAAATGCCACACTATGGCATCCTAGCCAATGTCAGCTCAAGTGACAGCTCCAACTTATCGAACTTCAGTACATTTTCAAATCTGCGTGCGCGGGTTGCATTCGCGTATAAAGGCCAACTGCGTGTGGGAAATCCGCAGTGACATCAGAACTGGTCGCTTGCATGGAAAGAAGCTTTTGGTCTAATATTCTATGGCAAAGGCACCATACGAGGAGAGTTAAATACAGGGTTCTAATTCAGTGTAGATATTCTACCTTAATGCGTGACTTTTGATTTTTCAACTCTGTTCTCACTGCAGCTGTGTTTTATTTGCACCTGTCTTTGCAGCGTCTCAGAAGAAGCTGCTTAAAAATGTTGTTTCCAACTCCTCCATCATCCTTCTGGAGCCTATGGAGACACCACTGACACACTTCCTATCGAGCTTCGCCGATCTCAGTAGCCTATTCGATCCCCCTGTGGTAAGATGACTTCCTGTTCATTGTGTCAATGTTCCCCCATGGAGTAGAAGATGTTAGCAGAGTGGTGGGAAACTAGATTGGGAAAAAAAAAAGCATTTGACTGTAACCCAAAGGCAACAATGGCAAATTGTGAGCGTTAGCTCCCTCGTAGCTCCTGACCCACTGGCTGTAAAGTTCTGTGGTTGGCTACGAGGGATGGGAGTCACCGTGGGCACTTGCCTACTGCTAAAAAGATCCACGTTCCCGTGACTTAATTATCCTGTCTGGCATGTGTGCATCTGTTAGAGTTCTGCATAACATATTACACGTAAATATCAGTACTGTAAAATTCCATCGATCAACGTTTACAGGGAGAACTAATGTCTGCCATCCTGGACACGCCGCTAAATGGCCTGGGGATGGTTCCCCTGGTCAGCGCCATCGAGGGCCTAAAGGTGTCACCGAGCTGTCGGGAGTCCATCGACGTTGTGGTCAATGCATGCAGAGGTAAAAGCACTCATTCTAGTGTTCATGTACTTGACATATTTTTAAGTAAAAGAAAGGTATGCAAAGACTGTTTTGCAATGTTTGTGTTTTTAGTCTTTTTGGATGTTGGGTTTTCACAGGTTCCACAGTTTCCACATGCTCACGAGAATCGTTAAAGGAGACCATTTCACAGTTATTATTAATGCATTACAAAAAGTCTCTCGACGTTCTTGGCCGGTCCTGGCTGTCACATCTCTGGAACAGCTCGTGCAGATCAGGGACACTGCCTTTAGATTTGCAGACTGGATTGGTAGTCCCCCTTTTTAAAATGGGGAACCCGAGGGTGTGGTCAAACTACAGGGGGAGTTACACTGCCAGCCTACCTGGTAAGGTTTATTCAGGGGGACTGGACAGGAAGTTCTCTCAGGAAATCGAATTACAGATTCAGGAGGAGGAGTGTGGTTTTGGTCCTGGCTGTGAAACAGTGGACCAGCTCAGGGTCCTCGAGGGTGCATGGAAGTTAGCCCAACCAGTCTACATGTGTTTTGTGGACCTGGAGAAGATGTTTGACTGTTGTCCTCAGCGAGTTCTGTGGGGGATGCTTTGGGAGTATGGGGTTCTGAAACCCCTGATATGGGATGTTCAGTCCCTGTACGAATAGTGTCATAGTTTGATTGTTGGCTGTAAAAGTGAGACTATGTAGAGGTAATTGATGGACTCTGCCAAGGCTGCCCTTTGTCACAGATTCCATTCATAACTTTATGGAGAGAATTTCTAGGACAAACTGAGGCGTAGAAGGGTCCGATTTGGTGGCCTCACTATTGCATCGCTGCGTTTTCCAGGCAATATGATTCTGTTGGCTTCATCAAGCCATTGTCGAAAAATCTCACAGGGGTGATTTGCAGCAGAGTGTGAAGTGGTTGGAATGAAAATCAGCACCTCAAAATCTGAGACCATGGTCCTCTGCCAAAAAAGAGTGGAGTGCCCTCTCCAGATTGTGGATGAGAAACTGCCCCAAGTGGAGGATTTCAAGAATCTTGAGGTCTTGTTCACAAGTGAGGGAAGAACGGAACAGGAGATGGACAGGTGTATTGGTCCGGCGTCTGCAGTGATGAGGACTACGGCCTTCCCCTCACCTCTAGTCAAGGAGCTTTGTGTCATGACCGAAAGAACAAGATCCCGAATACATGCGGCCAAAATGTTTCTTTAACACCACCAGGAGGAGATCCTGGGGAGAACCCAGGACACGCTGGAGAGAGCAGGCATGAGCATTTCACGGAAACGATCGTTCCGTTACCGTGTCGTTACCCAGCCTGAGAAAACACGGAACCGAAAGTCCGTTTCCCAGATCTCAGGGCTTACTTTTAATAAAATTTGCCCGTGTGTAGAATGTAAAACAAGTTCTCAACGACATACAACAATCTGTATAAAACGAACCTACATGAACCCCTTTATTTTTAATGATTAAAACGCCCAGCTTTGTCAGTGTGGTTTACAAACAGCACCGGTTTTCCCTTCTCCGCTACGCATGCGCAAGGTCGAGTTATTCATATCCGGGTCACTCAAACGCAAGTTAAACATGTCGGTTGCTAAGCGTAAAAGACAAAATGCTCATGCCTGCGAAGGCTTTATTCTGAAGTACATGTAAAAACCGGTTCCCATGAGCATTATCAATGGGAACCGAAAAATCGTTTCCCACCGTTTCCCAGGACAAAAATCAACGGAACCGAAAGATCGGTTACCATACTTGCCGAAATCCTCATGCCTTAGAGAGTACGTTTCTCGGCTTGCTTGGGAACGCTTTTTTTTTTTATCATTTCTATAATCACCCAGCCTTGCCCCTTAAGTATGTACTGGCTATTGCTAACCTACGTTTTGAACAAAATGTTATTCAGTTCAATAGTCCAAGTTCAGTGCAGCTCTGCTTACCATTTTGCTTTGACCTGAATACAGTGGCGTTTGCACTCTTGGGGGATGTGGTGTTTCTGCAGAATAGTGCTTCAGTGTTGTATGTGGCAGGACTCAGATAATCACTTGAAATTGACCCTGGCCCTTAAGCCAATTAGCATTGCAAAATGACTTGTTCCCAGACACATTTTCGGACAAAGACATTTGACAAAAAAATTTTTTTTCGTTTAATTTCACCCTCAATGGGCAGGCGGTCACTCCAGAGACCCACCTATTCATATAGAAGTCAATTTCCCTTTCAATCTAGTATGGTCCTAAATGGCTTTAATGAGCACTTAGCAATTGCGAAAGTATCAGCCATTATTTTTCAGCCATGGCAGAGGTCTGCACGCCCCTTAGAGTATGCAAGACTGATTCTCTGGACATGTCTGTTTCAGGGGACATGGATGGTTTTGCTGTCATCCTCGTGTCCGGAGCCAAAAACGTTGGCAAGTCCACATACATCCGCATGGTCATCAATACGCTCCTAAATCAGTAAGTGCCATCGTCATAATTCTGGTATACTTGAATGTTACTGACACTCAACTCCGTGTGTGTTTGTGTGTGTGTAGCACAACAAGTGTGGACTATTTGGAAGCGGACCTCGGGCAAACAGAGTTCACCCCGGCGGGTTGCTTGTCTTTGTTGACTGTCACAGAACCTCTCCTGGGTATGTTTCATCCTCTTTCTTAAAAATATTAAAGTAAAGGGTCTGAATACTTATAGCATTGATATTTCAGTTTCTTTTTTTGGGAAATCTGGAAAAAGTTCAACAATTCTTTTTGTTTCTGTCAATATGGGCTGCTGTGCATACATTGAATGAATGAAATGAATTGATTAAGGAACTGGCTACAATATAAGAGTGAAAACTTTAAAGGGGTCTGAATACTTTCTTTACCCACTGTGCGGTATGTTCAGTGTATAATTTAATTGGTACACAAGGCCTCGACGCACTTAATTGTTAAGACATGATCAATTCTCAGGCCCCCCCTTCACACATCAGCATGACCCCGACCACATGATCTTCTACGGCGAGTCATCATGCGAATCCGACCTAAGCCGCTACCTGGAAAGCCTCAAGTCCTTGTGGCGCAAACGTTCTCCCAACAGAGAGACGCCCATTCTCATCAACACCATGGGCTGGGTTAAAGGTCAGTAAAAAATGTATTTAAAATCGATTTAATGTTACCCATAGTTTTTTATGGGGTCGATCTCTAGGTTTTGGATTGCAGCTGCTAGTGGACATGCTCCGTTTCTTCCCGGTGTCACACGTCATCCAGCTGGTTCATGGCGGCACCGGCCCAGGTCAATGCCCTGCCCTCACCCCCGAGTTTCTGAGGACAGCCCACGGCTTCCACACGAACCCGCCAGCTCAGACGGCGCTGGACGAGTTCACCGAGACCGCACACAGCTCACCACGCAGCTACATTCACATGAGCGTTGAGTCCGATTTTGAAGGCGCAGGCTGCCAGGGGACGGCGTAAGCGCCCAATTTTTTCAGCGTCTCGTTGTGATGTTGCTGGGGTTGTAGCATGACATTGGTGACTGACGTCTTTATTTGGTGTGTTGGACAGGAAACATCAACGCTCCAATGAGCAGCGAGATCTGT
This sequence comes from Syngnathoides biaculeatus, assembly GCF_019802595.1. Classification (NCBI taxonomy): domain Eukaryota; kingdom Metazoa; phylum Chordata; class Actinopteri; order Syngnathiformes; family Syngnathidae; genus Syngnathoides; species Syngnathoides biaculeatus. The sequence goes on from NC_084641.1 coordinate 18,063,401, forward strand.
CACTGCTGGCCTACCTCAGTCAGCTGCAGTCGGCTGATCCAGGACCTGTGAGACCTCTTCACTCCCTCATGCCTTACCAGGTACACATTGTTTGAGAGGTGTGGGGGTCAGTGGTACAATGCATTCCATCTTATTATCCTGTAGGATTAAAAAAAAAAAAAAAAAAAAACATTGTTGTTGTTTTTGCTTACACGCCTAGATCCCAAGCGGGTCGATGAGGTTGAAAGTGCACCAAAACAGACCCTGAAAAAATGGGAACCAGCAGGACAAAGAATAGAATAAAAAAAAAAATGAAATTAGGTTTAAAAATGGGATAGATTTTGAGACATTCTTTCAGCTTCCAGACCCTGTGGGTGTGTGGTTAAATGCTGTCAAAATGCCTTTTCCACCCAAATCTCAGCTGTCAATCAGACATGCCTTCTCTCACGACTCATGCTAAGTAGGGAGAGACGCTCAAAGGGGCCGCAGAGAGACATTCATGGGTGATCACCCCTGGGATAAAGAGTCCGCAGGTGCAATGCATCATGAAAATGGAGGGGGGGGATGTCATCCAGGCGGGAGGACTGTGGTGCACGCACTACTGTTACCACCAAAATTATGTCGTAGGCGGCCCAGATGATTCCCCCACCCCTTGAGTGCAGGCATGGCTGCCAGGTGCTCACCATCGAGGCCTCTCTCCAGGCCTGGCTCCAGAGAGAGGGCTGGTGACCCGCATCCGAGCAGAGGAAACCTAGGTTGTTCATCATCAAATAAATACACATAAGTCAGCTGCCGATATGTGTCAATAGGGTGAAACATGTCCGATAATCGATAAGTCACACTTGTTGTGTTTGTCTCTCTCAGATTTGTATTTAAATACCAAACCACACTGGGTTGTTGAGTGTATTCATTTTGAAGATTGATTCCATATTGAAAATTTCATTATACCCCTGCAGGTGCCCCACACAGACGTGGCTTTGGGCGTGGTCCATTTTGACGTGGCGCCCAGTGACATGTTCTATGCTGTCAACGCTGGCCTGGTGGGACTTTGCTGCCTGGCAGAGAAGGTGACTAGCAAAGGAGGTCCCGTCCTGCTGTCCCAGGCCCCCATCTGCCCCTGCGTGGGCTTGGGTACGAACTAATCCTTACGTTATGTTTCTTTTTCGGGTGTAAAATTAATCTGTATCCACTGGAATATGTATCATAATTTTTTTCCCCCATTGTTTTTGGTGTGCTACAAGTTTCTGCTTTCCTGATTCTTCTTGACTTCAAAGTGATTTCATAACCAGTTTCTAAACACACTTGTGTTCACTTTGCTTCCTGTAGGCATACTGCGAGGGATTGACATGGCGCGAGGCCTCTACTTTGTGCTGACGCCAATAGATCCCACCGTGCTACGCAAGGTCAACTGTCTTCTCCTTGGAGCCATGTCGTTGCCCTCCTGTATCCTGACGGCACAGGTCAGACATGCACTTGATCCTAGGCCGACTCACGTTCGGGTTATTAGGGTTTTTGGGGGAAATTTCTCAAGCACTACTCACTTATAATGGTGACTTCCAGCAGGGCAGTTTCCAGGGGGAGCTGCCATACGTCACGTCAGATTACAGCTTTAACCTGACCGGTGCTGGAAAGCTCCGGGTCTTCAAGGGACTGCAGAGACCGAGTCAGACGGATACGTACTGATGATTCCCGGTCAACAGAAGTGAGGGTCAGACTTGCATTTTTGTTTTTATTATTTTATTCCCATCAAGTCTGATGTGAACTCTTGAGAATGAGAAAAATCTCTCAAAACATAGTTGGTTGTTTTGTACTGCTGGCATTCAAAAGCTGTTCCTGAATTCTGGTGTCATTAAAAGTAGGAATATGTTCACATTTGTAGTTTTTCCTTTGAATGGTTAACACGCACACACAGGTTCAGACACCATTTGTCATTGGTGCTATAGCGCTCGTGCACCTACGTCATCAAATTACGTCACTGCCTGGAAGTGCCAGTCTAGCAAAGCATTCTACAATGCTAAGACGAGAAAACACGTCTTAAAGCACGATGCCCAGAGTTTTGTCCGATACCATTAAACATTTAGAAGGTGATACTAAACGAAGGTACGTGGAACAATGAGAGACACTTTGCATAGAGGACCCATATTTAATGCCGAAGTCGATGTTTCCACCGATAAGAAAGTGGACTATTAACCTGCTTCCGCTTGTCTAGGACAACTGGATCTACACATGTATCTGGTAAGTCGTAGAGATTTTAAGTCTTTTTAAATTTTAGAACTTGTACAATTGGTAGCTGACTACTTTTTTTCGCTGCACTTTACTTTTTGGAATGTATAATCAAAAGTAAACGAGAGGTAATCAGTTTATGTGACGATCAGTGTTGATATGAGGGAATGATGGATGTCTCCTGTTCATTGACCTGGCTCATATTACTTTACTCCAAACTAGGTGTAATTGTCTGCCACTTGCTAAGAGGAGGTCAAAACTTACTTTAGGAATGTTATAATCCATTCTCAGTCCATTTAGCAACACACAATAATAGAAAAATAAGGCTTGCCCAAAAATAGAAGTATTATAACAAAATATGGTATGGATTTAAAAATGTATTTAAGGAACTTGTGAGAGATTATACGAAAAAAGTGACCATCTTGACAAATTGCAGCAATGCGCTGGCTAAAAACCGAAACCGAGGAGTGGTGGGTGAACATGGTGGAAAAAAAATTACATAAAAGCTAAGACTACAAAAAAAACAATTTGCAAAATACATGGACAAAGTGGACTGAGTATAGGAAATGAGAAGAATACACCACCATCATCAATGGACAATCAGGACATGAATGGACAGACAATTAAATTTTTGAATATGTGCCCCCCACACTTTTTTTTTAATGTTCTGTATTGTTGCAAAAAAATAAGTACAAGAATAATCTATTATTATAAATACAAAAATAAAATAAATCATCATTCCAGTGTGGCCTGAAGGTCGAGCATAAGGTGCAGGGTCATCAGTGTGCCCGATACAGACAGACAATTGAGTTGAGGAACTGCACAAATTTTTTTCATCAATTATCATTTTTTAAATGCATCAACCTGTGAATCTTTAGTATTATATCTATTTTCTATTTATCAGATTGGTGGACCCAAGCATTCAAATCTTGCATACACTCTTGAATTAAAACTGAGCCAGTATCATGTTGGAATTTTTATTATTGTACAAAAAAAAGTAACAAAAATACATCTTAAATCCAACAAATTAGGGGGAAAAAAACAAACAAACCAATGTTGAGTCCGTTGTGATACAATGTTTGTTCCATCACTACTTGTCTGTGCTTTGGGGCGGAATCATGGGGGTCCTGATGTCTAAGGCATCAATGAACTCCTTGGAGGATGAGAGAAAAAAAAAACAAATGATGGTTCAACATTGCCTGACTCAGGGTTTGGGTTCACGATCTGGAAGGACTTTTTTTTTTTTTTTTACCTTCCACATCTTTGGGCTCATTGAAATGATACACGCATTACGGTTGTCCGATCCTCCTGCATCTATTTCTATGGCCTCCTCCTCCACAGGAGCTGAAAGATGCAAAAAAAAAATATCTTACTGCTGTCGTGGATGTATGTTAGTCTCTCTTTTGTTGTAAATGACAAATCAATACGTCGCCCTTTACCTATATAAGGCAACCTGTCTCGATCCAAACCAATTTGTGCCAATCCATCCTGAAAAGACACTGAAAGAGTTACTAGAGGGCAGATGAGCATCCATTTAGATTGTTTGCCTCAAAGACAAACTCACCCTGAGGAGGAAAGACGTGTGGAAAATGTTCTCTATCGTCCGTGAAAAGGAGCCAGGGTCAATAACAAACTCGTAATACGGGATCGGCGACAACGCTGTGGTTGAAGCAAAAAGTCGCATTACACGGCAGTATGAGCACAGCCACGAGGCTGTCTGCTGTCAACTCACGGTCATCTTGATGATAACGTTTCAGGCAGGCGAGGATCCTCTCCACCTCTCTCTCGGTGGCTTCTTGTTTGGCCTCTTCCAGCTTTTTCAGCTGGAACCAATAGAACAATTGAATGCTACATGCAGTGGGATAAATAATTACTGTAATTTCTCGAGTATAATGCGCCCTGAAGTATAATGCGCACTGCCAAAGTTGGCTTAAAAATATCAGGAAAAGCAATGCGCACCACCAATTTGCTGTTACGCATATGCTCAAAATATAGGGAATTATCTGTATTTATATTTTGTTAGGTTTGTACTTGTATTGTTTTTCAAAAAAATGTCTGTACAACAATCATCATCAGCATATGCTGATGTAGCCATAATATAATCTCGGGACAGGCCACAGGACACGCTTGTCAGAACGGAATCCCTCAACCAACTAAAAAAATGATCAATGATGGCATAACATTTTATTAATACTGTTGATAACACATATTACTATCTTAAATAAATATTTAACACTGTTTGACTTAAACAGTTTTTTGCATTAAATATTTATGCATAGTACAGTTTATCCTCCACATTACGAATCCTTGGCCAAGACTTCAAGAGCAACAACTGGCTCATCTCCAATCTGAAAAAGATCCATAGTAGCTACCTTTGGTGACTTTGGTGCATTTCTGGTGCCTTCTGAATTCATGATCAGTGATCCTATTTTGCGCCCACAGCATGTCATCCTCTGTGCCATCCACGGCGTTTGTGGGGAAACATTTTTTGAATCCCAAGAGTTTTGGTTCCGCAGTACAGCCGCTCGACCACTTGATGCCATAGCTTTCCTATGTATCCGCTCTCCCGTTTTTATTTAATGTGCCCATGACACCCGCATTACGTAGTTTGAGTTCACGTTGTTTTGATACCCACCTAAAGCCATTGAGGCGAGCTATCGTTGTTTCAGACTGCGGCGTTACATCCGGGTTGGCGGAATTATTGGCAGGAGTGATGACACATTTCTTTTAAAAGCAGCTGCACAACTAGCCGTTGTTGTCATTGTTGTCAACATTTTTTGTCTTGGTTTAATTTAAAACAAACTCACGGGCAGTCGTTTCTGATCTTTGGTCCAGTAGCAACAACAATAACGATTGTAAAATGCAAGTTCCCCGAGGAGGTCACAGATTGGGGGCGCACATTACTGTACTAAATATAAATGTGTAACATAAGACATCAAATATCATATTGAAATGTATATGTTTACTTTTTTTTTTTTAACCACTATGTACCTGGATACAACTATACTATACTATACAATGTGATTGTATTTTTTTATTTTTTATCCATACCTAAATATAATGCACTCTTAACTTTTTGAAAATATTTTGGGAAAAAATTCCGCATTAAGAAATTACGGTACACTCTGTATTTAAAAAAAAAAAATGTTTGCCAACTATTTTACAGTGTCTTAGGGACTTTTTTATTTTTTTCTAGCTTTGTGTGAGTAAAGATGTTGGTCTGACTGTGTCACAGTTACCTGAGTGGGCATGATCCTTTTTGCTTCCTTGCTGGGGGGTTTCCTTTGTCGAGCGATCTTTTGCTTTGGAGGGGGTGGCTCAGCATGGAAGGAACCCAACCTGATGAGTCAGAAGGCAGTGATAGGGACTGCACATCGTTCGCTAACGTTTTACATGACCAACATTAGAATACGGTCATGTAGAAGGCCCAAGTATTTATTAAAAAATGAGGCTGAGGTTCTACCACTAAATGCTATATTTAATGGTTTAAACTACTGTGAGATTTGCAGTTTCAAGATTTAAACTGCACTTGAATATAGAAAAAGTTAAAAATCATATATAACTGTTTGAAAACCACACTAAAAATGTTTAATTAATATACTGCCTTGGATTTAAAATGTTTAAGTCACTTTCAAATTATACACAGTCTTGCATCCCTCTTGTGAGAATCCATTGAGAATAGCTTTGAGAATTACTGTTTAATCATAAATTTCTGTCCAGTACTATAAACACCCACTCTGCACCGGTTCAACATTCATGGCCTCGCAATATCACTAATTATGATTCAAATGGCGTAAAATAATGAACTTCAGACAGTCTTGGCTGTTGGTAAAACCCCGGGCAGAAAAGTCCGGCCAATCCTAGCTGCAAGTTGGTCCGAACCGCATTTTCTGTACATAACTGAATCCGATCAGGTGGTTAATGACACTGCACACACATGTAGTGGAAGGTCGGCGCCGTCCTAAAACAGCTCTCAGCTCCCCGAGCCAGTCTTTGCCAGGCGTCGCTGGGCAGGTACCCACTGACTTGATCCCCTGTCTGCTCCTTCCCAGTTTCCAGCCGGTTGAGACCCATGAAGGACAGCTGTCAAGGAGATAAAGACAGGCTCAGCTTTACGGGGAGTGAATCACTGCATCAATGCCTTTCGACTTCAAATGCGACCAACTGATAAATGTGACTCAATGGATGCTGACTTGACTTCATGGAGCACCACAAGTCGTCCAGAATTGTCAAGCAAAAAACTCTTGTTTGGTTAAACCCTGCGTGTCAAAGCTGGACTAAAAAACTTCATTTAACCACAGGTAGTGGCAGTGTTTGATTCTGTCAACGAGTACAGTATTTGGTATAGTATTAGTGATTTTTTTTTTTTTTTTTTTTTTTAACATCCATTTTCTGAGCCGCTTATCTTCACGAGGGTTGCGGGAGTGCCGGAGCCAATCCCAGCTGTCATCAGGCAGGAGGCGGTGAGAACATGCAAACTCCACACACGTGGGGCCGGGATTTGAACCCGGCTCCTCAGAACTGTATGGCCAATGCTCTACAGCTGCATCACCATACCACCTTGTTTTTTTTTTTCAGTGTTGCCCTAATACTCCGACCTGTACCGCAATTCCTGGCCTACAGAGCGCACCTGGTTACAAGCCTCACAGAGTACATTTGGAGCGTGTGAAAAAAGTCGCGGCTTGTAGGCCGGAAATTACGGTAATTCAATTTTAATAATAGATCGACAGATAAAGTTCATTTATCTACAGAAGGGAATTAAAACATTGACTCGGCTTCTCACATTTAACAGGAGACAATAAACTAAAAGTGCAATGAGAAGGCACTATTTTGAGCAATGTCCTTATTTCGCACGTCCTTTATAGTGTTACTCAATATACTTTGATTCACATGTAATATGATGAATCTACACAAAAGCATTTAACAACTTTCATGAAGCTGCTGTGCTTATATTGCAACTATTATGTAATGAAATGACATTTTTTCAAGTTCATATATCTACATGTTACATTCTGTGATGCTGGTCATAGTTCAACTGAGTCGTTGTTCCCATTGAGATCAAATCAAATTTGAAATAACTCAAAATATAGCGATTGTAAAAATTGCCCAGAATATATTTTAAGTAAGGGTTAAAAGAATTGTCATACAAGCAGGAGTTGACAAATCTGACTCATTATAGACAATATTACTTTTGACCTTAATGAGAGAGGGCGGGGTGATCCGAGTCGCACCCATGCATCATCTGTCATTTTTATTCAAGATAACAAAAATGTGCAGCAGTAGATTGTGCGGCCCATGTTAATTGTGAAATCTTTTTAATTTCAAACGGGATCACTTACGAGGTGCTCGGCAAATACAGTGAAGTCAAAAGAACTGTCCTCGTCTCGCATCAGGCTGGCTCTCTCATTGTTCAGGTCCGTGGCCACAGCAACGAACTTGGAATCCAGCACCGCTTCGCTCGTCTGTCGCACTGTCAAACAACAACTTTATATACGGATAGATAAAGTACTAAAAATTGGTCAATTTCCAGGTATTGAAGATTGGTACCATACCAAAGGTTTACCGTATTATCCGGACAACACTGTGCACCGGTTAATAGGCCACAGCCCCTCCATCAGCCGTGGATATACTGTATACTGTACACACTGGAACGGATTAAGCTATTTACATGTAAAAAGTGTTTCTACTTACAAAAGTTTCACGTTATGAAACTACTTCCAGAATGGATTAATTTGTAAATAGACGCACCAGTGTCGTCGATTCTTTCACACTCCATGCTCCACGTGTTTAAAATCCATCGGAAAGCGCCTCGCACGCGGCTACTTTTTGTCAAAGATTTTTAATTTAAGTAATGTATATATTTTGAGTTTGTGAGTTTCGTGCAGTATCATCCCTTCAGGGCGCTGTCATCTTCTACACCTACTGAAATTTAAGTCTCCATCATCTACAAACTCGAAGACGATGCGCGTGCCCAAAACAGAATGGATTGTCGTCAACGGCCACGTTTGAACCATTTCATTCAAACAACTTTTTGTTGTACTTTTAAACTCATAGCCGCTAGCAGAAAAACTTTATAACCGCATCGGAAAACAGGCTCCAGGGTCGGTTCACGGCGCCCAAAATAAGTAGCAGCCTGTCGTCCGGAAAATACGGAACTTTAAAGCTCTGCTTGGTCAAAATGAACATCTACAGTGCCGTTAAAAAGTATTTGCCCCCTTCCTGATTTTTTTTTTTTTTTGCACATCTATCACACACAAAGGTTTCAAATTATCAATCCAATCTTAATATCATTCAGAGACAACCCAAGGAAAGACTGACAATTCAATTTATTTAGGCACAAAAAAACCCCTGACTGAAGTAATTGCCCCCTGAACCTAATAACGGGTTGTGCCCGCAATAACTGAAACCAGCGTTTGCGATAATTGGTGGTGAGTCTGTCACATCGCTTGGAGGAATTTTGTCCCACTCTTCTTTGCGGAATTGTTTCAACTCCGCCATATTGGAGGGTTTTTTTGTATGAACAGCCTGTTTAAGGTCACACCTCAGCATCTCAATGGGATTAAACTCCGGACTTTGATTTGGCCAGTCAAAAATCCTATTTGGGGGGGGGGGGGGGGGGGGGGGGAACACATTCAGAGATGGAGTTGCCGGTGTGTTTCAGATTGTTGTTCTGCTTCATGATTCAAGAGCGCTTGACTTTGAGGGCGCGAAGTGATGGGCGGATGTTCTCCTTCAGGATTGTCTGGTACACAGCAGAATTCATTGTTTCATCAATTACAGCACGTTGTCCTATTTCTGAGGTACGAAAGCAGCCCCAGACCATCAGACTGCCACCTTCATACCTTCCAAAAAGTTCAAGTTTTCTCTTGTTAGGCCACAGAATGTTTCTCCAAATGTCCTGAGGATCAGCAAGATGTTTTGGGGCAAAGCCTTTGCCTTCTTTGTTGACAACAGGGGTTTTCGCCTGGGAACTCTCCCAAAGATGCCATTTTTGACCAATGTCTTTTGTTATAGAAGAGTCATGAACACTGACCTTAACTGGGCCCAGCAGGACTTTAGATTTTGTTCAAGGTTCTTTTGTGACCTCGAGGATGAGTCGTCACACTCTTGGAGAAATTATACTTGGTTGTCCATTTCCGGGAAAGTTTGCCACTGTTCCCAGTTTTCTCATTTGTGGATAATGGCTCGGACAGTTGTTCGCTGGAGCCCCAAAGCCTTAAAAATGACTTTGAAACCTTTTCCAGACTGATGGATTTCAATCAGTTTTTTCCTCATTTCTTCTTGAATTTGTTTGGCTCGTGGCATGCTGCATTGGTTCTTGAGATCTTGTAGCCTAGTTCACATTCTCTGACAGATTCAGGAAGTATGGTAGTAATCAGGTTTGGGTGTGGCTTGTGAAATTGAACTCACGTTTCCCAAATTTGCGGTTAGTCACAGTGACTTTGTAATTTAAAAAAAAAATAGGTGGGGGCAATTCATTTTTTTCCACAGAGGGTTAGAAAGGTTCAGATTTTTTTTTGTGCCTTAATAAATTTAATTGTCACTTAAACTGCTTTTTTTCATTTGGGTTGTCTCAGTGATATTAAAATTTGTTTGATTATTTCAAATCTGTGTGTGTTATAGTCATGTGCAAAAAAAAAAAAAAAAAACTGAAATCAGGAGGGGGCAAATACATTTTCACGGCCCTGTACAATAATGACACAAACCATTTACAAACAGTCTGTCTGCCTCTTCCAGAACTTCTGTGAGTTTGTTGTTGGAAGGACTCAGCAAATCTTCTCTATTTCCTGAAAGAAAAAAAAGTGCAAGTGTAAGACAATCACCCAACCAAAACTGCCACCTCCTCTAAAGTCACTTCAAACTCACGATGAACTGAATCGATGAGGTCTCTGTACTTGCACCTTATTTCCCTCCTCATACCGCTTTCGTCACCAAATTGCGAGTCCACCAAATCCGATTTCGACCCCTCATTGCGCTGCTGTTGATCTCCGTTGTCGCGGCGTGTGGTGCCATCTTGCTGGAGTCCGTTCTCATCGGCGGACCGAGGTCTGAGACCCTCCATCGATCACTCTCTAAGTGTAGAGAAATGAAATACAAGTGATAAAAACATACGACAAAGCGGGTTTGATGCATTGCAACGAGGCCGCGTAGCTCAGTGGTTGTGCATTGGTTTGGTAAACCAGGGGTCGTGAGTTTGTATCCCACTGGGTCCTCCACTCCCCGAGAGGGGTTGCGTCAGTAAGGGCATCTGGCGTAAAAACTGTGCCAACCAAATATGAGCGTTCATCTGAGATGTCACCCTGTGGCGACCCTCAACGGGACAAGCCGAATGAAACTTACTTACTTTACACAAGCAATGAAGGTTACACAATTCAAGAAGCAGCAAGCAAGCGCTAACGCTCGTGGTTGTTGTCGTTGCTATTGCCGTTCTGTTGAACACATGATATTGACCAGAACAGTGCATTCCAACCATTTTGGAGCCGAGGCACATATTTTACAACTGAAAATTTTCACCCAAAAGTAGAGACCTTAATTTCTTAATGTACATACCGACATCTAATAGAAGACCATTCAATTGTTCTGTCTGTCACTGTGTCTCAGTGGCATGAATAGGTGAACAAAGATACAGTATTTTTTTTGTAAATGTCTTTTTGTGCAATTAAGTTCACAAGTGCAACAGTAGTATATACAGTAAATAAACAGGTCATTTAAATAGACTCATTGCTCCATCTTGTGATCGGATCGGTTATCGTTTTTTTAAACTCGTTGATCGGCCCCAAAAATCCTGACCGTGTGTAGCTTAGTCATATCTGTCTTCATATTTGGAAACAAGAAAATGATTGCCACTGGAAATGTCTTCTGTCATATCAAATCAATTCAACTTCGACATTTTACACACATATGTCGAACATATGACATTACAGTGGTAGTTTCCTCCAACCTAGTGCAAGCTACCATTAGCAAAATTAACAACATCCTAAATCTCTTTTGTCCATACCTTACGTCACGCTGTATCTCAGGCTCGGGTTTTTCGAGCTTTCCACTTTTTGTCCAAGTTGAGCCCGAGGGCGCTTCTGCCTGGATCAGCACACAGAAGTTCTCATTCTAGCCTACAGTTCCAATGGCCGCAGTATATGAACGTTGCCGCCAATGACGTAAAATAAAAACTAGACTGCGCACCCTGCAACCACCGTTGGTTCCGCCACTTCCGGTCAGGGCACAAAGTATAGTAAATATACAGTTATTATTATGGAAAACGATGTGATAAATCTAAATACTTGGAATGTTTTGAATCCCTAGAGACCTGAATATAATCTAAACATTTGCAGCATACCCAAGAATGTTTAAAAGATATATTGACACATACACGTGTAATAGGAGGTACAGACCCGCATAATATTGTAATGACATATTTTCCACATTCATAATTGTAATAATTAATTATGAAAATTAAACTGAAACACACTTATCGGTGAAGTTTCTTCTTTGCTACCACCTGTATGGTTTTGACAGCTAACAGCACAACAAGACCTAAACCCAACATATTCCAATTAAATTTGATGTTATTATGTTTAATTATGTACAATTACAAGGATGTCAACTTTCACGTATAGTACCCAAAGCAATGTTTTGCCCTGGCCGAAAATTGAAGCCGAATTACCACGTAAGAGGGGCCTGTGCACGATCTAGTTTTTATTTTACGTCATTGGTTGCCGCCGACAAATAGGAAACCCACTCGCCTTTTAGGCTACAATATGATTGGCTGTAGAACACGGGCTGCTGCAATATGATTGGCTGCTAAAGTCCCGCTGGCTCGACATGGAATCAACAAGCGTGGTTTTGGTGGAAAATGGCATACATACACAACACAAATTAGTGATGGCCACGGCAGTTCTTTTTAGTGCATTGACTCACTTGAATCAGCTCTTTAAAAAGATGTATTTGAAAGATTCGTTTAGCGCATCGCTCGTTTCTTTTTCATAAAATAATTTTAAGTCACATCCTCATCCCTGGGTCGGGAGATTCTTCTGTCATTCTCATCGGAATCTTCGGGGAATGACCAATCAGCAGTCATCTTGCAGGCGGAGGCGGGACTTTATTAAACATATTGCCATGTGATTCGCCAGCGTTATCACTCACGTCGGCGAATGAACAATAAGCAGCAAGTGTCTAGAAAGGCCTTCGTTTATAAGTAAACCGAGTGACGTACCTTCATATAGGCTTCTAATCGACAACTGTATTTTTTCTCATTTGAAGTGGGGGAAAAATAATCCATCAGCCGCCAGTGCATGTTTTCGCCGTTTATTGAACAGGACAAACAGTCAAACACACAAATAGAAAATGAAAACACTTGCAAAGCTCTTGGGGGAGAGCATCAAACTTGCCAACCCCGACAAGCAAGCTGACGTCACGACACAGCACGACTTAAAAGCCCATTGACACACGAGTGGACTGCACGCAATGATCTAAAAAAAAAAAAAAAAAAAAAAGATTGGATAGCTCATACATATCTAGCGTTGTGTCGATTGTTTGAAGCCAGTTGGCCGCTATCTTAACTCCCAAGACGTGTTGAGGACGTGTCTTACAGGTTGGATTGTGGCGGTTTTTTTCCTCAAATTTTGGCATGTAGAATTAAAACTGGTCGTGTGAGCTTGACATTTTTTCAGTTCTGGTAACATGAAGGATTTTCAATTCGATTTGGTAAGCGTTGGCCTCAAAGTGCTGAGGTCCCGGGTTCAATCCTGGCCCTCGCTGTGTGGAGTTTGCATGTTCTCCCCGTGCCTGCAATGGTTTTCTTCGGGCACTCCGGTTTCCTCCCACATCCCAAAAACATGCAACATTAATTGGACACTCTAAATTGCCCCTTGCTGTGATAAAGAGTGCGGCTGGTTGTCTCAATGTGCCCTGCGATTGGCTGGCAACCAGATCAGGGTGTACCCTACCTCCTGCGCGTTGACAGCTGGGATAGCCCCCAGCACTCCTCTGACCCTTGTGAGGATCAGCGGCTAAAAAAATGGATGGATGGATTTAAAAAAATGAAAGCTACAAAAGAAAAGGCTGTTATGGATCCACTCCAGTCCTCTAGATGGCAGTAATGTACATAGAGTGAGTTCCAATTCCACCACTTGTTGCCAATGCAAATTGACTGCAATGGCAAAAAGTTAAACACACTGTGACTTCTTTCTTAGACCTTGTATCAGGTCCAGCTTTTTGAGAGGTGGTGCATGGGCCACAGCATGTTTTTTTGAGGATCTCGATAAAGGTGCAGTTCAAGCTATTGCTATTAAGGCATTTTTTTTTTTACGAATTGGAATAATCCACTGCGTAACACCAGTTACAGCATATGCCTTTTAAAAAGTATTGCATTTAATGTGCCGTATACCTGGGCTCCTCCTCAAAAGGAGGTACGCCTGTGCAATTCTGATTTATTAGCTTTCATTTGAGGAAAGATCTTTTTGAGAGTAGATTTTTCAACACAAGAAACTGCCTTGAAACTGTGGAACGCAGATGCATCTCAAAACATGAACTACAATTCCGAAAGTGAAACTCATTAATTTTACCGATTCATTCAACACAAGCAAAGATTTTTAAGGAGTCCGGAGTCCAAACTAACTTGCACGATAACATGTTTGTTGTCTGTTTCTTATGAAGTTCTTTGTAGTCCTGGGAGATGGCAAAAATTTGGGTTCTTGTTATCTGTAAGTTAAAATCGTCTCAGTCATTTATTTATTTTCTGTTCCGATTATCTTCATGAGGGTCGTGCTGCAGCCTATCCCAGCTAGCTTTGGGCAAGAGACTGGATGCACACTGAACTCGTCGCCAGCCAATCGCAGGGCACATATAAAAAAACAACTGTTCGCACTGTACATACACACTCATGGGAAATTTAAAGCCCGAGTGTCATGCCTATAAACGTTCTAAAATAGATATTGTAGTGAAAAATACATACAACATTATTCACTTCAATGTCTACACAAAAAAATAAATATGAGCGGAGAGCGCGTCATCCATGCACAAAGTTGCGGAAGTCTCATTCATGGTAGCCATATTGGTTGCATCTTCTGTCCATGACGTCACCCCGGACATTCGCCACTGAAAACACGCTGTGCCACCTACGATGGGAGATGAACACCCCCCTTCTGACATGGAAGCTCTTTTCGAAGAAGAGAACATCTCACAACCGAGCGAAGTGACCTGGGCAATATTACGATGATATGGTGATCACGGCCAAACCGCATGCGGCCAAACCATCTCCCTGTCCGATCCACCTTAGCGGTGGCGATGAACAACGGCGTCCGCGAGTGACAACGACGATGTCGCGACCAAGCCGCCTCCCCGTTCGATCCGCCTCCGAAGCGGAGATGAGCCACCACGGCCCGGCGCCGCGACCAGCCACGCTAGGGGCGTGCGTCCGTCCGCCGATCACGGCTTCGGCCGGGGTGGCACAGACACATTTCCCACCTCTGACTTACAGATTACGCCCCCCCCCCCGCTAACTATTATTTTTTTTTTAGTAGCTGTAAACACACCCAGCTGTCATTTGGAACCCACGAAGCTCTCGTCCTTTGCACCCGTGCAATCCATTTTTCACGACGAACGGGGTTTTTTGGAAAAATATGAAGAGCGAATCCATCCTCCCAACTGTTCGAGCAATGTCCAGCAATGCAACGAGCCGGACTTTTGGCGAATACGAAGGAACAAAGAGCTACCTTCCCGCAGGTAAAACTAATAGAAACAAATGAGTCCACTTGAGTGTGCGACTGCCCTGTACGTCACTTCCTGCTTCTTCTCGAAAACAAATCCATCGAGAGGATTTTCATGGCGGGAGTTACAAAGTCACATATGTCAAAATCATGTTTTGTGGTGAAAAAACAGAAGGGTCCATACCGGCTGCTGTTTTTTTCCATTAATAACGTACTAAAAATCATGCATTTCACGACAGTGGACCTTTAAAGTCTCCAATTAACCTACCTAGAATGCATGTTTTGAGGATGTGGGAGGAAACCGGAGTACCTCAACAAAACCCATGGAGGCACAGGGAAAACGTGCAAACCCCAAACAGGCGAAGCTGGATTTGAACCCTGGTCCTCAGAACGGTGAGGCAGATATGCTCACCAGTCATTCATCGTGCTGCCCTGTGCAAATAAAATCATAAAATAAATGACTGGGAACTACGGGAATACACAAAAGTTTTGTAATTGTAATTTATTGAGACGTGCCTGTTTTTGGCAATAAATATATTATTGTTTGTAGTATTTAATGTAGTTATTTAATTTATTTCTGCACACAAATTTCCCCAACAAAGGACATCTTATCTGAAAACGCGATTCAGCGCCCCTAGAGGCCTGGCAGTGCAAGAGGAAATCTCTACTTTGGATGAATGGAAGCCAGTCGGCGAGTGTTTGCAGGGGAACACACGAAGCTATAAAAGGAGTAGCACTTTGTTTCAAAGTTCTCGGAGATGACACGTTTACTTTAAAACCAGCAGCGTGGAGATTAATTTCTGTAGTGATCCCTCCCCGCGGGCATCGAACTTGCACGCCGAGCCCAACGAACGGCGATTCCACCGAGGAGCATTTCATTTTTAAACGTTAACCCACGGCAACAAGTTAGAATGTGCGTGTTTTAGTTGACGTGAAGACATAGGCTAGCTTTAAAAACACGCACCTTGGCCACACTTCGCCTTCCACGCGCCCGGTGTGATGTGGCGGTCGAGCCGAGCCGAACCGAGCCGAGCTTCACTTAGAGCGTGCAGGACAATGAGGGAGAGATTTTGACCCGACAGCTGGCCAAACTCAAACTTCGCCGGGAAATTAGCAATTAGCATCGGAGCACCGGTACGCGAACCTGCACGTTAACCGGTGTGGGTTCCCCACTTTCTCCGAAACTACCAACAACAACAAAAAAAAAAAAGGAGGAAAAAAGAAGCAGGACCGCATGCCTCCATGGTTCCGAACAAGTGGAGCATGAATTCAGTCCTGCACAAGTCGCCTCCTCGGAGTTGGCTCGGACTCAAGTTGAGGCTCAGTAAGTGACTGCTATGTTTTTTTCTTCTTTAAATATTAGCTATGACTACTCATGAGGCTTGATATGCTTTTTCTTTTGGGATTTTTGCTCTTATGGTACTCGAGCACCCATATACGTTGTTGTGGTGTCTCCATTCCTAAAATGATCAAATGTGTCCATCATTTTGACACAAGTTGTGCTCCGTACATATTCGAAACATTTTCCGCTTTTATCGATAGCGAGATCCTCAGTTTACGACGCAAATTCGATTTCTACGTAAGGCGGAGCGCCTCGTAATCAACCACTAACCAACATTAATTCAGGAGTAAAGAGCATGACTGTTAAGATTTCCCTTTGTTTTCGGCACAAATTACTAGAAAATGGTAAGTACAGCGGTAACTGATGATATAGGACATATATATTTATTGTTTAGAAAGGGAATCTGGCGTTTTTGAACGTTGCTGTATGAAGTTTCTCATTTTTATCAAAACCAATGTGTTGCTTGCCTGGTGGCATACTGATCAGTCTCACTCCATAATAAGCACAAAAAAAAGGACTCAAAATGTGATTGTGATGAACGTGCTGTTGTCTTGTGCATACTCAACAAGAAAACAAAAGTGTGTCTGCATATCAGATGTTTTGTGTGAGGCTCAATGCTGGGAAACGAGCGGCAGGTACACAGTTTTGGTTGATACTTGAGCAACTGTTGACAAACTGAGAATCGCAGGTAAGAAGTTGCCTGAAAAGCAAGTTGTGCCAAAACTACGGTGTATGGAAAGTGAGGTTCTACTGTAGTTCAGTGCAGGCGGTTAACCGTAAACTGTTTTTAGTCCCATCAATCATAAACTGATGAACCCCAGTATAACATTTTGTTGGGTTCAAAATTATATGCTGTACAGTTTCAAAGGTTCTTCTGTAATGGGGGGCATTTGGCGTATGATGTAGACTACATTTGTATGTGTTTTTTTTTAGTTCGAAGGTGCCATAGTCCTATCTGTGCGTTGTCGTCAGTCATTTTTACACACAAAATAGCTTGTGAACAAATCTATTAACGCTCTTGAATGCTTCAACTGTCTGGAAAGTGTTGTAAAAACTCCCCGTCCTCTGGCTCTGCGGGAGCCGTGCAGCATTATGTTGCCTCAAGAGTCTGGCTGCTCTTGAGGCAGGAACTAGTTAAAATTGTTAGGGTTAGATACATTAAAGTAAGCCAGTTATGTTAATGCTCTGGTGCAGAAGGAACTGCACTTTGTGTGCTGATTGAGTTCATATTTTTATGCAATGCAATCTCCTTTGTAAAAGAGTTAGAGAAGATTATGTAACATTTTATGTTTGTATTTTGTATTGAAGCCTTTTTCGCTTGATTGGGTTGGTGTAAAGCTGCAAAACGTAAACATCATGACATTGATGTATGTAACATATTTTATGTTTGTGTTTTGTGATGTATTTTAGTCTTTTTCGCCTGATTGGGTTGGTGTAAAGCAGCAAAACAAACATCATGACTTTGATGTGGGAAGCTGGTGCTGTGTTGGAGCAAAATTTCCTTTATGTAAAAAAAAAAAAAAAAACAAACAAAACAATCTTTAACTGTTCACCTATATCTTTTCACTTGCGTGACAAGAAAGTTAAAAATAAGTGATCCATGAATGAAGCACATTTGCAATGAGAGTTTTATGGTTTCACTCTTGCCGGTTGAATGTTTCAACTCCCCCTGCAACCCCATCTAGACTTCACGTGTTGGCACTGTCGGCAGTCAACGGGTTCATAGCGTCAACTTGATGTTTATGTTTAGCAGCTTTAATAGTTTGAGTCTGGAACCCTTCAGTGTTCCAGGCCACTGGAGTCTTAAGTTGGTCTTAAAGTCACTGGTCTAATCTGGGGCCAGATGTCTTGTCTGGTCTCTGTCGAATGTCCTAAAGACAGACAGGAGTACCACATCTACTTCCGGTCAGGATTCTGGAGCTTCGGGCATCTGGGAACGTACCACTCTTGTTCAACTGTTGAGGTTTCTTTCACTTTGGTCACTGTAACATTGATGTAGACCCCAATCCAATGTATGTGAGGACCCCAATGCACTTTTTTGCTAGTATTGTACATTTTTTATGCTGAATACGAATCTTAAATCCGTTATGAAAGAAACATTTTTATTTTTCCATTATTTGCAACAAATGATCGCACATTGCTGCATCTGCCGGAAAAGGACTGAAACGTGACAGAGAAAGCTGATCAGGGGTGTGACATAGGATGTTGTGACAACAACATGGATCCCGTAGGAATACGCTGTAAGAACGCCGATGAATTTTCCGATAATTCGAGCGATGAACGTTATTCTGAAGGGTCTCATGAAGACTGTGAAGAATACGAGCTTTATGAAGGCGTTAGTCAATTTGCGCCAGTTAGACAGCACACACGTTCGAATTCAGACGAAGTAGCTGGCCACGAAGAAGCCGACACAGCAGTCAGACCCATCGTGGAGGATATACCTCGTGGTGAAAGTATCAACTGGAAAGCGCTTATGAAGTTCTTGTTTGGTTTAATTAGCAATGCAATCTCCGTGTCTTTAGTGATTTGGTATGCAACAACCACTTTGCATGTTAAACATATTATTTCACCAAAACTCACAAAAGCTGATAACGTAGTCTAAGTTTGTATATTTTTACAAATAAGCACTTTAATGAACATAATCCATTTAAAATGTTGCCACGTTTGAGAGCTATAGCTGGGGCCCCCACTCCCCAAGAGGGGTTGCGTCAGGAAGGGCATCCGGCGTAAAAACTGTGCCAAACAAATATGAGCGTTCATCTGAGATGACGCTGTGGTGACCCCTAAACGGGACAAGCCGAAAGAAAGCAACAGCTGGTCATAACTTACTTCACCATAAATATAATTTCACGTGGTAAACTGATGCCATAACCAGACAGTACCCAGACCCGTCCAAACCCCATTTTTGTCACGGTTTTCGCAAGATGTCTTGAGCAGAACCGCAAAACTTTAAGCTGAAAGCCGGTATCCTATTCTTTTGTTTGGGCACTCAATGCTTAAAATACAATTGGCTCCCAGCTGATCGTTGTTCCAAAACAGCCCATCCCAGATTTTGTGACATCAGTGGTCCGCCCACGAAATGAGTCATTTTGCAGGTAAGAGACACTAGGTCAAAATTCACGGACTTTAAGTCATAAACACTTATATTTTTGTGTAAAAATATCAAACAAGATATGCATTTTATGGAACAGTTAAACATATATTTTCGTCTAGATAAGATAATTTGCGTTAGAAATTACACATTCCATACACTTCAAACCCAGGCCTGAATTGTTCCAATGTAGAAACATTTTTCCATTTGAAAATAATGGAAATGGAAGTAATCAGTTCTTGACTCAAACTGTCAACTCCTTTAACACGTCTGTTGATGCAAAATCAAACTTTTAGCTGTAACTCTCTTGACAAAGGTCGAATGTAAGGGTCAGTCACATAGTAGTTACTATTGATAGTAAAATATACAAACATGAACTTTGAAGTGATGATTCAGATGATCCTGCTTTGAATGTCTCTTGCTCATTTTTTGCAATTTATTATTTGTATTCTCATGTCAGATTAGTAGATGTCAACGCGATACAGACATTGTGATCACATTGTTTGGCAAAGGGATCGTCCTCCCAGTAGTGGTTCCGGGACTACTCTCATGGTTTACTTAGTTTGGTTCAGACTATTGTTAGTGGACTTTAAAGGACTTTCACTAGAAATGATTGAGCAGGGGTCTCAAGATGCACTGCTCAAGTGACTGTGACAATGAGTTTGCAACAAAAACAAGAAAACGATGCTTGCAATGTCTTATTTATTTCATACGACAGTTTGAAGTTTTGGAACAGATTTTTATTAGGCATATAGAAGTTGACACACGTGATTTGCTTTCGCAGGCAACATAAAATGATGTGTCGGGCCGGATCTGGGTTCCGGGCCTTGAGTTTGACATCGGTGTCTTAGCGTCGAGAGAGTTCATGTTTTGAGGTGAGCAAATGAAAAGTGTGTGCGTGGCTCTGTGCGTGCCCACGTGTGTGCTGGGGTTCTGGCCCGCCACGTGACTTCTTACAGGTCAGACTTCCTCCTCCATTGTTTTACTTTATTCTTCTTCTTCTTTTTCTTTTCCTTTCGGCTTGTCCCGTTAGGGGTCGCCACAGCGTGTCATCTTTTGCCATCTTAGCCTATCTCCTGCATCTTCCTCTCTAACCCCAACTGCCCTCATGTCTTCCCTCACCACATCCATAAACCTTCTCTTTGGTCTTCCTCTCGCTCTTTTGCCTGGGAGTTCCATCCTCAGCACCCTTCTACCAGTATACTCACTCTCTCGCCTCTGAACATGTCCAAACCATCGAAGTCTGCTCTCTCAGATCTTGTCTCCAAAACATCCAGCTTTGGCTGTCCTTCTAATGAGCTCATTTCTAATCCTATCGAACCTGCTCACTCCTAAGGACAACCTCAATATCTTGATTTCTGCTACCTCCAGTTCTGCTTCCTGTTGTTTCTTTCGTACCACCGTCTCTAATCCGTACATCATGGCCGGCCTCACCACTGTTTTGTAAACTTTGCCCTTCATCCTAGCAGAGACTCTTCTGTCACATAACACACCAGACACCTTTCGCCAGCTGTTCCAACCTGCTTGGACCCGTTTCTTCACTTCCTGACCACACTCTCCATTGCTCTGTATTGTCGACCCCAAGTATTTGAAGTCGTCCACCCTCGCTATCTCTTCTCCCTGTAGCCTCACTCTTCCCCCTCTACTTTTCTCATTCACGCACATATATTCTGTTTTACTTCGGCTAATCTTCATTCCTCTCCTTTCCAGTGCATGTCTCCATCTTTCCAATTGTTCCTCTGCATGCTCCCTGCTTTCACTGCATATGACAATATCATCTGCGAACATCATGGTCCAAGGGGATTCCAGTCTAACCTCATCTGTCAGCCTATCCATTACCACTGCAAATAGGAAGGGGCTCAGAGCTGATCCCTGATGCAGTCCCACCTCCACCTTAAATTCCTCTGTCACACCTAAGGCACACCTCACCATTGTTCTGCTACCATCATACATGTCCTGTACTATTTTAACATACTTCTCTGCCACACCAGACTTACGCATGCAGTACCACAGTTCCTCTCTTGGTACTCTGTCATAGGCTTTCTCTAGATCCACAAAGACACAATGTAGCTACTTCTGACCTTCTCTGTACTTTTCCACGAGCATCCTCAAGGCAAATAATGCATCTGTGGTACTTTTTCTAGGCATGAAACCATACTGTTGCTCGCAGATACTTACTTCTGTCCTGAGTCTAGCCTCCACTACTCTTTCCCATAACTTCATTGTGTGGCTCATCAACTTTATTCCTCTATAGTTCCCACAGCTCTGAACATCCCCTTTGTTCTTAAAAATGGGAACTAGAACACTTTTCCTCCATTCTTCAGGCATCTTTTCGCCCGCTAGTATTCTGTTGAATAAGTTGGTAAAAAACGCCACAGCCATCTCTCCAAATTGCTTCCATACCTCTACCGGTATGTCATCAGGACCAACTGCCTTTCCATTTTTCATCCTTTGTAGTGCCTTTCTGACTTCCCCCTTAGTAATCATTTCCACTTCCTGGTCCTTCACTCTTGCCTCTTCAACTCTTCCTTCTCTCTCATTTTCTTCATTCATCAACTTCTCAAAGTATTCTTTCCATCTATTTAGTACACTACCGGCACCAGTCAACACATTTCCATCTCTATCCTTAATCACCCTGACCTGCTGCACATCCTTCCCATCTCTATCCCTCTGTCTGGCCAACCTGTAGAGATCCTTTTCTCCTTTTTTCGTGTCCAACCTGGTGTACATGTCTTCATAAGCCTCTTGTTTAGCCTTTGCCACCTCTACCTTTGCCCTACGTCGCATCTCGATGTACTCCTTTCGCCTCTCCTCAGTCCTCTCAGTATCACACTTCTTCTTCGCAAGTCTCTTTCCTTGTATGACTCCCTGTATTTTGGGGTTCCACCACCAAGTCTCCTTCTCCCCTTTCCTACCAGATGACACACCAAGTACTCTCCTGCCTGTCTCTTTGATCACCTTGGCTGTCGTCGTCCAGTCTTCCGGGAGCTTCGGTTGTCCATCGAGAGCCCGTCTCACCTCTTTCCTCAAGGCCGCACAACATTCTTCCTTTCTCAGCTTCCACCACATGGTTCTCTGCTCTACCTTTGTCTTCTTAATTTTCCTACCCACCACCAGAATCATCCTACATACTACCATCCTATGCTGTCGAGCTACACTCTCCCCTACCACTACTTTAC
The DNA here is from genome assembly GCF_019802595.1 of Syngnathoides biaculeatus. Classification (NCBI taxonomy): domain Eukaryota; kingdom Metazoa; phylum Chordata; class Actinopteri; order Syngnathiformes; family Syngnathidae; genus Syngnathoides; species Syngnathoides biaculeatus. The sequence goes on from NC_084641.1 coordinate 18,085,919, forward strand.
AGTCAGTAACCTCCTTCAGATTACATCGTCTGCACAAAATATAATCTACCTGCGTGGTTCTACCTCCGCTCTTGTAGGTCACTATATGTTCCTCCCTCTTCTGGAAATAAGTGTTCACTACAGCCATCTCCATCCTTTTTGCAAAGTCCACCACCATCTGCCCTTCAAAGTTCCTTTCCTGGATGCCATACTTTCCCATCACTTCTTCATCGCCCCTGTTTCCTTTACCAATATGTCCATTACAATCTGCACCAATTACAACTCTCTCGCTGTCTGGGATGCTCAGAACTACTTCATCTAGTTCCTTCCAGAATTTCTCTTTCAACTCTAGGTCACATCCTACCTGTGGTGCATAGCCGCTAACCACATTATACATAACACCCTCAATTTCAAATTTTAGTCTCATCACTCGATCTGATACTCTTTTCACCTCCAAGACATTCTTAGCCAGCTCTTCCTTTAAAATAACCCCAACTCCATTTCTCTTCCCATCTACTCCGTGGTAGAATAATTTAAACCCTGCTCCCAAACTTTTAGCCTTACTACCTTTCCACCTGCTCTCTTGGATGCACAGAATATCAACCTTTCTCCTAATCATCATGTCAACCAACTCCTGTGCTTTTCCTGTCATAGTCCCAACATTCAAAGTCCCTACACTCAGTTGTAGGCTTTGTGCATTCCTCTTTTTCTTCTGACGCTGTATCCGGTTTTCTCCTCTTCTTTGTCTTCGACCCACAGTAGCTGAATTTCCACCGACGCCCTGCAGGTTAGCAGTGCCGGGGGCGGGCGTTGTTAACCCGGGCCATGACCGATCCGGTATGGGATTCTTTAGATGAACGCTCATATTTGTTTGGCACAGTTTTTACGCCGGATGCCCTTCCTGACGCAACCCTCTGCATTTATCCGGGCTTGGGACCGGCCTACAGATTGCACTGGTTTGTGCCCCCATAGGGCTGCATTTTGTTTTGTTTTTTTTGTTTTACTTTATTGACAACAGTAATTTCCTTTCTCTCTTGTCCGCCTCATCCTAATGTTGAAGCAGGTCGTGCTGTTTTTTATCCTTTCTTTTTTTTCCAGTAATAAGGTCATACATGTTTGATGCTGCACTCACATGGTTAATATTTCTGTATACTGCAAGGCTCAGTCATTGCATTTACATTTTCTATGTTGCTCCCCTTAATCTGAGCGTGCATGGTTTTATTTTAGAAATTTTGAAGTGTTGTGGTTTGACATACATCTTAAAAGTCCAATGTCAATCCCATAAAACCCAGAGTTGGGTTTTTCTTTAACATAATTTACCTTTGTCTTGAGTAGCATTGTACTTTAAAGTGGCATAAGAATAGGTTGTAACATAGCGTAAGAAGGCAGGTTCAATTACTGTCCTACTCACTGTTTTTCTTTTTATATTTGTCACCTCAAATCATTTTATACACATTCTATTTTTGGCTTTACTACATTAAGATTACGGCGAGTCAGGAATGCTGCATGGATTTGAGTTACATTTCCACCGTGAGAATGGACCTCTTTTGTAAATTGAGGACACCCCAGTAATCAGTTGTAATCAGCCACAGGTTACCTCCAATGTAAACATTTGGTATTATGAAATATTGTCAGGATGTGACACGACGACCCGTGTGCGAGAAAAATTTAGGAGATTAGGACCTATGTTACAAAGAGAGCTAAGGTTTTGTAAAAAACACAGGCACATTGTGATTCAATTCGATTTGATTCTTAACAATTATCGTGATAATTAATGGCTACCCAAGCCCCCCCCCCCACCACATTGAGGATTTTTATTACCCCTCACTTTGTGGTGACTTCATACTTTTAAAGAAAGTGTTTTTTTTTTTTTAATTTTTTTGGTACCTCTTAATAAAGTGCTGTATTTTCCCCACTATATGGCGCACATAGAGTAAAAGCCTTTAATTTTCTCAGAAATCGATGGCGTGCCTTTTAATTCAGTGTGCCATATGAGTGCATTGCGTTCCAAAATCTGTAAAAATGTGGTCAGGATTCTGCTTGATTGACTGTCAGACTATTTTGCGCTGACACGGTGACCTACTATGTACTTTATATACGCTGGCAGCGATAAACCAATCAGACAACATTATGCAATACATACAGGACGTACGCTTACCTCCACCATGCCTCAGGTAGGTAGGTATACTACTATGGAAGTAAAGGATTTAAATTTGAAATGCCACAGAAAACAGGATTTGAATTTGAAATGTAAAATTTAACTACTTTACTTTTTATTCATGTGAAATCACCAAATGAAACCCTCAGGAAATAAGTGTGCTTGTGGCAGCAGCCTGTATAAAAAGATGCTCTTATTCATAACAAGATTTACTGTGTACTGTGTTTAAAAAAAAAAAAAAAAAATCTCCTAATAGTACAAAACCTTTAATTTTTCTGGAAAACAAATTGCCTTTAGAAATACCAATAAAAAGATCTTTAGTTGTTTTCCCAGATGTCTGTACTAACAGGTCTAATATCTCTCTCTCTCTCAAACAATCCTCACACTTCGGGAATTTTTGTATTTGCTTCAGCGACCCCCGTCCGAGCACGAAAGCCCTTGTTGTTGACAAGGGCCGCAGAATGATATATTACAGCCCCTCGACTTGACATCAAAGTTTCGTATGGGTGCAGCCCGTGCGTTTTTTGCCGAAGTGTGGCCCGGGGTGTTTTTTTGTTGTTGTTGTTGTTTTTTTATAATCATTTATCAGAGCATAGATCAGGCTCATCACAGCTTTAATAAGTCTTTTTCGAAATGCCCGTCAACGCAAAGCATATTAGCAGCGTTAGTCACGTGGTTGATCGCGTAATTCCGAAGTGACACGAAGTGGATAGAAGATATTTCCTGTCAGCTGGTTCCAGTCGTGTTTTTCTCAAAACCTGCTGTGAAGAGATGGGCAATTTCAGGAAACGTTACTCAAGCAGACATGCTGAGCAGTATATCCCGGAGATAGGAGAGGGTCAATAATCTTATGAATTGTTAATACAAATTGATAAGATTGGATTCGTTTAAAAAAAAAAAAATTAACCCTTGAAAACCGCTTTTTTGTGGATTTCCTTGATACTCTCCTAGACTCACCCAGACTTTCTCTGGGAGCACCCGGATTAATTAAGTTTGAGACCCCTGACCTAAATCCTGGCAATAAAAGGTGTGATGCATGATGAGATTTGTTTCTCCCTTGTCTAATGTACCACTGTACTTCCTTTTTTTTCTTTTACGTCTTATATGTGGAGTAGGTTTTGATAATGCCCTTTCCATCGTCATGAAACATGACAAAACATGAAATGCAATCAAACCCTATCCTTTAACTTGGTTAGGGAATATTGCACTCAGTAACTGTAGCCAACTAGTTAGGTGCCGCCATAGTCACCTGGTCTATTACGTCAGGTTTCCATTTCACTGTTAAACGAAATGTAGTGTATCAAAATCATTGAGCTGTGGGATACAACTCTTCGCCACAATCTCGTTGAGGAACCAAGCGAACTGGTTGGTCGTCAAAAGTGAGTGGTGGAAGACACATCCAGAATGGGAAGAAAACTTTTCATAATGTGAAAAGAGCCACACGCTAAAATGTCCTCCTTTTGTATCTTTTAGTTTGCAGGTTTATGTTTAATTAATGTGCGCCTTACAATGTACTGGATATACTGAAATTGCTGACGCAGCTTTAATCATCCTGGCTTAAACGGGCAAAACAAGACATTTCCCCTTCCAAACCTTCAACTGGACTGGACGGTTTGGTGGAAATTTGAATTTAGATTAGTAATTGGTATGCGTACTATATTTATATTTAATGTGGATATGTGAATTGAATCTGCTTTGCCTTTCATAAAGTGTCTTTAAGGTTTTATCTGTTTTAAGAAATGCATGTACGGCCAAATCAGATGCTCTTTCGAGCCGTATAAGACCCACACATAGTAGATTACCCCAAATAGGTGATTATAAAGAAACACACTCACCAGACACTGATAGTAGTCATTAGTGCCTTTAAACAACTAATCATCATTTCGCGATATTTATTTTTGCTGCCCTTGGCTCACATGAGGTAATAGTTATCCGATTTCAAGTAGTGCAAGTGTTGCATTAGGGTTGGGGCTTGAAAAGGCAGTGTTGTCAACTCTGCACTTCAGTATCACTTTAACTGTGTTCATTCACCAATGAAGTCATCGCCATAAACCTGCTTACAGATGGAGGCCTTTCCCCTTTCCCTTCTCTCTTTTCCCATCACTCCCCCCCCCCAAACATAGTTCCGAGTGAACGCTGATCTTAACTCCTTGCCTCCTAATACCCCCCACAAACACCTCTTTGTCACTCTTCTTATTTTTGTGGCCCATTGATTCGTGACACTTTTCCAAAAGGTGTTCTTGATTTGTTTTTCTTAAATCTTCATGCAGAACATTTTTCATCCCAAGATGAGCCCAAATATTACCTTGTATCACCAGTGTTAACGGCCATAATCTTTTTAAAATGGACATTTCACGGAATTTAGGGTATGTTTATTCATTCTATTCTTTGAAAATATGGGAACAACAATATCCATTGTACTGTAGTTCATCTCTAAGAGATCTCATGGACCCGTTCTTCGCACATGATTCATCAAAGCATAGTGTGCCTTTTTGGACCTTGCTTTGTGTCAGGTGTCACCAATATGGTGCCCAAACATGGTGCATGAGTAGTCTCTTTTTAAAAACGAGGAATTTAAAACAATACCAGGACTTCTATTCTTAATGTGCAAGCAAAAACACACAACACAGTATTAAAGGAACAATGGTGAAAGGAGATGAACTTTGCATTCATCACAGCTGTGGCTGACTATATGAACAAAATAATTCCTTTGTGATTGTACAGAGGTTTAGCTAAAACATTCCGATACAAATAATTTTCCTAGTAATATATTTTTTTGCAATATGTACAGTATTGGGCGGCACGTTGGCCTGACAGTTCCAGGCACCGTGGTTCAAAACCCTGCTCCACTTGTGTGGTGTTTTCATGGTGTCCTTGTGCCTCTGTGGGTTTTCACTCCTATTTACTCTGTGTCCCTGAACGCACCTCACGTTCTTATGCAGCTGTGATGCGCCTGTCACGAATGGCGGCTGTCCCCGCATTGAATCAGTTGCCAAATATAGCTTCGGTATCCAAATACAACGTTCTTTCTAAAGCCCTTCTTTGATGCCAAAATGAGCGCATTCTCAGTCACGTTCAACAGGCAAAAATGACCCAAGTTGAATTCACTTGCCCACAAAATATGAACTAGTTCTTGAATTTTCATACATTGAACTCATTCAGGTACAACATTGGTTGTAAAATTGTTTATTTCAAAATGCAAAGATTTAAGTGTTACATATTGATGTATTTTCTACCTTGTAAAATAATTGTTGTGAGACAAAACGAACACAATTAGTGTCTTCACATAGATGAATATACAGTGGTACCTCTACTTATGAAATTCCAGGTTATGAAATGACTACTCGGAAAAGTGTTGTCTCTAGTTATGAAGGAAATTCAGGATACGAAAGGAAAAAAATGGCGCTAGATTCCCCAAATTCCTGTGTGGCGCGATGGAGTTGTTTGTCCCATTGGCTATTGCTGGAGCATTTTCCTGGTATACGATTTGAGTAGGAGGGACGTCAATCTTTACTCATGACATAGTTCCTGTATCTGGGTTTGTGTGGGACAATAGAGCTGCTCTCTTGGACACTCGACTGTCATTGTATCACACTGGCGCTGTCACAAGCTAGAGCAGCAAAACTGGAAAAGTACAACTTTTTCATTTGTGTTTTCTGCAAGTTTATTAATCTTTCTTTGCCACGAGCCCCAAGAAACTTTATTGAAATGAAGTTGTGTGCGTGCGTTCGTTCATACGTATGTTTTCTCTCGGCTGTCAAAGTTTGCCTCCAACTCCATCCCCCATGATCCTTTTGGTTGTCAATCACCCTTTTGTAATACAGTGCATCCATTTTCTGACCTGCTTATCCTCACGAGGGACACGGGATGCGAGAGCCTATCCTACCTATTATCATCAGCTATCATTTGTTGCAGTAATAGCTGGTACTGGCACTAATAATGTACTTGTGTGATTTCTCATATTACAAGTTTTTGTGATTGCACATTTTCCAGAATATTGCATTTCTTGTCCGTGGCTAGCGAGGGTTTTGATTTAGGAATTATAGCGTCATGTCTCACTTCGGCCTGCAAACGCCAGGCAGCAAATGTTTTTCACAAGTGTAGTGCTGTACACTTGGTTAAAGTATTCTTTGTCCCTAAATGTATGTGAGTTTGTCTTTCTAATGGAAACCTCGTGTGGGTGAGATCAGATAGAAATCCAGCATGAACATCATGCAGGTGTGTGTTTGTGGAGCGTTTTTATGAAAGGGTGACCTGATGATGAAAGCGAGGCTGCCTAATGTCTCCTCCTCTACCTTCTCCACAATAATGCCCCCCCCATCCACCCACACACACACACACACACACACACACACTCTTCTTTTGTTACTGCAGGAGGTGGAAATTGGCCCTTGTATTGGCAGCCCAGTTTTCGTGCTGCACATCTGCTGGCTTCATTAAAAGAGAAGCCTCATGCCCAAAGCTGCGTTTGATTATTACCATATGTCTGCAAAGCCCAGAGCTGAACAGCAAGCTCTGCTCCCATCCTACCCTCTAATTTCTCATCCCAAAATTGGACATGTTGGTCGTTGCATGTGACTGTGTCCCTCCCTTTGCCTGGACCGGCCAGACTCCATCTCACAGTATTCCTTCTCTCGTTTTTAGATGTGCGGAAGAAATGCGTCACTCAGGAACACTGGAAAAATGTTAGTTTTGTGCAAAAGTCTTGGGTAACCATGAAACTTCCAACCATCCATATTCAGTATATGTCTATCTCAGCTGACTTTGGAGCAAAGGTAGATCCCTGGACTGGCCATTCGTAAATCGTACATATGAAGGGACAGACTAGTATTCACACTCGTACTGTCACTGTGTCTGTACTGGAATATTTTTTTCTAATTGCATCTCATGGAACAGTGGAACAACTAGCTAGAGAGTTGACCTCAGAGTTCTGAGAACCACGGTTCGAATCCCGGCCTTGCCTATGTGTAGTTTGCATGGTTACCCCGTGCCTGCGTGGGTTTTCTCCTGACACTCCGGTTTCCTCCCACATCCCCAAAACACGCCTTCATCTGAGACTCTAAATCACCCCACAGTGTGATTGTGAGTGCAACTGTTGTCTCTGTGTGCTAATCGATGGGCTGGCAACCAGTTCAGAGAGTACCCCACCTCCTTCCCAATGATAGCCGGGATTGGCTACAGGATTCCTGCGAGTGGCGACCCTTGTGAGGATAAGCGGGTCGAAAAATGGACTGATTGATAATTGCATCTCCTGCTATTTACCGTTTTTTTTTCTGTCCTCCCTGTTGAGAGTAAAACTCTGACAAAGGCATTTAACCAATATTTGAACACAGTTCTGAATATCCCGTATGTGTCGACCAGATGTTTACGTACTACACCTTGTTTTAACCTGTTGGCATCGTCAGAGTGGTTCAATCCATCATTGTTATCATCATCATCATCATCTCTTGCCTTTCATTTGCACGTTTGCATTGTTCACTGCACACAGGAAGCTTATTCATTAGATGAATACATCTAAAGGGCAAAGACACAAATTAATGCAGAATATGTGAGACCTTTACAGTTCGTGCAAAATATAAAGAGAGTCCACTCTGGCTGTAGGAGGAGTGTTTGAAAGAGATCTTTGTGAGGTCCAGTCCAAAAGCCATTGCCCCAGACTGCCCCAGCATGTATCTCACCCCTTCATGAATAGAGCACTTGTCTGATGGCGTGGGCCCTAAAAGCCCTCCTATGGCCAAGACATCCTCCACAAGCAGCTCGGCTTGCACAAGTGTTGTACAGTTGGGGAAACTTTGACACAGACGGGGTCGAGTTGCATGGAGAGTGGCAACGGCGGAAAGAATTGCTCTTGAATCTTTCTGAGTCTGACAAGGTGGTGACTGGATGTCTCAACAGGAGGAAGCATAGGGGAGTGACTTTTATCATTGCATCATTTGATTCCACAATTTTTTTTTCTTAACTTGCGAGACTTAGACTCGATTTCTTGGGAGCAGCTTCTTCTGGATTCTGTGCTGGAGGTGCAACAAGAAGCTTGATACCAATTGTTGGCAGCTCTACTACATGAGATCATGGCGCGGGTGGATATTTGGAATTAATGGACTGGCAGGCATTTAAAGTCAAGTTTGAACTATCAAGTTTATTATTTTGAAAGATGAGCTCATTGTGGAGAAGAGTGCACAGGCTGGTCAGCAGCTCCACAGGTGACTCCTAGCTGAGTCATTAATATCTATAGATTATAGTGAATATAGTTTATAGTCGACAGAATGTTCCTGTACTGGAAGAAGCGTGGCGCTTATGAGCTCGAGCCACCTTCATCATCTTGCTCCCAATTGGGAATAGAGCGGTACTTCTGGTCTTCCTCCCTGGATGCCATCCACGATCTGTATGGTAAGCTAAGCAACTGATCCTAATGTGTGCTTGCTTGTGCTTTAAAAAAGACATTTCGAGTTTTATTGTAAATTCGCCTCAAGGCGATGTTTCACAGTTGGAAATTTGTTCAAAATCTTTTGAAAAATGATGCCTCTAAGGTCGCACAAAGGTTTAAAACAATTTCATAGATGTCAGCAACACCTCAGCTTCTCTTGGTTTAGAAAGCATCAAATCAGTACCTATGCTCATGTTTTGATTTCTTTAACATTTATTCCAAAGGAAGTAGCAGCTTCAAGAATATGCTGGACACCTGGAGTTTTTTGAAGGGAAGCAATCAAAATGCTGTCATATGTGTTTACACTTATTGAATGTAAAATCACCCAGTTAGTGTTTTGATGTTTTAATTGTGACAGTAATTTAATTAACTCGTTTTTTTATGGTAACAGCTTGTTCCTGAAGGATATATATTTTTTGTATCTATTATTTCCATTGGGAAATTTTATTTTTCCAAAATCTGAACAAATTGGGGGTCACCAAACCTCCCATAAGAGGTAAAAAAAAAAGGCACTTTTGAGGGTGAAATCCTACAAACATTCTGGACTTTCATAGTTTTGTGGTACGCCTAGTTTTGCTGCCTTTTGATGCAACAGTCACCATTCACTGTCATCAGATCCTTGCCATCGGTCCAACACCCTAGAAATCTCCACCGCTGGTCCCAAGCCTGGATAAATGGGAAACTTGTGTCAGTAGGAACATCTGGCATCAAAAAAGTTGTGCGTCATCGGCACTCAATGTGGTCAATATTTTACATCTACTCTGACTTTTCCTGTTCTGCTTCAATGTTAGTTGAATGTTTTATACACAGACACTATTACTTTATGAGACATTTGTCAAACTTGTGCCATATTGTGATTCATATTTTTGTTAGTATGATGCCACACTTTGCAACAGACATGACTTAATTTTATTACATTGGCCGTTTTAAAATACTTTTCTCCCAACACTGTTATTTTGAGGCGAGTATTTCATCTCCATCATGGAAAGATCATTTCTCCCAACCGTTATGGAAATTGCTCAGGCAATTGGCATGATGACAACCCCACATGAACGCAAAGAAAGGCACAACACGCAGATGAAATATTTACTGCCCCAGAAGATGAAGAGCTGCACTGAAAAACCCGTGTCCTGTCTCTGCTTTTTTTTGTTTTGTTTTGCATGTGATGTGGCACAGGGGCACCCACTTTCCGCTGCCCTTCCTTATTCATCCTATTAGTAAAAGGGATGTGATAACACAGGGCTGTGAAGGAATGTTCCTCAACCAACCTCCTTGCCAGTCTGCCTGGAATTGTTGGAACTTTCCAGCCATCTTAAGTATGATGGCTGCTACTCGCAAAGCTCTTTGGCAGACGAATGTGACAGAGTTTCTTTGATTAGTGCATTTTATATACTATTAATATATACTAATATATACTATTTATCTCTCACTCCCAACATTTATATCTTCATATTCAACATTCTAAACCTATCCCCTTTGTAATTTGTGTACAATGGGCACACTTACACACTGCAGTAGTGTCACTCAAGACTATTCCTTTACTCTCTGTATGCTTTGCTTACCCAAATATTACCACTATGCAAACTTAAAGGTAAATTTCCTTTGTGGCAGCAAGTTGACCTGAAAGCAAACTTGTGATGTCTAACCTTTCCCACTTTTTCTCTGGTGACTTTATTTATTTTGTGTTTGATGTAAACATCCTAAATGCTGTTTTGTATATTTCGTCATAATTATTCTTGGAATTATTGGGAAATGAGACATGGTAGAATATGTCTTTTGAATCAAAACAAGGAAGTGACTTGTTGGAGGCACATCTGGCGCAGCTGTAAAGCGTTGGCCTCACAGTTCTGAGGCCCAGGGTTCAATCCCGGCCCTGCCTGTGTGGAGTTTGTATGTTCTCCCCGTACCTACGTGGGTTTTCTCCGGGCACTCCGGTTTTCTCCCACGTCCCAAAAACATGCAACATTAATGGAAGACTCTAAATTGCCCCTAGGTGTGATTGTGAATGGGACTTTTGTCTGTCTCCATGTGCCCTGTGATTGGCTGGCAACCAGTTCAGGGTGTACCCCGCCTCCTGCCTCTTGGCAGCTGAGATGGGCTCCAGCACCACCCATGATCCCTGTGAGGACAAGTGGCTAAGAAAATAGATGGATGGATGTTTTCAAGTATTTGGATGATGGTAATTATAAATGTCTATTGTGGGATACATTTAAACTTTGAACTGTTGACAGCGACTATGTGAAGTCCCACTTTTTTTTTCACAAGTTTCGTTTTCAGCTCAAATGATATCACCCACTTAAACAAAACAGTGAAAAGTAAATTAAAACTCCCTTGTTCATGCTAAATTGCTCGAGAGAACAGTTTCATTCATGGCTTGCTGAATGTTGTTAAATTAATTTGAAAGGCATGAGCCCAGCCAAATCTCTTTTGTATTCAAAATGTTAGTTCTTCATTCAAGGAGGAAAACTCAAGATGTTATTGCTTTAATAGACAGGGCCATTTTGTGTTCTGTTAAGGAAATCAGAACTCAAAGGGTTGGAAGAAAACAACAACAAAAATAAAAATTCCAGACCTATACTATATTTTGTGTATTAATCCTCTATAACGCTTTTTGCATAACCAACATGTTCACAGATCATATTGTGATATGCAGTGAAAGCAAGGAGCAAGTGGAGGAACAATTAGAAAGATGGAGACACGCACTGGAAAGGAGAGAAATGAAGACTAGCTGAAGTAAAACAGAATATATGTGCGTAAATGAGAGGGGTCGAGGGGGAAGAGTGAGGCTACAGGGACAAGAGATGGGGAGGGTGGATGACTTCAAATACTTGGGGGTCAACAATACAGAGCAATGGTGAGTGTGGTAAGGAAGTGAAGAAACAAGTCCAAGCGGGATGGAAGAGTTGGCGGAAGGTGTCTGGTGTTCTATGTGACAGAAGGATGAAGGGCAAAGTCTTCAATGGTTTGGATATGTTCAGAGGCGAGAGAGTGAGTATATTGTTGGAAGGGTGCTGAGGATGGCGTTGCCAGGCAAAAGAGCGAGAGGAAGACCAAAGAAAAGGTTGATGGATGTTGTGAGGGAAGACATGAGGACAATGGGTGTTAGATGCACGAGATAGGCTTAGATGTAAAAGGTGACACATAACTGTGGCGACCCGTAACGGGACAAGCCGAAAGGAAAAGAAGAAGTCTGTTGTCCGTGGTAAGTAGATGGAGTACATATGCTGATGTGAGAGGAGACTGAGGTTTGTAAGAATACTTGTTCCTGCAACATAGAAGGGATGGGGGTGTAATACTGTATTGCTAAGTCATAGCAAGTGTGAGTTAACGTCTGTTTTTCTCATCTCTAGCTCTTCTCAAATTTACAACGCAAGTAGGGGTGACAAATTTGCTTGGCCAATGAGGGACAAGCGGTGGTATACGGCAGGTTACCCATATGGTATCAGTTTGACATGCTTGAAACACAATAGAGTACATCGTATTAGTCGGTATTTTGTTTGCCAATGGAAAAGCATCAATAGGGAATAAAGCCTGGAGACTTGTGTGGAGAAGGGCAATTAGTTCTTCTTTGCTCTTGACCCCTCAGTTCCCCTGTTTACTAGTGCTCTGCAGATGGTGTTTGTGATATCTTGCTGACAAGCATACAATGATGAATAAAAACACCTTGGGGGAGGTAATGAGCTTGTTCCATCCCAGTGTGCTGTAAAACATCAAGTAGTGTGTGGCATTCTTAACATTCCCTATGAACGTGGGGAAAGGATGATGGCCAAACATCCTCCTGTCACAGCTTCTGCCAAGTAAACATACACGCCTCGATGTTTTCACATTACCTTAGCCTAAGGTAGCATGCTCTGGAATGAACTTCCTGAGAAAGCTTGGACAAAAGCCAGCATAACAGCTTACCTTTTTCTTTTCCAGTGGACTCTTGATGGTTCACCTTTTAATGATCTGATTACATTTTCAGAATATGGTTTGGTAACAATCAGCTTTCATTTTTTTTTCTTTTTGTTTTTTTTTTGGGAGAAAAAATGTTTTTACAAGTATTTCCCTAGAATCCAGCAGAAAGTATAGATGCTTAGACTTGCAGATCTTTAGCCATTTATGCCATTTACAGTAATCATGTACTTTCATTTCACAGATAACCAATATATTTATTAAACTAACGCTTGGTTTATCTTGACGCAACCAAATCAAAACTTTTCCACATTTTTTTGCATTAAAAAATGCTAATATGACCACGTTAACTAACTTGGTTGTGGATGTCAACACTAGTCTACAGATAATAATAACAATGACATTTTGTCACATAGTCGCTTATTCTTGGGCTTATTCTTGTATTGTCTTTTTGCATTGCAAAAGGAAGATTAGCCAAATATTCACTGTAGTTCCCCAGGAATCCACCTGTTGTTTTAGTACACATGAGTAAAAAGAATAGTTTCCATTGGCAAATACCTCATTTTACGGCGAGTGGCATAGATTTGATTCTCCACTGTCTCTCTAGTGTGCGATCTCATTGTGCACTGTCACGTGTGCTTCGCGTATAGCTTGTGTTAGGTTTTGGCTTCATCAGCACTGCTGAGTTGAGGAATTCTAATGAGTGAGTGAAAGAGAGATGGAGAGTCATTGAGAAGAAGGGGGCACTGTCCATTTATGTATGTCAGAAATTTAGCGAGATTTGTTCCATTTAGCAGGTGCAACACTTATCTATAAGTATCACCACAACAGAAAAGAATTAATCCATGTCTTCAAGGTGCTCTATTTACAGGTTTAAACATATTGTACTGAGCGGATGTAATGCATAATAATGCATAAAAGGGATTCATAGCCTCGCCTACATTGAGGAGAGCTTTTAGAATTATAAATGGGCTTGATAATCACTTGTTAAAACATTTAATTTGTAAAATTGACAGTTTCCTGAGTGTCCTGTGCCGCATTACAACAAACATTAGCGGTACAGTAGATATATTATTGAACAGTATGACATCAGCTATGATTAGAAGTTGAATAGACTTCCACTATGGGATAACTCCAAGACTCTAAGTAGTAGTATTCTTATTATTACACTAGAAAAAACAAGTTCATAATTTTTTCAAATACCCATCAATAGGTTCATTTTTGCTATTTGGGGTGGAGATTTTTGTTGCATCTTTTCCTGGAATGTGAAGAAACCTGCTGCCCAAAAGCAGTGTTAGACCGTATTTTTTGGGGGAGAAAGCGTGGCTTTTCTCTCTGTATTCCGGTTTCCTCCCACATCTCAAAAACATGCATCATAGTTCTGTTGAAGACTGCCCATAGGTCTAATTGTGAGTGCGATTTGCTCACAACCATTTCAGGGCATACCCTCGCCTCTCACCCAGAAGGTGGCTGTGATAGGCGACCATATTGAGGCTAAGCAGTACAGAAAATTTATGGATGGATTGAAGTCGACTGAAGACTGGATTTCCCTCGTCCTCCCAACAGGGCCACAGCCAGCCATGAGTTCTGCACCAATTAGTGTTTCTACTCCCTCATTCCATGAGAACCTTTGACCTGTTGGCGTAGCTGTGGCCAAGTGGATGACTCAGAGAGACTTTTCATGTGGAACAAGGCCTCGGGTCTTCTATTTTTTTTTTTTTCCACTTGGCCTAAAAATGTCTTCATGTTTGAGCTGCGACCTGTTGAAAAGTCCTTTACCTGAGACTTAAAAAAAAAAATAGAAGAAGAAGAAGAAGAAGAAACATTATACTCTATTGTATTCTGCTTCTTTTGAAAGGGGACAGGTGACACAGACATATTCTGACCACCCTTTGTGCAAAGTGAGCCTTTATTATCCAAGTGGATAAATGTGGCTTTATGTTATCTCATGTACGGACCCACACAAGACGTAAACGTAAGGCCGTTAATCACTCACTCAATATTGACTTGTGGAGTAGCTTTTGGAGGTGTATTTAATAACAGTGATTTGCTATCGTGGACCATGGAGTCAGTGCACTTTGTGAAAGCAAATGGAGCTAGAGCTTGCCTCTCTTTTGCTCCCTTTTCTTCCTGTTCTGTCACTCATTATTCATGTCCCTCTGATCTCCTCCCTTTAGTGTGCCCTAACCCCCCCCCCCCCCCCCCCCCCCCGTTTGTGTTTACTCTGTCTCACTTTGCTCTCTCTTGCTGCTCGGTCACTCTTCCTGCCCCCTACTCCAACTCTGTCCTTACATAAACAGAGTTGGCGAGTCCAGGCCGTATTTTTAACTGCTTCATTAACAAATCGGTGTTCATGAAAACAGGTGTAATTTGATTAATATTAGGTGATTTCTTTGTGTCAATTATGTGAATTTGTTGGTTTCGTTTTGTTTCAGATGACAAGCCTGTGCAGGAGGATGACTGGGTGGTGTGCCAGCACCCTGAGTGCCCTGACCAGCGCAGGGCTGCAAAGGTAAGACCTCTACAAGTTAAATGGCCTTTTATACACAATGTAAAATTAGTCTCAAAAGAGAGAGTGGAACTTTCCAGAAGAGATATACAGAATAAAAATAGATTTGCCTGACTTCAGTGCAGGCAGTGTCAGTTGAGTTCCCACTCAGTGATCTGTGAATGTGAGAGTGAATGGTTCACTGTCTCTACACTATATGTGCGTTACCACTGACTGGCGACCATTCCCTGGGTGTAGTCTGCTTCTTGTCCAAAATCAGACGGGATTGACTCCAACTCCCTGTGACCTTCAGCAGGATAAGTAATATAGAAAATGGGTAGATGGAAAATTACAAACCCCAATATATAAAACTTCAATATAAACACAATCCAAAGCTATATTATATTTAATGTTCAAACCGATGAACGTTATTTTATCTTTTTGCCAATATTCACTCATTTTTAATTTGGTACCTGCCATGTCGCTTATTGAGTGTTCTTTTATGGATTCATGGCTTTACACGATACATCAAACACTCACAGCCATTTCATAGAAATTTTCCGAGATTTGCAGACTGAGTGGGTAAACTGAAGATGCAAGAACCACCCTGCACATGACGACACCCTCCTCTGTTGCTTTACTCATCAGATTCAGCAACACTAAGGTTCATCTACAAGGTCAGGCTGAGGGCTATAGCTGATGTGTTTCTTTTAGGCTGTTTAAAAGGGGTGTCAGGCCTCTTGTGTCCGGCCAGTGGACCGTTTAATGAATTAGAGCTTTGAAGCCGCCAGTTTTGACAATGGGAGTCTGGCCAGAAGACGGAGGGAGACAGACTGTGCCTGCACGCTGCTTGTTTGTTTTGGTTGCTTTGCTCCCTCCTGCCACCTCCGCCCTGCCATCATGTGGATTTTACCCTTTTTGGTTGAGTAGTCCTTTCTGTAGAGACAAAAAGACTAGAAAAGGTGGAAAATGCACACTGTTGTTTATACTTTTTCCACCATGGGTACAGCAATAAAGTGGAAAAAGAGTCAACCAAAGAACTTCAACGTGAAACCATCTGTTAGCCGACATTGTCGCATCCCTCCTATAGGATATTTATCTGAGAGAGTAAAGTTGTCAAAGTTCAGAACCGGTAGATCAGATTTTTTTTCAAATGCAGTTGCTGTCACTTTTGTACTAGAACAATAAAAATGCAATACATAGCAACAATTATATTTTGTATACACCAATCTACATAAACTAATTAATTAAAATTGTGCGTTGCAAGGGGAAAAATTGTGACGTTCAGCAGTTTTGTCTGTTGCAGTCAGAATTTGTCCTTTTTTGTGGCAGCCCAAAACCAGACCGTGATGGAGGTACAGGGTACTGATTTGATGACTGCTGTGTAGAACTGTCTCAGCAGCTCCCGTGGCAGGCTGTGCTTCCGCAGAAGCTGTAGGAAGTACATCCTTTGCGGGCCTTTTTTGCGGATGGAGTTGATGTTTGGAGAGTCATTAGTGTGTGATTGAATGGATTGTTCGAGAACATTTTCATGACTTTGTGCATACCTTATAAACTAGCTGACCTTTAGCCTCATTTTAGCTCAGATTTCTGACAAAACCTTGGATTTGTACTTTGCGTTTTTATTTTAGTTAAATAATAAACAGGATCCAACATTAACAGTCGTCCAATTGCCTGGTGACGACACTGTGACAGGCCACAGTTAAGCGAAGAGTAACCTACTATTAAAACAAATTAGGAGGTTATTTATTAGGTGTCTAGAGAATAAGTATAGCAATAAGTGACATGTCACACTTAACTAAAAATGAGTTTGAAGATGGGCTTGAATTTGTCAGTAATTGTAAAAATAGTATAGTTCTATGCTTGAGAGGTCATGGAAAGTTTCAAATATGAGTGAGCCTTAGTGAAGATATTTTTCATTATTTTATATTTTGAACTTATTTTTCTGGTCTGACTCACATTGCTATGGGCCTTTTGAGAATGTGATATTTCCCACTGTCACAATTACTTATGTTACTCCTGAATTCATGACTTGGAGGTGTGAGGTAAGCGCAGGAAACCCCTAACCCCACACCTCATATTTATTCTTTATTTCTGGACTATTACGGTAAGAAAAGATTTATCATCAGATTATGTACTTTTCATATCGTTTGATCTTCAGAGTTATGCATCAGTTTCAACAATCCTTAAATAGAAAACGGGCACATTGCAGTGACCAAACTATAGTCCTGCCGCTGGATTTATTGTTCTCCCCAAGAGCAAAGTAATTGTGTATTAGTTAGACAACTCTTGGGCAAAGTTGGACATCCATTGCATCTCATCTTACTCACTTCTTAGACATATTTTATCACTTTTGCTGGGTTTGTTCAAAGATCCGTCCAATAAACTTCCATCCATTTTCTGAGCCGCTTATCCTCACAAGGGTCGCGGGCGTGCTGGAGCCTATCCCAGCTATCAGGTAGATGGCGGGTACACCCTGAACTGATTGTCAGCCAATCGCAGGGCACATGGAGACAGACAACGGCCGCACTCACAATCACACCTAGAGGCAATTTTAGAGTGTCCAATTAATGAATGTTTTTGGAATGTGGGAGGAAACCAGGGCACCACGGTGGCGCAGTTGTAAAGCCTTGGCCTCATAATTCTGAGGTTCAGGGTTCAATCTCAGCCCCGCCTGTGTAGAGTTTGCATGTTTTCCCCATGCTTGTGTGGGTTTTCTCCGGGCACTCCCGTTTCCGGTTTGTGAGGATAAGCGGCTAAGAAAATGGATGGATGGAGGAAAACTTCAATCACACACAGGTGCCTCTCCTTGGTATCTTGTTGCTCTCATCACTTTGGCAAGTGTGCTTCCTTGTGTTTCAAAGATATTTTGTTGTCAGTTTGGATTACTTTGCTGTAGGTTACTGTAAATCCACAATATTAAAAACCACCTGCAAGCTTTATTGGGAGGGATATAGTTTGAGTTTAATCTCAAATTCAAGCAATCATTTTTTAATGATTTGTGCTAGTTTGTGCTTGGTGCTAGTCCCAGCTTGCTTTTTTTTTATTTATTTTTTTTGCCTACCCCATTCATCCTGTGAGCATCAACAGAACAGGACCAAACAAGACCAGTTGTAACGTTTGGCTTGCCATGGAAACAGGCCCATCCCGCCAAACAGCTGGGTTCCACAGATTTGTGTGTTGTCACAGTTGTCTTCTTTGCGTCACAATTTGGATTCTGAAATTTCAACTTTTCTTATCGTAGCAGATTGTTTTTAAACCCTTCAGTTCTGCCCCCTGCCAGTTGTGCTGACAGAGATCATCCTAAAGCAATGGGACCAAAAAGGTACAAGAATAGCCAATCAGTGTGTAGTGACATGTGATGTGACGGAATGGCTTCTCACTCATTTGCGCACGGGGGCTCGTTGAGATGTACCACAGCCTCTCGCAATGTAGACTTTTGTACTTTCTTGGCTGGATTATCTAATTCAGGTTAGCAAAAAAAGTTACAAAGATGTAATTGGAAAGCTGTCTAATTCAAATCTAGGGTAAAGCTATGGAATGGTGGCGTGACCTATAACCAGACATCTACGTGGCTGAGGTTGGAATTGTTAATAATCTCTCCTATATTTTTGATTGACTGCACTGAAATTAAACTATATTCAAGTAATTGCTAGTAGTTTGAAAACTGAATATTGTTCCTTTTAATAATACCAATAAAGCAGATTCTGATTAATGTGCATTTTTGTAAAGAAACATTATGGATATGTAAACCAGCTACTTGCTCTCTCACTTCTTATCCCAAAATCTATACACCAACTCTTTATATGTAGGTGTTTGTGTGGATTTTGAATGTGTAAGTAATATGACTCTTGGGACACAGTGGTTTAATTTTCATATACGGTACTCAAACATTACAAACACTACACCAACACTGTCCACCATTGTTTATTTGGTTGTCTACACTTAATAGATGTGTCCAATGGGCAACCATTGTCTGTTTTATAAAGAAAATAATTAATTTTCCAAAGCCTTTTTCAAAAATTAATTTTCAAGCAAGAACATTTGATATTTCAGCTGGCCTTATCTTAATTAACTAACTATGAAAATCATTATTCTTTTGTTTATTTGAAGCATATAAAACCAAATGTAACACTGGAAAAAAAGATTAAGTTTGAATTGCGACGTCAACATGCTCCAACAAGCTCTCCGCTTGTCTCTTAGATGACACTCACACACTTTGTCAGCTGCGCATTAATCAGAGTTTTCTGCCAGTTAGTACTTTTCCAGACATTGATGATGATGACGATGATGATGATAATGAAGATGACATTGCAGCTCAACTTCGTCTGCCAATATGACACATAGAGAGAAGCCCAGGAAAATGTTTGTTGGAAATTTTATATACAGGTTTGAACATGATTCCGACAGTTTAAACCTGGAGTTAAGTTTGACTGTTAGTAAAATTTATTCAAAATCTGAATAAATGAATCATCAACCAGATCCTGGAACAATTACTCTACATTGTATACGATGTCTTTACAAGGAAATCTAAATCACGTCAATTCACCCCCGCATGAGCATCCCGGTCAGGATTCAGGAAGCATTGCAACAGATGGGGAATAACAGGAGGAGGCTACATGACTGGTCCGCAAAAGAAAACGATCCTTGTATGGGTTCACTAGTCCTGATTCAAAGACTTAAGAGAATGCTCCAAGCGAGGAGGAGTTAAGATAACAAGCCCTGCCCCGAGCCCCAAAAAACAAAACAAAAATACAAGTTGACAATCATGTTTTGTTCATGTAAGCTGCATCTTAATGTGATGTTAATACTGCCTGGCTTGGCTACAGAGCCAGTGGAGATTTTTAAAACTCAAAATGTATGACTATGGCTTGCCAACTTCAACACACTTACTCTACAAAATTGAAGCCAACCAAGCAACCAGCCTACCGACCAAGAATATGTGGAAAGTTTCAGCATTATCTTGGGTTAATATTTGCTTTTAATCCTGGGTCTGTTCACTGTTTCTCTTGCTGACGTGCTCATCCTTGTTATCCTCACACTACTGCTTTCCTTTGTTTTCCCTTACACTGAACACTTCCTGGGAAGACTTGGTGGAATTCAAAGCTCATAGTCTGTCAGGGGGTTAATGCCAAGGTCGGGTCGCCGACGCAGGCCCCCCACCCCAACTATTCATTCCTCCCCCAACAATGACATTGCCAGTGGGGTCTAATCCTTCACGGTAATTGCATTGCTACCCTCCACTCCTTTTAAGAGTCGCCTCCTCTAATTAATGCCGACCGTGGGGGACACAGATTCAACAGGTCGCTTTATTTTGAACAACTGATGCGGGGGGGGGGTTGAGGCATTAAGAGCCATCCGTTCCTTCACCTTACTTCAAACATGCGCCGTGCCCTCCCATGTCTGCCTTGGGGGCTCCCCGTTGTTTTGTGAGCTAGCTAATTGCGAGGGATTTAAATGTAGTCATCTCGGATTTGCTTGAAAAACAAAGGGGTGGTCTTACTGCACAGCGCTTTATCTAAAGTTAGAACTTGACGTTAGGAATGACATCACTTCAAAATTCTTTAACTGCTACATGTGGAAAATAGCACTCATTTTGACATCAAAACATCAATGCCCATTTCCTCCATGGCACGACTGTCAAAACGAGGTAGTAATTCCAGTATTGCCATGTTCCAAGCATGCTGTAGCCACGATACCAAATACAAATCAGACATGGCCTTAAATCATTAGACTGCCTCATAGTGAGCATGGTCTTTTGCATTACCAAATATGGTTCCTTGTGAAATGCTAAGTGATAATAGAAAAAACGGGATGTCGCTAGGTATAATAGTTGTCATTGTGCAGTTAATTCACTCTTCAGATTTTGCCACACAAGACCATTATAATTATCAACCAGCTGTTCTATAACTTTTCCTTGATATTTTCATTACAGACTGCTGATCAAATCTGATTTCAGTCAATTGTGACCCATGGCACAACTAGAACATCACAGTTTTCCAGTTTGTATGACAAAGACATTAACTTGAAAACCAAATGAAATCCTAAATAAAACCAAACAAATATACAAGTAGAGTTTACCTTCTAAGTCGGGGTTAAAGTGACGTGGTGTGGTGTGGATCAGCCAGAATTTTAGGGAGCAAAAATGGGAGTTGACATGAGTCAGCGTAGATGTGTGTGAGCTTGTGTGGGTGTGATTGGGAAGGTGGGCGGATCCTATGACTTTCTGCCTGTGTGTTAGTGTTTGTTGCTGCCAGACTGCTGTCATAAACAAAGTGAAGACATCCCCTGTCATCTTTGCTGGATCAGCACGATCATACGGGCCAGGAAGTGAGTGAGACTCTTCTTACACGCATAAGAGCAAGGTTGAATCAAGTCAGAACCAGAACTCTGAACTGTCCTATTGGACCTCGTCAATATTGATAAATTCTTCCGCCGAAACTTGGAAGGCTGTCTTTCTGGGAAGTTGCCGTTTTCCATGGTAGGTAACCATTGAAAATGTACTTCATTTTGATTGCAGCATGACTTTTCATTGAGCTTCCATTCATTCTGAGTAAAACTAAAGGCAGGTGTATGACATTAGAGTTTACAATGGCAGCTTTTGTTTTTCCACGTTTGAGTGGAACAGCACTTTGTCTGTTTTTCTTCCAAACTGTGAATATTTCACATCTGCTTCTTATATCAACACACCAGCCTCCCTCCTGGCGCACACCACTCTTCCCCTCTTCCCCTAAACAGTAAAAAAGTTTCAAACAAATCCTTCTCTGTGTCAAATTTGGAACAGCTCTTATCCAAATCAGCAGTCAGTGTTGGGATTTGAATATTCCTTGGCCTTGTGCAGTGCACCATCCCCCACACCCACCCCCCACCCCTGTCTGTCTCTGTGCCTGCCCTCAGGGTATGGACAGAACGGCAGTTTCTACAACATAGACTGTGCGAGTAGCTGTGCTACTACACTTGACTTTGTTTAAACCCCAGCTGCAGGTGAGTGGCACTTATGTATTTAACTCAACTCAAAGAGGATTTTAATGTAAAGAATCATCCTTCAGTGTGTCAGTTTTTTTGCATGATGACAATCGGACAGTTCAACGTAAATCTAGAAATAAAGTTGTGGAACGACCAGCTAACCGATAGAAGAGCTGTGGAGTGGAGCTAAACGTTTTCTGAGGAAAGAACATTAGTGCGAGTTACAACACATCTTTTGCCACAGCAGGCAATCAAGTTCACTAAAAAAGGTGTTGCGATGCTTCTTGTTGGAATGTTTTTCTTTTTTCTTTGGCAACAGTCTGACAAATGTGTATAATGTGTATAATTTCCACTTGAGGTGATTCTGTAGTGATGGTTATTGGGACGACTTCATGAAGGCAAAGTGTCAAATGTTGTTGGTGTTCATTATAGCCAGAGGACACTTAAAATGCAGTGGAACTTCAGTGGAAAATCTTACCCAAAATATTGCCCTGGATTTTGTATTATTCTTCGCCTCACAAATAATTGACATCAACACTGAAAGGGTTAATTGAGGTTTTTCTAGCAATGGCCAAACACTTGCTCCGTGAATTACATACTATTAATTTTTTCTCTCCAGTTAACCTGGAAATTATTGGTAATTGTTATTGGTAGCCTGTTCACATTGTTTTTAGGAAAAAAAGAAGAGAAAGTAAAAGCAAAAGCAAACGTTGATAATGTTAATCGTGTTTGTAATTTCGCTGTGCAGTTTGGCTTGGCTAAAGGTGGAACAAAGAAGCAATAAAGGCAGCCAATTTGGCTAAAGGATTCACAAAGCAAAGACCTCAAAGAAAAGAAGAATTTTGTCAATGGTCACATTGTTTGTACAGGTTCCCCTCAGTGGGCCATTATGACCATGAAACTATATAAATGTTTCATCAACTGATCATAAAATTAGATACAGTGTACACAACTAAATGTTGAATAACGAGTTTTGAAATCAGAAGTCAAGAATAGTTTATTCAACTATTGTTCCAGTTATTATAAAAAGTGGCAGGGTGCCCCCCTCCCCCCAAAAAACCAACACTTCAACATTATTTATTGCATGTTACGATGTGAAATTTTACTCCAGATGTTGACGCAAATTATTTTCTTTCCCGGCCACATGAAATGATGTGGCCGGCCGGTTATTGCACCTGGGCTGCTAGATTGATATCCCTGCTATTTGGTTTTAACATATCCATTTCAAACGATTTTAATCTGAGAGTTGTTGCTTGAGGAGTGTGTTAAAGTTGTTTAGTTGCTTGTCTGTAGCATGCATTTTTAGTAAATACTTTATCAGTCTGTTGTGTAAGCACTGTATTGATGTTGTGCTGTACTAATCCATTATTTTGACTGATTATATTTGGGAGTTCGCCCAATCAGTTTACATGTGTTTTGTGGACTTGGAGTAGGCAGTCGACGGTGTCCCTCAGGGAGTCCTGTGGTGGGTGCTTCGGGGGATTGGGTACCGAACCCCGTTATACAGGCTGTTCGGTTCCTGCATGACTGGTGTCAGAGTTTGGTCCGCTATGCTGGCAATAATACACACTTGTTTCTGGTGAAAGTTTCACCCCGTCAAGGCTGCCCTTTGTCACCGATTTTGTTCATAGCGTTTATGGACAGAATCTCTCTGCAAAGCCTAGGCATAGAGGGTGTCCAGTTTGGTGGCCTCAGCATCGCATCTCTGCGCTTTGCAGATGATGTGGTTCTGTTGGCTTGATCTAGCCATGATCTCCAATGCTCTCTGGAGGGGTTCACAGCTGAGTGCGAAGCGGCTGAGATGCGAATCAGCACCTGCAAATCTGAGACTATGGTCCTCAGTCGGAAAAGGGTGGCATGCCCTCTCCACATCAGGGATGAGGTGGCTCGGGCATCTGATTCAAATACCTCCCATACACCTCCCGGGTGAGGTGTTCTGATCAAGAGACCCTGGGAATGACCCAGGACACGTTGGAGAGACTACGTCTCTCTGCTGGTCAGGGAACGCCTCGGGATCCCCGGAAGACCTTGATGAAGTGGCAGGGGAAAAGTAAGTCTGGGTGTCCCTGTTAAAGCTACTGCCCCCGGCACCTGACCTCAGATAAGCGGTAGAAGATGAATACATGAATGATTATATTTGGATCCAGGGAAAACTGCTTCAGCACAAGCTAATGGGGATGTCAGCAGCAGCTGCTGCTTGAGACACTTATTTTCACTAAAAATACTTTAGCTACAACACCAAAAATAGTCTACGTCCAAAGCAATGTAGCATATGATCTTCAGCACTTACTGAAATTGTGATCAGCCATTGATTTTGAGTTGATTCACAACAAACAATGTTAGCATGTGCTCGACCCATCTAATTTTCCGGGGTATACTGAGACCAAGTGCGTTGTCAGATTTACAGTACTTCAAACGTCAGAGGGGGGGAAAAAAAAAAAGAATAATAATAGTGAACAATGTCTATATAGTTTTCCATGACTCTGTCTGCAGGCTTTCTTTAAGTCCCGTTAATGTTTAAGGGCTACATCTCTGACAGTAGTGAATACACTATAAATACTCTCCATGTTCTATACAGCTGTATATAATAACACACGTGCATAATATGTTGTCACATTTATATTTGCATTGTTGGGCAAGAGTTCCATAACTGCAAGCTAACAGAAACGGGAAATATACCACTTTTTTTTTTTTGTTCCCCGCTGAAGAAAATGGGTGCCATAGTTATTTTACAATTTTAACCTTTTAAATATACTCATCTTTGTTGCGACATCATCTAATTTTGACATACCAGTTCATTGGTGTGAGTGGGATGGCTGCAATCATCTGGCTTGAATCCAAAATGGTCCTACATCGGTGCGGTGCTATTTAGGCTTTGAACTAATTCCATTTATGCTGCTCAACTTTCTATAAGTAAGGCTAAATATTGTACTTGTACTTCTTACACTACTGTCTGCTGAAAATACATGAAACCTACAATTATGCATCTGGGACTTTTTGTTGCTTTTTCGTCCTGTGAACTAAAAATGAATACGTACCCAACCATGACTTCTGTAAACTGTTACAAACTTACTATGCATAGCTTTTTTTTTTTTTTTTTACTTGAAAAAAAAAAAGGCTCAGAAGTTGCTCAGAAATTAGTGAGTGCAGTGTTATTTCTTCCTAAAAATGTTTTTTTCACTTATTTCATTGGTATACTGTATTTTTAACTCAATATGTATAAAAAAAATATAAACAGAACTTTGTTCTAGACCTGGAACAGATTAGTTCTATTTCATTTCAGTTAATAGGAAAGATTGCTTTGGCTAGCAAACATTTTAGTGAATGGAGTCTTGGAATTAATTAATTTTGGCAATCAAGTTTCTGTTTGCAAATGTTTCAATCTCAAAACAAATTAATTTCATAAACTGAGGTTTCACTCTATATGGAACCTTGCCAGCTCTAAAGTCACAGTTTAACCCACCGTGTTAGACTTCAGATCAGTGAGCTTCAGAATGCATCGCATAGCCAGTCCCATACAACAAAGTGTTACTCTGGCAACATAGGAAAAGTGGTACAAATGTTTCTGTTTTGGCTACATTGTACAATAAGGCAACGTTAAGTCGTCAATGAGAGAAGAACAAGCTGCATTGATCACTGTCTCACAGCTTGTGTAATATCCCCTTCTTTAAACAGTGACTAGTTCATAGTAAGACTAAATCGCCAGTGCCTGTGCTTGTTGCTGCCAAATAGTCGACTCAGTTTTTCCCCCGTTGATCAAGACACTTATGTTGTGTTTCAGATGAACCTTTTTTTAACTGCATTTCAATACGAAAGTTTGCCATTTCCCAATCTGGGAGAATCTTATTTTTTTGTTATGATGCGTCACCGACCAGATGATGATGGCATTATTGAGAGAGTACCGTAGTTCATCTTAGACACTGAGTCGCATAAATAAATTAGCTTCACTTAACTCATGTTTTTTAATATCTTTTTGTGAACACATAGATGAATACAATTTCTTATAAGAATAAAAAGTGAATTTGCGTGAGTGTGTTATTTCAGAAGTATGAGTAATGCTGGTGGGCGGCACGGTGGTGCGGCTGTAGAGCCTTGGCCTCACACTTCTGAGGACCGGGATTCAAATACCGGCCCTGCCTGTGTGTAGTTTGCATGGTCTCCCCGTGCCTGCGTGGGTCTTCTCCGGGCACTTCAGTTTCCACCCAAATCCTGAAAAACGTGCATTAATTGGAGACTCAAAATTCCCCCTAGGTGTGGTTGTGAGTGTGACTGGCTGGAAACCAGTTCAGGGTTTACCCCGCTTCCTGCCCGATGACACCTGGGATTGGCTCCGCCTCTCCCGCGACCCTCGTGAGGATAAGTGGCTCAGAAAATGGATGGATGTCAAGATGGTGCCCTTGGCAATAATCACTACCCAAAGCACTCCAGTTTCCCCCCTCATCCCCAAAACATGCATTAATTGGGCACTCTAAATTGCCCCTAGTTGTCATTGTGCGTGTGAATGTTGTCTGTCTCCACATGCCCTGCAATTAGCTGGGCACGTGGCATTCCCCCGAACCTTGCGAGGATAAGTGGCTCAGAAATGGATGGATGGATGTTTCTTCAAATTTTACCCATGGAGTATTGAAAAGTTATGATTGACGACCTTTGACATACAGAAGAGAGAATTTTTTTTTCCATTTATTCCGAACAAACTGAATTGAGCCCAGCGTCCAGATTGTGTGTGACATCAGCTGCGTTATTTTGCAGATGTAGACTCAACAGATGGACTCGGTCTCTCATGGTCCTTTTGTTTTCACCTTGAAGGATCAAACACAAGTGCCTCTGTTTGAGTAGCTCCACATGTGCTGGGCCACAATCATGTTGTTTAACGTAAAGCAGGTGCAGCCTGGCGGCCAGTCGCGTTGCATAAGCAGCCCTCAGGTGCATCTGCTGGGCCCTGCTCAACATATGGTCTCTTTATTGACGATAAATCAGACAGGGATGTGACCTTGCTCGCCCTCTCCCTTTGATCTCAGTTAGCTCGAATCGGACAAATTTGCCCCTCTAAACAGTTGTGCCGAGGTGAACTGCAAATGCTTTAGTGTTTAGGCTGCTCCAGCAAACTCTTACGAGGGCCTGTTGGGTCTTGTGTTCTGCTCCCGAGGGGACTATGCAGACTGTCTGTGAGACAAAAGTGGGGGAAAGTTACATTGAGCAGACACACCTCAAAGGCTCGCCATGCAGACTTTGGTAATGTGCTCTGACAGTTTGTAGTGATTGATCTGGACCAGTCAAACAATGTGCAAGGCTCCCATGCATATTCTGACAGGTGCTCAGAAGACTCAGAAGCTCCTCAATCGGCTCCTACGATTTTGTTTTGCGCTGAAAATAAAATTGATCAGAATGGATAACACTATTGATAAACGTTTGAAGTGTTGCTGAAGAATTAGGTTGGATTGACACAGCAGGTCACAATAGCCAATTACTGATTATCTGCTAATATTCCTTTATTTTGTCTTCTTGTATTTTTTTCAATTGCTCTAGATCTGATGTTTTTACAGTGAAACTAATATAACCCACATGGACAGGTCAAATAAAGCTAAGCAACTTGTACTGACAAATAAGAGAAATAAAAATAATATAAAATAATCCAAATGATTTAATTATGCACTGACTTTCCCCCCATATGCTCAACACACAAGCAACATCTTACATTGTGGTAGTCCTATGCAATTTTAGTTTACCTTCTTCTCCTTTTGGCTTGTCCTGTTAGTTTACCATATTTACATATTAATGTTCTATTTGTCGCTACTGTACATCATTTGCATCATATGTACATTATGTGGTTCTGCTGTACCACTGCATCATATTTAATGCTCTGTTTCTAATGTCCCTAGTGTAGTTTCATCATAAAGTTTATTCAGAAGAAACAAATGTAGCCCTGAATATTCACGTTGATCGTGAGAGAGAAGTATAACGTGTTGTGCCCTACCCCATCTCACCACCACAGGCTCTCCTTCTTGGACCGGACAGACACAAACATGCACACTGTGAATGCATATTGTTACATAAGTGCAAGGTGTGCTCTGGCAGCACAACCCGTTCTTTGAGTTTGGAAGGAAAATGGCTCTGTTTGACACAAGCAAACCACGATGTTGGCTTTTGCGCACTGAAGCTGCTTGGTGATGTTGATTGACAATTTTTTTTAAATTTTATTTTATTTTTTAAAATCTGTCCTCCTCAATGCAATGTTAATCCGCAGGCTGTTTTACAGTGAGAAAAATAAGTATTTGAACACTGAAAATTTGCAAGTTCTCCCACATTGAAATCATGAAGGGGTTCGACATATTCATCTTACATGCATGTCCACTGTGGGGGTCATAATCTATCCATCCATCAATTTTCTTCACCGTTTATTCTCATGAGGGTCGGGGGGAGTGCTGGAGCCTATCCCAGCTGTCAACTGGCAGGAGGCGGGGTACATCCTGAACTGGTTGCCAGGCAATCACAGGGCACATGGAGACAAACACACTCACAATCACACCTAGGGGCAATTTAGAGTGTCCAATTAATGTTGGATGTTTTTGGAATGTGGGAGGAAACCGGAGTACCCAGAGAAAACCCACGCAGGCACAGGGAGAACATGCAAACTCCACACAGGCGGGTCCGGGATTGAACCTGGGACCTCAGAACTGTGAGGCCAGTGCTTTACCAGCTGATCCAACGTGCCGCCGGTCATAATCTAAAAAAATAAAAGCCGGTAATCACAATGATGATGATTGATTAATTGATTTGTTTTGATTGATTCAAGGATTTTTTTTTTTTAAACAAAATATTTATTTGTATGTTACTGCTGCAAAAGTATTTGAACACCTGCCAATCAGCAAAAATTCTCTTAGTCTGCCTCTAAACCTACACTCCACTTATTTTCTAGAATAGAGACACCTGTTTGAAATCATTCGCTGCATAAA
This sequence comes from Syngnathoides biaculeatus, assembly GCF_019802595.1. NCBI lineage: Eukaryota > Metazoa > Chordata > Actinopteri > Syngnathiformes > Syngnathidae > Syngnathoides > Syngnathoides biaculeatus. The sequence goes on from NC_084641.1 coordinate 18,114,781, forward strand.
GACACCTGTCAAAGCTGAGCGAACCACAATGGATTTAAGCAAGGAGATAATTATTAACTACGAAAATTGGGTGAATGTTTATTTCAGCTCTTGCTAACTCGTATCGTATGGCTAAGTGAACTATTTTGACTAGTCCAAGGTCCATCCATAAAAATATTTAGGTTTCCCATCACTCAACCGACCGTAAATATTCAAAAGCAAATAAAATCGCCGAAGTCTGCATTTTTAATTTATTTTATTTTATTTTATTTATTTTTTTTACACGAAGGGGACATCAGTCTGGACAAGGGAGGTAACCCAGGTCCTGTCTCAAATATTAACCAACCAGGAAGTGATTTTTCTTGCAGTCTGCCTCACGCTATCAGGTATCTTGGCGGACGACGTACCATTTTCTTTCTCACTTATTTTAAACGTTGAATAGATCGTGCGTAATAAGTTGAGAAGGGTGAGCCCTGATTTAACACTCCAGGATGCATTCAAACAAATTGCCCCGGAAGAATTTGGAGATGACATGCTGTCTGAGATGGAAGCACTGCGACTGGGGCAAACACACGGTGGCATCCAATGCGAATGTTCTCATGATTTTGAGACATTACTTTTCGATCCAAATCTTAATATAGTGATTTTTCATTTGAGGAAAAATGCCACTGCTGACCGGTCCAAAATGGGTGCATTTGTCACTATAGTGGCAGCTGTCAAGAAAAAGTCAAGACCTTTCCTTCCCGTTAAAAAAAAAAAAAAAAAAAATGGTGATCTGGGAAACCACTGCCTTTTTAACAGTGCTGGTAGAGGTCGACCAAGCCAGCACCCCATTCCCAAGTTCAGTATCCTAAAGAAGCAACGTATGTTATCCAGGTATGCACGTCAGTGATTTTAAATCAGTATTGGGAAGTTGGAGATATGAAGAAATAAATATTTATATAATTTATAGCTAAAACGTAAGCTACATTAACGCACTGAATATATTTATTGGTAGTATATGGGCCAAAATATTTGCAGAATATCATGGAATGGACCCTTGCAAAAACAAAACAAAAAATTCCTGCCTACCTACCTTCTCATTTTTTTTCAACTGTTGTTACTGGAAACTAAAATATTTTTATGGATGGCCTAAAGAATAAAAATGTAATATAAGCCAGGTGATGTTGTCAAAGGAGTGACTAGCATGAGAAAGTAAAGGCCACAGAAAAAAAAAAAAAAATGGAGAAGCTACTGGAAGATTATCCTCTCAAGTCATTTTGGGTGACTTCGGCATAACATGTTCTACCTTCCCACTTAAGTCCCTCCAATGCCATCACATCATGACCAAAAAAGTAAATGGTACACAATTACATTCCTTTTAAGTTTATTTATTTATTTTTGAGTGTATGTGTCTTTACATTAATTAAAATGGGAATTTACTTTTTGGAGGTTAGGAACAGATTAAATTAATTGACATTATTTCTGATGGAAAAAAATGTTTTGAAGGTTGAACAAATTGGACTTTGAACACTTAAAAAGAATGAATAATATTTGAACTCCGAGGTTGCACTGTACTTATTTCCAGCATAATAATAAATACATTTTTAAAGAAAAAAAATAATACATTGTGATTTCTGTATTTTTTTTTTTTTTTTAAGTGTCTCACAGTGGATATGCATCTAAGATGTTTCAGACCCCTCGATTTCAAAGTGGGAGAACAAAATCGCAGGATTTTCCTCACTGTAATTGAAATTTTGTTCTTGATTTTTGACTTGTAGGTTAGAACAAAATCACCTAAGCAAGGCTGTTCCAGCTTTTTGGTGACACAGCACGTTCTGTGTTGGAAGAGTTTTCACATGGCGTTTGGTTTTGCTAACTATCGTGACTTACCATATAATTCATCATCTTGTAGACTTGCATATGTTATCACCATGGTATAATTGATTAGCTCCACGGTCTAAGTGTGTCTGTGTGTGTGCGCACATTACTTTGTCTTTAAATTCACAGAAAACATTTCGAAAACGCATTCATGAATGATGTCATGTGAGACGTCAAAGAGGAGATTCTGAGACATGACTATTTTAACAGTGATTAACTTCTGTTTTTTGACATTTAAGAATTTTTAGAGTTGCAAGATCTCGCCTGCTCAATTTCTTGCTCTGTGTTGCGAGCAAAGATTTAAGAAATGGTGCTGCACATTCAGTTGTTTATTGAATGGTACAAATAGTCAAATAGTAAATGAAAACACCTCCAAGCAGCTACAATAGGTCAAAACACATGTCCTGACGCTAGGAACCTTGCTAGGCATAAAGCTCTACTTGAGCACAGCCTCACCTTGCACCGTTTAAGCAGTTTTGTTTTGTTGTTCACCTTTTGTTTCCCTTGAAAAGCGTGTCCCTCCTTGCATTACATGCAATGTGTGCAGGCTTCCCTCTGCAGCGTACTTGTTCGGCTTGTTTACAAATGCGTGCGTGCATGTGTGTCTGCATGTGTAAATCATCTCCTCCTCAGAACACAGCAATGATCTCCAAGCAGACTAGTTGCAATGCGAGCCGGTTGCAAATCCGAAACACTGCAGTAGATGTGACAGGAAGTTTTTTTTTCCCCTTTCCCTTAATATTATGGCCGCACCTGCCCATGGGGAAAAATCTTGGCACTACCTACCGATGGGCAGTCTGCGCAGGATACCAGGGCTCAGCTCATTTACAATGGGATATGTGGCCCAATAAAAGGGATCTGGCAACGCCCATGCCTGACGTTGTGTACTTACCCCTTTGAGACACACGTGCAACACGAGTTATTGTTTTTTTGTTTCACCTTGTCCCAATGTGCATATAGTAATTACAGTCTATAAAGACAGTTAATTCTTTACATACGCTTTTATTATATATTTAGAAAACCCAGTGCTGATTTTCTTTATTAATACAGTATGGTAGAGGGGAGGTGTTTTGAGCGGGCTGTAATAGATTAATGGCATTATAATTAATTGTAATGAAGTCAAGGTCAAGGTACCACTGTAATCCAGTTCTTGACTGAACAGAACAAATTGTATGATAGACAACCTCCTAAATTTATCAAGTTAAAAAGAAAAAAAAAGATTCCACCTTAATGGAAAACAGTAGGTAGATGTGCATGACAATAAAATCTTTTTTGGACATGGACATATTCACTTAGAGTTCCTCCAGTATCTTTCTAAATATAACTTCTTGCTCATGGCCTTGCTTAGTCTGGCCCTTCCATTGTGAGTCTGGTTGACTGAAAAGGAGAGGAAGGGAGGGGTCATAGCCATGAAAAAGGGAAAGAGGGTGGAGGTGGTTCTGGCTCATGTGGGTCCAGCAGCACTGTTTAATTTTGTATTGGGCTGTCAGATGGTTTTGACAGCACATAGGCACCAATTAAGACCCAAGATTAAGCGAGAAAGTCTTTTTCAAAAGCTTCTAAAACAGTTTTTCCTCTTTTTATTTCCCCCTTATTTATATTTTCAGTTGGATTTACCCTACTCCTCCTTTGCTCCCCCCTTCTCGTAATCCCCTCAACCCCCACCCACACACACACCTTCCTGTCTCCTCCAAACTGCGATTATACCTGGCTAGACATTGAGAGGAGCGGATTATTAATTAATGAGGTGGGGGTAGATTTTTATCAGCCTGGCGAGGTAGCCAGCTGGACAATTGACAAGCGTGGACACTGAGCACTGTCACATTCATGGAGAAATATTATGGTGAGGTCCTTATCGCATCTTTTCCCGTGATGTCGACTGACTACCTCCTCTTTGACTGGAAGTGGCATAGCCTTACTTCCTGTTTAACTGGTTATAAAGTCTTTGGAGTCACACGTGATGATAGGAAATCACTTTTGGGTATGTTTTTTTTCCCTTTATGTGTTTAAGTCATAGCTTAGTCAGTGTTAGCATGTAATTGGTTGTAAGGAATATTTAGGGGTGTTTATTTCTCCTTTTGTGGAAAATAGCCTAGTAAGACTGGTATGAACTTGAGTCATATGGAGTCAAGTCATTAATTTGATGACTTTAGACTCGACATATTGAAAGACTTGCAAATCGATTTGGATTCAAACAGCATTGACTCATGTCTTCACTTGGATTTGGACCCTTTAACATAGACTAGCTACCTTGACCTAAGCACTGAGAAACCAACACTTTGTAGCAATCTCTTTCTATAGCTCTTTGTGTAACTCACTCCTTTAGCACAAGACAGAAAGTGAAAACATATTGCTGAATGTCATAATGATTATTAAGCAAAGTATCCCGCACCATAATTACTAATGTTTAGTTGGGTTTTTTTAAGGCGTTAATGCCCTATGGGCATAGAGAAATAGGCCAAGACTGTGTGATATTTTTTTATTTCTGTAATCAGAAAAAAAGATTCAACAATTGTTTTTTCTGTCAATATGGTGGTGGTGTGAAAATGAACTTTGAAGTTTATTCTTTTTGCTACCATTTTCTGCTCCTTCATCTGCACTTGCTCTTTGTGGAGTTCTGTTTTCTCGAACAATTGTGACATTTGTCACTGTTTGACGTATGCGTCGGATGCACGCTTCTGTGCATCCATATCACAGTTGGGTCACATATATATCAGGTTTATGCACACATATGAAAGAGTTCTGGGTCGGTTGTGGAGAAAAAATCAAATATGCATCACATTAGGCAAAAAAATTTGGAATAGACCTGCAGTGTGACCTAACATTTGATATATGTTTTGCTGTTACCTCAAAGTGCACGGTCAATGCAGGAAGACCATTGAAGGTGCCGTAGTCCACCAATCCAACCTTTTCTAGTATTTACGATCTAATATTGGCTCAATGTCGCCTCAGTAAACAAAAGAAATATGAATTAAGATCATCCACGCATTCCTGATTTCCAGACATGTTTCTACCAAGACGACTGAAATCAGGTCATTTGAATTTCTCGAGTTTATACACGTCACTAGCGAAGATCTCCGCCTTTCCTTTCCGTTCCCAAGCCAGCATTGTCAATATAACAAACATGTATCCACTCAAAAGTCGGTGTTCTACAAGGAAGCAACCAATTAGAGAAAAGCAATCGTTTAGCCATATATAGACAAAGATACTAAACTGGGTCAAACAAAATAGCTGTAAGAAGGGCCTTTTCTGGGTATGACACACTAACATGTTTTTTTTTTTTAACATGTAATTGACGCTTTTATACTAAGTCCATTTTAAAGTCATTCTATGCAGGTTTAAATAGCAAAATTTTGGGACCTATACCAGTAGTGATGTCAGTGTTGTTGAAAAGATGGACTATCCAGCATGCATGTACACACACACACACACACAGTGTACACAACCACCATGTCAGGAAGTACATGAGAGGGTTCTCCGTTTTATCTCATACATCATCATATATCCCCGCATCCTGACACGGTTGTAGGTGATGGTGGCAGAGGCATCCAAGAGCCCCTGGTGTTTATCAGCCCATCAGTCCTTGAGGTGAGGGATGAGAAGAGGTCACAGGGGTTAGTTGGTGCGGGTGTTGGATCTGTCTGGTCTGAGACAGATCTCCTTAATCCTACAGCCTTCTGCTGCTTTTTGTCTGGGCTCTGAAAAAGCTGCTCCCAGTTCACTTGGATTGTGAACAGTTAACCTGATCTGTGGTCAGCATGCAGAGGTGAAAATCTGATCAGGACAGATGGCTAGAAGGTGGGAGTTTCCAAACCTTTGGGATATTTGACTTGGAAGTTTTTATACGAAGTCTGTAACTGCTTTGAACTTTGTTCCACTTGATTAGTCTTCTGTTGATTTGACATTATTTCTTTCTTTGTTTCATTTTATAATATGCAGGTTTGCCACCACCCCGACTGCCAAGGCCTGAATAACAAAAGCCCCCTTCACCTGTGTGAGTCATGTGACTCGCGCTGCCATTCGGAGAAGAGCAACAACATGCACTTTGACCGGCACCCCAGATTTGACTTACAACCTCAAGGTAGCATACATTATCTACCTTCATGGGACATTAAATCCCCTTTTATTATTTATGTGGAGAGCAAAAGAGTGAAAATGAGCGGTATTGTTTTGATCGCAGTTTTTTGGATCGTTTCTCAGTTAGCAAGATTGTGTAAAAAATACACGAACAATTAGCATACATCTTCATGGAGGGGTGTCTTCTAGCGTGTGTTGAGGAAAAACACATATTACAAATTTGGATACATTTGCTTATTTAAATTTTTCATTTTTGCCATTTGAATCACGACTGATGACAATTTCTGGAGGGAGGGGGAGAGTAGTTAAAAAAAAAACAGTATGTTTAGGAGTGATTTAAAAAATTCATTTTATAGTGGCCTCCACAAAGGAAATTTTAATTTAAGTGGGAGTACAAACAGAAACATAAATCTAGATTTTCTGTTTATTCATGTGATATGATGGGAGCCGACAGGGTAGCTGCTTAGCGCATCTGCTTCAAAAGTTCTGCGGACCGGGGCTCAAATTTCAGCCTCTCCTGTGTGAAGTTTGCATAGTCTCCCTGTGCCTATGTGGGTTTTCTCCGGGTTTGTTAACAGTTAATCCCAAAAATGCTTGCATGATAGGTTTATTGGAGAGTCAAAATTTCCCATGTGAACGTACGCACAAATGGTTGGCTATTTGTAAATACTCTGCGATTGGCTGGCAATCAGTTCAGGGCATACCCCAATTCTCGCCTGAAGATAGCTGGTATAGGTTCCGGCACACCCATGACCCTTGTGAGGATACAGCAGTAAAGAAAATGGATGGATGAATGGTTAGATGAATGGATGAAAAAAACTTCAAATAAAAAATCTTACTGTGAATTGTCTTGTGAGGCAAGTAATTATTTTGATCTCCAATCAGTTTGTAGAACAATTATCCATACATCCATTTTCTCAGCTGCTTATCTTAACAAGGGTTGCGGGAGTGCTGGACTCGGTTGCAGGTGTCAACGGGCAGGAGGCAGTGTACACCTTGAACAGGTTGCCAGCCAATCGCAGAGCAGATGGAGACAGACAACAGTCTCACTCACAATCACACCTAGGGGCAATTTAGTGTCCAATTAATCTTGCATGTTTTTGGGATGGGGGAGCAAACCGGCATGCCCAGAGGAAACCCACACAAGCACGGGGAGAACATGCAATCTCCACACAGGTAGGGCTGGGATTGAACCCCGGTCCTCAGAACTGTAAGGCCAATGCTTTTACAGCTGTTCCATCGCGGTGCCCCAGAACAATTATATTTGCCTAAAAATTGCAAAGCATGACAATGACATTACGGTTGTTATTAGATACAATTAACAAATTCTCTTTTCCCTTCTTTAGCCTCCATCCTGGCTCGGAACGTATCTACACGATCCTGCCCCCCACGCACCAGCGCCCCCTCTGACCTGGAGGAGGAGGATGAGGGGAGCAGTGACCGCGGGTTGGTAACCCTCTTATTACTATTACATATTGGAATTATATAATATTATATATAATATAATTAATTATATAAAAAGTTTTTTTCAATCAAAGTGGCCTTTTTTTCCAGAGAGAAGAAAGCTGGTGGTATGAAGTTGGTTAAGAAGAAACCACGGAGGAGACACACTGATGTAGGTCATCATCCTGACACCCTGACCTCACATGCGCAGCACCAAAAACCCACTTTTGTTTGTTATGCTCCTCGGAGGTGTCTCACAAAGTGTTTAGAGGTTCAAAGCTACAGTGTGCAGGAACCTCTCTGTGCGGGTGCTACTGTATACTACATCATCAGTCTGAGCTTCTGTGTAAACTAACATTGAGTTCTTCCTTCCCTCCTCCAGGACCCCAGCAAAGAGTGCTTCAGTCTCAAATTTGATCTCAACGTGGACATCAACACAGAAATAGTACCTGCTATGAAAAAGAAAACATTGAGGTAAGGTGATACTACTATCATGTTTAATGTCCACAACAATAGGCCAACCTCATGTCCGTCATGTGCTTTTCGTGTCCTGACAAGCTCCTGCAGTGTCAATGACTTAAAGTTCTTTGGTCTGGATTTTTCTGATTTCATCCGTGTTATCTTAGAACAAGCTTGAATAAATTGCACATTTATTTAAATTACATCAGTTTCTTATCATTTGTCTCATGTTGGCAGAGAGGTTCTAGGTCCAGTGTTTGACAGAAACGGCATCGACCTATCACGTGTTGACTTGTTCCTGGATCAGTCCAACACGCCGCTGTCCCTCAACTTTGAAGCCTATCGATTTGGTGGACACTACCTCAAAGTCAAAGGTAAAGATGCAACTGGCGGGTCACGTCTGACACGTGGTCATATTTGGGTATTGGTGGTCAGTTTCGGGTTTTTTGTGGAGCCTAAACTGTCAAAGTGTGTGTGTGTGTGTGTGTCCGTGTGTGTGTGTGTCCATGTGTGTGTCCGTGTCCAAAACCTGCTCTCAGCCAGATCTTCATGAGCTAAAAATGACTTATGACACTGGCGTCAACAATTTTACTTTTTTCATAGAAAGTAAGGAGGTTTTTTTTTTTTTTTTTTTTTTTTTTTAATTCAATGGCAAGTGGTATATTTTACATGCACTCTTATCCGAACTGACCTCACAATGACAAGGGTAATCTGCACTGGCCAGTTTCCGCTCACACCCTTCATCCTGACTAATAGAGGAAAAGATGTGGACTCCTTAAGGCGAATAGAGCTAGCAGTAGAAGTGGAACATGCTCTTCTAATTTACATCTGTACTGCTGACAATTTGGGGTAATGTAAGAAAGATTGTTCTAGCCTTTTAGCCTAGCAGCAAATTCCTGCATGATAAAAGGAGGACAGAGAGGAAAGTGTACCAAAATAAAATCAATCCAGGGTACTGGTTCTTGCAGAGAAAATAAATGCTCCATTTTCCCGTGGGGATCCTCACTCCATTCATTTTACATCATCATGTGTCAACCTGGGCCGTCAAGCTGAAGAAGGAGTCCTATCAGGCCTTTTTGGCCTGTGAGACTCCTGAGGCAGCTGATGGGTACCAGCTGGCCAAGTGGGATGGAGCTTTGGTGGTTGCTGAGGCAAAAACTCTGGCATGGGAGGAGTTTGGGAATGTCACAAAGAACAACCTCCGGACAGCTTGGCGATAATTCTGGTCCACCTTCCGGCATATCGGGAGGGAGAAGCAGTGGACCATCATCAATGTGTATAGTGGAGATGGGGCACTGCTGACCTCAATTCGGGACGTCGTGAATCGGTGGGGAAAAACCTCATCAATTCCACTGACACGCCTTCCCATGAGGAAACACATTTAGAGGTCTCTGAGGCGGGCTCTCCTAACTCTGGAGTTCAGGTCACTGATGTGATTAAAACTACAGGGGGATCACACTCTTCAGCCTACCTGCTAAGGTCTATTCAGGGGTGCTGGAGAGGAGGGTCCATTCGGAAATCAAATCTCAGATTCAGGAGGAGCAGTGTGGTTTTTCGTCCTGGCTGTGGAACAGTGGACCTCTACAGACTCCTCCAGGATGCATAGGAGTTTGCCCAACCAGTCTACATATGTTTTGTGGACTTGGAGAAGGCATTCAACCATTTACCTTGGGGAGTCCTGTGGAGGATGCTTCAAGAGTATGGGGTACCGAACCCCCTGATTTTGGCTGTCCGTTCCTGTACGACCGGTGACAGAGTTTGGTCTGCGTTGCCATAAGTCACACTCATTTTTGGTGAGAGATGGACTCTGCCGCGGTTGCCCTTTGTCACTGATTCTGTTCATAACTTTTATGGACAGAATTTCGTGGCGCAAATGATGCATGTAAGGGGTCCGGTTTGGTGACCCCAGTATTGCATTTCTGCTTTTTGCAGATGATACGTTTCTGTGGCTTTATCAAGGCTTGATCGCCTATTCTCCATGGAGCGGTTCGCAGCTGAGTGTCACTCTCACAATCACACCTACAGGCAATTTAGAGTCTGTAGTTAATGCATATTTTTGGTATGTAGGAGGAAAATTGAGTTCCCGTAGAAAACCCATGCAGGCATGGGGAGAACATGCAAACTCCACACAGGCGGGGACGGAAATTTGAACACCGGTCCTCAGAACTGTGAAACCAACACTCTAACCAGTTGTGCCACCTTGCCACCCAAAAGACTAATATCAAATATTAGTCTGTGAAGTAGTCATTGCTGTAATGGTGAGGTCCCCTCGACGAATGATGGCAGTCTGTTGCATGAAAAAAATAACTAAAGCCAAAGAAAAAGTAAAGGACGGCAAAGTCGTTGTGTTCATGTTTCATTTTTTTCCTGTTTGAAATACTAAACCATGTAGCCTGTGGGTAAAAAAGATGAACAGATGAATTGTTTATCCCGACAATATAATAAATGTTGTGCGTCACACCAATACCACATGGTAGTCTAACGTCCATGTCGTGAAGGCTAGATTGTACTGGTGGTCTTACTAGTCCTCCTTTGTCCTGAAGCACGGCCCGGCAGCGAGTTAAAAGTGGAGCAGGAGGTGAAAGACATGCGATCACTCAGCCTACCCAACATGAAGCCTGCCGGGAGTCACACCCCCTACATCCTCATGCCGGGCACCGAGAGGGTGGAGCACGGATCTCTAGGACGTCGGGAGGGTGCCGATCCGCTGGTGAGTCATCTCACATATACACACCCTTCTCTCCTTTCCATCACTTCACTTTCAATTGTTGCGTTGCCATCATACCATGTGCTGGTGCATCCATGTTGGCAATCCCATCGTGACCTCATTGTACAAGGAATATCGTACTCAGTGGAACACTGGGAATGTGTTTTTGGATTTGTGGTGCCCTTCGTCATACAACGTTGGCCCTTGAATGGCATATGAAGTCCACTTGCCGTTTCAGTGTTGCGTGTTTGCCTGGATAGTCAGGTCATCAAGTCGAAGGGACATAATGATCCTCGTCACACAGGCCAGGAGTTCTACTTCCCGAAGATCAACAACAAGCTTCCACCCCGTCACTTTTGATTAGCTTTAGCATTAAATCGCAAATTACTATACTTTCATAACACTACAGTATTTATTCATGAAAGCTTGGATGTTTAACTTGCTGGCTCACTTGGTAAGAAAAACATCACATCTTGGAAAGTCTTGAAAAAGACAACTGAGGTGCAAATGACCCTGTAAAATTGAACTTGGTGAGATGAAAACCTCGACTATGAGTAGACACCACCAAATTTAATACAAAATTCTTCAAGAATTTAAGGAAAATGCACAAAATTCGGGCACAGTCATAAATGTTTATTGATTTTTTTTTTTTTTTTTTTTCCGTTTTTTTGTTTGTTTTTTTTTTTGTTAATGAGTATTTGCATCAGGAAGGGCACCCGCCATAAAACTGTACCAAACAAATATGTGTTCATCTGAGATGACGCACCGTGACGACCCTTAACGGGACAAGCCGAAAGGAAAAGAAGAAGAAGCATGTCTCTCCCAGTCCTTCCCTTGCAGCCAGTCCCCCCCTGCTGGTTCTCAGAAAGAATACAATAGCTTCAGATGATAGTCTTTAGATGAGCTCATTCAAGAAAGGAATAAACTATCTCACACCAACTGTGTTAAGAGGATAAGTTGACATCATTATTTCCATTTTCAAATACTGTATAGTCTTTATTCAGAAGCATAACAAAATGGCAAAGGAAACTTAACCTGTGTGAAATGCCAATTCAAACTAGTTCTTGCTCGAGTATGTGTTCCATATCCAAGTTCTTGCTAGAGTATGTGTTCCATATCCAATAATGAAGTGCCCGACGCTACTGTGGTTAGCTTCAAGTCTGTTAGCATTGTGGTAGTAACGTAGAGATGACAAAAAAACAAAAAAAAAACGGGCATAGCACAACTTTGTGCTTGTTCTTATAAAATAAAAAGGCACAATTTCGTGGTGCTTTTATCTTTTTAAAAATTCCAAATGTTTGTATACTCTTCAAACTTGCTGCCACAAAATGATTATATGATTGTTTATATTTGGGAGCAGGACTATATTATTACAGTATATTGTTTGTTTATTGCACAGATAATGATAAAATAGAGCATTCTTTCATTTTCTTTCATTAGATTGTACTTAATCCATGTGAAGAGGTGCGGGGATGTCAGCATTTGTTCTTATTCTGTAGTGGGTGGGGCAGATGCATTTCAAAGCTTGGTGTTGGAAGCTATTTTTAAGCCTCGTGGTTCTAGGCTTCAATGTCCAATGGTGGTTTTTAGAAGAAAGGCGGAAGAAGTGAGCCTCTGGGGTGAGAGGGATCCTTTGGATTCCTCTGGCTTTTCGCATTTATCTGCCAGTGCTGCAAGTCCTTCCTGTCTTCCATGAGATGCATGAAGTGTACGCAAGTGCTGACGTCAGTGTTGCTTTGGGCAAGGAAAAACCATCCAGTATTTCCCTAACAGCTGTAGTGGCAGGTCTGGAACGTTAAGTCAACAGACGCACACAATAATACAAACATCTAGGTTGCTAAGGGATTTTTTTTTTTTAATCTATATCGTGTCACACCTCTTATTGCATCATGGGATGTGTCATTGTTATTGTGTCTGTAAACTTTTGAAGAGTCATAGCTTACTTGACAGCTAGTCATACAGTCAAGTTATTTTAAGAGTGACAGTTGTCAAAATGACTGTTACCTGTAATAATTAAAAACACTATAGTATAATACAGTGTTGCAAAAATTATTTTTTTTTTTGGGGGGGGCATGTTTTCTCCACTCTTTATGACCATCAAACATGTAAACATGAAAGACCGACGTAAACATAATATCCAGTTTTTAAATTTATATATATATAACTATTCAAAGCTACCTGGCCCTGTGCGGAAATGTAATGCCCGCTAAAACTAACCAAGTGATTTTGCCAGACTTAGTACCAACATCTGAAATCAGATGTTCTCAATCTCACATCTTCCTTGCAGAATGGTTTTATTTTAAAAACACCAAAGGGTTTGCGAGCATGGAAATGTTCTTTTTAAAGTTATGCCACAGCATTTCAATTAGATTTAAGGCTGCAGTTTGACTTTCCCACTCCGCCATTCAGAACTTGACTTTCTGGTGTGTTTTTTGATCATTGTCCTGCTGCAAAACCCAAGTGTGCTTCAGGTTAAGTTCACAAAGTGATGACTGAATGTTGTCCATCAGGATTTTCTGGTAAAGAGTAGAAATTATGCTTCCTTCAATTATAGCAACTCTTCCAGGTCACGAAAGAGCTAAGCAGCCACAGACTGTATCACTACTACCACCATGTTTGACCGCTAGTATATACAGTAGTGTTCAAAATAATCGCAGTCCAATCTGACTAATCAGATTAATCCACCTTTTCAGTAAATTTGTTTTTGCTACATGTCAAACAAGCTACCAGTAAGTGAAGTAGGTTCTTAGAAAACCAGCAAGACCCAACATTCATGATATACACACTCTTAAGGCTATGGAATTGAGCAATTTGTTGAAAGGCGTGTTTATTTAAAAAAAAAAAAAAAGCAGCCTGCTGTTGACTTTACAATCTCAAAATTATTTTGTACAAACTTTCTCGTTTCTTGGATTTAGGATTCCTTTAAATCACTAAATTAATATTTACTTTTATCATCACAGTTTTTGGAATAACTGCTTCACAAAAACTGTGCCAAAAAAAGAAACTTACATCTGTGTGGCATGGAGTCAAAAGGTGGCACCTTTCAGCTGTTATTCCACTCCAAGATTCCTTAACGACATTCCACAACTTATTTAAATTTCTTGATTTTGGTTCAGAAACAGAAATTTTTATGTCATCCCATAAATTCTCGATTGGATTAAGTATTGGGCTGGCCACTCACTGACATTAACTTTGTTGGTTTGGAACCAAGACTTTGCATGTTTAATAGTGTGTTTGGGGTCATTTTCTTGTTGAAACAGAAATTTCAAGGGCATGTCCTCTTCAAGACAAAGCAACATGAGCTCTTCAAGAATTTTGACACATGCAAATTGATCCATGATTCCTGGTATGCATGCGATCAATAAGCACGGTGATGCATCTGTAAAGCCTTCTGAGGACTACTTTGCTGTTGTTTAGTTGTTTGCTGCTGTGCTTTGCATTTCAAGGGCCACCACACAAATAGCGTCCTTCACATTTGCGCCATGTTGTTTGTAATTCTTTGAAAAATAGTGTAAGTACGCCTTGAAATAGCAGTTACTGCCATTGTTGTGGAATAATAACAATAAAAAAATGGAGAGAGCACTTAAAATACCTTTTTAAATCATCCATAAAAGAAAAATTCCTGAGAAAAACTATTGATTACTAAAGAACATGCCTATTCTTCTGCCCACTCTCCTACTCACGAAAATATGTTGCATTTTCGTTACTCAAGTTTAGTTTAGGTTTTAGGGCAAAAGACACCATTTGAAATGTAACTATAATTTTGATTCGTCAAGTAAAAAAAAAAAAAAAAAAACTCAGAATTTTGGCCTGCATGACTTAGTGGTGTATATTTTTAACTGCAGCTTTTCAGCCAATCAGAGAAGGGGTTTTACGAGTAGTTGGCCAAATGAAACGATTGGAGACATATGTTAAGAAATGATCAAGTCATGGGTTTCTTATAAGTTTAAGGAATTTTTGACGAGATTTTATAAAGGCAATATCAAACAAAAATGTTCCTCAAAATGCAAATTATTCTCTTCCTACACAAAAAAAGCTATAATCAATAATTTGATTTTCAAAATTCTTGGTGTATTGTACTCAGATTGGAGTAGTCATTCCAACTAGACTCAGCATTTCGAGAGGCTCGCATTTTTGGGAAATCTTGTCACATTGCTATTCAAAACGTCGTATTCCAATAAGAACACCATTCTTTTGCAGTGAATTTGGTATATGTACGAGGGCTAATTTCCAGTTGTCCGGTTCTGAATTGTCCACTGTATTTTTTTTTTCCCCACAAATTCCTCATTCAGTCGCATTTGTCTGCCTTGCTGGGTTTACATCATCAGGGGTCCTCTTAATTCCACCTTTAATTGACAGAATAAATACAAATTTAAAACCTTGTTGGACTATCTGTTATCAAAGTGTAAGGTAGATTGCCTCTACCGTTTTAGTTTTTTGATTGCAAAAAGTATGCCCTAGAACAGATTTTGATGTCAGATGGCCTGCCATTCCAGAACAACATAATTGTTCAATATGTAATTATGACTACCAACTACCTTAAGGACCATTTAAATTAACACACTACCATTGTAATCAGGAAAGCTTAGGTTCTATAATATTCCCATTATTAAAATCTATGTGTAGCACCCAGATCTTTTAGGTTAGAGATTTAATTAACATTAGCTGACTCAAATGACTTTGTAGCTCAAACTATATATGCGTGACTAGCAAGCATATGTATGTTCACCACGTTTATGCACGAACCTAGTTAATGATTTGCTGGCACTAAATCAATGTCTTTAAAGTGTCTACACAGTGAATACCACAGGGGGGTTTACAAGCCACATTTAGCATACCTTTATTTTCCGGCTTTTGGAGAGGCTGGCTCTTACTGTATTATTCCATATTTCCAACAAACATCAGCCTTACTTGAATGTGATATTGTCTCATTTTCCTCTCTCTACCATAAAATACCGTAGATGTAGTAGTAGATGCTTTTATGTTCTCGGTACCACTTTTCAGTGCCCCGAAAGGGATGAAGTTGTATATCTATTTAGTGTTTGCCCATACAGTTAATTGCAGTAACGGAGTCATATAATTTCACTAAATAAAAGAGTGTTACATTGCTTACTTAACTTCTGTAAATACACTTGAGTTATGTGTTATTGTACGGCAAGTATATTTAAAACAGTGGGGAAAACAAAGGAACTCTCCCATTTCTGTTTTATGAGCTTTCGACACAAGTGTGCACATTTCAGGCTGTGACATGACTTTTTATCAAGAAGGGAGGGTGCAAGTATTACAGTCTATAAAATGACCTAACCACTTGGAAACCTTGTGACTTGCAGTAAGCACTTCTTCATTTGGTAGATTGTCCCCTCTATAAAACGTAACCACCAACAATGTTGACGCTTTCACATGCCACCAAGTCTATAAAATAGGAACCCTCAAGTGGTCAGCAAGAACATGGAGGCATTCCTAAAGAAATCTTCCCCCCCCCCCCCCAAAAAAAAAAAAAAGTACTGTTTAGGTTTTTCCTTATAGTCTAGAAAAAAAAATCTGAAGTGTGTTTTAAATTGATTCGGGCTCCTCAAACCTTTGGCACTCTTTTTTTGGTCGCAGTTAAACACCACTGTAGTTTTATTGGAGTAACTTTGGGGGTGGTTACCATTACCTCACAATTATTTTTGAAAAAAGACCCTAAAGGCCTTCAGCTAGTGTGAAGGGTATGTCAAACGAAAGCATGTACTCAGGCACTCAATTCACAGGTATATTGTGTGTAAAGCTATTTCCTCATTGGCTTCCTCTTTCCCAAACTGTGCAATTGGTTCTCGAATCCACTTCATGTTGTTTCTGTAGACTGTTCGATAGCTGACAATTTTTACAATAGAAGTACTGGGTTGCTTGTAGGCTTCCACGGTGTGGTTTTTGCTTGTCAAAGACTGACTGAGTGGCGGTCACGTGTCAACATGACTGTGTTTGAATGACTCGCTCTCAAATGAGATTCTCTTAATACAGTCACTACAGTCTGCTAATGGCGTGACAAGTATCACTGAGGGAGTGGATAAGACAGACTTAGTGTTAACATTGTGCATCTCGTGTTTCACCCCTCAGGGCAATGGCAAAAGTAAGTGATACATCAAAATTGAAAGTCTGGATGGTTTTTTTTTCGCATTACAGAGCAATATCGCTTGGCAGGCTTAAGTATTTTTTTCTAGGATAGTTTTCAAAGTTTTACGCTAATAAGTAAAATTATTTTCAAAGTACATAAACAGTGTGAGATGTTCCTGTTTGGTTGAACCCTTAGTTCAGATCCTAAAACTGTGTTAATTAAATGTTTTAAAATGGAAATTTTTAACGAGTTCATGACATAACAAAACACGTAGATCTAGCAGATGGGATTAAAAGTTGCTGTTTTGTCAACCAGTTCCAATAAAACTGACTTACCTTTTATAGTAGCTGAATTACACCTGCAAAGATCTAGTCTCATCTAGTATACACACTGTTGTGGGCGGAGCAGTAAAAGTGTGTGTATTTTGTGTGTGTTCTGTGGAACAAAAGAGATCTCCTGACGCCTTAAGGTGGAGATGACTGTTTGCGTGCGTGACCTTCGGCCTGTAGCAGTTTGTTCCTGCAGGATCAGGTTGCGTTAAGGCAAGCTACAGTCTCAGTTTGGAACTACTACTCATTTGAGCGCTGTCTCCCTCTGAGAATTATTTTTTTGTGTGATCAAATGGTGCGCTTTGGCCGCCTGTCATCATGGCACAGCTGGGACCTTCTTCAAGTGGAGATCCCAGATTCACCGCCGCCGGACGTTAATCAAGCTTCTGACTGTCAGGTGAGGGGCATCGGTCCTTGCCCGACGTGCCGTTTAAAGATTCAATTACCAGTAGTTATATTTACAGAAGAAGAAATTCAAAAATTGCTATCTCATTGCCTTTTTGCTAAGTTTTCCCTCCATATTACATTGTCACAACCTGTTTCGCACAGACATTCAAAAATGACTGCCATGCCAACCCACTAAAGAGCAATGTCACGTCGCACCTGCCCATCATTTGCTCTTTTTTGGGCTTTTATCTAAGACCAATTTAATTATGGCATATTACTATATTTGAATACAGAATTTCAGTACTGTTTTTCCACTGCCCATAGTAAATGTGCACTTAGCTGGGGAAATGTGACTGGCAACTGTGGAGGTACAGACCCATTAATTAGTAGATTTCCAGGTATTAATCCAAGAACTAATTTGAATATGGTAAAAAAAAAAGTTTCGGAACATGATTGTTATGGAAAAAACCTCTCCACTTGGTAACCCTTTAAAAAAAAAAAATCATCTCCAAAAGCAGTGTTGCCATGTCAAACATTTTTCCCATTAGTTAATTTGTATATTATTTTTTTATTGCTCTCCACATCTGTACCATATAATCAACAATATCCAAATCCAAAAGCATCTGCTGTAGATTGAAGATTATAAATTGTCCGTAGGTATGAATGTGAGTGCAAATGGTTGTTTGTTTCAATGTGCCCTGCAACCAGTTCAGGGTGAACCCCGCCTCTTGCCCAAAGATAGCTGGGATAGGCCCCGGGACACCCGTGACCCTCGTGAGGAGAACCGATACAGAAAATGCATGGATGGATGATAGTACTCTCTTAAGCAGAAATTCTACGTGCACTCATCTGCATAATCCTGTAGTATATCTTGTTATATCTTGTTTTGATGTCTGAGTGAAAGGGGTAGGCGCAAACAAGCCAGGAATCACACTAGCATCTCTTCAACAACTTGTTACCTTTTTTGTGTTTTTGTACTCAGCGGGACTTGAGCAATCCAAACTCCAAGGACTTTTTTACTTTATGTTGCCCCAACTTACTCACTTTAGGTGAACTGGCACTGTTGCTAACACATTTCAACTACTGTAATTCCCGGCCTACAGAGCGCACCTGGTTATAAGCCTTGGTACACAGAAAGAGTTTAACGCTAGTGCCACGTTAACGCTAGCTTAAACTCTTTTTGTGTACCAAGGCTTATAACCAGGTGGGGTAACGCTAGCGCCGCATCACCGCATAAACAGCAGGGTTGAAAGCATGTGAAAAAAGTTGCGGCGTGTAGGCCGGAAATTACGGTACCTAAATTTTTGCATTATGCTTAGAAGATATAACTGTCCTCTTCAACTACAAAAGATTGCTTTATGGGCCCTTTTAGTCTATAAGTTTGGATCTTTTTGGTTGACCAATTACACTGAGGACCTCTTTTGCTTACAAATAGCATCCGCTCTATCAGTTTGCCCTCTTAGTATTTTGCTCGTTGTAATCTGCCAGCCTGTTGAACAATAATTTGGACAGTGTTATGTACATTTTGTTATATAGTGTGCACTGTCTGTTACAAATGATATACATGATCTGTTTTGGTAAATCTTGAATAAGGACTGATGTTCCTGATCAACCAGGTTCTTGTAATCTATGTTGAAGTCCAAAACTGTGCGTGGATCTTGTACCTGATGTTTACATGCTTCAGTAAATCCAGTTCAAAACCCTGTTTTAGATAAACAATAGGACATTTTTGCATGTGACTTTAAATTTCATTTTCAGTCAGGCTAACCCGATGTTTTTTTCTTGTACGTAGACAGTTTGTCACACCTTTTCAATGTGAAGCACGTGTTCACAGCAGGGGGTTTGTCTTCATATCCATTTCCTGGTTATCCACACGTGATGTTTTTGTCCAGGCTGAGGCCAGTGTTGAGTGTGTGTGCTTTGATACTTTCAGGAAGGTCACTGTGTTTTCCCATCGTTAATCAAACCTGTCTGATCAAGGAGAATTGTTATTGGGCTATCCCTTTGCTTATTACCATACAAGCCTGTCCTGTGTGAAGATTTTCACATTTCTTGGCCAAGGTTACTGCCACAAACGGCCATGATAAGATAAAGCTGTGAGCAAGGTTTGATATCATTAACCCGGAAGGTTCCCCCTCAGCTTCCCCACTGTAAATGGAACCTTTGTGGCTGTGTGTGTGTGTGTGTGTCGGGGGTGCAATGTACACTGTATGCAGCTGGGCATGCTTGAAGGTGTAATTCTGGAGACGATACAGGGCAGAATCAGGCTGGTTGGGGGTAAAACTGGTACAATGGAAAAGAGACATTAGCCAGGTGAACAACACCTGGGAATTGTGGAGTGATTGGATTGGTTTATACTGTATTTTGAAATACTGAAAAGAAAATAACGAAAATGGAAATAATCTGTACCAGGGTCGAAATTTAGAGCACATGACAAGTATACAGGTAATGTTTTGAGTAGCATTTGAACATTCTTTGACTAAACAAACTAAATACATTTATATATACAGTGCTTTCCACAAGTATTGGAATGACAAGATCAGTTCCTTCCATTGCACATATTTTGCTTTCAGCTCAAAATACAGGATAAAGCACTTTTGTTGAAGCCACCCATTTTTCAAGTGAACAAAAGTATTGGAACATGTGACTGATGGGTGTTTCTCGTTGCTCAGGTGTTGCCTTTTAGATTGATTGCTTAAACATTAGATACATCCTTTTTTGTCTCTGGGTTTCACCTGTGAAAATTGCATTTGCTGTTAAGCAAACATGAAGACCAATGGCCTGCCTATGGGAGAGAAGCAAACCATTCTGAAGCTGAGAGAAGACCAGAAAATAGATTAGAGCTGTTGGACAAATATTGGGCAATGGCAATGAAAAAATTGGGAAAGCCCTGAAAAAGAAACTACTGGTCTACCATGAAACAGCAGGTCAGCCAAGGGTATCAACATCAGCTGATGACAGAAACTTTGTGAGAGATGTGAGGAAACACCCGACAACAAGAGTCACAGTCAACATCTCTGCCAACTTCCACATAGCAGAGGTGACGGTATCACAATGCACAATACAGACTTCAAGTGACGAAATATACAGGCCGTACCATAAGATGTAAACCACTCATCAGCAAAAAGACATGGAAGGCCAGATTGGATGTTGCAAAGAAGTACAGAGATGTGCCACAAATGTTTTGCAACAAAGTTTTAATGGACTGATAAGACCAAGATTAACCTCTACCAAAGTGATGGAAAGACCAAGCATTCACTTTTTGCATGTTCTCCCCCTTCCTTTTTGTGTTTTCTGGATACTTTGGTTTCCTTCCATATCCCAAAAAACATACATGATGGGTTAATTGAAGACTTTAAATTGCTGGTAGGTGTGAGTGTGAATGGTCCTTTATGTATGCCCTGCAATTGAGTAGGGACCAGTTCAGGGTGTACCCTGCCTAGCCCGAAAATAGCTGAGATAAGCTCCATATTCCTGCGACACTAGTGAGGATAATCGGAATGGAAAATGAATGTATTTACAAAAAAAGCATCCAAATTAATTGAGTGAAGCTTCATCATGTAACAAGACATCGGCCCAAAACACACTTCCACCACCACAAAGGACTATCAGGGGGGGGAAATTGGAAGAACTTAGTCTGGCCAAGTCAATCACCATTTTACTTCTTGAAGAGAAAGGGGAAAACCCCCCAGAAACAAACAACAACTGACCTGGAAAAGCATTTAAAAAAAGAATGCAACAGTCTGAAGTCAATGGTTTGCACGATTGATGCAGTGATTGTGAGCAAGGGTGATGCCACCAAATATGAAATATCAATCACTTTGTTAATTTAACAGTCTGTTGCAATATTTTTGCCCACTTGTAAAGTTGTTTGCGTCAATCAAAAGGTGTTCTGTCCCGAGTTGTTTAACATATCCATCAGTACTATTAAATATAAATGGAATTCTAAACATTTGATCTGAAATCCAAATGTCTTCAGTCCACAACAAACCAAAGGAATTGACCTTGCTATTCCAATTCGTTTGGAAGGGGACTTTATATTAAATATTTATCACTCTCCCCATGAGCATATGATCGTTGAGAATCTTCCTCCAACAAATTGTATTTCAGCATTATTAAATAGGATGTACTGTATTTGTGTTTTCACCAGAAAATGTTGATACATTTCTGGACGAATTCCTAACTGCAGGAGTTGAAATTGTCAAGAAATAAAGAATTTTATCGGAAGAATCGTTGAATCATCTAATCAGGCAGTCGTCATGGAAACATCAGACCCACTGCAGGAAACCTCTTTGGTCGATATGATGTCAAGATGAACATCCAGTACTCAAAAATCTGGTTTAAAATGGAAGTTTGCGTCATCATTGTTGGTACAATAGCACTTTAAGCTGTTGCCTTGAAGCTCTGCCTCCAAATATTCAAATGGCGTTCTTGTTTTCGGAGGGAGGTGAGGGGGCAGGGGCGTGCTGCCTTCCCTCCTCTTTCCTGGCCAACACAATGAGGCAGGATCCTCCTGGTTGCTATGACTTCAGGCCAGTGTCCGCATGATATGCAAGCAGTGAAGATCTTCGCAACGCTGCCTGCGTGTCCCTATTTTCAGGACAGGAAAAAAATTCCTCTTAGAAACACAGTTACAGCCACTCCAACCAGGTCCTGGACCTTAGCGAGGCGAGCCGAGTGGATGCAGGACAGTGTTTAAAAAGGGAAAACTGAAGAGCGCGCATGCTGATTCCAGAATGGGCTGCGATCCCTGAGTCCATATGAGAGACCAGCATGGTGTTTGGTACTTTTGACATGCCTCTGGCTTCAATGGTGAGTGTAAAAGGAAGCTAATTACAACTTCCTTAATCTCATTTTTCTTTTGGGGGGAAAAAAAAAATTGTTTGCATAGTTATCTGAAATTCAAGGATGAACCCTGAACCCACAAAAAATCAATAGATTGTATTTAGTTTTACAGTCAGGTGAAGGAGAGCAGCATTTCCTGTATTCTTCGAATGGTTATTGCTGTTGCTGAGAGAATTATTATAAATAATATAAATACAAGTTAAAGTCACAACTTTTTGTCCACAGGATTACATTTTACCATGGAGTCCTTTTTAAAACATAAAATAAAAACAAATAAATAATTAGATATATAGATGTGTGTGTGTGTGTGTGTGTGTGTGTACATATATATATATATATATATGAGTTTGTTTTCAAAACGCGACAGGCATTTTTTCAGATTTACGAAACTCGCGCCAAAATTATCCAGCTCCGAATGGTAGTTATCGGGATACTCTGATTTTTGTTAAAAGTGCGACATATCGTTCTATATCAGCCAAGGAAGATCGCGTTTCATTTCAAAATGCGACACATCGAGATCTTATTTAGAGCAAAATGCGACATAATTTCGTTCAATCAGCGTGCGCTGCTGAAGCAAGCAGCATCCAATCAGAATTCGTCTAGAGGGAAGTTCCGGTATCTTCCACATCATCATCCAAAATGGCCGTGCCCACGTTTGAGAGAGATGCTAATGCCGAGTTTGATTTTACAGCTATAAATAGAATCAAAAGAAAGCAGACTCATTGAGTCAGATTTCAAACAGTGAATTTGTGAGTTTGAAACTGATTTCATTTTGGAGATGTGTGTATGAGATCGACTACCTATTTTTTTTCTGCTGGTATCCCTCGCAACCCATATTAACCTTGGTAGACTGGTTTGAGGCAGTTTACTTTCTCAATGATCTCCCGTCAACTTATAAACAAAATTAATCAACTGAGTGACACAATGCCTGCAGATGTCGGATTGCAGAATCGCATACAGATACACAAAATTACAATGATGTAAACTCAGCCTTTCCAAGACCTCATACTGAACAAACAAACAGTTTCTAAATAACTGAAATACACCTTCTTAAAAGAAATTCCATTTTTTTCATCTCCTTTTTCAACATCTGACATTAGTGAGCTAATTGTGAAAATTGTGACTGGTTACTGACCCTTATTTCTGATACCTAACTCTCTAAATGTGGTGGTCATGGTCTTAAATATTAGTTTAAAATGCTTGAAATGTTGAAAGGCAAATAGTTTTCATGATTGCCTATCAAAAGCAACTGATTTAAAAAAAAAAAAAAAATACAGCTGCTCCTGAAGGTTTAAGTTGAAATTTGGATATGTCTCACTTTGCCAAGAATAGAATGTTTGGATATGTCTCACTTTGGAGAAAAATGAAATTTGTCATCAAAAAAACTCGGTGAATATTAAAGCCAATATTTTTTTGTAGGATGGTGTTTAGTTACTTTTTAGCATCTCTTTCCATTCCCCAATAGTTAGAAACATAAATTTAGTTGATTGTTTTCACTTCAATACCAAGCCCTTTTCTCAAAATGAAAAAAACGGATATGTCTCATTTTGAAAACAAACTCTTCATATATATATATATATATATATATATATATATATATATATGTGTGTGTGTGTGTGTGTGTGTGTGTGTGTATGTATGTATATAATTTGATAAGGAAGGGTTTTTTTGACAGTATTTGTATCTTGTGTTTTTGTTTTATCATTGGTGGGTTTTTTTGTTGTTTTTTTTGTAATGAATTCACGCCATAAACTGTAAAACACTATGATAGTCACAATACATGTGATGCTACTTTATATTACATGTACCAGAGGAACCAGCTACTGGCAAAAAAAATGATAATTTTCATAATCACTTGAATATACTTCATCATTCATTATGAATGATTGCTTTGGTAAGAGGTTGTTTGGGTGTTGTTTCAATGATTTTCTTTGAAACACATGGCCAAGCCAATATAGTTTTTATCATTTTTTATCAATTGTCTTGTGTAAACGTTAGTCCCCAGTGATATTGGTCATGGTCTTGAAACCTCAGTTGGTTAATGTACAGCGCCCCTCCTGGGTCCATAACCTGACCATAACCGTTTAGCCAATCACCTTCAAGTACAAACTCGTCGCTGGTGTTTGTTTGAATCTGCAAAGGAATTCGTTTGCAATTGTCGACGTGTTCCGTTGGCGGTGTCAATGTCCTGGAATGCGAGTTCCTGAGAACTAAATTTCAAAGGTGTGGGGGGATTTCTCCTTACCTCCACACCGGCAGATTCCTCATCACTGACAGTGTGGTGTTAAAAAACAAGTGCTTCCTCAGATACGGCAGCAGCCCCGTTTGTTTGCTTTCTTGGTGCTCGTGAAGTGAAGGGTAATACTGCAGGGCATGCTGACAGGGTAACAATGGTGGTGGTGGTGGTGAGGTGGGGGGGGGGGGTTGTCAATGGTCAGTCTTGGAATGGAGCAACCTTTCTGTGATGTAATGAGCATTCACTGTGAGGAAGTGGACGTCCTTCCTTCTCCTGTTTATGTCTGACTGCTTTAATGGTCCTGCTGATGTCATATCTATTGCCAAATTCCCCTGATGAATTCCTGTTTGCGTGCCCCCTTTGTATAGTTCCCTCTTTCCATTTACCCATCTGGAACTTTTGTTTTCCCAGGAAATGAAGAAGTCACTGATACTTCTTTCATTTTCATTTATCACTATCCCATGACCACCACGTACTGTTTCAGATAGCTATATTTTATAAAAATACAACACTGCAGCTGTTCGTGGATGGAATCGGCACTAAAAAAAGAAAATATTTCTTTCCACCATGTTGTATGCATAATGTCTTGAAATGACCTGAATGTACATACGGTAGATTTGCTATTTTTAATAATGGCATGTTATGGTGAGCAGATACTGAGTTTTTCGTGCTTCTGACAGCTTTTAATGATGGGTTGCAAGCTAAAACAAGTTTACTCTGATCACTAATCAACACCTATTTTTTTTTAACTGTATCCATCAACCAATTGTGGTATACATTTAAGTTCTCATCACTTGGTTGATTAAAACAAAGGAACACAGAGTGTCTCTTCTCCTGACCATGTTGAGTCTTTGCTCTTTCTCCCCCAAAAAGTTTTTTTCCCCCGGGTGTTTGATGGACACTTCTGCAGGATATGTTTTAAAGCACAGCATAATGAAACTGGTATTAGTCATTTGATAATTAGGCAATTTGAACAAAACAGAGGTGAATAACGTTCATATTCAATGTTAAAAACTGTAAATTGTCAAACAGTGGACATGATGTTTTCATTGTAAAGTGATGTTCTTTGACTACTTTCTCCTTGCTAAATTTTGTCCTCTCCAATCCTGCAGGGTCAGTCACGGCGGAGGAAGAACATGACTGAGTTTCTGGGAGAGACAAACATTCCCACACCGGATACGCTCGGGCAAATGGGTGGCTCGCTCCCTGGCATCGGCTCCGGTCCTGACAGCTGGAAGAACCGAGCCGCCAGCCGCTTCAGTGGGTTCTTCAGCTCCAACGCAGCGGCGGCATCTTTCGGCAAGGTAAGCCTAAAGGCTTCTTCTTCATTTAATAGCAGCGTCTTGTTAGCCACAACTTAAAAAAATAAAATAACCGAACAAGTTATGCACGTGACAACTTCCTGTTTGGCTCAAGTGGCCAGACGTACTGAAGAGAGAAGATTACAACAAAACAGTAGTAAAGCAACAGTGGGAGGAGGTCAGAGGTGCGGCTGGTGAGATCATTTCCCTCCAAATCTTGTTGGCTCAGATAATTTCCTGCAAGCACCATTGGAAATGAGTTGTCAAAGGGAATGTTCCATACTGCTTCTCCTTACATTAAAAAAATGGAAACTTTTGCACTGGTTATTTTCTCTAGCACAGTTATTTTAATCAGTTATGGGTCATTGTGTTAATCAGTTAAAATTACAGGCATTAAAAAAAAGAAGTTATTACTAATAATGTGGTTTCCCTTCATATTACGAGATCTTTCTTCACGAGTGCCTTTTGCTGGCTCAAGGCATGTATTGATCACATTTTAATTCTTGCTAGCTAAAACTGTGAAAACTGACAGCAATTTTCACAATGCTTTGTTTGTGGCACAAGAGTATTGTGAGTAATACTTTGAGTGTAATAAATAGTAAATACAGGATACAGTTCAGAGCATCTCATCTCATGCTGCTACTAGAATAAAGTTTAACTATTTCAAGATTAAAGCAGTAATTTTGTGAGAATAAAGTTGTCACATAATTAGCAGACGTGTATACTGTTGGATGATGATTGTTGAGGATATTGTCAAGTGACCTTTTGGTATCTTTCAAAAGCAGTCAAGTTAATGTTTGACAAATCAGCACTCTTGTCAGAGTTAACAGTTTGATGCAATTGTGTTTTTTCCCCCGAGAAATAGACAAACTGAAACCAGAAGTGTTTTTAACAACTGTTTAACAAGCTTACACCTGATCACACCAGTATGGCACATTGCTACAGAGGGACAACAACTGCTTGTCTCAGCACAGGTTTTAAATTTTATTGTTTTTCTTTTTGGTCTGGCCCGAGAACTCCATTGTTGATAGGGTCAAATTTGTAAATATTTTGAATTTAAGATTGAACAATAACTATTTGGAAATAGAAGTGTTTGGCAACCTTAAAAGTAGTAAAGCTTTATTGCTTTGTTATTATTATTATTGTTTTGCCCTTGTGAGTTCACATACCACACCGTGACAGATGGGGCACACTATCTGTCAGTCACCTGTCAGGGGTGGGTGTGTGTCTATTCACCCTCTCCAGCCACTTTAAGCTCTCCAGGGCCAGAGATCCTCCAATGGGTTCTGGACCTTTTGCACCTCTCAATTTGCCCCCAACCACACGCAGTCTTTTGATCAAATGTGTATCTATGACCCCCGGTCCTTCTCCTCTTCCATTTGACATCCCTGCCTTGAAGCTCATTGTTACAAGGTTCTTCCGTGCACACAACTCGTTTTCACAATTTCAACGTGGTCCCGGCCTTGTCATCTTCCATTTTAACAGCGTTGAACTGTGTGCCCAACAGGAAGTTGACCGACTGGAACAGCTCCACAGCAAGCTGCATTCGTACACTTTGTTCGGACTGCCCAAAGTGCCACCGCAGCTCTCCTTCCATCAGGACTCCTGGGAGGAGGAGGACGAGCAGGAGCCCGACCTGGTCCTGGAAGACAGCTGGCAGATATTGCTGGACAACGTTGAGGTAATCCAAACAAATCCAAACAAATCCAAACATGGTGAACAGATGTAACATTACCAAATCACTCTGTCAGGGAGAACCAATATTTTCAGCCAAACCTCTTGACATCCTACCTATTTGTAATAATGCTATTTCAGAAATTAGCTTGTCCTGTTGACATGAATGACATTTGTTATGAACTCAGCAAAGGGAGTTAAGTTTTAATGAGCACGCATTTTGTTTCATTTGACCTTCGTTGGGAACGTCACATCTACGATTATTTCACCCTGGGTTGTTACTCACCAGGAGGTATTCTTTTTTTATTTTGGTGAGATTACACACATTGATGACACACCAAAAAAATCCATTCATCCTTTTTACTTCGGGCTTCTTCGTGTTATTCAGGGTCAAAGGCTCAAGTCTACCTCAGATGACTTTTGGGTTTCAGGCAGGTTACACCATGGACTGTTTGCATGTTCAGCCCAGGGCACGTAAAAACAAGGATTCACATTCACACCTGTGCACAATTTTATACTCTTCACCAAACATGCATGCTTTTGGAATGTGGGAGAAAGCCAAAGTACCCAGAGAAAACCCATGTAAGTGTGGGGATAACATAGACCTGCCACACAAGGGCACTTGCTATGATTACAATCGATAACCTCTCAATTGTTGGGCTGATGTGGGAGCCACTATTTACTGCGCTGCCGCCATCATGAAAAAGTAAATAGTTAAACTTAATGTTACGTGCATGATACTATGTTGTTTACCAAGTTCTTTCCTTTGTCACGCCCATCATTTTTTCTATTACATGTTCAAATATTCACAAGTCTCATAACAACTATACACGTAAACAGACAATATCCTGACGGAAAATGTACACCTTGCTCTGCTCCTCTTTCGTACAATGCGTTTGGATCATTGGGTGACAACTGAACAGTGGTGTCACCCAAAAAGAGATTATTAATCTGTAAATCCATATTTTAAACCAAAAATGTAACCCAAACCCTTATAGAGCTCGTGCACCTACATCATCGAAATCACGTGACTGGCCATATTGCTGGTCAAACAAAGCATTGTTCATTGCTATGTCCGTTGAGACCAAACGAAAATATGTCTGATACGACGATGGCCAGAGTTTTGTCCGATACCTTTAAACATTTAGAAGGTGATAATAAACGAAGGTACATAATAAAATGAGAGATACTTGGCATATAGGACCCATATTTAATCCAGAAGTCGATGTTTTCGCCGATAAGAAAGTGGACAGTTAACCTGCTTCCGGTTGTCTTGGACAACTGGCTCGAGACATGTATCTGGTGAGTAAATTGTCGAGATTTACACAGAAGACTTTGAAAGCGTATAAAAAGTCTGGACACATACAAATACATCATTGCTGAATCTGTAGTCATCAGGAATAAATCCCACATAGTGATGGAGCCACTCAGATTTTTTTCAACACAAATACCAATATTGAAATAAATGACGCCTGGTTTTACACAAACTCACATTCAATAACTATGATTGGGGGGGAAGAAAAAAAAAAAAAAAGAGGACAGTGAGTGGGCTCCTCCGTACACTGAAGCGTATTGCTGCCACACGTAAACCTCTCTGCGACAGATGACTTATTTTCTGTTTTTAAATACGCATTGTTCTCAAATGAATCCATTTGACATTATAGATACTAATTGTTAATTTGAGATTAAGAATAATTTCCAACTGAAATAAAGTGATCACTACACAGGCGTGTGTATTTGGTTGGGCACCATCCATCACGTTTAATTGCCGAAATCACCGATCTTTTCTGGTCTTTTCAGCTGGTATTCGATAGAATGATGTCTTTGAATATCTGTCTAGTCTTTTGTGACAACCAACATCACAACAGATCTCGGGTATTGTAAATATTCTCCTCCGGTTCAATGTCGAGCAGCTCTGTTTGACCGGCAATATGGCGTCGTGAAAATGGTGACGTCACGTACATGAGCTCTATAGGAAACCACTTGGGAAGAAGCTCATGGCATTTTAAATACTTGGACATTTACTGTAGACAGTATTTGTCATGGGGGAAAAAAAAAACGTACTTGTAGGAAAAAAAGTAAAAAACACCGAATGGATTTTCTGCAATCTAACGCAATTAAAATTCAAGAAAAAAATCCCAATAGGTGAATTTGAGTGCTGAATTTCAAATATGCAGTGGTCAATTCTACTGTCGTGCTTCCTCATTTGACTACATGTACTTCCTTATGGTTGAAGTTCTCTGAATCTCCAGAATGATGTTTTGCACTGCTCTTGATTGCAAGTGAATGACTAACCAAGACGGCTAAACAGAGCATTTATTACTTTGCTAATATGCCTGTAGAGTGATTACATAGATTCCTGTAAATTTACACTGTCCATTTTGTGAACTTTACTCATGCTCAAACCTGTTTTGACTCACGTGTGTGTTGGCTTGTTTGTTTGTTGCTTTGTTTGTTTTAGACTTTGACAAGGAGACAGTTCCACCAGCAAGAGGCTATATGGGAACTGCTGCACACTGAGGCCACCTACATTAAAAAACTCAGAGTCATCACTGATGTAGGTCCAACAGAACAGAGACACTGCACAGACACACAAAGGTCACACAATGATAAACAGCTTTTGTTTGAAGTTGTAAACAATAACATGGCCTTTGTGCTGGAAAACTTACTGAAGCATT
The DNA here is from genome assembly GCF_019802595.1 of Syngnathoides biaculeatus. Lineage (NCBI taxonomy): Eukaryota > Metazoa > Chordata > Actinopteri > Syngnathiformes > Syngnathidae > Syngnathoides > Syngnathoides biaculeatus. Next base: position 18,144,850 of record NC_084641.1, read on the forward strand.
AAGCAATCAAATGGATGCAGATGGTTTGATTTTGACCAATGTTTTGCATTAAATGTTACAGTACTTATATTCTGAGCTTTTCTGCTCTTTATGATAATGTACTGCATGTGACTGGAAATGTATAGACTAATCCCATTTATAGCAAATCCACCCATGGGAATCTGCTCTGCAAAAAAAAAAAAAAAAAAAAGACTTGAGTTCAAGAAACGTCTTATTTAAAAGCAACATTTCTTTTCTTGTAATGGTATTTGCATTGTACATTTTTCACATTTTCTTCAACATATCGGCTGCTTGCAGCGACAGAATACAGTATTTGCTATTTGCTACCAACATCCGCGCCAATTTATCACCCGATAGTGATCACTTGACATGCGGCCTCAGGTCCGATGACAGAACTACAAAGTCGATCATTGAAGCGCGATGTAGTGTGTCGTGGTCCCAAGTGCACGTGTGGACACCCTTATCCTTGAACATGGTGTTCGTTATGGACAATCTGTGGTGAGCACAGAACTCCAATAACAGAACACCTCTTGGGTTCTGATCATGGGGGGGACATTCCTCCCAGTAATGCTTTCACAGGTCTCACTGTCATTGCCCATGTTAGCATGGAAGTCCCTCAGCAGAACGATGGAGTCCCCAGTAAGAGCTCTCTCTACATCTCGTTCGAACCTCGCACACCACGTCGGCCTCCCTCCCTACCAGAGAGGTGACATTCTATATCCCCAGAGTCAGTTTCTGTAGGCTGGGATCGGATCCTGGTGACCTGTGTTCGGGCAAAGAAAATTTAAGTCCATTCATATTGTTCGTCAAAGAGATTTTTGCTTAGGCTGGTCCCACACCAAGGACCTGTTTGCTATGGGTGACCCTACATGGGGTGTGAAGCCCCAGACAACTGACTGAGCTCCTAGGATCATTGGGACATACAAACCAAAGTCCAATAACAAACGATAAGGTGATGGTTTAAGGAGGGGTATAGCTTGAGATTGTTAAAAAAATATATATATATTCAAAATATGCAACGTCAGTGTACATGTCTTCACACACATCTTCAAAAGCGTTACTTTTCATGATCAGAACCTTGCTGTTAAATGGCAAGAATGTATAAATGGTGCAATAACTTTGCCTTTTGAAGTGCACGAGTTGCCAAATTAATGTAAAATGCTTTGTTGATGTTCTTGCAGCTCTTCCTGTCCGGCCTGCTCAACCTTCAGGAGAGTGGCTTACTCACAGAGGTGGAACCCCCACGGCTCTTCAGCAACATCCAGGAAATAGTTCGTCTGCACACGGCCCTCTGGAACCAAGTCATGCTCCCTCTTTTAGACAAGGCCAGGCATGCCCGGGCACTACTTGACCCCACCGACCTTCAGCATGGATTCAGAACAGTAGGTAGCATCTTGGAAAATCTTTTGGCTTAATGCGCCACTGCAATGATTTCACTGAAATGTGTATAACTGTTGAAATAAAATGTATTTGGTTGGTCAAACTAAATCGGGACTGTAAAGAAAAGTGGGCACAGTAAAATTCACTGAGACTGTCCAGCAAATATGTCATTGCATTGACAGCTTCAGCGGGATTGGAGTAAGGATGCAATAGAGCAGCCATCTTGTTTTCCTGATATGTCACAACTGAGATATTGTATCATAAATATCATGACCAAAATCATCACAATTATCAGTTTTATCATCATACAGATATTACTAAAAGAAATGTAAGAATAAAATCAAGTCATACAAACTGCAAAACACTGTTAATAAAGACTTTTATAGCAACATTTATGTGAAACTTGTTGTGCATACACATACTGTAGTTGGTCTTCTTGCATTTCATTCACTCTTAATGGAGCAAACTTGATATTTGAAATATTACGTGGTTTAACAGTATACCATGAATCAACATTTCATTCCAAGTCACATCGATCTCAACCATTTTAAAGTGTTTTTTATTGAGCTGAAAGAAATTGGCAGTGTACTATTTCCCCTCGTCCTTTTTTTCTGTTTTACATGTAATGGGCCATTCACTGCATGTCAGCACATTTTTATCTTTCTGCATCAGCAACTTTCTTCCTTAAGATACCCAAGTCATTGTTCTTATTAATTTTGGGGTCACAGCAGCAAGCAGCATATCTTTCCACTGTCTCTTCTATTCCAGAGAAATTGCCATACTATGGTATTTTGCTGCCAGTTTAAGCATACTGTTAGGCAAACTCATTTAATTAAATGGAAAAATAAAGTTGTCAAAATCGGCCTGAGAGCGGAACCAATCTTTTGAGCTGCATCTTGCAAAGCAGTGTGGAGAAAGAGCTGTACACACCATGTGCCCTGCCTTTTATGATCAGTGCGGGGAAATCAATAAAGCTAAATAACTGTGCCGAGCACACTTCAGCCAATAACTTAACAACCCCTCCATGCATGTGACTACTGTTTGCCTTTGTAAGCGATAGTGTACTGAAAGAGTTGCTGCGTTTGTGTGTTCAGTTTGCGTCCAGATTTAAGCCGTACATCCATTACTGCATGGAGGAGGAAAGCTGTATGGAGAACATGCGCGCACTTCTCAGGGACAATGAGCTCTTCAGGACCTATGTCACCGTGAGTAAATGTGACCTCTTGTTTCACCAGTCTTGCATTGCGTTATGTGTCTCTTTGTGGTGTTGTGTAACAAGTTTCTTGTCTGTTAACAGTGGGGCGAGACACACAAGCAATGTAACCGTCTGAAGTTAGCAGACATGTTGGCAAAGCCTCACCAGCGTCTGACCAAATATCCCCTCCTGCTGAAGAGTGTGCTCAAGAAGACGGACGAGCAGTCGGCCCGAGATGTCATCGGCAGTATGGTAAGGGCCGCACTTATGCACGCGTAATACTTTTATGATTGAAGCAAAGACACCACCCTTCCTAACAATCATGCGTTGCGCTTGACCTCAAGGTGGCCTCAGTGGAGGGCTTCATTGACAGCGTCAACTCACACATGCGACAGCGGCAGGAGCAACAGAGGCTGGCAACCATTTCTGCCCGCATTGAGTCCTACGAAGCAGTAGAGGGCAGTAGTGAGGAGGTAGAAAAGGTGAGATAAGTTGTAAAGAACCCAGCGCAGTCAAGTATTTGGTGAAAGACTTGAATTATTGTTTCAACACTAAACTCAACCAGTTGCTTCAACCCAGTCTGAGGAATTGTGATTCTACTGTTAATAGTTCATTGTACATACAGGTGAAGTCTAGAGTTTGCCCTTACTGAATTTGATCACTGGGGAAGAAAATGGGAAATGGGGAAAAAAAAATTTCCTAATTGTCAGTTAGTTTGTACCCCACTTTATGTACCCTTTCTACAATTCTAACAATGACACAACATTGAGTCAACTACAAATATTACAAAGCATTTACTGTCAAAAGACATTGAAGAATAAATGTAAAAATGGGCTTACAATACACATCTTTTATAGCGCAGCATCTATTGACAGTAAACAACTCACCTCAAAACAATTCAACTCATATTTTCCCACTAAGATCCTCAAGGAATTCAACCACTTTGACCTCTTGGCGCCGATGAGAGGAACATCTGCTGAGGAGACTCGACAGCTTCACCTAGAGGGTGCTCTGAGGATGAAGGAGGGCAAAGATAGCCGGGTAACGCCAATTTCCTTGTACTTTCAATCTTTCCGCCCCATCATTTTAAATGCTATCTATCCCTGTGTCATACATAGATGGACGTCTACTGCTTCCTTTTTACCGATGTGTTGCTCATCACCAAGCCCGTGAAGAGAGTAGAGAAGGTTAAAATCATCAGGCAGCCTCTCCTCATCCACAACATCGTCTGCAAGGAGTTGAAAGACACAGGTGAGATGCGACAGATTGTGAGGGACGACAAATGTCTTCACCATTTTAAATGAGACTAGTGGGCTCTGAAAAAAAAACATTTATCTATAGTGTATTCTCTTATAAATAGACACAATGTTTCTATGTAGTGCTGAAAGAAATTATGACCACAAAATTATTCACGAATATTTACAACACACATGCAGGGTACCTGTCAGGGTGGCTACCCTTCAGTCTATAGGGTTGCCACAGCCACCCCTGAGATTTTGCATGTTCTCCCACTTTGAAATCATGCAGGGGTCTTAAATTTTTTATCTTGATTGCATGCCCACTGTGAGAGGGGCAATCTAAAAAAAAAAAAAAAAAATCAGGAAATCACAATGTATGATTTTTTTTTTTTTTTTTTTAAGAATTTGTATGTTCCTGCTGCAAATAATTGTAAACCTGCCAATCAGCAAAAATTCTGGCCCTCAAAGACATGTTAATCCGCCTTTAAAAAGTCAACCTACATTCCACTTATTCTTCCAAAGTAGAAGCACCTGTTCGAGATTGTTAGCTGCATAAAGAAATTTGTCCAGCCCACACAATCACTAAGACGCCAACTACTAACATAGCTGAGACCAAAGAGCTGACAAAGACACCAAAGACAAAACCCAGGAAAACCAAAGAGTGGCTCCGTAAGAAGCATATCAAGGTTCTGGTCTCCAGACCTAACCCCAATAGAAAATCTTTGGAGGGAGCTGAAACTCTGTGTTTCTCAGCAACAGCCCATAAACCTGTCTGATCTAGAGAAGATCTGTGTGGAGGAGTGGGCCAAAATCCCTGCTGCAGTGTGTGTAAACCTGGTGAACCTACAGGAAACGTTTGACCTCTGTAATTGCAAACAAAGGCTACTGTCCCAAATATTTACCCATTCATGGGCAGGGAGGCAATTTTTTGCCTTAATGAGGTAAAAGTCTCCTAACAGGCCATAATCAAGGAAATAACACTTCTTTTTTCGTTTATGGTTAAGTTATATGATAACTTGAGGCAGCCATGTTGGGTCAGGAAGGAAAGGGAAATAACTCCGTGCTATCTTTGACCGATGAGTTATCCTCTCCTGATACCAAAATATGGCTTCAGATTAAAACACTTAAATATTTTGATATACTGAAGGATATAATGCGTGAAAATCACGATTTCCCAAAAATGGGATGCTGCCCACGAATGGGTTAACATTGATTTTCAAATCAAATACTTAACTTGGAGCAGTAACATACAAATAAATTATTTTTAAAAATCATCCGTTGTGATTTCTGGATTATTTTTTTTTATTTTTTATTTTTTTTACATTGTCTATCACAGTAGGCATGCACTTATGATGAACATTTTATCTGCCTCCATTATTTCAAACTGGGAGAACATGAAAAATTGCTCGGTATTTAAATCCCTGTACTTTCCTCACTGTATGTAGTACAATGAGACCTGCACATATCAGCATGAATTTCACATCATTTATGAAGATGGAGGTCTGTTGTCAATTCAGCAAAGGAGTTTGGAGTGTTTTTATATGTTTATTAAAGCTCTGTGGTATCCCTGATGATAATCCAACAAATTAACATCCTGCTCCTCTCATCTCTGAAGGTTCCTTCATCATCATCTACCTCAATGAGTTCAGGAGCGCAGTGGCCGCCTACACGTTCCAAGCCAACAGCGCCTCTCAGGGGCGAAGCTGGATGGAAGCAATCTGCAATGTCCAGGTTTGACTGTCGGCATCTCTTCCAGCAGGCAACGGCGAGGTGGCGTTGCTTCGTCTAACTTGCGCTTTACACGACAGAACCAACTCCAGAGACTTCGCTCCGAGGAAGTGATCCGGTTGCAGAATTCTCTGACGAGTTGCACGGACGGTGAAGAGGAGCGGGATGAGGAAGAGGAAGACGAGAGCAGCAACTCCAACACAAGCTCACCTTGTCTCAGACACAAAGATCGGCATAATTTAAGGTAATGGTTGACTGACGGAAGGTACAGGTGTACATGAAATATGCTGTGACACAAGGTTGACCCAGCCTAAAAAAAATTTTTGTAAACATAGAAGCCAAATAGTCTACAGTGAATCTGACATTTTTTTTTTTTTCCTGTTAACTTTCAGTCAGTCGGATGGTTCCACTGAGACGTTGTCAGTGATGGAAGTCGATGAGCCGTCTGATTCGCAAGCGTCTTCCGCTGCTAGCGTTAGCCTGGAGAGACACGCCGACACACCCGCTGGCATCGCCACCCCGTCTGAAGTTGAGTGCCCCTCAGGTCTCCACAGGACCTCCTCCGGTGCTTATTGTGAGCTGGATCAAGAGACGGAACCTGAAGGCGAGGAGCTGGATCCTCAGTGTCGCTCTCTCTCCATGGACAGCGCATACGGTACGCTATCACCGGAGTCGCTGCTCAGAGAACTTCGGCCTCCGCAAACTGAAGAAGTGGGTGCTGAGGAAGATGTGGATGAGGAGGAGGAGGAAGATGTGGAGGAGGGGGAGGATTCTGCCTCACTCGGCTCACAGTTGTCAGTGGCCCAGCTGTGCAAACCTCGACGGAGGGCTCCTGTGCAGTCAAGGCTCCACTGCCTCCAGAAGCTGTCCACTCTGGTCTTATCTCGTTCTGAGGACAACCTCTTGCAGCGCCTCCATGCCAAAACGCTGCCCTCGCACAACCGCGCCAACCCACAGCACACGGACGCGTCCTCGCTGGCGCACAGCAAGAGCCTGTCGGAGCTCGCCAGCAACAGCGCCGACTCCTTCCCCGTCGACCTCCGCCTAGACGTACTCGACCAAGGCGGTTCTCACATCACGGTGGCGAAAGATGAAAGGAAGTCCGAGGCAGCGGCCGCCGGTGATGTGGGAGAAACGTCGCTCATAGCGAGGACAACACCGCCCCAACAGCACAAGAAACTGACGCTAGCACAGCTCTATCGAATACGCACCACTCTGGTCCTCAACTCTACGCTCACCGCATCGTAAGTGCCCTCATTTGCACAGATAGCTTCACCTGTCACAAAAAGTTGGAAATACTGTATTTTGTGTTTTGTGTTTTGGGCTAAAATTCCAAGATATAAGTACTAGGGCTGGGGTGGCCAACCAGTCAGCAATCAAGAGCCACATTTTTCACATGAACATTATTCCCTCCTCACACACATGCCTTTGCTCAGACATATTTATTTTAAATGTCACAAACCAACATGATGACAAAAATCAACTCCTCCAGAGTGCCAAGACCAAATAATGAAAATTGTGTGCTCTTTGTCACACAGACAATCTACCACTTCAAACAAGTCCGCATACATAAGTGCAATACATAAATAAATAAAAATAGTATTTTTTTTTTTTACTCTTGACTTTAATTAATGAGACGTTTTACATTGCTTTCCTTGAAAAATCTTCAAATCAGGCTTGTAATTTCATTGTTGCCACTTGAAGCAGTTCATTCACGTGATTGTCTGTCAGAATCGATTGAAGATTTTCCAAAGTGACCAACTTGTGACTGCGAAGGTCAGTTCCTTTCAAAAATTCCAGGTCGATGTTAGCGTAGAGTGAGCTGAAGGCTCGCTGAAGAATTTGAAGCTTTGAAATGCGATAGACATCTGACACAAAAGGCAGAGTGGCTTGCTGTTGCGTTCAACAAAAAAAGTATGAACCCTTCCTCTCTGGTGGGGGGAACAAAATGTCCAATGTTCATCCACACATTTTTGTTTAGCTGTCATATTTTGCAAGCGAATTTGACAATTTTCTTGAAAGATGGCGATCTGACTGGGAAACTTTTTCCATTCAATGCGCATGCCAGTTTTGCGAAAATACCATAATAAACTCAAGCAAAGCTTGCGAGCAAATACTGTAATGAGCTCAAACACAGCATGCATGCACATTTAAAAAACCTAAACTACGTTATGTTTTCATGCCTTCAGAAGAGCCGTGTGAAAAAGGCAGGGAGTCGAACTGCGGCATCGCCCCGTCTGCACTATGGTGAACTCGTTTGGCCTTTGCAAAATTTGTGTGGAGCCTTTCCTCCAATATATACTTAAAAACAAAGATGCGCACTGTATTGCTACGGTACCATCGACTGACATTGAGGAGCTTCATTTAGACAAAAGTAGTGCTTTGCCACCATCTTGTGGCATCTGTAACAGTTACAGCACAAACGTTTTTTCAAGGTTCAACATACTATATAAACGCGTATCTTGTCAGAGAACAGCTCGGTGTACCATATTTACTGGAATATAGAACAGGTGAGCATGTGAATTCAAAAGTATTAAGGTCAAATAATCTCACCTACAAAGGTGATAGGATAGGCATTTTAGGGTCATCCTGAAATTTCACCCGAAAGCTCTCAAAGCTCTTTTTTTTTGTGTGTAGAATGATCAATTGTAGTACATTTGACTGACTTTCTGGGTTTCTCCCTTCCACAGGGAGGTGTGACCACCAATCTGTTTTTGTTCCTGGAGACACCACTGTACTCTTTTTCTCTGTCTCTGTCTGTTTTCTGTCTCTCGACGCCCCTACCACTCCGGCACTCGCCACCAACGCTGACTTTCAGCCATCCCCCCGTCCCTTCCAAAAGGCTCGTGGGGAGCCGACACCCGAGAGACTTTTTCACTGCTTGCACTTTGCGGAGGATGTAGCACCACATGGGGGCGCCGCTGACTGTCCCTTCGCCTGAGGAGCCGCTGGGGGGTCTTAACCTCTTGAACCAGAGACCCAGAGTGGATGTTGTTGTGACTTTTTGATTTGCTTCAACAAGATGAAAGATAATTGCACATTTGTTTAGGAAAACAAGAAGAATCACTAAGAAGTGAAATTACATTTACATGAGTCCCATGAGAAGTGTGTGTGTGTGCGTGCGTGCGTGCGTGTGCGTGCGTGCATGCACATGCGTGCTTGCGTTTTTGTTCTGACTGATCAATAACCAAAAGTGGGCCACACAACCAAAGACGAGTACATCAGGTTTTTGTCCATGCTGCTGGCATTGTAGTTTCTATTTGGGGTTAATTTCATGGCCCAGCGAGGAGAGGGTTGGGGGGCGGGGGGGGGGGTTCTGGTGGTCATGGACCACAGTCGAAATGCGAGTGACTCTGAGAGCTTTGCTTCACGACAGCGTATGAACAGACAAATGCACGACAGTCACTTGGCTGCGCCTTTTTTGCTGGTGTATTTTTGGCTTTGGGGACATTTGCTTGGGAGGGGGTGTTGAATATTCCGAGTACGCCGGCTCTTCCCAGAAGACAAGACACACTTTGTAACACTTAGCTTTCCAAACCAAATCGGTTTTGTCTATTTACTTTTTTTTTTTTTTTTTTTTTTAGTCATGTCTAATATTTATTTTCTACAAAGGAGTATTAAGGTCTCATAGATGAGAAAAAATATATGCTGTAATGGGAATGAAGTTGTCATGATCAGAAATCAGAACTATTATGAGAGTAAATTAAATAATTTACAAGGAAATGTCGTAAATACAGTATTTAGTCATTTCCACTTGACTTGATCACGTCTCTGGAAAGAGACTTTTGGATGTTCATTTCCAAGACCAATTTAGGACTTTTCCCAACTTTTCAAGTTTGTTCCTGTAATACGGTTTTGTTCATGAGATAATACGAATTGAGTGTAGTATTACTTTTTTCTTTTTTTATAGTACGGCTCAAATGCTCCTTTGTAATTTTACCTGTTATGTTGTATGTATGAATATAAATAAGATATTGTTGAGCTTACAACATGTGCACATTATTTTTTGTTCACATAGTTTTAAAAAAAAAAAAGTTTCCTCGTTGGCCACCAGGTGTGTTGCCAACCCAAATTATGTTTCCTGATGTTAAAAAGTGTCTTACGGAATTTTTGAAAAAAAAAAAAAAAGATTCAGAAGTGCGTTGCAATCCCTGCTTTAATGGTTTAATCCACCCTAATGGAGCCAACACACATTAAAACCTTTTGGACTCAGACAACAGGTGGCGAAAGAACATTTTTATTTATTTATTTTTGACTGTACGAAACATTGCCGTCTGTAACTCACTAGGGCAGCTGGAAGTGGGCCACAATGGCAACTCAGATGAATTAGAGTGCCCCGATGTTCAGAGAGTAAAAGTGAAGGCATGCTTGGGTCAGTTTGGTGTGGAAGAGCAAACCATCAATCAACAAAGGAATAATTCCCACTGATGCACCAACATCATGTATGTGTTTTTGCCCAATATCTTTCAATCACTTCCTGTTGGTGAAATTTGTCTCAATACCTTTGACTTGACTGCAGTGATTTGGGCTAATATTAAACAAGCTTCACATCTGGTCACTTCTGCGACTCGAATGGGGGACCGTCTGAGCGCAAACGTGGGCCCTCGGCAGCGTGGCTGGCCTTGCTGTATTTACAGCTCATTATATGAGCTAATCTCCAGATTACAGCATGTTGCGTCCACACAAGCCGCTAAACTGCGGGGGGAACCACGACGACGCTCCCGCCTGTGGGATTTGTGGCTTAATCTGGACCCCAGAATCCCGCTCCCCCGTCCACGTTTTCACATCTGGACCGCGCAGGATTTACTGCTGTAATCCTTCACTTTAGAACTATTTTAATTATACCTCGCCGGGCTTTTAATTATGAAAATGCAGCTTTCTGCTTTGGTGTGAAAGTATTTACAGATCCTTTTCCTATTAGCTCCCACTAAGTAATTAATCAGGTTGGAACATATTCATCTTTTTCTCGCTTTGTTTGTGTCATACCGAACTTTTCCGGTAGGTTCTGAAAAAAAATGTGACTTCAAAATGTCTTTCTAAGAATGGTGTGCACGCCCATTGTCCATTTTATCTGCAGCTGGGAAGGGGAGGGCCAAAGGGTTAACACCATTTTCCATGGCAGATGTCACAAAGCATGCTGTAAAAAATGTCCGATTAACACAAAGGGGGCACTTTGACAAATCCCGATTATGGGAGCACTTTCCTTTATTAAACTCTGCCCCTATCCTGCACTCTTCGTGAGGGCAGATTAAAAGCAGGTAGACACCATTGTCTGTCCAAACAATCCCCATAAGCACCCCATCACCCCAGTGCTAGTTTATGGGTCGCTGGTAACAGTTCCCAATCTTCACCATTATCATCCTCTCAGATGAGCTGCTGTGATTGGATTTAGGACACTTCCAGTGCGTGATGGAGGGGGGAGCAGCGAACTAGAGTGTTTACAAGTGTGATGCTCGTGGATGAGATAGCCGGCATATGTGGCGAGCGCAACATCTGGGCTCCATCAGGGCCACGTGGTGCACCGCTTTGACCTTCACATTGATGCATGGCAACATCTGGACTGGCTCTCATGCATGTTTGAAAACAGTCAAAAGATCCGCAACCGGTGAAGCAAAAGATAAATTTCAACCAAACTATGAGTTTTCCCCTTCAATATCACCTCGGCCAGGGGTGCTCAATGAATCGATCGACCAGTCGATCGCGAGGCAGTCTTGGTCGATCGCGGGAACGCATGTCCAAAAAAAAAAAAAAAAAAAAAAAGACAGCCAATGTTCCCTCTAAAATATGTGCGTGTGCAATTGTTCACCGCCGATCCAATCTCTTTGCAGATATTCTATTGTGTACAAATAATAATAATACAATGCAAATTGAAAGTATAACATTCAGCTATTCAGTTTGTGGCATTTTGCAATGTGATTCAATGAGTGAGGGATGACTGCTTGTTACATCCAATGGCACAATTCACATACGTACTGTAAAAAATGAAAAGAAGAAGCCACTGGTTTCTTTTAGACAGCATACGGAACTTTCTCTAACAACGACCACTGGTCTGCCATACACTCTTTTTCCTAGTTTACCTTAGACATGACCCCCCCCCCCCCCCGGCCCCCCATGCTCTTAAAGACGTATACTCATAATTACAAATGTTACAGTACTTACGCAGCACATCAATGTGTTTTGTAATGACAGCGTCCACCTCCGCTGCTTTAGTTCGAAACACAGTCTGGGCAACGTACAGCAAAGACGAGGTAGACATGGTGCTTATGTTTACTTTCGGTATTAATGGTGAAAGTTAAAAAAGAAATGCTGTTATTTTAAGATGCAATGACTGTCGCAATATGTGAATAATCGAAGAAAAAGTGGTTAAACTGGACGAGATTTTCTCTTCCGAGTGGGAAAGGGCTGGTCTCAAACCAATGTAGAAAGTGCAGGATGAGATGGTGTGTCATTTTGAAATTCCATCTTGGCACAGCCTGATCCAGGATGAAAGCACAAGACAATACAGTACACAAAAAGATATTTCTGTATTTTAAATATACAGTAGGAGGCAACATAAGATTAACCTTAAAACAGCTTGGGAGCATCAACATCGGTAGCTCGTGAGAGGCTGGCTGCTTGAAAAGTAGATCTTGGGGTTAAAAAGTCTGGGCACCCCTGACCTAGGCGATCAACCATGCATCGTCAGTGATCCTGCAGCATTTGATTCATTTGGGGTGTGTGTGTGTGTGTGTGTGTGTGTGTGTGTCCGTGTGTGTGTGAAGAGGCTTCTCCCCATGACATGAGCATCTGACAGTTCCTGACCAAGAAGTACATCACCTGGCTCTGTGTGAGGGTTTTTTTTTTCCCCCTGTCTTTCTGAAGCTCAAGGGTGTCATCAAGGGGGAAAGGATCTTGCAGAAATCCTTCCAGAACTGGATCAAGGCTGTGGAAATGCATTAGACTCCAGGAATATTACAGTAGGGGACCCAACCAGCGAAAGGTCACCGACCTCCCAGGACAAAGGGAGGTCCCCAGCCCAACCAAGCACCGTGACCAGTCTAAAAGGGAGCGACACATTGCTCTCCCCCCATTGACGGGTGTATGATGCATTAAAACTGGAGGACTGGCAGGCCAGAGTTGGGGGGCAACCAGATCAGAGACCAGCACAGATGTCTCAGTACCTGGCCACCAAGCAAAACTTTTTTTTTTTTTTTTTTTTTTTTTTTACATCGGCTTGCCGTGCTCCCACAATGCCTTGCACTAATCAGCAAGGTGATGGCGTGGCCAGCTGCTCTCTGGCAGGACCGGAGTACTACGAGGCGCGGCATATGCTAAAGGATCAAATATCGTTATCCTTATGAAAGTTGTTGTTCCCGAAAATGAAAGAGCATACGGTCCCACTTTTTCACGCCCCCCGTATAAACTGCTCACCTCAATACTTGTATCATCTGTAAGAAGCTTACTGTCATTTCAATATTGTTCCGTCCTCAACATGGTCGCAAAAATCGTTCATCAAATTAAACGGAACTCGTTCAAAGCCATGGCGGGATTAATGTGTAAGTCTCCTACATTTAATATTTACAACGCAGCTACACAATTAATCTGACAATGTGTTTTCTCTAATACCTGCGGCTATTATCGGTGTGCGGACATGTCTACAACTTGTGACCTAAATAACACCCAGAGGCTGCTAATAATTTTTTAAATTTATTTTTAATATTTACTTTGTGCGTGGCACAACTGGTTAAAGGCAGGGTTGTCAAACGTTTTTGTCACGGTCCACATTGCAGTTACGGGTTCTCTTCTGGGGGCCGTTATGCCTGTCAAACCGTGAAAATCTTTCGCCTCATCGTATTTACAGATGAAATTTATGAACTAGTTTTGGAATCAGAAATCAAGGGTAAAGGGCGTTTCAACTATTGTTGATGTTTAGCACTTTGAAACGTCACTCAGGCAGGATTTAATGCAAACTAATTCAACACTTATTTATTACAGTTGTATAGCAATAAATTGATTACGAAATAACTATTTTGCTCTTATTTCACGCTAAATTATTGTACTGGTCAATTTTACATACCAACAATAAATTAGTGGAGCCACGAAAGACTAGTTAACCAGAATTGTATGTGCCACGTAGTTACCAGAATCCATTGTGCCATGCAATGTTGATCTGTTGCCATAATAAGGATGTTTATCCCTAATGGTCATAAACAATATACAGTAGGACATGGTGTGGTGAATCTTATTTAACTCAGGCATTACATGCACTTGCACTGTTGTCGTGAAACCCTGACCGTGTGTTTTGTTTGACAGTCGGTTCTGATGTATGCCACTCTGCTAAGTAAAGCTAAACTAATAATTACCTGTTGATTTATGACCGTGTTACACACAGACTTGGAAAAGTAGTTTTGACAATACCCTTTTAGGACTCTGCGGCTAAGCAAGGCAGGTCAAGGTCGTCAGTGCATTTTATGTGTAAAGTTGACAAGAAAACTAAAAACCCAAGGATGTATAATATGTATAGTATAAACATAAGCTTCATTGTGCTATTACATATCTCAGAAAATTACTCAGGATTGAGTGTGAGTGGCTGTTTGTTTATATGTGCCCTGCGATTGACTAGCTCAGGGTGCCTCTTGCCCAGAGTCAATTTGCATAGGCTCCAGCACTCCTGCCACCCTTGTGAGGATACAGTGAAGAAAATAAATATTTGAACACTCTGCTATATTGCAAGTTCTCCCACTTAGAAATCATGGAGGGGTCTGAAATTTTCATCGTAGGGGCATGTCCACTGTGAGAGAGATAATCTCAAAAGAAAAATCCAGAAATCACAATGTATGATGTACGATTTATTTGTGTGATACAGCTGCAAATAAGTATTTCAACACCTGTCTATCAGCTAGAATTCTGATCCTCAAAGACCTGTTAGTCCGCCTTTAAAAGTCTTCCTCCACTCCATGTATTATCCTGAGTCAGATGCGCCTGTGTGAGGTCGTTATCTGCATAAAGACACCTGTCCACCCCATACATTCAGTAAGAGTCAAACTTGTAACATGGCCAAGACCAAAGAGCTGTCCAAAGACACCAGAGACAAAATTGTACAACTCCACACGGCTGCAAAGGGCTATGGAGAAATTTCCAAGCAGCTTGGTTAAAAAAAAAGGTCCACTGTTAGAGCAATCATTAGAAAATGGAAGAAGCTAAACATGACTGTCAATCTCAATGGGAGTGGAGCCCCATGCAAGATATCACCTCATGGGGTCTTAATGATCCTTAGAAAGGTGAGGAATATAGCCCAGGACTAGACAACAGGACTTGGTCAATGACCTGAAAAGAGCTGGGACCACCGTTTCCAAGGTGACTGTTGGTAATACACTAAGACGTCATGGTTTGAAATCATGCATGGCACAGAATGTTCTCCTGCTTAAACCAACACATGTCAAGGCCTGTTTTAAGTTTGCCAATGATCATTTGGATGATACAGAGGAGTCATGGGAGAAAGTTTTGTGGTCAGATGAGACCAAAATGGAACTTTTTGCTCATAATTCCAATAACCATATTTGGAGGAAGACGAATGATAAGTTCCATCCCAAGAACACCATCCCTACTGTGAAGCACAGGGGTGGTCGGATCATGCTTTGGGGGTGTTTTTTCTGCACATTGGACAGGATGACTGCACTGCATTAAGGAGAGGATGACCTTAGCCATGTATTGTGAGGTTTTGGGGCACAACCTCCTTCCCTCAGCCAGAGCATTGAAGCTGGGTCGTGGCTGGGTCTTTCAACATGACAATGACCCAAAGCACACAGCCAGGAAACCCAAGGAGTGCCTCTGTAAGAACCATATCAAGGTTCTGCCGTGGTCTAGCCAGTCTCCAGACATAAACCCAATAGAAAATCTTTGGAGGGAGCTGAAACTCTGTTTTTCAGCGACAGCCCAGAAACCTGTCTGATGTAGAGAAGATCTGTGTGGAGAAGTGGGCCAAAATCCCTCCTGCAGTGTGTGCAAACCTTGTGAACAGTTACAGGAAACGTTTGTCAAACAAAGGCTACTGTACCAAACATTTACATTGTTTTTCTCAGGTCTTCAAATATTTATTTGCAGGTGTATCACACAAATAAATCTTTAAAGAAAACACTTCCATTTTGATTTCTGGATTTTTTTTTTTTTTTTTTAGATTATCTCTCTCACAGTGGACATCCATTTACGATGAAAATTTCTGAGCCCGGCAAGATTTCTAAGTGGGAAAACTTGCAATATAGCAGGGTGTTCAAATACTTATTTTCTTCACTGTAAGTGGCTCAGAAAATGTATGGATGAATGGAAGGTTGCATAAATTGCCATACATCTATGACAAAGGACTGGGAGTCCATGATGTAAAAATTATTTATTTTCAAATATTGATAGGGTTTGGTGTAAGTATTCATATGTATGGTGCCAGAAACGAGCATGTACTGTAATTCCTCGTGGTTTGGCCTCCCAACTTTTACAATTTACCTTAACTTGTTGCAATAACCCTATCCATCCATCCATTTTTTGAGCAGCTTATCCACACAAAGTTCGCGGGAGTGCTGGAGCCTATCCCAACTACCATCGGGGTACACTCTGAACTGGTTGCTGGCCAATCGCAGGGCACATGGAGACTGACAACAGTTGGACTCACAATCACACCTTGGGTCAATTTAGAGTGTCCAATGAATGCATGTTTTTGGGAAGTGGGAGGAAACCGAAGTGATCGGAGAAAACCCACGCAGGCACGGGGTTTTTAACGCTGTACAAACACTTTGTTACCGGTACTGTATTTAAATCAGGTTAACAGGTATCTGTCAAGTATTTTCTGTCAATTTTTTAATCCCAACAAAAAGTACATTTAATAACACTTTCTCCTTATGTGACTTCTTCAAAATATTCTTGTATCTTTGTTTTCAACAGCTGCAAATGGTTATTACGACAAAAATAAATGTAACTAGAGATATGTAGGGTTAAGACAATTAACTGAGATGATGGCGACTTTTAAGGCATACAAAACAAGGACAGCAGCAACAAATTCAGGAAAGCAGAGCATTCACCACCCATGGCTTTATTGAGGGTAATGCTAACAAGTTCTAATACCAGATGTGAAACAGCTCTCCGTTTATTAATTCATTATAAATGCTGGGTACCTGTAAAGTAAATTAGTTTTTGTGAAGTCCTTCCCCAATACCTTCAGATGATTAAATACTTAGTGAGTACTTTTGCCACCGTTGCCTGTTCACTGTCCTAGAGTCTTCAACAATTGTTTCATCAATAATGCACGTTTTTTTTTTCAATTGTTAAACTTTATACGGTATTTGAAAAGTTCACGACTGAACGTATTTGTGAGCCTGGCTCTGTGTTGTCCAATGAGGTTACGTCAGGAACCGGAAATACACTTGCCTTCCTTCCAAAGAAGCATTCAATGTCGCTACCAGAAATCGGCCAAACGAGAACTATCTGGTAGCTGAGAGAAGATGCGACATCAGGAAGGGGTTAAAAAAAAAATCGAACGGGTGGAGGCGCAGCGGTGGTCAACATGCTAGCTGGGGTGGAGTGAATTGTTGACATGGAGAGCCACAAATTAGCTGAGCTGAAGACTTCGAGGGTGGCTGCGTGAGAAGAAGAAAAAAAAAAAATAGCGCGTCGAAAGAAGCCGCAGCGTCCATTGTGTAGTAACGTAAATTCGACGTCAGAAGCAAACATGAGTGATGTGAGCGAGGGTTCCTTGCTGGATTACTTCTACTCCACTTCGGGCAGCTCAGGCAAAGTCAGAAATGCAGACATACTGAAGACTTTTAAGCCTTTTATTGGCCACAGTGACGCCCAGTTGCGTGGTAAGTAACACTGGACTCGTAAAGTTAAACCAAACGTGAGTTCTTATCTCATATTGTGTTCAGTTTGCGTGTGTTATGTTCAAAACATTCGTCTTTCCATGCGCCCCCTACTACTTATTGCATTTATGAAAAAAATAAATAAAAAGCCAGGGAGATGCCGTTGGACTGGGACTGGTGTCATTTCCTCCCCCGTGAAGGGAACTTGAATCGCTCTTAACTCACTGACCAGCAGAGGGAGGGGCTACTATAATGACGTAATCTCCCGCCATGGGTCCAAATCTACTGCCCCAGATAGCAAGAAATATTTCGTGACCAATTCGAAATGATTTTTTTTTCTAATTTAATATTTAAAATGTTATGAACAAGCGTTAAGTTCAAAAAGTAAACCATTCCATGTCTGAAGGTGTCTGGATCGGAGAGGAAAGCCACACAATAACAAATCAATATTCAAACTAAACAATATTAAAACTTTTTTTGTGGTCGACTTAACCGAGTTACTTATTTTTTTCCTCCGTATCCTTAACTTCAACAAAGTGTTCTGAACAAACTTGGTTTTATGGAATATGCATCTAAAAGCAACAACCTGTCTCTTTCTTGACAAATGTTGTCATTGTGATGCCAAATTTGTGCCCATGCTCAAGAGCGAAATGAGACTGTCCTGTATTGTTGCAGTCAAACACTCCACAGTTAATAACTGATATATTTTGTTTGTATTGCTTTTTTTTTTTTTTTCCAATGCTGGCAGCTAAATTCTTACATCCAAACACTCAATGATAGGTTTCCAATTACGCCATCTTGTGTGTCATAGAGGTCAGAGAACACAGGTGATGGGTGTAGCGTGAAGTTTTTTTCTAGCGTTAATTTATTTGATTGGCCTAAGGACTGTGGTGACATCATTAGAAACCTATCCTTAATCACCGGACAACAACATTTGGTATACCCCGAGCGTGGCGACTGTGGCTAATGTCCAGAGGTGTGTGACGTTGCGGAAAACCATCTACAGTTTATACTACCTGTTTAAAAAAAAAAAAAAAAAAAGCTATAATGCCCTAACATGCAGTAGAATTTGTCTGTGGACACAATGTTAGCATTAAAAAGCTACATAATGCTAATATTATCCAGGCATACCTGTTAAAAACGAGAATGTCCTAATGAGACCTGTGAAAGCTGTAGTGTGCTAACATGAACTCATAGTACCCAGCAATGTCTTAATAATAAACATGAGAAACTGCATTACGGAAACCTTCTACCATCTGAAGAACATATCTAGAGTGAAGTCTTTTATGTGTCAAGCAGACCAGGAAAAGCTCATCCATGCTTTTATCTCAAGTAGACATGACTACTGTAATGGTCTTCTGACTGGACTCCTCAAAAAAGAGTATTCAAAAGCTGCAGCTCATTCAGAATGCTGCAGCTCGCGTTCCGACCCAAACAAAGCGATCAGAACATATAACTCCAATCCTAAAGTCCTTGCACTGGCTTCCAGTCAGCTTTAGAATAGATTTTAAAGTTCTGCTACTGGTCTATAAATCACGAAATGATTTAGGTCCTTAATACATGAAAGAAATGCTTACGGAATACAAACCCAGTAGAGCTCTGATATCGACTGACTCATAGTGAAGCAGCATTTAGTTTTTATGCTGCACACAAATGGAATAATGTAAAATGTTTTTAAATCCAGGGTGAAAACTCTTTCTCATACTTTTTACAATACATCCACTTTTTGATCATATTACTTGCACTGTATGGAAGTTTTTACTGTATTTTCTTTTGTCATTTTTATTGTTTTTATCCCGTTTTAAATGTTTCATCTTTTATTTTTTTCTTCCAAAGGCCTTTAATCATGTAAAGCACATTGAGTTACGTCGTGTACGAAATGCGCTTTACGGTAACTGTAATGCATACTAATTGCTAAAAACAGTCTCCTAATACGAGCTGAAGTTTGCTTGAAAAACCTGCTTGAATGGTAGTACAAACATTTTAACCAGAATTATAGCTGGACAAGCGTACACTTATCCTAAGCCTTATGAATTAGAATGTAAAATGCATTGTGTTTTAAAATTAACTAATTCATCTTTAGCAACATACCGATTTTATGTGAATTAGCATTTACACGCTTACGGTATTTTACAATTCTCTTTCCCCATTTTTCTAAGAATGTTTTGCAATTCTCTTTCCTTATTTTTTTTTTTTTTTTATCACAATCTCTGGCCGAAAGACAAACATTTGTCAAGCATGCCATTCGAATGTTGATCCAGGGTGACCTTGGCTGCTGCCACATGTGGTCCAGATGTGACGTCAGTGCCATCTGACGTGGCTGACCGGTGATTAGAGAAGTGCTTCCCGTAGTGAAATGTCTGCCCGAACATGTGGTTGGCGCTCCTCGTGTTGTAAATGTGATGATCGTGTTTTAATCACAATTAAGTCCACACGCATGACGGGATTTACATGTGGATTGGGTTGTGGGGTGGGGTGGGGTGGTATTTTTCATTACATCACAAAAGTGGGGCATGTTGGTGAATGGAGGACCATGGCAATTGAGTTTTCGGTCAAAAGATAACTGGGCATTGTTGCTCGCTCTTGTAAGCATGGAATGTTTGTGTGTCAAGTACATTTTAGCTGCTACTTCCTGTTGTTGTGGGAGCACCGCCGGTGTCCTTTGTATCCACACTGGGAAAAGGAAACCTCTTGCTTGTCTATGTCGGAATGCAGGCAAACACCTACCTAGCTGTCATGTAGCTAGCAAATTGTGCAATATTGCTATACTGTGGTATGTGAGTCTTGGCTCGTCAGATGGTTCTTAGTTTGAAAGTGGCCCTTTGGGAGTGACAACATGGCCCCACTGCCCCTGTTATCTGTCTGTCTGGCTTCCTGCCTGTGTCATAATCACATGTACAGTATTTTCAACCACAGTGAAGGGCTAACATTGTATTGTAATTTCTTTACTCAACCAAGGATGCGTGAACAAGGTGAGCAAGGATAATATAAAAAAATATGAACTGGGATGTTGGGTTCCTGAGTGGTAGACGTGCTGACTGTTGGTGTTGGGGTTAGCGGATGGGTTGGCAGATATTTCGGAAGTAAGAGCCAATTGAGCAAAAGTCTGATCGAATTGTAACCCGGAGGATCCTCAGAAGGTAATAAGAGAATTTACCATCATCCTAATCTCTTTTATCGCTTGCTCATGATCTCCGACCAACATCCTTTAATTGGTTAAGGCCTTACATAATTGCTCAGCTTCTGCAGTGTCCACGCTTATGGCCGGAATATTCTGTCACGAACGCATATACTGTACAGAATTTTTAACTCCAAAACAGAGCCAACTCTGTAATAAAGAGCAAATGAATAATTTCTTCAACTAAGAGTGGATGAACAATATGAGCATGGTTATTACGAAAATGAAGACTATATCGCAAAAGTCTGCCACAAACTACAATAAACAAAAACACACGAGGAGTGAAGAGGTAGGCGGAGCTCTTTGCTAGTGATGTAGATAAAATTGAGAAATTCAAATGGCCTGAATTCATGTCTCCTTACAGAAAAATGTCTGAAACTCAGGAATACTTGGATGATGGAAGATTGGAAGATTAATCGTGATTAATAATTGTGATTATAGTATTGATCAAAATTATTGTGATGATTATTTTGGCCAAAATCTTGCAGATGTGCAATGCTGTGTAAACCCATGTGTCTGCCACGACAAAGATATGAGTATTTATTTTGGTGACAAAAGTCTTTCAGTGCAAAACCAAAAAGCCACAGTTGGGTGGTTTTCGGCCAAAACATTTCAGGCACCAGAATTTTAGTCCATTACTAGTACGAGTACAGTGCAGTATTAGTAGTATTGTCACTGCAATATCTACAAATCTACTATACTACTGTTTATCATTACTTGAATGTCTTTTTTTTTTTATTTTTTTTTTTTTATGCTGGACCTCCATAACTACTTTTGCTTCTCATAGTGCTTATATAACGTGATTATATAACATTGTGGGTTGTGGATACACAAGTTAGCCTCAATGTCAACTTTTTTCATGTCCTTACAGCTAAATACAGAGAAGAATTCAAAGTCATTATTGACGGAATTGCTGTGGTCAAATCAGAAAATGTAAGTACAGTAAGCTGTATGGCTTTGAAGTGTTTGAATTTTGAGTGGTGGGGAACTACATTTGTCTTTGTTACTCTTTCAATATGAGTGTAAATCTGTGGTACATAACACATTATAGGGGGTCCTCAGTTGGACTTCTGCTGTTTGGAAGTTATGGACTGTGACATGAATAAATCATCACTCGGCACAAGAATACATGCTCAGTTATCGCCATACCTACCAGAAGTGTGTTTCATAGTATCTGCTTTTATTACGACTGAACTATGTGCTAACATATGTTAGCAGTAGAGTTTTTCTTTTCCTTTCGGCTTGTCCTGTTAGCGGTCGCCACAGTGTGTCATCTTTTTCCATCTAAGCCCATCTCGTGCATCCTCCTCTAACAGCCACTGTCCTCCCTCACCAAATCCATCAACCTTCTCTTTGGTCTTCCTCTCGCTCTTTTGCCTGGCAGCTCCATCCTCAGCACCCTTCTACCAATATACTCACTCGCTTGTCTCTGAACATGTCCAAACCATCGAGCCTTGTCTCCAAAACATCCAACTTTGCCTGTTCCTCTTATGAGCACACTTCTAATCCTATCCAACCTGCTCACTCCAAGCGAGAGCCTCAGCATAGCAGTAGACTGTGGTGCATTATTATTTGCCCACAAATTTGGGTAACGTTGCCACCATGGGACTGAAACTACGAGGACCCCCTGTAGGTTGCAGTGGTGTAGAACTGGCCTGCTTGTTTCTACTATTCTGACCCCTCTCATGTAGCTAAACGAGATGAAATGTGGCCTCTGTTATTTGTCTGTGCAGGGTGAGAAGTATCTTTTCCTCAAGAAGAAATATAGACAACTGCTGCAAGCGCGAGACAAAGACAAAACTCAGATGCCCGATGTGGACGGGCAAAGACACTCAAGTCCCACCAAAGTGCAAGCGAGTGCACTGTGGGAGGCAACCGACGTCTCTGATTGTCGCTCCCAGCAAAAGGAACGTTTGGATGAGCTGACTACGTGTGGCGAGCCAGACAGCGCTAATGAGGTGAATAGAAAATTATTCTATTATGTTGACCCTAGCTAGCATGTTTGAAAGAAAATCCTCCATTTTTCATGACAATTTTCTTCATTAGCGGTTTTAGAAAGGACTTTTATATGTTTCAGATTCTGATACTGCAATTGCTGTTTTAAAACGACACTGGTCCGATCGCAGTTTCATTTTGTCAGAGCTTGTTGAGATGGAGGCGTCAAATTATATACACAGAAAAAAGCCCGTGCACATACATGTGTTTTCACTGAATAATGTTATGCGCTAACAGTGCCGCCATGACCCACCAGGTGGCGTCAGATTAATTGGCTGCTTTCTTGAAGGAGTATAAACCTGTGGAGTGGGAGGCAAAGGGGGGCACAATCTGCATTTAAAGTCAGCCTCCTGTTATTATGTTAAGCACCAACATATTGGATCTAATTAGAAAGATAATAATCCCTTGTGCCCAAAGAAATTCATCACAGAGAAGTGTATAGTGCTCCATTAAATGGAGGTGTGTGCGCGCGTGTGTGTGTGTGTTGTGTGTGTGTGTGAATGTGTGTGTGTGTGTGTTAAAAAGTGGTTCAATCGGATTGTGTTAAAAGCGTTGATAATTGATCAATCAAGAACAACAACAACAGAGATTCCAAGTTGCTCCCACCCGCAGAATGGTCATTTCTGGTCCATTTAAAATTCACGTTGCCATCGCCATCATCATTTAAAAAAAAACACAAAAAAAACACATTTTGGGTTGCACACATAACAATCTTCAGGTACATTTATAAATCCAAGTGATAGCGAATGAAGATAGTGTATGTGGTCAACTGTTGCTGAATAGTTTTGACTATAATTTTAAATGGTAGAATGTACTTTCCAAATTAAAATCTCTAACCTGAAGGAAAACAATGCAGCCATTTTTTTGTTTGAAAAGTAAACCAGAAGCTTGTAACTTAAAGACCCAAATGCTGTCATATTGTAATGACTGTGCAAGTCAAATTTTAAAAAAAATCTATCAAATATGCTATGATATACTCGACAAAGACGAAGCCTCAACATTTGATATTGTCATTGTTGGTTGCTGAGTAGTGAAATCTTGCGTTAAACAAAATACATT
The DNA here is from genome assembly GCF_019802595.1 of Syngnathoides biaculeatus. Lineage (NCBI taxonomy): Eukaryota > Metazoa > Chordata > Actinopteri > Syngnathiformes > Syngnathidae > Syngnathoides > Syngnathoides biaculeatus. The sequence continues at coordinate 18,168,448 of NC_084641.1, forward strand.
TTAGACGTTTAGAATTTTTGCTTTATCCCGATCACCTCCAATAGGGTTTCACAATGTACCCATGCCATAAGGAAGTGATTTCACCTGTTTTGCCAAATGTGGAAGTTGGTAGGTAGCACATGTACACTATCCACTGCAACAAGAACATCAAACACATTTGAATCTTACTTAGTTTGCTATTTTTGCCCACACAGTTCTTCTAGTTCATTAAAAATTATGTCTTCAAACCATGACATAAATATTGACACGTTTACTTTTTTTCTGGCTGTCTGGCATGAAACCAGACGTTTCCTGTTTTTAAGTCAATTAGGATTACGAAAACTACTGAATGCTAAATTTCTCAATTGCTTGTGTATAACTGTTTGAACCGAGGAACGTAACATCTTCAGGGATCTGGAAAATTTCAACCAAGGATGAACCAGACTCGTGCAAGTCCACAGTTACTGGAGCTTCCTATCTTGGCTAATTTCTGTTGACCTTCCCATGATGTCATATAAACAGTGATGAAAGTCCTCCGAATTTTCCCGGAATTCCGGATCTTAAAATTTTCATGAAAATTGTTACGGAAAATTGAGGGAAAATTGCCTAAAATTAATCCGGATACTAGTTGACAACATTGAACAAACATGCATTTGAGTTTGTTGTTTTGTTTTCATGAGCGTAGCCACGTTGAGGCACTAACACTAGTAAAAGTAACGCCCCTCCCCTCGCATTCTCTCAAGACGTCGATTATTTTATGTGGTCTTGACATTAATTCACGTGTTTATTTCATAAACGTTGTTAACTAAACAAGCTTGCTCCAAAACAACCGCTGTTCACCCGGAAACAGGAAATGCAAGTTAACCGTACAGAGCATGTTCGAAAGCGCATGTTCAGAACTGCATCACGTCATGCGAGCGCGTTTACGTCGAAAGTCATCAACATCATGAGCCATGTCAAAGGAAATTCAGTTACACCAGGGGTTCTCATCGCGAGGCAATGTGACGGCGTGCCCCCCACCTCCTCAAAAAACACGTTAGACTATCATCCACCTCGTCGCTTGATTCAGGTGTGGCCAATACGTTGAGTGCATGCAGATAAAGGCGCCTTCTAGCAAGCCGGCCTCCTATTTATGGCAGTCCCGCGATGCGTGCTCCCCCCACAAAAAAAACGTCAGGATTCCCAGCAGGAATGTTTGTTCCAATGTATCGCTTGTTGCCACGAACTAAACTGTCAGCATTTTTAAAACATTGCGAGTATAGACCGTTTGTGTTTATTCCTTGTCAGGCCAGTGCATTTAACTTTACTTCAGATAAAATTTGTCAGATTTATTGATGAAAAATTTTATATACCATTTTATATCATGTTCTACTAATATCAGTTGAAATTGGAAATTATCTTTTCTGAGTTTTAAATTTTAGTTTTCTATTTTAGTTATGTATTTTTTTATTTTATTTTTAATTTACATTTATGTTATTGATAAAAGTAAGTTTCTTTTAGCTCCTCCCTTTCGGGGTCGCCACAGCGTTGCATCTCAGATGAACGCAGATATTTGTTTGGCACAATTTTTACGCCGGATGCCCTTCCTGACGCAACCCTCTCAGGGAGTGGAGGCCCCAGTGGGATACGGCCATCCCTAATCACACCCGCAACTTTATCTGCGAGCATGACTGACCACACCCGTACATTTTTCAAATGTGAGTGACTGCGTATCTCGAAATATTAAAGGCAACTGATTATACTATTAGCTATCCAGTGATAGGGAGATGGGGGGCAAAAAAATTCTGGGCTTGGCCCTTGGGGAACATCTGCCCAAGTTTTTTTTTTTTTTTTTTTTTTTTGGGGTCAGAACTTGGAAAAATTTTACTTTAAATTTTTGTCTGAATTTTTTTCACAGATATCGCCAGAATGCACTACAGCCATCCATTTTTTCAAAAATGTCACAGGGGGGCATGCCCCCGGACCCCCCAAGTGGTCACATTTGTATTTTCAGGAATTTTCATGAAAGTTCACTTTCATCTCTAGATAAAGACGGAGTGTATTTCAGTGGCTTCAGGTGTGTCTAGTTCAAATACATCCACAGGTGTCTTTGTAATTGACATAAATGGTGTCCGTAAAGCTATCTGAAGCTTCATCTGGGTTTTCTCAAATTGTTTAAAGGAGCAGTATAAATAGGAATAGTATAGCGCTGGAGCAGCTTAATATCCCTCGGATGAAGCTGTTGAGCTCCTCTACCAAAGACTTACTTATGTCTCCTGGTGTCACATCAAAGGCTCTGAAGTTTGTGAGGCTCTGTAGACCCCGCCACCCCTCCCGAGGTCTGTTGCTGGCAAATGGGACTCTGTTATCCTTTTGTAGTCCATCTTGGCTATTTGAATGCCTTTTTTCAGATCAGATCAATCTGTGCTGTGAAGAGCTTTGTCACCTGACCTGAAGGCAGTGTCGTGGGCCTTGAGGAGTGCGTGGAGCTGGCTGGTAATCCAGGCTTTGGAAAAACCCTGATGCTTTTTTTCATGAACGCAGTTTCTATAAACAGCTTTATATAGTCAGGTACTGCCCCTGTGTATCTGTCCAGGTTCTAGTTTTCAAATAGGTCTCACTCTGTGTGTTGGAAGCAATCCTGAAGTTCGCCGAGTGCAGACTCTGGCTGGGTTATTGCAGTCTTTGTGGTGGAGCTGGACTTGTGTCTGAGGGAGATGTATGAAGGAATAAGCAAGAAAGAGATGTGGTCTGACTCACCAATGTGGGGGAAGGGGTGTGGTTCTGTAGCTGTGCAGGTGCAGGCTGGAGTCTGCTAACTGCATGCTAGCTTCAGGATTGTTCGGGTCATCTTTTCGATGATGAGGATGCAGCGATCACAAACACAGCGATTGACCGCAAGTTGTAATTCCAATTTGTCGTTTTTGTTGGTGATGTATCTATCAGGCGTTGGTCAGGTACAGACTTGGAAGAGGTGGTCTGTGTGGGCTGTTCTTTACCCTGAGCAGGCGGTCAGACCAATGACCGCGCTTCTACTTCCTCACCGTCCTGTGCCCGACAACAATCCAAAGTGAGTCAGGCAATCTCGATAGCTCATCTGGAATGTTATTGTTGTAGTGAAAGTCACTCGAAACTGCTGTTTTGTGTCGGTGTCTGAGATCCAAAAGTTTCTGGTGAGTATAGCAGTGTAGTGCTGAGGCGTTCGTGAGCAAAGTGCCCCGCAAAAAAACAAAAAATATGAAAAGAAGAACTGATCGTCGGAGCCAAAAGCTGCTTTGTCTGAGTGGGTCACCATTATCATCTGAACTGGTTGCCAGCCAATCACAGGGCACATAGAGACAAACGGCCGCATTCACAATCACACATGGGGGCAATTTAGAATCTCCAATAAATGCATGTTTATGGGATGGGATGGGATGGGATGTGGGAGGAAACCGAAGAGCCCGGACAAAACCCAGCCAGGCACGGGGAGAACACTAAAACTCCACACAGGTGGGGCCGGGATTCGAACCCCAATCCCCAGAACTCTGAGGCAGATGCTCTAACCAGTCTTTCACCATGCCGCCTCTGGATATAAAAATGTAAAATAATCTACACCCTCACAAGACTCCCTGTGAACCGGGAAAAAATTCATGTCTTTGGAGGTATCTGACAATGGGATCAGGATGTAAAGTATATTATAAATGATAAATATTTGTAATATAAGATTTTTTTTTTACTTTTTTATGCAATCTAAGGGTTTTTTCACACCAAGGTTGAAACCAGAATTGGTAAAGTTGAATTAATACACATACTTGACGATGGCACTTTGAAATCTCATAAACTTTGCTTCAGATTGCAACTGCGTCAACCATTACAAGGATGAGGCAATAAAAACAATGTAAATATTGAAGCCATAATTTGACATATTGTAGAGGAATGATTGTTGTTGAGTTATTTTTATACTATTAAATAATATACTGGAATTACTATCACACAGTAATGTTCTTGATAAAAATTTGAGAATATGGAAATTCAGAAACATCTGGGGGAATTGTTCTGGAAGTGAATTGCTGTTGTGTGGCAGCTCTGTATTGTGCTTGTAAACATCTTGTTTCAGCTGTAAATAGTAAAAACCAGACGGACGGAACATATTCCGATCCTGTACTCATTTGTAGTGTGTGTGTGTGTTTTTTTTTTTTTTCAATTAATGTTCATTGCACAGTGAAATATACAAATATGGCAATGCACTGCCAGCACAACATACAGTAAGTAAATAGCCAATTGAAATGTGGTCTTGCATGCAGTAATCTTTTAAACAAGTATCTCTAAGAGCTACCCACCATTACTTTTAATAAATCAAGTATAACCTTCCACTCTCTATAAGGAACATTATGTTTTTAAAAATTAACATGGAATGTTGCTGGACTGAGTGCTCTATAAATGGCGTCAAAAAAAAAAAAAAGAGCATGGGTGGGGGGGCAAAATCCACTCAGCAATTTTCCAGTTTTGAAGGGACTCTCATCGATAGACATAAAAGTGCTTCAGTATCACGGCAAGTTAAATTAACAGGAATCACTTCTCCCACTCTTGTTTTGTCACTTGGTTGCAAGGACCTGTCCCTCTGAGTGTAAGTGCACAGTTCCCGGCAACATCCCGCATTGCTGGATCCTTTATAAATATCACTGGCAGAAAAAAAAACAAAAGAACTGACGGATCAATTTTTGCAGGGTCTCTGTGAGAAAGACACCATCGTCCTCATCCTTCACCATCCTCGGGAACCTTACACCATTCACTTAACACCAGTCTGTGTTCTATGGTCAATGGACGTCACTTACAGTATATAGCGCTTTATCTACACCATCACAGTGCCCAAAACGCTTTACAAAGCCTCACATTCACACACTCATACACCAATGGGCGGCTAATGCCTTGCAAGGTCCTGCCAGCTCCACTGGGAGCAAATTAGGGTTCAGTGTGGGATTCATACTGGGGACCCTTTGGTCACTGGACGATTCTACCAACTGAGACAAAATCTTTAAACATAAAGACAAAATTGTAACATTTAGAAACAGTTCAAAATCTGCTCTCCAGAATCCAATTGAGACCTAATCTAATTTTACGAGTTGTCATGCTGCAGGTTTACAAGTGACTGCTAGCCGAGGTTTACACCAGAGGCATTCATGTATTTTTTTTTTCAGCCGTGTTGTTTTGTATTAATTGTTAATTGGATTGTTATTCATTACCACGTGTGAAACGTCTGTCTCGCTGTCTTGTTAGCTTGCTGTCTGACACCCTTTGATCAGCAGCAGTGTGACTTCGAGCCATTGTGACACACTAGCGTTTGTGTGTGTCTGTGTTGATGGTTATGACATTATATAACACTTTTAGTCATATTTCACATTTGTCTAATTTTCAGTGGGAGTCTGAGCAAGATGAGGAGTCAACAAGTAGTATGGGTTCTGCTGCTGTTGCAGTAAGTACATTGTAGTAACTTTTTTCTCGTTCAAATTTGTAAGTTGTAGCTGTTCAACTGTATCTTTTGTGTGTAATAGGTCAGCTTGGCCAGGTGAAGCTGAGCGACCTTGGTTTAATTTAGTAATTTTTGCAATGATTTTGGAAAAAAAATGACAAGACAAACCCTCTCATTGCCAGCTGGACCCTCTAGAAAAAGAATGGATCTACTTTGCAGCAGGCGCTAGAGTTCCTGACCTCTGTCAACTACTTCGACAGGACCCATCGCTTGCCAACAAGAAGGTAGGCTGTTTTCATAGGTCAAATGTCAGCGAATTAAGAAAGTTTGATGTCAACAGTTGACTACTGAACCTGATGCAGTCACTGATTGTAGTAGCCGGATGAGCGTTCATGTTTCAAACCAATCCCATATTATTTTTGGGAGCAAAGTTAATACAAACCAATTAAGCAAAATGCCTGACTTTGGTGCGGTCAGCGTGGGTTTAATTCCCGCTCAACGACAGTGTCGATATGTGTCCAATGCACAATACAGTAGGCAATACACGATGATGACAATAGGACCACCTCATTGGCGTGTCAACAAGAATGTTGATGTTCAAAGTTACTGCGCTACTTTGTGGTCAACACCAGTTGGGGACCAAATGTTCAAAGTTCATATCTGGTTTAAAGTTACTTTCTCATCAAAGTTACAGTAGTTTGCTCTTTAGTGTTCATACCTGTTAGTTTGTTACTTCACATACTGAAAAAACATTGTGGACGTGACGATAGATTTTCAAATGCACTCCTCAAAATCAAATTGTGAGTCGATTGGAAATTTAAAAAAAAAAAAAACACACACACACACAATTGATTTCTATTTAGATTAAATCAGTGTAACGGCTCTTAAAATCTTATTTTATATATGATTGTATTGTTACCCAAAGGGAAATTTCAGTTGGGACTTGGAAGAGGACAGATTGTAAATCAAACTGGAAATAAAACCAATGTTGCATCAGAATTTTGCTGACACATTCTCTTTTGCTTTGTGTCCAAACCAGGACTTCACATCTGTAAGTATTTGATCCATCTCTTGTTGCATGCCATCAAGAGATTAGATTACTTACATTTATTCTGCAAAAGTCCATTAAAGGATTTGTTGTTTTAGCAGTGCTACAGTGAACAGAGACTGTGTGGCTACTTCTTTCCCCCCCCCCCACAATGTAGTCAGAACATCAAACTGTCAAATATTTAGTGTGGCAAAACTTTCATCACTTACAGTACTTTTGTGTAGCTTGTAGGGAAAGTTGAAGAACACTGAGGTCCTTAAATCTGAAACTCAAACAAAATCTTTGTTACAAATACGCCGCTTGACTCTAGCCGGTGAGACAGTGAGTATGAAAGGATTGACTCTGTGCCTCACTTCTTTTTACCTTTTCTTTGCCTTTTTGTGAAACTCATTCCAAAAGAAGTCCCCCCAACGAGGGTTGTTAAGAGAAAAATGTAAAAGAATAAAATTAATGATAGGAAGTGACGTGTTATCACACTCACACTCAAAGCAGTATTACGCTATCATCACCCTACGCATCACCATTTGCTATATGTTTATTGCTAAGTAGTTTTTACACTTGTGTGACAGTTATGTAAAAAAAAAAAAAAAAAAAACAGATGAGATGAATTAATGGCACAATACACCTTCACATTATGCCTTTGGGTGTGTTTGAAAATTCAATCTGACGCGTTGACTCGAGTCATTTTTCCATGAAGTTAACAGATAAGTGTGTTGGCCATTGGCAGGGATACTTCACTTCTGCCTGTACACATCTAGTCCTGCCCAACACGCTGGCCACACTCATTCGGAGCGGCAGGAATCTGCTCCGGCACTCCAAGACTACGGCAATCTGAATAACCACACGGCACACTCAAACAAGCCTCTGATTTCCGGAATGTTTCGGAGTGTTGAGCACACGCATGGTGTGAATTTCTGAACGTACCCTTTGTCATTCATGGTTAGTGAATGTAGACTAATTTGTTGTTGTTTCTGATGATGTTGTGGTACACTCGCCTGACTTTGGTCTGGGCAGAATGGGTTCTGTTCCGACTCAGTGACAGTGAGAATGTGAGTGGCAATGGTTGCCCCTGTCGATATGTACCCTGTGACCGACTGGCGACCAGCTCAGGGTGTTGTTGGGCTTTCGCCTGAAGTCAGCTGGAGTAGGTTCCAGGCCACCCTGACTAGGCAAGGCCGTGTTGAAAATGGAAAAAGAATGAAAGGGCAAAAGAGGTAAAAGAATGACAATGAAAGCAGAAGTTAAAACCAAGTTAAAATGATAGTGTATAGTCTAAGCCTCTCTCTACCTAAATGGAATGGAACCCCAATTAATGTTGCAAACACCTGCCTATTTGCTGTTTTAATGTGTTCAAAAGGGATCTTAGATTATCACAGCTACTGATGGAAAAAGACTTTAGCAATGTAATGTAGGTTTTACATATTGATCATTTTAATTCTTTTTGTCTGTCTTTTCTGGTCTTCATGCCCTCCATTGCCACTGTATTCTACAGGGGGTAAGTTTCCTTCCTCACACTCCTCTGAATTACCTCGTCGGAACTTTTTATGCCTTTGAAGTTGCTCCTTGCTTTTTTTGAACCCGGAATACTAGCTGGATCGCAATGCTTGCCTGCCCTCGGACCTGCGATCTGCTTGTGTAACTTTCACAAGCTCTTTCTGAGATTTTTGTTCCCCTCTTAATGGAATTCCAAGAAGGCTGTGTTAAAATATCCAGATCATGCATTTCAAAGGTCCGCTATCAAAAGGATTATGAAAGATAGCTTTTTAGCTCCTGTGCCCCCCTTGACAACCCAAATCCTTTTATTTGTCTCCCTGTGCGCTTAAGAGATTTGAGCTCATGTTTGTTGTTCCTCCCCAGTGTCACAGTTCTCACACTGTCCTGTGGCCACGCCGGACCACCTTCTAAGCCACCGCAGTCCCCACCAGACAAGATAGCACGGCCGCCATTGAAGTGCACGGAGAACGGAGCAGGGGGTGGGGGGTGGTTCCATGGATTAAGGAGATCCTTAATTCCCCACAAAGACTTCACCTACTTAAAGATAATCTGAAAGTAATAGAGCAGGCTGGGATTAATTGTAGAACAATGCTGGTCGTGTCCCTGGGAAGGTGCTAAGTCCCCTTTGGTGTGCTTTGATCTTCCCTTTTAGCTTCCCGATACAAGCAGAGGAAGATGCTTTTTCCACAGATAGCATTTACACTTACCTTACCCAGAGGCAAATAAGGTCACATGACACATGAGAACCAGTTTTGACCTTTCACCGGGACCGTCAGACTCTCAGGAAGAATTATGAGTTTCCCGTTTCTGAACAAATCTTTATTTTAGGATCATGTTCTTTTAAGGTTTGCACGTAACCTTATTTGAAAGTGCTCTCATGCTGTGTGTTTGTGTCTCTGCTCCCATCTTGACATGGACTTCGCACCCTGCTGGGACCTGCTCTTCCACCTGGGCCACACAGTTTGTAAGTACATCATCTGCCCATCACTCCTCTTATTATCCTTCCTTCTTTAGAGGTAAGGGGGTCCCAATAGGCATCCCTCAAGTGTTCAGGCAGATGGGGGATCAGGAACAGAAAACGAGGGATGCGGGAAGGGATGATGCTGTATCCTGTTCAGGCTCGTCCATCACTCTTTCCCACTAGGAGATTACTGACAAATGGCGCTTTGGCCAATCTGTCTTGTGTTGTGACAGCCAGCTTACAATAGAGCCTCTGTAGATCCAGACTACATCTATGCTGCTCAGTCTTCTGTACACCTCCTAGCACATTACAGGACTCTTTTTGTTTTAAAATCAAACAAGAGCACTGCAAAGGGGTTGTTGGTAGAGTGGAAGTCTTGTCAATTGCGATCAGGTCAAGGTATCCTTGAGCAAGATGCAGAACCCCCAGTCGCTTCTGGTGCTGCGTAATGAGCGTCTGAGTGAGCTACTACTTTCCTTTTTTCATGACGTTGTGCCAGTGATCAGTGTGGACCATATTCTTTCATTCATGTCTTTTTTTTTTTTTTTTTTTACTTCCCTGGCTTGCATCACTTTTGCCAAAATGACTTCTGCCTCACCCTTTGTGCATACCCGACTATTTTGCGAGTCATGGCCTTTGTGGCGGGCGTCATTGAAATCTGTGAGTGGGTAGAATTCCCAGAATGTGTGGAGTTTTTCTGACACATGGGAATGCCATTGAAATCCACCTGGAAAATACGTAATTATCGGCAGGTTGCGGTTAACAAGTCCACTGCTTCATTGACAAGCAATACTGTGGTCATGACTGCGTGCATCGGTGTAACAGGAGCAATCAAGATTTTGTGGAAGTACTTTAAGTAACCCAGCAAGCTGGCAGCCTGGGCTTTTAACTCAGTGGCCGGTGTTTTCTTCTAGCAATAGAAATGTCACCAGTTACACCTGATTGGTCCACCCTCCTATCCCCACACCCCAAACATTGAGTACTGAAAAGTTCATAGAAGTAAGATGGTGCTCATGGAACTACATGATGCTGTTTTGCGAGCCAATGTCATGCTGACTTCAAATTAATCCCGCAGGCCGGACCGACAAAATTACTCTACAGGCTGGAAGGGTCCCACCAGCCAGGGGCTCGATATGTTTGCTTTAATTGGTGTAAAATTGTGCACGTACTGTACCTGGAAATACCAATTCTTTGACATATATGGTACTTGTTTTGCTGTTGTCTCATGGGTACATATTTTATCCTGTTGCCATAGAAAATTACGTGCTTACTAATATCGTTTTCCTTCATATTTTTTTTTTCTGTTAACCTTAATGAAAACCTCTTCAAGACTGATGACCAAAACCCTTTGGAATGCTGCAGCAAATGTGTAAGGTACAAAGTAGCTCTTGCGGGGTTCCCAGGGCGCGTGTTCATATGGCCGACCTGAAAGACAATACTGTTATAGAATAACACCACGCCGGCCCAAGACAACCTGACCTGATGAACTCCTGCAAGTCCTTCTAAGAACTTCTATAAAGTTTCCATGCAAGAGACTTTATTCACATCTGAGGTTATTTACACTTGTCCAAAGTAATGAGTCATTCAGACGTGGCTCGTGTTTGATTTTCCGTGTTAAGGGTCTGATTCCGACAGGACGGTTGTGGTTATTTAGCTGACACCTGTTGATAGCCCATAATTACGCACCTTAAAGAGTGATGGAAAAACACACGAGATCACAGTCCGACAGGTGGATGTGTGTTCTCCCCCACCCCCTTCCCTGCTACATACTTGCCTCTTTTATTTTCACATTGCATGCCACCATGTGGGCGTACCTTTGTAAAGGGTCGTTACTGCACTTTGACGTGCGCTGACATTCGTGTCTGGGTGGGACTCCCCTTTGCGGGTCACACTAACATCATCAATCTTGCCTGTGGTGACAGGTGGCCGGGCCCCCCCTGCCGTGCGCACAGCGCTGTGTTATTTTGTAATTAGGCAGGAAACCATCCCTCCATTCATCCTCTCCGCTCTTGAGTGCAGCTGGTCAAATTGGCGGCAAGTAAGAAAATGTGATGACAAGTTTGTAGCCACGCTTATGGTGCAATGTTTCTGAGCGTCATGAGTAGGAAGTGCCTCAGATAAAAAAGGCTTTTTTTTTTTTTTTTTTTGGGAGGAGCACAAATCTCCTAAACATGCTTTATGGGCCTTTCTTTGTGCACCGGGGACATTCTGGAGCAGAGAAGGGTCTTGATTTATTCCAAGAAAGATGGAAGCATACAAAATGTCTTGGTCAGTGTAAGAATTAAGATTCAGGGCTTGAGTCTGTCATATGATTTATCAATTAATGGATTTTGTGTCATGCCACAATGAGTTTGTCCGTACAATGTATTTATTTAAGTTACTACAGTTTTATTTTTTAATCTTCTTCTTTTTCTTTCGGCTTGTCCTGTTAGGGGTCGCCACAGCGTGTCATCTTTTTCCATCTTTGCCTATCTCCTGCATCCTCTTCTCTAACACCCACTGTCCTCATGTACTCCCTCACAACATCCGTCAACCTTTTCTTTGGTCTTCCTCTCACTCTTTTGCCTGGCAGCTCTATCCTCAGCACCCTTCTACCAACAGCACACCCCACTGCTGTTCTGCTGCGCTCATACATGTCCTGTACTATTCTAGCATATTTCTCCGCCACACCAGACTTGCGCATGCAGTACCACAGTTCCTCTCTTGGTACTCTGTCTTTCTCTAGGTCTACAAAGATACAATGTAGCTCCTTCTGACCTTCTCTGTACTTTTCCTCGAGCATCCTTAAGGCAAATAGTGCATCTGTGGTTCTCTTTCTAGGCATGAAACCATATTGTTGCTTGCAGATATTCTGTCCTGAGTCTACCCTCCACTAGTCTTTCCCATAACTTCATTGTGTGGCTCATCATCTCATCGCATCTTCTTTATTCCTCTGTTTACTCTGTTTGTAGAATAATAGTAAAAAAAAATGGGTTATCACTCGGTAGATGGAGTCAGTTGCAAATCCAAAAACGTGTCATCAGTGTTCGATTAATGGGATTGACAAACGGTCATATGGGGTTGTTATACATTATGTGCAAAACCCTCTCCTTCAGCAAAGTGGCTGAGAACGTCTTTATCTCCTACAGACTGCTCTGCACTGGGCTGCCAAACACGGCAACGAGGACATGGCAGCTCTGATCGCAAATGCCGGTGCCGATGTCAACACCAAATCAGTGAGTTAATTTTATCTCCTCGGTCATCCTTGTAAACGCGCAAGATTTAAAATTGCGTAGCTGCTTTTGAGATGTTTTTCATGAGGGATCAGAAATGAAAGGTTCTGTGAATTCCTTCAACAAAGTTCTGTATTGATGGAGTCCGTTTGATCTACTTTTTATCTCCCTCTCTCTCCATGTGTTGTGTTGCAGCACGTGAGTATCCAGGCTTGTGGCAGGTGCGTAACTATGCAAACAAGCCGGCATCACTGGGGTATAGCTGCCCTCTGCCATCTGAGCAAAGATCCAGCTGTGCAAATGCGCTGGAGGACCACGGTCGCCAGGCTAATAAATCATCACATCATGTCACGTTAATTGTCTCCCATAACATGGCGTCTGTGTCCCAGCATGCTCTGCTCTGAAACGACGTAATTTTCAACGAATTACCCGGCAATTATGTTTTTATCGTTATTTGCTGTTTCTATAAGCTTTTGTAATTTGTATTTTCTTCCCACACTGTTTGTATTGGCTGCCCGGGGCTCTGGAAAACTCCAGGGGGTAGGTACTCGGAAATATTGCCCCCGTTACCTTTGCGCCCAGGAGGAATGCCGCCACTGTTCCCTTTGCTCATATACATTATCTCCTCTTCCACAGGGTTATACGCCTTTGCACATTGCAGCGCTGCATGGCCATCAGAACATTCTTGATCTGCTCGTAGGGACCTATGGTAAACAAATACACACTTCCAGATGAATCACTAATACACATAATTACAGGTTATATGCATCAACTGACAGATCACGCTCCCATCATAGTCCTTTCTGGTGAATTGTCACACAGAATAGCCAGAATATTTAGACAAATTGCAGCATATAATAAGACCCATTTCAAGAATTGCGTCGAAAGGTCTGCTTTCACAAAGCCAATCATTTTGACTTTTGACAGGGGTCATTGTTTTTGTGTGCCATTTGTAGAACTGTATTCCATCATTGAGAACCTTTCTGAATATTTTTGACTCGCTCATTTGTTATTTTTATAAAATTGTATAAAGAGCCTGGAATCCAGAATGAGACTGAAAATGTGTTGTTGGCATGTCTGCCTCACAGTCAAGAGATCCAAGTTTTGAAACTGCTCTGGCCCTCTCGGGTGTACCTCGCATGTTATAATGGGTTTTCTCTGTTTACTTTCATCGTCCCCCACATTCCCAAAACATGTATGATATTGTATGTTCATTAGAGACTACAGTGAAGAAAATAAGTATTTGAACACCCTGCTATATTGCAAGTTCTCCCACATTGAAATCATGGAGGGGTCCGAAATTTTCATCGTAGGTGCATGCCCACTGTGAAGAGATAATCTAAAAAGAAAAATCCAGAAATCACAATGTAAGATTTTTTTAATAATTTATTTGTGTGATACAGCTGCAAATAAATATTTGAAGACCTGAGAAAAACAATGTTAATGTTTGGTACAGTAGCCTTTGTTTGACAAACGTTTCCTGTAGTTGTTCACCAGGTTTGCATACACTCCAGGAGGGATTTTGGCCCACTCCTCCACACAGATCTCTAGATCAGACAGGTTCAGCTCCCTCCAAAGATTTTCTATTGGGTTTAGGGCTGGAGACCAGCTAGGCCACGCCAGAACCTAGATATGCTTTTTAGGGAGAAAATCCTTGGTTTTCCTGGCTGTATGCTCCAGGTCATTGTCATGTTGAAAGACCCAGCCACGACCTATCTTCAATGCTCTGACTGAGGGAAAGAGGTTGTTCTCGGGATGGAACTCATCATTCGTCTTCCTCCAAACACGGTTAGTGGAATTATGACCAAAAAGTTCCATGTTGGTCTCATCTGACCACAAAACTTTCTCCCATAACTCCTCTGTATCATCCAAATGGTCATTGGGAAACTTAAGATGGGCCTTGACATGTGCTGGTTAAAGCAGGAGAACCTTCCGTGCCATGCACGATTTCAAACCATGACGTCTTAGTGTATTACCAACAGTCACCTTGGAAACGGTGGTCCCAGCTCTTTTCAGGTCATTGACCAAGTCCTGTCGTTTAGTCCTGGGCTGATTCCACCTTTCTAAGGATCATTGAGACCCCACGAGGTGACATCTTCCATGGGGCTCCACTCCCATTGCGATTGACAGTCATGTTTAGCTTCTTCCATTTTCTAATGATTGCTCCAACAGTGGACCTTTTTTCACCATGCTGCTTGGCAATTTCTCCGTAGCCCTTTCCAGCCGTGTGGAATCGTACAATTTTGTCTCTGGTGTCTTTGGACAGCTCTTTGGTCTTGGCCATGTCACAAGTTTGAGTCTTACTGATATTATGGGATGGACAGGTGTCTTTATGCAGCTAACGACCTCACACAGACGCATCTGACTCAGGATCACAGATGGAGTGGAGGTGGACTTTTAAAGGCGGACTAACAGGTCTTTGAGGGTCAGAATTCTAGCTGATAGACAGGTGTTCAAATACTTATTTTTAACTGTATCACACAAATCGTTAAAAAAAAATCATACATTGTGATTTCTGGATTTTTCTTTTTAGATTATCTCTCCCACAGTGGACATGAACCTATGATGACAATTTCAGACCCCTCCATGATTTTTAAGTGGGAGAACTTGTAACATAGCAGGGTGTTCAAATACAAATTTTCTTCACTGTACATTTTCCATAACCATGAATTTGAGTGTGAATTATTAGTTGTCTATATATGCGCTGGGATCGGCTGGTATCCTGTCCACGGTGTATTCTTCTTCCCTCACCTGAAGTCCACTGGGATAGGCCCCAAGGTCATCCATGACCGCAATGACGTCAAATTCAATGTAAAGCTGTACACCGGAACCGTAGCTGTCAACAGCCAAAAATATCAAGAAAAAGACACACCCGCGCTTCACATGGAATTAGTTCATTTTTAAATTGTACTCTTATGATAATGTACACATTAATTTCAAGTTATTTTTTTACGAACCATCTTTCACCCTCAATGATAGATAATACTGTATACTTATGCAATAACATTTTCCCATCAGGTGCCAAGGAGAATTTGAGAGATTACAGCGGCCACCTGGCCTTCCATTACCTCAACTACAAAGAGGCAGAGGTTCCAGAGGACGACTGTGAGCTGCGTGAGTGCGCTTTACTTTCAGACCTCAGCGGGACGACGGGATACTGCAAGTCAGTGAAGGATCACGCAAGCGAAGTCCAACTGTTCGGTATCTTTCACAACAGCAGAGTTTCAAGTGTCCCAGGCCAGAGAGCGTAACAGGAACAGGAAGTTGGCATCGCTCTTCCAATCCAAGAAGAAGTGGGGCTCAGCCGAGGACCTGGCGCCCATCGAGGAAGAGAGGACGGCGCCGCATCAGCTCGCTGTTCCCGCTTTCAGACCGAGGAAGTTTTCTCGCTGATGGACCGTTCTGCAAGTTGAATTCCCCTTTTTAGAAATTGTCACTTGCTCGTAAGTTGTCAATTTTCACACGGGACAGGACAAACAGCATCCTCCTTACACACTCAAAACTGTTTCTTCAGGTATTATCTACTATATTTTGCGACCATCGCAGTATTAACACTCGAATGTAGGTTGTCTTGTGATTTATGGCTTGCCTTATAGCTCAGGATAATTTTCAAGTTAAGGAGTGCTGTTGCATTTGTGTTTACACTTTGAACCTAAAAACCAAAATATTTTTTTATTGGGGAAAAAAAGTGAACTATCTACCTAAAGACTGAATGCTTTACGACTTCTACAGTTTTACGAAACTTGACCGATGACAGCCACTTACATACTGGCTCATGCTTGCACAGATAGAAATTCAATTTTTTAGTCTTCTGGGGTAGAACTCTTGCATTTCATTATTTCATGCAATACTGAAGCTTTTATTTCATTTTTTTTGTTCATGCAATTAATTGAGAGAAAATGTTATGTGGTTAAAGTGAGCTGTGTCCAGTTTTTTTTTCTTTGTTTTGCGTGTTTTCTTGCCGCAAATGTCTTCAAATTTTTTGATAATCTGAGAAATGACATAAATTACAGAATAACTTGGCCTGGGTGGTTATGTAAAAAAATAATCAGTTATTTTGATTGATATTGAAGTCATGATTATCAAACACCAATATTCACTGATGAAGTATTATTCAACTACCAAAACTCAACTTTAAATATGTAAACGACAACCAAATACTATATTTGTAATTAAACTACTACGACAAAAAAAAAAATCTTCTTTGAACAACAGAAAAGGATGCAATTATTAAATTGAGCAATGCAAAATTGTCCAAGCTTAATTGAAGAAACAGGCAATTTCTCATTATTTCTTTTTCTTTAACTCAGATTAATTCAGTCCTCTGTTTGATTTGAAGGAGGAGAATATGCTCAAATCTGGCCTATTTTTACACAATAAAAAGGTTGAACATGGAAACATATTTCATTTTCACAATGTTTACAGCTGACACTGTGAAAAAATACAGCGCATGTGCATGTCAGGCTTGTAGCTGCCGATGTCCTTTCTTAAAGAAACATAACAGGCGTATGCGCACCATCTGCTTGGGTCTAATCCGAGATGTCTGGGCTGTGAACTTGTGAATCAGTTGAGTTGACTTAGAGTTGACACAGCAAAAATGCAAAATCTTAGCCAGTGAATTCTTATTTCTAGTGAAAGCATCAGACACTTTTGACTTTTGAAATTTTCACCAAGACAAAGAAAAAATCACTTCATATTAGTTCCAGTGGTAGATTTCTGATTTATGTCTGGTTTTTTTTTTTCTATATTTGTACTTGTTTTGAGAAGGCCATTTTACCTGTGAAGCAAATAGTCAAATGTTCTTTCCACATAAACAGTAGTGGAAAACAGAAAAGTCCACTTTGTGACCACTTTTGAACGATTTGTACGTTCATGCTAGCAAGTTCTATCGCGATCGCCGCAAACCATTTCCCATGTTCAGTTTTAAAAAAAAAAAAGAAAAAACTTTGTGCAACGGGCCCCTGAGTAAGACCACCACAGCGTGTTTTTTAACTACCTGACTTTGGGGGCCACAGATGGAGTAAATATGGGCCCTGCTAATGCTCCATAAGGCTTTGGCGCTTAATTCCTGATTAGCTGAAAAGGGCAGCACTTGCTCTCGGGATCTTGGGATATCAGACGACACCGAGGGAGGGTGTGTGTGTGTGGGGGGGGGGGCGAGGGCAAGTGTTTTTGTGCCTCATTTTTGAAACGGGGATGTTGGCGGGATAAGAGGGAGTTTCTGTAATAGATACTTATCTTACTGCCCTCAAGCCCCTCAAACAAAGTCCCCCTCTGAAGAGATTATAACCCAGGGAGGCACATTAACTCTAATCCCATGCTTTGAGGCCTCGCACCCCCGTACCACCCTCTGCCCCATTTATTCCAACCCTTCTGTTGTTTGGCGGGGGGGGGGTTGCATCTTGTTTCTGGTGCTTGTAAGAGCACGGCCTTTGGCTACGCGACGTGTGTGTGTGTGTGTGTGTGTGTGTGTGTGTGTGTGTGTGGTGTGTGTGTGTGTGTGTGTGTGTGTGTGTGGAGGGGGGGGTGTAGTGACTGCTGGTGTTTCTATAGCCCACTGACTTCGGTGAAAACCACTAAGGGCCACGTACTGCTGTGTAACTGATTCCTCTCTCTGAAGAGATTAGGCGCTACATTGTCGCTTGGGTTGCTCATTTCCATGAGAGCACAACCTCCCCGCCAGCACTCCGCACGCCTTTTGTTATTTTCACTCAGAAAACACAAGGCCCGATGTCCGTGGCTTCCTCGTCGTCATTATCTCACAAATAGGCCCCCGAATTTAGATGTCACGTCACAGATGCCCAATAACCTCATTAGTGCCCAGAGAGAAGATGCGCGTGAACTACACTTGGTTGCGTTTGGGCCTTGCGTGGATTTGACAGGACTCGTTTTGCTTATTAATATGGCTGGGAGATCGGGGGTCTAAAACTGGCGACCCGCGGGCCACAGGCTAGATGCAAGTGGAGAAATATTAATGAGTTACAACACTTTTGCCATGGAGAGTTTTATTGGTGATTTTTGTTGTTCGAGAAGATTGGATTTGTTTTATGATACTGCGCTTTCTGATGGTGACCACCTTGCCCATGTTATACTATCTATGAATGCATGAGGAGACACAATTTAAAAAATCAGTAATTGTGGGAGGAATCTGCGGTACTCAGAGAAAACCCAGAACCTCAGAACTGTGAGGCGGACATGCTAACCAGTGGCCTACCAGTTTGCTTCCATAAACAGATGGGTTTTTCACAGCTTTTTTTTAAATGACCAAAGAAGAGCCAGCTCTTAAGTAAAATGGAGGTGCATTTCAAACGTTGGGCATCCTGGACTTTTTTTTTTTTTTTTTAAATCGTGTGTGACGTGACATTTATTCTCATGTAGCCTGGCTTTCAAGTGACACTTATTTGTACAATGTGTGCACTAGTGCAAAATTTGAAACATACATATGTGGATGCACAAATTGCACATAAATCTTAACACATAAATCTTAACAAACGTCAACACCGGGCTCGAAAACAGCAGATGAGAGAATTATAATGAATAATACAAACATTACACTTGACAGTGTTTTTGTTGGTCTGGCTTGCATTTAATGAGGGTAAACTCGCCAAGAGGTCTGGAACGCATTTTACAGTGTTGTCAGTCACTTTTGCGGATTGGTGTGAACGGTGATCGTTTTAACATCTTTACGTTAGAGTTTTTTTTGTTGTTGTTGTTGCGGTTGTGACTATTGGCGGTGTAAATGTACTCTTGACTTCTAAAGAATACGTTTTCCTTATCCAATTGTATTCAACGCCACCAAAATCGGTGTGGGCTAAACCAAAACGAGGCAAAGCGAAGTGATTTCTTGGATTTTTTTTTTTTCCATTTTTTTTTATTTTACGCTGAACTTGGCACGCATCAGCATGTTGACAGTTCCCCTCTCGCTGCAGAGTTAACACCAAAACGGACGTGGCTTCCAAACCTCCCGTGCAGTCCGAAAAGGTTATTCCACCGGCGGCAGCACCAGCTGTCACGCCCGGCCAGCGCCTCCCGAGCCAGTGGCGCCTGTCACTCACCCAGCGGAGGGCCGTCAATCAGCCCGCACCCCCGGAGGGAGCCAGGGGGGCGGGGGCGGGCCTCGGGCCGGCCCTAAACAAAGACATACATTTGCAAGCGCTCTCAACGCCACCGCTATTTTGAAAGAATGATAGAGTGGTCCTGATAAGAGCAATGACAAAGGACAAAGAGTACAAGGGGGTCTTTTGGGGTAGAAAATGTGGGGGGTGGTGGGGTAGGGGGGCTAGATAGCGAAGAAGTGGGAAAGCTTGATAAGATTCACACTTTGTTTACATCTGCCCATTTGTGCTGTTGCCCCAGGAAAATCCCATTAGGCAGCTCAATTGGATATTTGCCATGTCATGTAAATGATGACCGCACTAATCGCAACATTCATCTCCACATTTTCCCAGGAGAGTCTCGCATCCAGAAGCGTGCACTTACTTGCATCTTATCAAAATAAACTAACGAGGTCAAGGTGTCGACGACTCTCGTGGATTGTCGCTCGAGGCTTTTGTCGTCCCCGCTCTCGCCTGCCGATGAGATCTTCTAATTACGACGTTTGAGGCCTTTGTCAGCCACCTCGGATGGGGGCTTCACACCTCCAAATCCACAGGCCCGCTGTCACATTTGACCATATTTGACAATACATTGATAACACGGGGTTTACAAAAAAAAAAAAAACTTTCAAAAAAGTGCCCCCCCAACTGATTTGGGACCATTTTGCTTTGCTAAATCCAAAAATGAAAGAAAAAAATCTGCAAAGTTGTTCACTGTTTATTGATGAAGTGAATAGTAGACTAACAAAAATATGTACCTGTGAATTGACTTGCATCATAGTTCAAAATTCAGGGCATGACTCTGTTTATTTGAATCTCTAAAGCGTAAATGCCCATTCATGTTTAAAAAAAAAAAAAAAAGAAGAAAATGCAGCAGTAGTTTCCACGATCAACCTGACTAAGCAAAACCAACCTCCAAATTGAAAATTTTTAAATCAGCTAAAATAACACAGACAACAAATGTCTTTGACCAATATAATTGATGCATGCATATGCGGAAAAGGAAAAGAGCAGCATGAAGACTTAAAATATTTCCACACAAGTCGAGTTCATTAGTTGAGAACAGTAAAATGATTCATCTACAATTGTGTATCTCAGTGGAGTATTATGAGCACATCTTTTTGGAGAGGAGAAATGATCCTATTGTCATTCATTTTAAACAACCTTCCAAAATGAAATGCCGATTTTAATCGTGTCAAATGTTTCTATGCAATTCTGTGTTGTGAGACAAATACAAAATATTTCATAATGTTAAAATGGTCCAGAACCATCCCATCCATACATTTTCTGCCGGGGTTGTGGGTGAGCTGGGTCCTGTCCCAGTCGACTTTGGGGAAAAACGGCGTGCACCCTGGAACAATCGCCAGGCCATTGCAGTTGATATAGGTTTTGGTGTGTGTATATTTTTTGATACCACAAGAGATATCAAGTGATACAATACTTTCTTGTGTCTTACCTCCAGACTAAGTCTTCCTGGAGATAACATCTTTTTTTTTTTTTTTTTTTTGACATTTTTTAAATCCTCTTAGCTCGCTTGTATGTTATCACATCACGCCGGGAGAACAATCAGGATTCCATTTGGTCACTTTCCTGCCCCCCCTTCCGCCTTCCCCCGCTGTAAACGAGCGACATCCTAACAGCAAACAGGGTCAGAGTAGCGCCGACACCTGCATTGTGGCCCAAAAGAGGAAGAGGATGAAGAGCAAACTCCGAGGACGAGACAAAGGCGGCCGCCCGGAGCGTGTTTGTGTTGAGATGTTTTCTCCTGATGCCGTTAGCTTCCCTCTGAGTCTCTTCTTCTTCTTCTTCTGTTTCTCTTTGCACTCCACTTGGCTGTTGTTGCCGCTGTACAAATTTGCTCGAGGGCTTTGGGGGACGTTCCCAAATAAATCCTCTGATTCTTCCAACGAAAGCCCCCGTCCCTCCACCCTGGGATCCCACCAACAGCATCGTGTTCCCAAAACATGTTACGCCAGTAAGGCTGGATTTGTAATAATTGATTAAGCAGGAGGAAGACTTCCTCCAAGATGTTTGATGGGCGTTAGGTTTTGGGTTTCCGCAAAAATAAGGGTTCTTCTGGTCCAAAAATGGTCCATGTTGTGGACTTTGCTTTGCAAAAGTGCCTCGCAAGCCGTTCCGCCACATGGATACTCGTAATTGAGAAATAATGTCTTGAGAAGGACTCTTGATGATTAATTAATCGACTAATTCACATTCGTCATGTGTTACAGGTCAAATTGACTCGTTTCAGGTTTGAAAATGCTGACAAAATAATAAGCAAATTTGTTCCGTTTCCTTATAAACTCAAACATTTTTAGAGTTTTTTTTACAATAATTACCAAATGATTTACCTCCTGTTAAAGTAAGACTCCAATTTACTGAAGTAGAATCAAACTGCCCAGGGAGGCACATTAACTCTGCCTGTCTCATATTTTTTTTTTCTTTAAATGGTAATATATAATTTGCATTATTCAATTACAAATATTTTGGCATTTTATAGGTTTCTGTACAAAATCTATGTAAATGTATAATTATTTGAACATTTTTTACTCAATCTGATGCGATGTTGTGGATCCAATTGACAAAGAATAATACAAACGTAATAGGATTACAATTTAGAACCTGTTCGGGAGACTTTCCCCATTTCCTTTTTAATATATCTTTTGGATTAAAAATGGAAAAAACAACAACTTTGTTGTTCAACAAGGAATGCATTTGGGAATGTCAATGATATACATTTTTTCCATTTCTTTTATTTATTTATTTATTTAAACTCAAACAACTTTTCACCTTACCTCAACAAACCTCAAAGCTATCATTTGCATTCAGTTTTTTGGGGAGTGAGTGCAATATAAAATGTAACAACAGAAATTCATTTTTTCTTGAAATATGTAACTATTAGATTAACAGATTATACCAGTATGGCATAAACGACTTTTATCAGAGGAGAAAAAAAAGTCATCATCAAAAACGGCTTTTAAAAAATGTTTGCCCGCTTGGTTACATTTCTCACTCTACTGTGTGTGTGTGTTTCTTTCGGCTTGTCCCTTTCGGGGTCACCACAGCGTGTCATCTCAGATGAACGCATATATATTTCTCATTTCTCACTCTACTCTTTGTTAAAATTAGAACATTGAAATTCAGACATGATTTCATTGGTGTGTTTGCTATACTTATTATTTAATTTAAACTTGAACCCAAACCTCATCTCAAATATTTTATAATAATTCAGTCAGTGTATGGCAAACTGATTTTATTATTTCCCATCCGTTTATTGTATTTGTTACAGCTTTCCTAGCTGTAACACACCATAATAACCTACCATACCATATAATATTTCATGGCGTGAAAATAAAGATATCAATTTGAGGTCATTTAATAAGTACAGATTCATTCTGACAATGTTCTGTGGTTATATTTAAAGTCAAATCAGAGCGTGACATGACATTGCAGCAAGTTGCCAACGTGAGTCACGTGATAAGTTTGTGTGTGTGTGTGTGTGTGTGTGTGTGTGTGCGCTTGCACTTCTGAAAACACACACACACACACACACACGCATTACCATCTGTTATCTGACAATTATCATATACATTAGTCAACATCTGTTTCTCCTAACCTGCTTTCATTAGGACGACAATAGCCAACAGCAGCGTGTCAAAGGGGTCTCTGTTTATCCCACAAACCGTGCCAATGATTTGAAGATATCACACGCGTGCAGCATATTTATGCATTTCAATAATGTCGCATCATGCAAAAGGCACTTTGATGCATAATTCATTGACATGTAATGATGTGGACACCCGCACCCTTCTTTTTTAAAACCTTTTTTTTTTTTCTTTACCCGCATGATTTATTTATATTTCAGGTGTGATCAGTTTGATATATTTTGTACTTTAGTTCATTCTACATGTATTCTACCTTCCCAAAAATCTATCATTTTTATTTGCAGTTTTTTTAATCTATTAGTTCAATGAACTTATTTATTTATGAGACATATAACGTCAGTACATTAAAATGCATTTGTGCTACTATCCATCCATTTTATGTAATGCTTACCCTCACTAGGGTCTAGTTAGTCCTATTCAGAAAAGGCCACTTTAATGCAAATAAAAAAAAATGCATTTACTGTACACACAAAACATAATGTAGAATAATTCATTGTACTACTATAATTGTCAAATATCACTTCAAAAATACCTTCAATTTTCTTTCTAGAATGTCTTTCAAAATGTCCATGCTACAAGCCCCAAATTGCACTAATTCATCACAATAATTTACTAACGTGTAGCTTTTTTTTTGGCAGGTTGGATTCACAAATGATTAAAAAATATATATGCAATGATAATAATGTTTCTTTATAAAACGGTGACCTTTTTCTGCACATTTCTGCAAAAGTTGAATGAGCACATGCAAACACTAAAAGGAACAGCAGAGCTTTGATGGGATTTAGTGAAAGCTTGACCTGTCAGTCAACACCAGTTGCCCCCCCCCCCCCTCAAACCAAGCCCCCACCGTGTCCTCCTCCTCCTCCTCCTCCTTCCCCCCCCCGCATCTGGGTGTATATAAGCCCAGGCGTGCCCCGCAGCAGCCCCACAACCTTTCTTGGCGACTCATCAGCACTCAACACGCAGGGAAACATGCCCGCCTCGCCACCAGACTTCGGGGCCTTCTTTGTGGACCGGAATTTTGGGATGATGGCCATGGGGTCCCCTGGCCCGGGCCCCGGTTATCTGGGGGCCCAGCAGACGCAACATCTCGGGCTGCCCGTCACCTACTCGGGACTGCACGGATACAACTTGCTCCCCTTGGCGGCCCACCAACACCACCACAGACACGTCACGCAAATGGTGAGCGCTCTTTGGATGAAGTCCACTTTTCACATTCACACCTACGGACAATTTTGCCTTCAATTAATCTACAATGCATGTTTTGGGGATGTGGGAGGAAACCGGAGTGCCCGGAGGAAACCCACGCAGGCACGGGGAGAACATGCAAGCTCCACACAGGCTGGGCCGGGATTTGAACCCTGGTCCTGAGAACTGTGAGGCAGATATGTTAACCACGTTCCTCACCGTGTCGCCTTATTTTTAGCAACTTCCATGCATTTTTACCACAGAAATTCCCTCCACATGTAGAGCGAAACATTTCCCCTAACCAAGTTTGTTTGTGATTTGGCGCTATAGTAATACAATTAAATTGAAATTGCCAAAGTTATTTTCTGCTAAGATAATTGTACTACAGTACTTTTATCCAAGTACGATGGCTTTCAGGTAAGACTGATTTGACGGAGTTTGCCTGATCAATTATTATTTGGAACATTTTGCTCATATTGATGGTAGTTTTGCTTTCTTGCCCAACTCAATACGGTGCGGGTGCTCCTTAACCCCACGTAGGCGTTTCGTTGCTTTGTCCGTAAATTGCAATGTGCTGCAGTTGATCACTCAAGCTTATAAGTACAGTAAATATTTGTGAGACGTGTAGGTTGCGAATATAAATACACAAAACAGAACCTGTTGTAAAATACAATACCGTACATCAGCCTTGACTGTCATTGTATTGTCTACATGGAAAAAGGGAATTGGGGTACAACTCAAGTTTGTGTTACTCAAGAATTTATATGATAATGTATGAAAATTCAGAATTAAATTCTATCTATCTATCTATCCTAGATATGGAATACCTGCCTCAAAGAAAATTAAAAACAAACAATGCTCACTGAAGAGGCAAAAGGGAACCCGTTCCACAGGGCAAATACAGTATGTACAGTATTGTATTCCAGTGTAACGGCTAGTCTACAGTATATGTTGTATGAACAACAACAACAAAAATACATTGAGTTTTCCAACAGCATTCGTTGATGAATTTAAAAGTGACCCGTAAGGGCAAGTCTTGAGTTGAAGTATCTGCATAGACCAGTAACAGTACAGGAGGAAGATAAATAATGAACAAAGCATTTCAAGAAAGTGTTCAAGTGGACACGGGTAATAATGATACTTTAATAATACAGTAACTGGATTTCGAGCTGAATACAAAATGGCAGCCCTCCTATTTGTTTCAAGGCATGCATTCTTGAGACTTTGGGAGAGTCCTGTTTGAAGAGTTTCCGACTTCATTGTTGATTGGTCAAAACGGGGGCTTTTTGTTTTATCTATTCCCGGGGTGGGGCTTGGGGGCGGGGGGATTAGGAGCGCCTAAGTAGGTTTTTTGCTAGTTTTGTTGGAGAACAATATGCAAACAGGTTTGCAGATGTTTAGTTTTGGGGTATGTTGAATCTCCCAAATTAATTTTTTATTAATTTTTTTTCATGTCAATGAAGAAAACTGAGACTCCCAAAAAAACCTTCCTACTACCTGGTTCTCGACCTGTAATAGTATTTATAAATAAATAATGATAATTTTAAAAGAACAATAACTGTGTATATTCAGTGAACCCCCCTCTCCAGTCATCGGGGGCTGTCCAAAGGTTTATAATTGCCTACCGATGCCACAAGATGGCGGCAAAGAACTACTTTAGCTAAAATGAAGCTCCTCAGGTGAATGGAAAATACTTCATTCCTTGGAACCAAGATACCTTACGAAGGCAGCCAAGAAAATACTTAAATCGGTTCAAAACCTAATCTGCAAATTTGTACTATGCGGATGCCAAAGGGCAAATATGCAGGGTCTTCACTACTTTACAAAGCATTTTGGGTTCGGTCACATGACGCCAACTTTGCCTCTCGTTCCCAGGGCAGCACCTTTGACCTCAAGACTGCCGTCTCCCCCTACCACCATGCGCTGCTGGCCCGCGGGGGTCCCTTCTTCCAACCCTACCGGCCCGGGCCGGTGGAGGACCCCGGGCGCGGGGGCGCCAAGGTGGCCACTCGCGAAAGCACGGGGGCGCTGAAAGCCTGGTTGGGCGAGCACCTGAAAAACCCGTACCCCACCAAGGGCGAGAAGGTCATGCTGGCCATCATCACCAAGATGAGCCTGACGCAGGTCTCCACCTGGTTCGCCAACGCGCGGCGCCGCCTCAAGAAGGAGAACCGCGTCAGCTGGGCCTCTTCCAGGTCCAAGTCCGACGAGGAGGAGGATGAGGAGCAGGAGAGCGAGGATGAAGAGGACGAAGAGGAGGGGCCTCTGAGGAGGTGTCACGCCCAAGAGGTGACTGAGCGGCCGGCCGGCGAAAGCTCGCCGGAGAATGCGTCACGGGACGGGAGTGAGGGAGCGTGCGTGCGTGCCCGTCGCACGCCCTCCCCTCCGGAGAGCAAAGACCCCCCGAAGCCTAAAATCTGGTCGCTGGCCGAGACCGCCACATCGGAGACGGTGAAGAAACCAGCGGCGCACGAGTACCAGTCCGTGGGGAGGATGTGGGCCGAGTGGGCCTCCAGAGGGGCGCTTCTGGTGCCCGCCTGCTACACTGCCCACGAAGTCCACTCATGAACACCCCCCCCCCCTGCCCCCACCAAAACCCTCAGACAATGTCCACTATTGATGCACTTTACCCTCTCAGACGACAGGGGTCCGACTTCGACCCCTGGAAATCTGTCTCCACGCCAAAGATGTTTTTAATGTACATAAATGTAGATGTATTTTTCCAACAAACCTGTAAATTATATTTCCTTTTGTCTGCTGAGAAAGGAATATTTTTACTTAAATAAAACCGCATCAAAAAGAAAAAAAGGATTTGTTTTGTCTCTTAAAAAAATCAGACCTTATTTATGACCAAAAAAAAAATTAGGATCACACTTTCTGATGAGATTCAATGCAACTGATTCCAAAATGCAGTCAGCCTCAGTCACGACGCCACTCGTGAACTTCACATTTGACTTCACTATCAGTTGAGTTATTTTGGTTTTCACACAGGTATGTTGTCATATCTCCGCCTTCGCCCCCCATGACGATGCAGACGATGCTCACTGAACGAAACTTTCACATCATAGCAAAACATGAGCAAGAAGTGAGTGAAGTGCGAATTACTTCTATGACATGCACGATACTGAAGCAGGAGGAGTCACTTTAAAGTCATCAAAATCAAATTCAAGTTCAGGAATAAAATACCAAATAAATTCAAAAGTGGACTTTCTTTACATCCTAATTAATATCTTATTACTGCATACTCTTCCTCATTAAAGGCATACAAAAATGTGGATATTTTAAGGGGCTGCAACAGATAAAATTGCAATTACGTTTACCTTAATGGAGAAGTTAATTGAGAACAAAAATATTGTTAAATAACTAAATAAAATTACAATTACACTGCCAGAAGGCTAAACTGTATGATTAGTGATTATACTTTGCTTGCTATTGGGAGCATATTTTCTAATCTATCCCAGTGCTAAATCATTTTTTTTTAAATTGTGGTATTCATATTACTCCATTATTGTTTTATCATTATAATACCCATTATGTATTACATTTTGTCTTCAACAACATTTTTCATATAATGAAACCCTGGAAATTGTGCCCTTTTCTCGTCTTTTCATGCTAATTAATCCACCGATGAGCCCCTAAAGCTTGAAGACAAAAAACAAAACCTGGCTCTGAAAAACACTTCATCCTAAATTTTGCCATTTGTACTTGCCAGAGTCAAATGGGTCAAATTACTTTTGTCCATTACGGTATATGACACGCTGTGGCGACCCCGAAAGGGACAAGCCGAAAGAAACTGCTGTACTGCACTGAAGTTTTTGGTCTGTTGCGACGCTCCATCGTTAAAGTGGAACCTGTGGCGACCTCTTGTGGGCACGCACGTTGACTACAACACAGCCTTGAAGAAAGAATCCATCCACTTTCACCTCGTCTATTTTTACATAATGTGAGTTTCAAGCTCACAAAACCCAAGAAATCAGGATTTTCAAAAATTTGAAAACTGTGTGAAAATCAGCCAAAAATCTTGCAGGTCATAAATGTCGGACACTATTCACGTACGAAACTCAAAGCGCCTGCCTGCACAGGGTTCCGCAGGAGGCATTAAATTGCTTGAAATGGTCAAAGAAGGTGCTGGAAAGAAAGGGGGGGGGGGTGGTGGTGGAGCAAAATGCCACCCAGGCTCCAACAGGAGAATTGCAAGGGCAGCTCACCACTAAGTTTATAGAGACCATAATTGTGCTGCAAAGTATGAATGCTGAGACAGTTGAGGTACCTTCGGATAATACGAGCTGAAGGAAAGGACTTGTTTTGGAAGCATTGGACGTGTTCAATCTCATTACCTGCCGTCCTTCGAGGGTCAGTTCTTAAACCCCTCCGCTTCACACTACCCTTGAGTCAAACTCTTCCGAACTTTAATTTTGACTATTACAGCTGTGACGCACAGTTATTATATTTAGCAGATGTGTCTGCAGATGAATATGTTTTTGGTTATAAAGAGGATTGCTGTTAAAAATTACATCACATCAATCACTCGTACAATAATAACCAATCAGGTAGCTGCATTGTTTCAACCCCTGTCTTGACACGCCCCTCTCGCCATATTGTCCCACACGCAATGCTGGTTGTCAGTAGCGCGCGCTTGGAAAAGTTAACGTGACGGACAAACTCGTCCTCAGATGTGGTTGAGGAATGTGCAATTCGGATAAAAGATATACGGCGAGGTTACAAGGGGGCCGGTTGCCTAAACCACACTTGACGAAGTGTCTACGATGGATTAAAGCTTGCGGAAGGCCTCATGTACAACTCAGTGTGAAAAATATCAACAAACACATGAGTGTATGTTCGAAGGTAAGTGAGGGAGAAGTATCTTCTCTGAAGTTGATTGAATTATAAATCAGTGCTTTATACATTGCAGGAGAACAACTTTCACTTTGTTAGCGTTTCACTGACCTGCAGAATGAAGTGTGTCATGTTTTATGCCGAAGAGTCGGGTTTGTGATACGTAAATGCAACATGTCATGCAGTAGAAATGTCTATTTGCCTATTTGTATCACATCGGACTTTTAAGACGGAGCAGTGGGTTCCATTACGAGCCAAGTCAAATGAATACACCCACTCACTTATAAAGACTACAGTGATAGTACTCGTGATCTTCCCAAGTAAAAAGTACTCACCCTGCTTTACATGCGCAGTACGATTCCACGATTTTATCCTGGTGGATTTCAAAATGATGTTTGTGAAGCGTCAAACTTTTTTTGCATCCATCGCCAACGTTACGCTGTAACTCCGACATTGCGTCCTGCTCCGTCCAAAATCTTAATTCCGTGTACATATGCTTGTGTAAAATAGACCCCTTTGTAGAACTTTCTTGGACAAGTCTGACACATTTGGCAAGAAACATACCCCAATATTATCTGGAATATGCGATAGAGATTCCACTTCAAACCTGTTCTGTTCAGTCGCCATTTTGGAAGATTGTGGAGCATGGCAACTGTAGCTAAGGGGGGCGGAGCTGAAGATCGTTAGTCGGAAAGGTCCATCCAGAACGCTGTAGCGAGAGGTCAGAGCCGATGACTCTGATTCTGTAGTCATTACACGGGCTCCCAGTTATCTTTAGAACATGTTTTAAAGTTCAGTTACTGATCTATAAAACACTAAAATGGGTTTGGTGCTGAATACATGCTAATGGGATACAAATCCAGTCGGGCTCTGAGGCCGACAGACTCAGGTCAAATAGTGGAGCGCAGAATCCAAAGCAAACATTGTGAAGCAGCATTTAGCTATTATGGAAAGGAAACAAGTTACCAATAGAAGTGAATATTACGACAAAAGCATGACACAGACCTGTAATTGAGACACCTGGGCATTTTTTTAAACAGAAGGCCCCACCCCCTACATAATCCGATGGCAAATTTCAATGTCATATTTTGAATACGTATAGAGCGACTGTAAATGTAGTGTCCAGAGCTAACGTACAACAAAAATGCAACACTTTACAATTTTCAGGCGTCAAACAAGTATGAAAATAAATTAACTTGTCAATGTTAACACTCTTTCAGACAAAGGTCAAGCAAAATTGAAAAATAACGTGCAACGGCCTTTGCCTTTAACAGAATGCAGTGAAGACGGACGGATATTGTGGCAAACGTTGCACACTTTCACAAACATGAAGGTGAGAGATTTGAGTTTCGGGTGTTCAACAGAAAGTCTACGCACAAGTCTGGTGTTAGATTTTTCAGGCCTGCTTTTCCGGGCTCACAGAGCTGGCGTCCCGCCTCCGCTTAGATGCTGATACTCCCTCTGAAGGTCTTTGGTGGACGGTTCAGTCTCCGATAGAGACAAACCGCGACATTGAAAAAAATCAAGATGGTCACAAAGTGAACGTAGAGGTGATTGTTCTTGGCCGTGTGCAGGATTAGGCGCCATCCGGCAGAGCGCTCACCAAGACATTTCATTGTTCACAGTCATGCTTTGTGATTCCTGACGGGAGAGCACTTCTGCTTTCCCGTTCTCCTGCGTTACATAGTTGCCTCTTTCGCTGAAGAGTAAATCTCCCACGGCGGCCTGACCGGGACTGTCCTCGTTCTCCTCTGGCATCCCTGAGCCGCCGCTGCCGGTGTCCTCCAGCGACACCCGTGCAGCAGGACACGCGGCCTCTTCGTCGACCCCGTGAGGCGACGCGAAGAATACTTCTCTGGTGGGTTCTTTGTCACATGGCACACATGCCTCAATACAGCCAGAAGGACACAAAGACAAAAGAGTACAATACTTGGGTTTTGGATAGCTGATGGAAGCTTCACTTAACACAAGAGACGACTTCCCATCCAGTTTCTATAGCAATCACGAGGGTTGCAGGTCTCTTGGAACTTATCCCAGTAGACTTTGGGAGCGAGGCGGGCTACACGCTGAACGGACCCTGACATTTACTAGTGTACACTCGCTACGTTAGCTTATCTCATCCCTGAGTTTGGTGATCATGGAACCAGGCCAACTCTTCATCAGCATTTTATTATTATAATTGTTATTATGATTATTATTATTACGACATGGATGGGACTCAGTAAAAGTCATGTCATGGTCCAAGCCGCTTATCCGCACAAACATCTCTCAGCTAGCTTCGGGCGAAAGGCGGCCTAACACCCTGAACCGGTCGCCAGTCAGTCGCAGGGCAGATATCGACATCATCACTGAGCGGGAATCGATCCCACGCTGCACGCACCAAAGGCAGGCGTGTGTACCACTACGCAATCAGTGACTCCTTCAATAAAAGTCAACAATCCGAATTTGGATCCACATTTACGGTGACCATACAGTTCTGAGAGCCCGGGTTCACATCCAGCCTCGCCTGTGTGGAGTTTTCAGGTTCTCCCTGCGCCTGAGTGCGTTTTCGCTGGGTACTTTGGTTTCCTCCCACATCCCAAAACAGGTTAATTCAAGACTTTAAATTGCTTGTAGGTGTGAATGTGAGTGCGAATGCAATTGGCTGGCGACCAGTTCAGGGTGTACGTACGCCGCCTCTCGCCCGGAGTTGTTGTTGAATAGTCACGACAGGTGAACACACACTACAATTAAAAAAAAAAAAAAAGATTTACCTTTCCCTTGGAATCTGCTTCTTTGCCTAACAGAAAGAAGAAAGGGAGATGTTATGATTGATCTGACAATTACATTGTTAGAAACGGCGTAGAGTTAAGTGGACTGGCCTTTGTGAGGAGAGAACTACTGTAACAAACTTCAGATTCTAAGATCGACATGCTAGGTGTGTGGTGGTGGTGGTGGTGGTGGTGGTGGGGGGGGGGGGGGAAACCAGCATATGCTCCAAAATCACCTTGTCGAGAACGGGAGATGCATGGTCTGAGTGACTACAGCATTTTCCACCAGACATCGTCATCCTTTTGCCCTTCATTGTTGCACTCAACCCTTTGTGACCCGGAAATTTCACACGCCCTACTGGAGGGTTTGAGTGTCAGTCATAGTCACGTTCAATGCGTTGTCAAATCATTCCCGAAAGGAAGCAATTATTTTGATGTTAACGATCAGAGCCAACTCCTGTGAGGTGAATTCGCAATCAATCTAACGTAACACTTTTGACCTCAGTTCACCAATCAAATGGTACAAAGGGGTCACAAGACCGCACGCAGTCTTTTATTTGGCTTTGCTGGACTGCCAAAGTAGAAAAAAAAATCTGTGATGAGTGACTCACGTTTTCATTTCAGAATAGAAAAAAAAAAACAACACTATGAAGCAGTGTCGTCTAGTCACTGGCCAAACGTACTACACATTTCAGCCCACTTCTAACTTGACAAAACGTGATACGGTAAGTTGCAGATGTTTTTGTTTTTCTTTTGGCAGTGCATATGGCAATAACAGCCCTATTTTATGATTGCACTGTACCTGAAAAAGCACTTTTTTGGGGTGTATGAGCTATAATCTCAGCCTCTTTGTCTCTCACATGCATGCGTGCGTGTCAACTATAGCTGTAATGCAAGTATCATAAAAGATATCTACAAAAAGACTTTTGCTTTATCAATACATTTTGTCAACAAGGAGCTTCTTCCTCTTGTCATTTCAGGGAAAGCAAATAATGTTTCCCAATTGGGCAGAGCCAGGCTTGGCGCTTTTGTGCCGCAAAGGGTTCGTGTCCTTGGAGATGCGCCCAGCAGAGGGACGTCAATCTGAATTTACAAGTCCTCAGACCACATCCAAATACTGACGCAGTAAGTAAACCGCTGGTATAACGTCGTGATCGGGTCCTAAGGAGATACTGAACTGCGCGAACATATTTAAGTCACCAGCAGTTATAACGAGCTGACCCACACAAGATGGCTGCCATTATGCGTTGTCCTTTTCTGCTCAGTCAGTTGCCCCACATTTAAAGGAAATGAGATGAGATGCTTTGATTGGCGGTGAATGAAATCAGCCCACAGCGGCATAGCCCGTCCACCGTCAGATTTGTCGACCTCTGCTTATCTACGGAATTACTAACATCGGTCTAAGCCGCCACCGGTGCACAGGTTCATGACAGTGGACCTCATGGAGTTAAACTGTTCACCACTTCAGTTGTTTGGATCTCTGGGGCATGGTTAAAACAAAGTCCAGGTACACACTTGGGTTTTCTGGCAAGAACGGACCATCCCCCGATATATACTGTACTTCATTCCATCAGTGGCTATGCGATGCAGTTGCGAGTTACTTAGTCATGACCCCAATATCGTGCAATTAGTTAGCAGACTATGCCTACACCCTGAAAAATGCACATCTTCCCTGGAAAGAACAGGTTGGGATCATAATTGTGATATCCGGGCCACAATACGACAAAACTAGCATGGTGTGCTCAAATGTCTCGAGTCTTAGGCTGAAAATGTGTGCCTTTGTGTTTAATAACTGGTCAATCTCCCCTGAAGTGTCTTTGCGACGTAAC
Organism: Syngnathoides biaculeatus; assembly: GCF_019802595.1. NCBI lineage: Eukaryota > Metazoa > Chordata > Actinopteri > Syngnathiformes > Syngnathidae > Syngnathoides > Syngnathoides biaculeatus. The sequence goes on from NC_084641.1 coordinate 18,201,935, forward strand.
GCCACACACGACGACAAGCGAGGTGGTGCCGAATTGTGCGACACCACCGCTGACGGTTGCCCGCGTACTGTAGCGGCTAGCGCCGAGTTGTCGTGACAAAGATAATCCTCGGCGCGACTGGTCGTATATTCCAGGTACTGGAGCTTTAATATTTTAGGATGGAATAATGATTATCCACTTCACGGCACATTAATCGGACAAATGAGCACACAGTGGCAGGTTGAAGTCTCCGTTGTGGCCCAACAAATAAATTATGAAAATCTTTCATTCTGTAAGCCGCACTGACGTTGAATACGTTGTAGTGGGATGACGTGTGAATGTTGCTCAATGAAGCTGTGTGGCATCATGGGTAATGCGCCTCATTTCAGCTCAAAACACTGGCTGTAATTAATAACTTAACAATCAAGCTTGTACCTCTTGAGAACCAGATCTTCTTGATGGCCGCTAGTAGCAGGATCACGATCACAGCTAAGACCCCACATGCAATGAATACATGCCGCCGCTGGTTCTTCTCTGCAAAACAGTAACAACAAGTGTTTAATTGGTAGAAACGTCGTAATTCACAAAGCAAAATAAGTAAATGTAACAACGTAGCGTTACATCAAGAAAATGTGTCAGTTAATCTGAAAATGTGGTACATTAGCTCCCTCTTGGGCTAAATCAAATAATTACAGAGTTACAGTAAATACAAATAAAATCCATCCATCCATCCATCCATCTATCTATCTATCCATCCATTTTCTTTGCCGCTTATCCTCACGAGGGTCCCGGGGAGTGCTGGAGCCTATCCCAGCTGTCAACGGGCAGGAGCATGAGATACAAGAAAAATAATGACGTGACTGAACACATAAAATGTGATATTTTGAATTACAGACAAATTAAGTTACGCCTTTTAAAAAGTTTGCATGTGCATTTAAAACCGTTAGCCAGATTGGAGGACGCGGCCTAAGTACAATTCAGTTGCATTGGACTTTTAACAACAACTCATTTGAATTGAATCTTTTGGAAATGTTTGTACAGTATTTAGGTACTTGGCGGCACAATGGAGTGACTGGAATAAAACACTTAGGGTTACTACGTCACTCTACTTAAAAGGGAAATCCACTGGTTTGCATTAACAATGTATCTAATATATCATGTAATATGGACTTTATTTTGACAATGTGATGTTAAAACGTCTCATTTAATGGTGTTTTCAGAAGATTTTTAATCGACAATTACGAATTTTCAGGGGGCTGCATTTTCGTGAGTCACATGACCTACGTGCAAGGATGTGACGTGTCCTGTGCCGCAACAAAGGCTTGACTACATGGGACACCATTTATGCTCAGCGCTCATTTCTCGGATTGATCCTCATCTGATGAAGAAATCGCAGTATGGCTTGATCGGGAAGATTGAGGAATACTTCCATACACAGCCGTGCAGCCGTGAGCACCGTCTTAAGGCCCATCTTAAGTTTGCCACTGACCATTTGGATGATACAGAGGAGTCATGGGAGAAAGTTTTGTGGTCAGATGAGACCAAAATGGAACTTTTTGGTCATAATTCCACTAACCGTGTTTGGAGGAAGACGAACGATGAGTTCCATCCCAAGAACACCATCCCTACTGTGAAGCACAGGGGTGGTAGCATCATGGTTTGGGGTGTTTTTCTGCACGTGGGACAGGACGACTCCACTGTATTAAGGTGAGGGTGACCGCGGTTATGTATTGTGAGATTTTGGGGAACAACCTCTTTCCCTCAGCCACAGCATTGAAGCTGGGTCGCGGCTGGGTCTTTCAACATGACAATGACCCGAAGCACACGTAAGAAGCATATCAAGGTTCTGGCGTGGCCTAGCCAGTCTCCAGCCCGAAACCCAATAGAAAATGTTTGGAGGGAGCTGAAACCCCGTGTTTTTCAGCGACGGTCCAGAAACCTGTCTAATCTAGAGAAGATCTGTGTGGAGGAGTGGGCCAAAATCCCTCCTGCAGTGTGTGCAAACCTGGTGAACGACTACAGGAAACGTTTGACCTCTGTAATTGCAAACAAAGGCTACTGTCCCAAATATTAACATTGGGTTTCTCAGGTGTTCAAATACTTATTTGCAGCTGTATGACAGAAATAAATCGTTAAAAAAAAATCAATCAATCAGAAACTGTGATTTCTGGATTTTTCTTTTTAGATTCTCTCACAGTGGACATTCACCTACGATGAAAATTTCAGACCCCTCCATGATTTCTAAGTGGGAGAACTTGCAATATAGCAGGGTGTTCAAATACTTATTTTCTTCACTGTATTACATGACCTATTGGATACGTTGTTAATTCAAACCAGTGGATTTTACGATGGTGGTGCTTGAAGAGGGAAGTACTTTTTCACACTGTTCGTGGTGTAAACCACTTGAGAAACTCAGATTTAGCCCTTATACCGTAATTTGTGCCCTACAGAGCGCACCTGGTTATAAGCCCAAGTACACAGAAACAGTTTAACGCTAGCGTGGCGCTAACGCTAGCGCGGCACCGCATGAACCACGTTGTTGAAAGCGTGTGAAAAAAGTCGCGGCTTGTAGGCCGGGAATTACGGTACATACAGTATCACACTGGAGTGTAGAGACTATGATATTATATACTGTAAAGTGTGTGTATGTCTAAGGTGACGATCCCACGCAGACCATAGAAACCACACAAGGTGATTTGACTCATCGCTGCTCAGCACTCAACTTACCACATACGACATCAGAGGAGTCTGATCCTCTTCGACCGACAACGTAGGCGCCCTCACACCTGCAAATATTGCTGCTGTTTAAAATGATATCTGGGCAGTTTTATTTAAAATACCGGACACAATAAGACAACAGAGTACGTTTTTAGTTATGTATACATTTGTCGAATGTTGAATACGGCTATGACACACCCCCGAAAAATTATTTGAGCTGTAGTGTGGTCTAGCCTCACCAGATATCTTCTCTTTTGGATATTTTCCATGTATATTTAATTTTAGCTGTTCAACGATCACTATAATAGTCATGGGATCCACGTGTCACTGAAACGAGGCCTAGCCCTGAAAAAAATGATTCCCTGAAAATTAAAGTAAAAAACATTTATCCTACATCACAGTTCTTGCTTCGTGGTACTGCTATATTGCAGTTTTTTTTTGTTTTTTACATTTCAGTTGTTACTGTTTTATACTCTCTCACTCTCTCTCACCTATATTATTATGATATGTTTCCGTCTCCCACGTTAGCAGATGTTTTAGAGCAACATATTTTGCCCCAAATTTTAATGGTAAACGATAGTATTGCCGATTTTTTTTTAATGCCACTAATATAAAAACATTACAGCATAATACAGAATTGTACACATCTTACAAATTATGCCCTGGTAATCAAACATATGAGCACAACTGTCGAATGTTGTCTTATTGACTAAATAACTGTAGGTGGCTGGCAACCAGTTCAGGGCGTACCCCACCTCCTGCCCGTTGACAGCTGGGATAGACTCCAGCACTCCCGTGACCCCTGTGAGGATAAGCGACTCAGAAAATGGCTGGCTGGAATGGACATGTCGTATTTTGGATTTGTACACATTTTACTGATTTTGATGTAACAAATCTTAAAAACTAAAACGTTTTAGAGGTTTACATACAAGCACTTTTAATAAATGCTCTGTGTGGGAACCTTCTTTTCCTTTCGGCTTGTCCCGTTAGGGGTCGCCACAGCGTGTCATCTTTTGCCATCTTAGCCTATCTCCTGCATCTTCCTCTCTAACCCCAACTGCCCTCATGTCTTCCCTCACCACATCCATAAACCTTCTCTTTGGTCTTCCTCTCGCTCTTTTGCCTGGGAGCTCCATCCTCAGCATCCTTCTACCAATATACTCACTCTCTCGCCTCTGAACATGTCCAAACCATCGAAGTCTGCTCTCTCGAATCTTGTCTCCAAAACATCCAGCTTTGGCTGTCCCTCTAATGAGCTCATTTTTAATCCTATCCAACCTGGTCACTCCGAGCGAGAACCTCAACATCTTCATTTCTGCCACCTCCAGTTCTGCTTCCTGTTGCTTCTTCAGTGCCATCATTTCTAATCCGTACATCATGGCCGGCCTCACAAATGTTTTATAAACTTTGGCCTTCATCCTAGCGGAGACTCTTCTGTCACATAGAACACCAGACACCTTCCGCCAACTGTTCCATCCCGCTTGTACCCGTTCCTTCACTTCCTTCCCACACTCTCCATTGCTCTATATTGTTGACCAAGTATTTGAAGTCGTCCACCTTTGCCTTCACTCTTCCTCCTCCGCCCCTTTCATTCACGCACATATATTATTTTTTACTTCGACTAATCTTCATTCCTCTCCTTTCCAGTGCGTGCCTCCATCTTTCTAATTGTTCCTCCGACTGCTCCCTGCTTTCACTGCAACACAATATCATCTGCAAACATCATGGTCCAAGGGGATTCCAGTCTAACCTCATCTGTCAGCCTATCCATTACCACAGCAAACAGGAAGGGGCTCAGAGCTGATCCCTGATGCAGTCCCACCTCCACCTTCAATTCTTCTGTCACACCTACGGCACATTTCACCGGCTGTTCTGCTGCCCTCACACATATCCTGTACTATTCTAACATATTTCTATGCCACCCCAGACTTGCGCGTGCAGTACCACAGTTCCTCTCTTGGAACTCTGGGAACCTCCCACTGAGAAATCTAAACAAACATAACACTGGCTGTTCCATTTTAAGTGACGTTTGTCCCAAATGTTAAATTTATTTTCTTCAACTCAGCTTTCATCCCGAGTCTCGGTCTGCTACGTTTCTTCTGGTCTGCGTCTGGGCTGCCTGCAATCGGTGATTATGACCTGAGATGCAGATTTGAAAGAGCAAAGGGGAGTGGCTGAACTCGTACGTCATTGGTCAGTACAGCTCATCAGCCCTGCAAAGTCTGTAAATTATTGTGTCTTGAATCATAACCTTTCTTTTTAGGTGATGGTTTGGTTACGACAGGAACTGCTTCTGCGTCTGAATGTGGACCGTAGGCCACCAGTTAGTGACCTTTGCACGTTGGCACGTTCGAGCGAGCCATTGCGATGTGATGCGGGTATGACAGTTGATGTGGGCGTATTTTCACTTTATACTAAAAAAAAAAACATTTAATAACACCTTGTAGTATACTAACTTGAATTCAGCCCTATGGGGGCACAAACCAGTGCAATCTGTAGGCCGGTCCCAAGCCCGGATAAATGCAGAGGGTTGCGTCAGGAAGGGCATCCGGCGTAAAAACTGTGCCAAACAAATATGAGCGTTCATCTAAAGAATCCCATACCGGATCGGTCGTGGCCCGGGTTAACAACGCCCGCCCCCGGCACTGCTAACCTGCAGGGCGTCGGTGGAAATTCAGCTACTGTGGGTCGAAGACAAAGAAGAGGAGGAAACCGGACCCAGCGTCAGAAGAAAAAGAGGAATGCACAGAGCCTACAACTCAGTGTAGGGACTTTGAATGTTGGGACTATGACAGGAAAAGCACAGGAGTTGGTTGACATGATGATTAGGAGAAAGGTTGATATTCTGTGCATCCAAGAGAGCAGGTGGAAAGGTAGTAAGGCTAGAAGTTTGGGAGCAGGGTTTAAATTATTCTACCACGGAGTAGATGGGAAGAGAAATGGAGTAGGGGTTATTTTAAAGGAAGAGCTGGCTAAGAATGTCTTGGAGGTGAAAAGAGTATCAGATCGAGTGATGAGACTAAAATTTGAAATTGAGGGTGTTATGTATAATGTGGTTAGCGGCTATGCACCACAGGTAGGATGTGACCTAGAGTTGAAAGAGAAATTCTGGAAGGAACTAGATGAAGTAGTTCTGAGCATCCCAGACAGCGAGAGAGTTGTGATTGGTGCAGATTGTAATGGACATATTGGTAAAGGAAACAGGGGCGATGAAGAAGTGATGGGTAAGTACGGCATCCAGGAAAGGAACTTTGAAGGGCAGATGGTGGTGGACTTTGCAAAAAGGATGGAGATGGCTGTAGTGAACACTTATTTCCAGAAGAGGGAGGAACATATAGTGACCTACAAGAGCGGAGGTAGAATCACGCAGGTAGATTATATTTTGTGCAGACGATGTAATCTGAAGGAGGTTACTGACTGTAAAGTAGTGGTAGGGGAGAGTGTAGCTCGACAGCATAGGATGGTAGTATGTAGGATGATTCTGGTGGTGGGTAGGAAGATTAAGAAGACAAAGGTAGAGCAGAGAACCATGTGGTGGAAGCTGAGAAAGGAAGAATGTTGTGCGGCCTTCCGGAAAGAGGTGAGACAGGCTCTCGATGGACAACCGAAGCTCCCGGAAGACTGGACGACGACAGCCAAGGTGATCAGAGAGACAGGCAGGAGAGTACTTGGTGTGTCATCTGGTAGGAAAGGGGAGAAAGAGACTTGGTGGTGGAACCCCATAATACAGGGAGTCATACAAGGAAAGAGATTAGCGAAGAAGAAGTGGGATACTGAGAGGACTGAGGAGAGGCGAAAGGAGTACATCGAGATGCGACGTAGGGCAAAGGTAGAGGTGGCAAAGGCTAAACAAGAGGCATATGAAGACATGTACACCAGGTTGGACACGAAAGAAGGAGAAAAGGATCTCTACAGGTTGGCCAGACAGAGGGATAGAGATGGGAAGGATGTGCAGCAGGTAAGGGTGATTAAGGATAGAGATGGAAATGTGTTGACTGGTGCCGGTAGTGTGCTAAATAGATGGAAAGAATACTTTGAGAAGTTGATGAATGAAGAAAATGAGAGAGAAGGAAGAGTTGAAGAGGCAAGAGTGAAGGACCAGGAAGTGGAAATGATTACTAAGGGGGAAGTCAGAAAGGCACTACAAAGGATGAAAAATGGAAAGGCAGTTGGTCCTGATGACATACCGGTAGAGGTATGGAAGCAATTTGGAGAGATGGCTGTGGAGTTTTTGACCAACTTATTCAACAGAATACTAGCGGGCGAAAAGATGTCTGAAGAATGGAGGAAAAGTGTTCTAGTTCCCATTTTTAAGAACAAAGGGGATGTTCAGAGCTGTGGGAACTATAGAGGAATAAAGTTGATGAGCCACACAATGAAGTTATGGGAAAGAGTAGTGGAGGCTAGACTCAGGACAGAAGTAAGTATCTGCGAGCAACAGTATGGTTTCATGCCTAGAAAGAGTACCACAGATGCATTATTTGCCTTGAGGATGCTCGTGGAAAAGTACAGAGAAGGTCAGAAGGAGCTACATTGTGTCTTTGTGGATCTAGAGAAAGCCTATGACAGAGTACCAAGAGAGGAACTGTGGTACTGCATGCGTAAGTCTGGTGTGGCAGAGAAGTATGTTAAAATAGTACAGGACATGTATGATGGTAGCAGAACAATGGTGAGGTGTGCCTTAGGTGTGACAGAGGAATTTAAGGTGGAGGTGGGACTGCATCAGGGATCAGCTCTGAGCCCCTTCCTGTTTGCAGTGGTAATGGATAGGCTGACAGATGAGGTTAGACTGGAATCCCCTTGGACCATGATGTTCGCAGATGATATTGTCATATGCAGTGAAAGCAGGGAGCATGCAGAGGAACAATTGGAAAGATGGAGACATGCACTGGAAAGGAGAGGAATGAAGATTAGCCGAAGTAAAACAGAATATATGTGCGTGAATGTGAAAAGTAGAGGGGGAAGAGTGAGGCTACAGGGAGAAGAGATAGCGAGGGTGGATGACTTCAAATACTTGGGGTCAACAATACAGAGCAATGGAGAGTGTGGTCAGGAAGTGAAGAAACGGGTCCAAGCAGGTTGGAACAGCTGGCGAAAGGTGTCTGGTGTGTTATGTGACAGAAGAGTCTCTGCTAGGATGAAGGGCAAAGTTTACAAAACAGTGGTGAGGCCGGCCATGATGTACGGATTAGAGACGGTGGCACTGAAGAAACAACAGGAAGCTGAACTGGAGGTGGCAGAAATGAAGATGTTGAGGTTCTCGCTCGGAGTGACCAGGTTGGATAGGATTAGAAATGAGCTCATTCGAGGGACGGCCAAAGCTGGATGTTTTGGAGACAAGATTCGAGAGAGCAGACTTCGATGGTTTGGACATGTTCAGAGGCGAGAGAGTGAGTATATGGTAGAAGGATGCTGAGGATGGAGCTCCCAGGCAAAAGAGCGAGAGGAAGACCAAAGAGAAGGTTTATGGATGTGGTGAGGGAAGACATGAGGGCAGTTGGGGTTAGAGAGGAAGATGCAGGAGATAGGCTAAGATGGCAAAAGATGACACGCTGTGGCGACCCCTAACGGGACAAGCCGAAAGGAAAAGAAGAAGTAGTATACTAACTTGGTCCATGTCATACAGCTGCTGTCCCATGAGCTCTGGTTAGAAAATGTGCCTTCAGGACATTTGTGGCATACTGTGTCGTGGGTTTGATTCCCTGGCAACGGAAAAGGAGATTTAGTGCAAAATGACAGCAAAAACTGATTTTGTTAAGTGCAACGTCAAAGGTGCCACACCTTTCACGACCACCCCCCATCCAGGCTCACAAGGCCTGTGCGGTACACAAGTGAGGCACACATCACTGGAGCAGTGGAATCCCTGTTTACACAGGCAGGTGCTTTTTTCGGTTTTGCTCCTCTGTTCCCCAATCTGAAAGTTTTTATCTAGCAAAAAAAAAAAAAAAAAAAAAAAAAAAGCCCAGTGAAGCTGAGCAACACTAAACATATCAAAGCTGTGATGAATGTGCGGCAAAGACGTCTCACTCGGGTCACAGTACGGCTGACGTTGACACTTGTCTTCCGTCGTGTATGTATCCTGATACTCGTTGTCGTCGCATGGGAGGCATTGAGGAGTTGAGCACGTGCCCAAGTTAGACATCCTAGTGCCTGAAATCATGGTAACGTCAAGCTTTCAGATAAGCGCTTCTTCGCATTATTGCTACTGAATGAAAATTGTTGAGCTAGAAGAGTGTTAACGTAGCTTATTAGTCACTTATATTGTTTCAGTCTTCATTTTAGGTAACTTTTGACGTCTTTGGGGGTTATTCTTGCCTTTTGTGGGTATGGATGTGTGTGCATATTTTTAAGATAATAAAGGTAATCGGTCGTGGTTTACCTGGATCACACATTTGGCAGCACCGCCCGCTGTCTATGTATTGAGTCAGAGGGTCACACGGAGGCTGAGCTGCAATAATTACCTGTACAATAAAACGCAAGACTTCGTCACTTCAATTACAAAAAAACGATAAAGATGTATAGAATTGTACAGGTGAGTAAGACTGCAGAAGGGTTCATCAAGCTTTTGAAACTGAGAGCTTTCACACTACTAGTTTAATACATAATTATAAAATTAAAAATGTTTCAAACCATTTAGCTGTATGCATCTATTCCGAAAAATAATGATTCATTAATGTTCTTCAAAATGATCAATGACTCCTCAGCAACGAAAGACACAGATACTATTATGCCACACATGTCTAAAATCTCTGCCTTTGTCACCAATTTTAAATGTTCACTTCTACACAACCACTACAGCAAAGAGAATGAGATATACACATATATATATATATATATATATATATTTATTTATTTTTTAACCTAAAACCTTGGTCGCACTAATACTACTGCTAATAAAAAGGCTGCTGGGCCCCATGCTGTGAAAGCGAAAGTGAAAATGTCGGTAACATAAAAAAAAAAAAGACGAAGTGTCTATTAATTTATTAATTAACAAATGTCGTCTGGTGTGCAGTGTGAGCGAACACTCACCCAAGCTGCCGACAGCAAGGCCACCGTGGTCACCGTCGCCATAGTTGGGCGACGACGTGACTTCTCTCTGCCGCACGGAGAGCACCACAAGTCGGCGGCTGGCTTGGCGAACGCCGGGCTGACTGTTTCGCTTAAGCGGGATTGGCAGAGGAGGAAGAAGAAGGAGGAGGAGTGTCGGGGACTTTCCTCCTTATCCACCAGTGGGACCATTTCCCGGAAGACATTCACGGACACAGTTTCAACCCGAAGTGGGACAACGTGAAACCAGTCATTCAAATAAGAAGAATAACGAGATAATGCGATTGCTTGTGAATGCTGAAAACCTGAAGGGCAATGAAATGCTGTGGAGTTATTGTTGAAATAGTTTGAGATGACTGAGAAATGTGGAAGAACTCAGTCAATATGTAAAATATTATAATACTTTTGCCCAAGATGTCTTGAATGAATTAAACAATTTGGTTTTGGAATCAGTCAACCTTTGTGGAAAGAGCAGATAAAGGTGTAATGTATCAATAAATATGGGAATTTTTAATGTGAAAACATTTTATCAAAAAAACAAAACACAATTCGCATGTTTTCATAACCATCCATTTTACATGCCGCTTATCCTCATTAGGGTTGGGGGCAATCTGGACACTGGTCGCCAGCCAATCACAAAGCAAATAAAGAAAGTTTCAGTTAAACCAAGTAATCATGGTTTTGGAATCTGTTGGAAGTACAACCCCCCCCCCCCCACCCCCCTAACAAACAAAAACAGAAGCACGGGAAAGAACATGTAAACTACAAAGCACGCAGGAAGGCTGGAGTTCAGATTCACAGCTCAAAACCCACAACTGTGAGGTAGGTGTGCTCACCATGACGCGTTTCCCAACCGTTACTGAGCCGAGGCACAAATTTGACCCCCTTGGATCCCCAAAAATGTACCAAAAGTCACATAAACTGGGAACACACATTGATTGTGCACCAACTGGCATCTAGTCAAATAGCATTTCATTGCTCTGCCTGACACTATGCGTTGTTGGCATAGATAGTTGAATATATATATACCATACGTTAATAATGACTATTCTACCAAGTAAGTGAAAGTGAAACATCTACTGCGGCACATCTGATGATCTCGCAGTACACTAATATGCCATGAAATCCTATGAATATAAAAATAACCATGCGCCATGCAAATGCTTGTATGCAGGTCGTAAAAGAACACACATTTTTAAACAGGACTTAAAATTCTGAAAACATTACAAACGCAGGATAATTGGTGACTTCCAGGAGCTCAGGACCTGAATATGGATTAACAGGCTGGAAGTACACCAAGGAAGAAGACTGCAGGGGCTCAAAAATATTATTATGTATGAGTTATGCCCATGTCATCAAAAGCAGAAGTTGTGGTACTGTCGTGTTGACAACACTTCTGTTGCACGCCAAAATTCGGAAGGAATTCCCCCGTAAAATTCTCATGCTGGGATTTCCCTCAATGTCACGAGAGATTCTCTTGTGTCCCTGGACGTACCGTTATGGATTCAAAACGAAAGAAACAAAAAAAAATCTCTTATCATGATTGAACTAAAAAAAAAAACAAAAAAAACACCTCACCTGATTTCAGAACAAAAGGCCATGGGGTAAACAAATGAAGAGAATGGCAGACATTTTTTTTTCTTCAGGACACATCTCTCTCTTTATTAGAAGAAAAAGAAGACAACTTTCGCTTTTAGCTACTTCCCACTGAAGGTGGGATCATTTTCTACCCGCCAGAACACACAATTCACTGTGCCTTGCTCTGACCTTTGGCTACTCTTCCAGTACGGGTCCCAAAGGGTGGCACATGGGAAAAACAAAAGATCCATCCATCGTCGTTGCCGCTTATTCTCACGAGGGTTGTGGGAATGCTGGAGCCCATCCCATCTGTCAGAGGGAGGAAACCCGAGTGCCCAGAGAAAACCCACGCAGGCACTGGGGGAACATGGACACAGACGGGTCCGGGATTGAACACTGAACTCAATAGCTGTATTGTCGTGCTCATATTCTACGAAAAAGCTAGAAGCTCCTTTGTGTTCCACTACGTGACATCTGTATTCCTTTATTTTCCCCCATCACTGGTAGTCGTTAAAATTAAAACAAAAAAAAAGCAGAGGAAAAAAAAAACATTATGTGTAGAAGCAAATTCTCAAAACATTTTTCCTCTTGGGTGATGTTGCACAGCAATATACTATAGTGTCACCCCTTTATCTATATTTTTCCAGGAAAATGCAGTTGAAATTTGGGGGGATTTGACTTTTGCGGTTCCAATTATGTTGGAATTTCACAAGTCGTGCTATAAAACGAAAAAGGGCTGGGGCTAGTGGGAATGCAACATTTTGGTTCCAGTCGCCGCTTTCGCCACCTTCCTCATTTCAAACTTCCCTTGCACTACTAATCCCACCCCCATGACGACGTTAATGTGGCGGAGGGTGTCACTGTTTGACGCGGGCCGCACACATGTGCAGGCACGTGCTGCCCCCCCCCCCAACCCCCGAGGAGAAAGCTGAAAGGCGAGGCCTAGTAAGGCCCGACATACCTGCGAGAAGCGGAACCTCAGCAGAAGTGGGCGGGGAACTGCAGCACACACAAATTTAACAACAGCTAGATTTTTTTTTTTTTTTTTTTCAGGAGCCGATCGGTGCTCTCGATTTGAAGAGCAACTCTGAGAATGCTGAGTTTAGGAGCAAAGAAGAAGGACAATGTGTCCAGAATGGAGAGATTCATTGAAGACTTGCCACAGGTGAGGGACGACAATGATCACGTTAGAAGCTGTGACTTGTTCAAAGTGTGCTCATATCGCAACTGTGAAGGCAGACTTTGGTTCTGTTTATAGAAGAATGTGAAATTTTTACTGCTTCTTCCCTTGAACCGGCTTCTGCGCTCAATGCAAAGGTCATCCTGTACGGTACTAACTGCCATGGTTCCTCTTTAACAGCATGTCACACTCGTGTTTTGCATGTCTGCCTCACACAATTCTGAGGTTGAGGGTCCAATACTCAGCTTCGGCCTTTTCTTTGTGGGGTTTGCATGTTCTCCCCGTGCTTGTGTGGATTTTCTCCAGGTATTCTGTTTTCCTTCCATTTTCCCAGACCACACGCTAGCTTCATTGAAGAGTCCAAATTGTCCATAGGTGTGAATGGTTGTTTGTCTATGTGTGCAATGTGATCAGGGCAGGCAGATGTGCTAACTACTACTGGCTTCTGGTACTACTACTACTACTGGTACTGTGGGAGATAACCGGAGTGCTGCACTTGGACCAAAACCTTTTGCAGGGGGTGGTACATCAGGCCCAAAGGCGAAGCAGTTCAATTTTGGAGATGATCTGGAAACAGAAATGTATTTGCCACATTTGGACGTTACAGTCCACTTCCATCTAGGCCAAGTGAGTGAGGTGGAACAGTGGAACAGTTGTAGTCTATTAGCCTCACTGCTCTGAGGTCCAGGATTCAACCGGTGTGGAGTTTGCATGTTTTCCCGGGCCTGGGTTTTCTCCGGGCACTCCGGTTTCCTCCCACATCCCAAAAACATGCAACATTAATTGGATACTCTAAATTGCCCCTAGGTGTGATTGTGAGTGCGACTGTAGTCCGTCTCCATGGCTGGCAACCATTTCAGGGTCCCCCTCGACTGCCGGGAGAGGGTCCAGCAGCTCAGAAAACGGTTGGGTGTCTGTGTGTTAAACAGGGTTAGGGACCAACAGATTATATTGCAACAGGATTATGTAACCAGAAAAAAAAAAGGGTAACTATCACAGTTACTACCACATTTATTACTAGTGCATTACAATTACTGAAAAAAACTTTGAATCAGATTGCAGGTACAGCTATCAAAAAAAAAAAAGATCGTAGATTACAATTTTAATGTAGGGAGAGGTTTGTTGTGAGTTTTGAACCTCAACCTTAAGTAGTTTTTTTTAATTTATATTTATTATGATTATATGTTTATTTATTTATAACTTCTCTTTTTCAATTTCACTGTGTAACACACATGAAGAGTTTGTTTTCTAAACGAGACATAGGCCTTTTTTTCAGATTTACGTAACTCGCGCCAAAGTTATCCAGCTCCGAATGGATAATTTTGGCGCGAGTTTCGTAAATCTGAAAAAAAAAAAAAAAAACCGCCTATGTCTGGTTTTGAAAACAAACTCTTCACATACTGAGTCATCTGTTATGAAGCCAGGCAGCACGGTGAACAAGAGGTCAGCACCTTTGTCTGACAGTTGTGAAGTTGTGAAGAGTGCGCCGTCCGTGCTCCTCCTGCTCCAGCGTTCCAAAACATGCATATTCAACATTTGCAGAACATTGTTGATGTTGACTTTATTTTGTGGTCATTTGTGTTGGAGTAATCCCCGAATAATTAAAAGTAATCGAATCATTTTACTTTAATATTGTGGAACTTGATTACGTTACTGCATAATTCCCCCCCCCCCAACAGGTAAACTATTCACTGTATCAGAATACATTTTTAAAGTAACTCTTCCAAACCCGGTGATAAATATTACATTTTCTGTGATGAATTTAGATGCCATAAAGGTATGAAGAAAAGTGCACAGTTAAACTTGAAGTAAAACTAACTAAGTAATCGAATCATTTTACTTTAATATTGTGGAACTTGATTACGTTACTGCATAATCCCCCCCCCCCAACAGGTAAACTATTCACTGTATCAGAATACATTTTTAAAGTAACTCTTCCAAACCCGGTGATAAATATTACATTTTCTGTGATGAATTTAGATGCCATAAAGGTATGAAGAAAAGTGCACAGTTAAACTTGAAGTAAAACTAACTAAGTAATCGAATCATTTTACTTTAATATTGTGGAACTTGATTACGTTACTGCATAATTCCCCCCCCCACCCCCACCCCCAACAGGTAAACTATTCACTGTATCAGAATACATTTTTAAAGTAACTCTTCCAAACCCGGTGATAAATATTACATTTTCTGTGATGAATTTAGATGCCATAAAGGTATGAAGAAAAGTGCACAGTTAAACTTGAAGTCAAACTAACTAAAATTAACCCACAATTCAATGTCACGCGATCTTTGACGGATTTGTGATGATTTGCGATTTCAGCTGAGTAACGAGATGCAGCTGAGCATCATGAACAGGGTGAAGACTGGAGAGTTGTCCATCGACGACGCTCTGGACCTGGCCAGGAAGGACTGGGACCAGTTTACCAATGCTCAGCGTGGCCTTGAGGAGGTCAGAACATTTCATCCAAGACCACATCCAATTCATACCTTCTTTCCGTTGACCTGAGGTCACGATGCCATCGTCTCATGTTGCCAGCTGGATTGCTCACATTTACCCTGGAGGATCTTTGCATAATTTTGGGGGATTACCATGTGGATTGCTGACGTATTTACAAATAGTCTATAAATCTAAGAAGTCATCCATTTTCATATATTCATATCCTTTTCCCTGTCTCGGTTTTTCATGTTTAAAAAAACACATTTTATTGGTCTAAAAAGTGACATCACAGTTGCCATCAGTGGACAAAAATTCCGAGTATGTTCAATTGACTCAGTCAAGTACAAAATGCAAAATCTACTTGGGAAAATGGGGATGCTATCTGTGAGGAAACTGGACTGCCAGGAGAAAACCCACGCAGGCATTGGGAGGACACGCAAACTCCACCCGGGAACTCAGAACTGTGAGGCAGACGCTCTAATCCAGGGGTGCCAAACTCATTTTTCTCGCGGGCCACATCGTTGTTCCGGTTTCCCTCAGAGGGCCATTATTATCACTGTGCAACAAAAATGTTCAATCAATGTTAAAAAAAATCAATTTATGAACTAGTTCTGGAATTAGAAATGAAGGGTAATGTGTTTTTCAACTATTCACATTTGGTAACACAAAAATGCTTGTGCTCTCTCAACTTTATCATTTATGATATATGAGGATTTGAAATTTTGGTACAGATTTGTACAAGAATCATGAAAATTGACACTCTAGATTTGGCTTTGCGGGCCACATAAATCGTGTGACGGGCCAGATCTGGCCCCCCGGCCTTGAGTTTGACACCTGTGCTCTCATCAGTCAGCAACTGGTTAGAGCGGCAACCAACATTTCTTCTTCGTGCCATCTTCAATTCCGGCAAACTGGACATGTTTAATTAGATTGCTGCCACCTTTTTTTTTTTTTTTAAAGGAATGAACACCTACATCAGAGCCAAACTATATTCATGCATTTATAAACTTGAATACAGTAAACATCCAGTAGTATGCAATATCGAATATCAATTATTGAATATTGAATTAACCGGCGAATATTGAAAATATCAGAACAAAAAAATATTTAGTCCATATCAGACAGCACTTCTCCGAGCCATTTTGTCATTTATTGATCTATTCTTTAATGCATTTAATATTTGTCATGTCGGGGCTGTCGCTACAGGAGCAGCTTCCGTCACAGTACAACTTCAGCGTGCACAAGCATGGACGCTATAGGTGGAAGAAGCATGTTTTTCAGGTATCTATCTATCTATCTATCTATCTATCTATCTATCTATCTATCTAATCTATCTATCTATCTATCTATCTATCTATCTATCTATCTATCTATCTATCTATCTAATCTATCTATCTATCTATCTATCTATCTATCTATCTATCTATCTATCTATCTATCTATCTATCTATCTATCTATCTATCCATCCATCCATCCATCCATCCATCCAGATGGATTTCCAGACCAAAATACTGTGCACCATTGAGAAAGGCATCGTCAAGCACCAACTTCCCTTCGCCATCGTCAAGAGTTGCGATGACGGAGTCGGCTCCAGATTTTCCATTTCGTTCAAAGGCCACCATGATTATGAGCTGGAGGCCACTTCAACAGACGACAAGCACAAGGTTACATCTCGACACGATTGGGTTCATCCCCACATTTTTGGCTCTCTCTCTCCCTGATCAACTTGCGCTTCCTTCCCTCCAGATGATGCAGCTTGTAAACCAGATCATTTACAGGAACATCTACAGCCATGCTGAGGGGACCAGCGCAGGGACCCACCAGCAGCCTCAAGCGTCACAAACCCTCCGGGAAGGTGTCCTTATGCTGCACAGAGGAGGACTGGCATCATTCCGATGGGTCAAGTACAGACATTTTGTTTTGGTTCATTTGCTTTACTTCAGTCTTGGCTATCTGGTTTTGTCTGGAATGAAGGCAGACTGGGCAGTTGTGTAGGGCAAATTGAAATCGAAACTGGCTGTATCCCATTTAGCCAAAAATGTTGTAGCTTGTCACTGAGAAGGAACTTAACAATTGAATGTGTAGAGATCGTGCACCTACATCATAAAATCATGTCATTTTTGTTTACCTCGCCATATTGCCGGTCAAGCTAAGCATTGCTGAATGCTAAGGCAGTCGGAGACAACACGGAAATATGTCGTGTAGCATGGCATCCAGTCTTGTCCGATACCGTCAGAAATTTAGAAGGTGAAAATAAACGACGGCACGTGGAAAAATTAGATAAACCCGGCATAGAGGACCCGTATTTGATGGCGAAGTCGATGTTTTCGCTGATAAGAAATTGGACTGTTAATTCGATTCCGCTTGTCTTGGGCAACTGGATCTACACATGGATCTGGTGAGTAAGTCGTCGAGATTTACACGGAAAAGTTTGAGAGCGTATAAAAGCCTGGACGCATATGATTACTTTGTTGCAGGATCTGTTCTCATCAAGAATAAATCCCATATAGTGACGTTTTGACGGCTTGTGAACGTGTTCGGTGACACGTTAACCTTTGCCGGAATCCATTGATCTTTTCAGCTAGTCTTCAATACAAATACTAATATTTAAATAAATGACCCCTGGTTTTACACAAACTCGCATTCATAGAAGTGATCGCTACACAGGCGTGTGTATTTGGTTGGGCACCAGCCATCACGTTTAATTGCCGAAATCCATCGATCTTTTCTGGTCTTTTCAGCTGGTATTCCATAGAATGACCTCTTTGAAGATCTGTCTTGTCTGTTGTGACAACCAGCAGCACACCAAGTCTCGGGGAATTTGAAAAATCTGCTCTGGTTCAACGTCCCTCACAATGACGAGCAGCTCTGTTTGACTGGCAATATGGTGCCGTGAAAATGGTGATGTCCCGTGCACCAGCTCTATATTGGTACATCTTAATAAATTAGAATTTGGTTCAAAAAAGTTAATTTAATTACAGTATTCATACTGTGTATGGTATACTGCACAGTAGATTCCTTAACTGAGAAAAAGTTTTAGGGGGCAAATACCTGCTTAATTTCCACATGAAAAATCATCGTTTCTTGATTGTTTGTTAGGTGAAGTAATATTCTTCATTATTCCTTTTGGGGTTTTAGTTCGCTGTAGGTTTGCTGCACAATCATCAAAATTATACAGATTTAAAAAAAAAAAATCATTAAATATTTGACTTTGCGTGTGTGTAGTTCATCCCTGTAATTGACGTTGGAGTTTTTGAAATGCGCTTCCCAACTGCGTGTGAAGCATGTGATGGTACGAAAATGCTGTGGGGCTGTTTTGTTGCTTCAGGCACATGAATATTGATATTTTGAAGACTATCAATAAATCTGCAGCTGTTCTAAGATGACGTAGTTACTCACTTTTCTGACAAGAGAATGTCTCTAAAAACCGGTCCAGATTTCTTTTCTTTACACACACAATGAATACTATTATATCAGAATGTACCTTAATCGTTTAAATTTGCTGCTTCCAATTCCCTTTAGCGCATCCTCCAAAGAATACTGCGCAGCGAGCTTGTATACAACAAGCAATAAGTGTCCACACTTTTATTGTTTCCTTGCTTTAATAGGTACTGCTGTTTTGAATTCAATTGTTCTCTGTGTGTGCGCGCTTCTGTGTGAGTATGTGTGTGAGAGTGTGTCTGAACAATAGTGTCGATGATTACTGTCCATTTTTTTGCATCTATTTCTCTGAGGTGGACGATGCACCAGTGCCAAACGGCAACTAACGAACTAACAAGGAGCAGCCATAATTCGAAATTGTAGATACCACACTAGCTGTCAAATACATGATCTCCTCCGCTGTCTTTCCAGATACACGGTCCAGTTACACCCCGGCCAGTTAACGCTGGCGCCCTTTGGTCGCCGAGCGGCCGCAGACGGCGAGCTGATGTCCTCGCAGCCCGTGAGCGTCGTGATCCATCTGTCGGACGGCGACACCAAAGTACAGAAAGCTCACAGCATCGATACCTTCACGCTTGTTACGCGCAAAAATGATTACCAGTGAGTGAACCTATATTAGCACATCCACATTAGTGACTTTGAGTGAATGGGTCCAATGGAGCTCAGATCAGGCCGATTATTGGTATGCGTGTAGCCCACTTGACAAAGAAATGACATAGAAGCTTTTAATAGGATGTGTGACCCTGAATCTTTAGGTATGCATAATCAACTCGCAGGAATGCCACATTGTTCGCTGCGACAGATAATGAATTTCATAAATGTTTCAGGCAGATTTTCATTTGCATTATACAGTACCTTGCACCACTTTCACGATCAGTTGTCACAAGACATTCATTTCTGTCGATATCAATAAAATTTCAATGATCAAATCAGTACAAAGGATAAGGGCTTTGTGGCACGCTGGTTTATTACAGCTTCAGAGTGCCCCCACCGTGTCAACCACTTCCCGGTGCTGTCCAGTCGGAGCGCGATGCCTGGGTCCAGGCCATCCGCATGTTGTGTTCCGAATGGAAAAGAAAGTCCAAGACTGAACACATGCTTGCGGTGAATGAGAGCCTGCGACATCTCAGCATAGCAGAAGACGTAGGGGAGGACTGCAACGGCTTCGATGTTGAGTCCTCTGGGGAGGATGTTTATGAAGACCCAAATTTGTCTGGTGACATGAATCCAAGTCCCCCCCAAGAAGTTCCCAAGCAGACCGACCCTGATCTGACGCCTTCCTACGTTGGCCCAGCACCCTCCAGCAGAGAGCCTCCTCACCGGCATCCAGCAGGCTCGCGAGGGGACAAAGTACCTTGTACCAAGGAGATCCCACCGCCCCCACCTTTACCTCTCAATCTAAAGATAAATCCACGAAAAATCCGCACCAAAGCTTTCCACTGGGACCTAGTTGGGCCTGATAAGGTACCACACCACATAACCCATCCATTCTACATCAAATAATCAAGATTTAAACATTCGGTGGAGGCAATAAATCCAAAGACAATTTCTCTTATACTAGTCACAGCCAGTAGGTGGCATACTTCCAAAGTAAGCGAGCATCGCGATGAAATGCTATCATAAATTATCTGGTCCACGGTTATTATTTTTGTAATGTGTCGATTTCTCCGGCAATTAATAAAAAAATTCTCTGCAGATTGTGAAATCATTTTGGGGGAGAAGAAGCCAGCAAGAAGTTGAAGTTGACACAGGACGTTTGTACATGCAGTTTTCTGTTGAGAACGCGGGGTCCTTTGGACCAGTGGAGCCCAGGACTGCACAACACATCATGCTCAACCAAAAGATTGCACACAACTTCAGTGAGTAGCCACTCATAATCAGATTTATTGCTAGTGCCATCAAAAGTGCAATTATGGGTAGGCTTGGGTTGCTGGTTCTAAAAACATTAATCGCATTTGACAGCTGGAAAGTGACAGTTCTGAGGTCCTGGGTTCAATCCCGGACCTGCCTGTGTGGCGTTTGCATGTTCTCTCCGTGCCTGCCTGGGTTTTCTCCGGGCACTCTGCTCTCCTCCCACATTCTAAAAACATGTAGTCGTAGCAGACTCTAAATTGACCAAAGATGTGACTGTGTGTGCGAATGGTTGTTTGTTTCTGTGTTCCCTGCGATTGGCTGGCAACCAGTACAGGGTGTACCCCGCCACATGCCGAAAGATAGCTGGGATAGGCTCCAGCACATGTGCAACCCTTGTGAGGATAAGCGGCTCAAGAAATGGATGGTTGGGTGGATGTTTCAGTTTCCAAAATCACATATGTCGGGTTCATTGACGACTGGGATTCACTCAAATGTGTATGTAGATTTTGTTGGTGGCCTAAATTGTCTTCGTTTACAAAAATGTTGAAATACTAATTTATCTTTGATGTTCAAAAGCATCCATATGTAAGAATAGATTACCTATAGTATTTCCTGAATTACAAAATTGTATTTGTCTCCCCAAAAATGACTGGAAAATGCATTGAAAATCCCTGTTGTGAAAGTTGCCTCCTGTGAGGGGGGCTGGCCTCATGCAAATGAGCCACTGTTTACTAATCCATATTTTGCAACCAGGCATGGCTGGTGGCTGCATGTTCTCAAGCCCTGAGTCTGAAAAAAAAAAAAAAAAAATACAAAAACAAAACAAACAGTGAGTGTGACATATCCCCAAGCAATCTTCTACAGTACAGTAGTAACTCAAGAAAGCAATTCCACCTTTCACATCTTTGTAAACATTTTGTCATCTTTTCACGGGATGAAAGTGTAGAACTGACCTATACAAAATAGGCCCAATTAGCTATTTTACCCCCTTTTGTCATGTGATTCATTACTGTTACAAGGTCTCAGGTGCGAAAGAGGAGGAGGTCCTTATGTCAGACCCTCATGCAGGTCACTGGAAGTTCACTATAGCGCCTCATGGCAAAGTTCTCTCTAGGTTCTGGAAGTACTGTTGCTCTTCATCCAGACGGCCGATATGGTACAGTCAGGCTGAACTCTGAATGGCCTGCCCACAGACACATTTCCTGACATAGACAACTCACAGAAATGTACTTAGGTGTGCAACTTTACATTTTAATGGATGTCCAGACACCCCGAGACACTCAAATGTGTGAGCACAAGCAAATCATACTTAAACATGTTTCATAACTTTTTGAAGCTGATCTGTTCCTCGAGTTGACCGGCAGGGTGCAGTGTGTCACCAGTGTTACCAGTGTTACCGCCTTCTTGAGGGCTTTCCCAGAACTGGGCCATATTGTTTTTCCTCTTCAAAAGCTTTTCTCTTCTGATTAACTGAAGGTGCGCTGCTTGTATATTTCAAGAGCACAGTCAGGGGAGAACATTTCACAAGCTTCCCCTCACCAAGTCCTTCAAGTGGCTCAGGAACAGAGATCCGGTGGTGGGCGGCGGTCTGCTAAATGGAATCAGTGTGAATGTTCAGGCGGGCAACATAATTAGAGTTCACGTATTTATGAAAAATGGATGTAGAATGTGGCACGTAGCTGTGGTTCCCTGTGTAATGGAGAAAACATTAGAATCCTCAAATTCTCCTTGGCAAAAACCTGGAAATGTCGTTCAAGGTTACCAACCCAGGCCATGTAAACACACAGTACACACATACCGTGTACATCCTTGGTCAAATTGTTTATTTTAGAAATGTGTTTTGGATGATGATTTTGCTGGTCAATGGAGGATCTCCTAATCAGTTCGGTTATGTTTTTGATTGTCTTAAAATAATTCTGTAGACCTTGGAGACCTTTTGGTGCTGTTATCAATGCATTTCTTGAAAAACAAATGAGTAAACCCATCCCATAAGGAGATTTTGGTGAAGGTTCATTTTTCTCTAATCAGTCCATCAATCTTGGAAAAAAAAAACCATGGAAAATTCCACCCTGGTCTTTATCAACAAGTCATCCATCCATCCATTTTGTTTGCCGCTTATCCTCACGAGGGTCACGGGGAGTGCTGGAGACCTATCTCAGCTGTCAACTGGCCTGGAGGCGGGGTACACCCTTAACTGGTTGCCGGCCAATCGCAGGCCACATGAGGACAGACAACAGTCGCACTCACAATCACGCCTAGGGGCAATTTAGAGTGTCCAATTAATGTTGCACGTTTTTGTGATGTGGGAGGAAACTGGAGTGCCCAGGGAAAACTCACGCAGGCACGGGGAGAACATGAAAACTCCACACAGGGGGGGCGGGATCAAACCCGGGTTGTCAGAAATGTGAGGCCAACACTAAACCAGCTGAACCACCGTGCCACCCCTCAACAAGTCATATACATTTCATCAGCATTTGATACCACTGCTTTTAAGCTTTATAACTTGCCTTCCACAAGCTTCTTAGAGTAATTGGGAGGAATTTTTGCTCATTCATCCTGACAGAACTGGTAGAAGTGAGCCAGGTGTGTAGGCCACCTTGCTCGCACGTACCTTTCCAGGTCTGTGTATGAAAATTCAATAGGATTGCAGTCACTCACATTTGAAAAATGTACGGGTGTGGTCAGTCATGCCCGCAGATATAAAGTTATGGGTGTGTATTCTGTTTGTAATTATGAGTGTACCCCTTTAAGAGTGGAGGGTGGGGGGGTTGTCAGGTAAACTAGGAAGTTGAAGTAGGGTGAGCAGAGACTGTGTGCTTCCGTGTTAAAAAAAAAAAAAAGCCGTTAGGCTGTGGTTCACTGCGCTGCATCGGTTTTCATGTGCGCTGAGAGTGTGCGCACTTGGTCAAGACAACACAAAATAAGCGACGTCTTTCATTATCCATGGAATGAATTTTACGCGTGCTCGACTGTACTGATTTGTGAGTGCGAGTGCCCGTCAAACCACAGTGACTGGGATTGGAATCACAGCTTTGTGATGGCCCCTCCAAATCCTTGACTTCGTTACCATTATGCCAATTTGTAAGCACTTTGGGTGTATGCGTAGGGCCGTTGTCCATTCAGAAGACCCATTTACACTTAAGCATTAACTTCCTGGCTGACGTCTTGATATGTTGCTTCGGTATTTCCGCATCATCTTCTTTCCTCATGATTTTGTGAAGTGTATCTACCAGTCCCTTCTGAAAAAAAAAAAAAAAAAAAAAAAAAAAACAAGCTCACAACATGGTGCCCCCCTCCCTTATTTGGGATGGTGTTCTCAGGCTTGCAAGCTTGTCTCTTCTCCCTCCAAACGTAACGATGCAGATTGTGGCGAAACACTTCAATTTAAGCTTAATCAGACCATGGTACCTGCGACTGACTGGCGACTAGTTCGGGGAGTAGTCCGTCTTTGGCTGGATAGCTGGGATAGGCTCCACCAATCCCGCAACAATTGGGAGGATAAGATGCTTGGAAAATTGAAGGATGGATGGAGCTGTTTGCTAAAATGAAGGTCTTTGTCCCTGTGTGTGAGAGCAAACTATAACCTGTCTTTTAAGAAAAAAATCTTTTGGAGTTATTGTTTCTTCCTGATAGAGTGGCCTTTCAGCCCTTATCAGTTCTGTACTTGTTTCATTTCACTTGCATCTTCATCCTCTTTCTTTTACGTTTGTTCTTGGGGTGATATGCATATTTTAGATCAAAGCACATATACTGTATTTCTGGAATACAGAACCTGTCTCCTTCCTCGGCAGTCGGATTACTGAACATTCCCGTAGTGTTTATACTTGTGTATAACTTTGAATAGATGAATGTGACGCTTTCAGATATCTGGAAATTGCACCTAAGGATCAACCAGAGTTGTGCAAGTTCACAATTCTGTTCCGAATAGTTTGTCTAATTTCCTTTGAATGTCCCACGATGTTTCAGAAAGAAGCAGAGTGTTTCAGGTGTGCCTCACTCAAATACACCAATCGGCGTGCCTCTAATGAACTCAAATGTCATTAATAAACAAGAAGGTACCAAAGAAATCACATCAAAATCTGGATTTTCCCAAATTGATTATGGGATAGTAATCTTACTATATGTCAACTTCTGACTGGGAAGAAAGTAATGAAAAATTGCCTAAAATCCTTCCATTATTTTTGCCTTTAAGAAATAGAAATCATTTTGGTATTATTAACTACAATAACAAGTTTTGTACTATAACAAGATAGTGAGAAAAATTGAAAGAAAATATTTTTTTTTCTGATTTTTAAAAAATGTTATCTGGCTCAGGGTTAGGGTTAAGGTTAGGGTCCTTTTTACAACTAAAGTTGTTACGCCTCTCAGCATCAAACACTTTTTTGGTTCAACTCTAACAGGACCTTCAGCGTTCCGCGCTATTTAGACCATTACAGGCTACAAACACTCACCACACACATGCAAAAGATCAACCTCCCTGCTAAATGTGATAAAACACTTCTTTGCTCATTTTGAGGCACACAACAGCACCCCTAAACACAAGACTGCGTCCCTCCTAGTGACTAACTGCTGACCTGGAACAGCGTGAAAAGATGTTTCGATCAGATCAACACAGCGCTCGGGTCCCAGACAATATAGCTGATTCCTGTTCTCGGGGACCGTGCAACGGAACTCAGAAATGTCTTCACGGACATCTTCAACTCCTTCTTGAGTCAGGGTATCGTGTGATTCAAAGCCACCACCATCATCCCAAGTGTGAAGTAGTCAATTCCCTCCTGCCTCAAAAAGTACCCTTCGGTCACGCTGACTCCCATCCTGATGAAGTGCTTTAAGCGGCTAGTCATGCACCACCATCTACAGTCCCCCGACCCCCCACCCACCTTAAACCCTTTCCAGTTTGCATATTGGTCCAACCGGTCAACCGATGATGCCGTCTCCACCGGCCTCCACTCAGCCCTCATGCAGCTGGACTCAAAGGGCTCATGTGTCAGAAAGCTGTTCATAGATTTCATCTCAGTATTCAATAACGTCATGCCCCGACAAATGATCTACAAATTGGACCAGCTGGGGCTCAACTGGCTGCTGGAGTTTCTGACAGCAAGACCGTAGGGATTATGGGTCGGCAGCAACACATCCGACAACATCACTCTGAACACAAGCCCCTCCCTCAAGGTTGTGTGTTCAGCCCCCTCCTCTTCACCCGGGTGACAAATGACTGCGGACCGTCGTACGGCTCCAACCTCTACATCTACTGTGGTAGGTCTCATTAGCAATGGAGAGGAGACAGATTACAGAAATGAGGTGGTGCGAGGACAGCAATCTCTAAATGTGGAAAAAAACAAAGAGATTGTTGTGGACTTCAGAAGAGCGCGCATGCATGCTGCCCTGAACATCAGCCGCGCTGCGGTGGATCTCTGCAAATAAGCGGGAAGGCTGAAAACCAACATTGAATGAATAAATTTCTACTGCTTCAGTGAGAAGATCATATCTCAATGACCCCCCCCCCACCCCCCAGGATATAATAATAGGAACACCATTTAAGAGTGAATTAATACTATATTTTATCTTAAAGTATTCTGGCTAATTATTAGTGGCCACCTAAGCGTATACTTCTAAGCGCCAGTCTGTCAAATCTTGTTTAACACTCACCTCCTAACTGGAAAGCACAACATTGCTTTATCTTTTCACTGCTCTTTTTTTTTTTTTTTTAAAGCATAATGTGTCCCCAAAAACTGTAATGCATTTGCGACTACGTAATGACTCAGTAATTCATGTAGTTGGGCTTTGTCATTAGAGAGGAACATCTAAAAGTCGAGCACAGTACATTCTCAGATGGCAATAAATGTTAAAAAGAAAAAAAAACAACAACCTTTTAGCAACCTGAATTAAAGGAAACAAATAATCTATTCCGGAGTCAGTTGACACAGTCGCTATTGTAAAACCTTTTACAAAGTTTTTGCATTTTTAAGATCTATACATATCTTGAAATTTTAATATCAAATTAAAGTTAAGACACTGAAACGTTCTTAAGATCAGACGCCCGTCTTTTAACACATTCTGCATAAGGATGTAACATAGACAGCTAATGCTTTGAAGTTCACTGGACTGAACTTTTGAAGTACCTCTGGGTTCCCCTTTCACAGATTATGAAGTTTAAAAATGATAAGTTTTGTATAGCATATCCTTATAAAGATATATTTTCATTATGGAGTTATTAATATGAGAAATATCACCAGTTTGTTTGTTGTGTTTTCTTTTATTACCAATTAATGATGATAATAATAATAATACAAAATATATTTTATAAATGAGTCCTGATTCCCATGCTTCACATTTTTTATGGTGATGGATCAACATGTGACAGCAAAGCTATTAATCTCCTTGTCTGAAATGCCAGATGTTTTACATGTGTTTAAAAAGTCTTGAAAAAGTTGACGACCACACGCCACTGCAGTTAAAAAAAAAAAAAATCGCCCTGACGTTGCAAATGTGTGTGTTTCCCTGAGGTGTTTGGAAGAAAGGAGGCTTAATTAGGCTGCAGACTTTTTGTTCTTTTATTGCGAGTCATTCCATGAAAGGACAAGCAAAAAAAAAAAATCAGATGGGGCTCACATTGTCGACTCTCTTGTTCCTGCAGACATTTTCCTCAAAAGTTTTGCGGTGCAGCCTGCAGAGCTGAAGGACAAACTGTTCATCGTTAACGAGGAGGACGGCGGCCTGTCTGACGAGCACATCACCTCTCTGAGGAGGTATGACTTTTTGAGGCCCCAACCTGCTCATTCGTATTCCTTTCTCGTTGAGATGAGAGGCGAGTGGATCTTTGCGCCCCAGTCAGCGAACGGAGGAAGCGCTGCATTACGCCCTTTGGCTTTCATTTGTGCCCTCTTTCAACTTAAACACAGTATTCATGCTATCATTGTGACACTGAGACTGTGGAAACTAGTGAGGGGTTGCTTTAAGTTGCGCTAGAGGTTTTAGCTGACCAAACGTTTTACTGATCATGTGGAATTTGCCCCATCTGATGTCAGGATTAACCAAATTTTGTTGTGTAGTTGCCACGCAGAGTGCACAATTAGTTCAATCTCAATTTGTTTGCTGCTTAAACGGGTAGTTGAAAACAGTAAATTATTTGTCACAGTCACACATTGAAGCTCTCAGATCAGTTTGGTCTACTTCGAACTTGGAAAACAATGGAAAATCTTGTGTGGTTGAACTCTGAGTCATCCATTTTCCGTAGCGCTCAGCCTGTTTGGGATCACAGGGGTGCTGGACTTGAGTTATCAGGCTACATGCATCATGATTTTTAACATCTTAACTGAGTGAAGATGATGAAAAACTCAGGAATGTATATCTGCTTATTGTTCTTATAGTCTGTGTTCTCCTCAAGTTGACCAAGTCAGCGCAAGTCTGGTGTGGCGGAGAAGTATGTTAGAATGGTACAGGACATGTATGATGTCAGCAGAACAGTGGGGAGGTGTGCCGTAGGTGTGACAAATTCATTAAAAGTGGAGCTGGGACTGCATCAGTGATCAGCTCTGGACCCCTTCCTGTTTGCAGTGGTAAGGGATAGGCTGACAGATGACGTTAGACTGGAATCCCCTTGGACCATGATGTTCGCACATGATATTGTGATCTCCAGTGAAAGCGGGGAGCAGGCAGAGGAACAATTACAAAGATGGAGGAGTGCACTGGAAAGGAGAGGAATGCAGATTAGCTGAAGTAAAACAGAATATATGTGCGTGAATGAGAAAAGTAGAGGGGGAAGAGTGAGGCTACAGGGAGAAGAGATAGCGAAGGTGGATGACTTCAAATACTTGGGGTCAACAATACAGAGCAATGGAGAATGTGGTAAGGAAGTGAAGAAATGGGTACAAGCGGGGTGGAACAGTTGGCGGAAGGTGTCTGGTATCTTATGTGACAGAAGATTCTCTGCGAGGATGAAGGGCAGCAAAGTTTATAAAACAGTTGTGAGGCCGGCCATGATGTACGGATTAGAGACGGTGGCACTGAAGAAACAACAGAAAGCAGAACTGGACGTATCAGAAATGAAGATGTTGAGGTTCTGGCTCGGAGTGAGCAGGTTGGATAGGATTGGAAATGAGCTCATTGGAGGGACAGCCAAAGTTGGATGTTTCGGAGACAAGGTGAGAGAGAGCAGACTTCGATGGTTTGGACATGTCCAGAGGCGAGAGAGTGAGTATATTGGTAGAAGGGTGCTGAGGATGGAGCTGGCAGGCAAAAGAGCGTGAGGAAGACCAAAGAGAAGGTTGATGGATGTTGTGAGGGAAGATATGAGGGCAGTTGGGGTTAGAGAGGAAGATGCAGGAGATGGAAAATGATGACACGCTGTGGCGACCCCTAACTGGACAAGCCGAAAGGAAAAGAAGAAGTTCTTATAGTGTGTGTTGTACTCAAGTTGACCAACTCAGCACACCACACACAATGTCTTTCGCACCGAGACTGAAGACAGCATGGCACCACAGGGTGTAATGGCTGGATAATACAAAGAAGTACTTGGAGGTGAAGAACTACAAGAGTCTAGGCAAACTGCTTATCTGGTAACCTTGTGGTCGCAAAATCTTCTCCTCTTGGTTTTACTTGTGGATAATGAGGTGGGAGACACGTGGCACAAACACTCTCCACAACCAGCTGCTCCTCTCGTTCTATCTGGTAACTGTGCATGGAGCAGATGTTGACCAAACACATACAAGGGAGGAAAGATCTTACGTGATTGAACATACCCCACAACAGGAAGCTTATTTTTAAATGTTGTTGTCGCTTTCCAAAAAGTGTTCAACAGTTGTAACTACTGTGCTAAACGGACGACCGAGCTCCACCCTGAGATCTGAAATCTCGATTAAAAAAAAAAAAAAGTCTATGAAGCCGTCTAAATTGCAAAGGGGACGAGCAAATGCTCCAACTTGGCATGATTGTTGCTGTGTTTCACTGCTTTTGGTCACTTATCAGTTAGAGACAGACAGTTTTCAGGTGACAGAAATCACTTTTTACCACCACTACTTGTATTGGACAATGGAAGAAGAGGTAAGAAAAAAAAATCAAAGGTCAATTGATTGATCTTTGAAATAATCACTCAAAAGCAGAGGTGTGCATCAGTGCGGAAAAAAAAGTCTTTTTAAGAAATGTGGCCAAGTTTGTGATATGATGAATTTCAGTCCAATTCTCTGACAATAACTATTCAACGGGGGGTATGAGGATTGTGAGACAAGACTGGCAAAAATAATTTCTCATTTATTTTTATTATTCTCTCATTCAACACTCCGAGTGTTAGTCCAGAAAAAAAGGCCACAGCAGCCCAGTTCATGTCTGAAGCACCGCTGATAGTCACGGCTGCGGCAATCGAAACAGGCGAGCAAATGTGTCCTCTTCTGCATGCTTAGGGTTCTCTTGCTGAAGAGCAGATGGCAGAACCTTTTACGAGAGCAATGTGGTAATGAAATTTTTATCTCAGGATATTTGTGGAGACGGAAACTATTGACATGCCCTCTGGAAGGTCATATGAAAGTGGCTTCCCACTTGCAGTGGATTTGGATGCTGACCCTCCCTGGAGGGCTCCCAGTGATCTAATGTAATGTGGAGGGGAAGGATTTTATTTATTCTGTGAAAACATAATATATATTTTAATGGGCCACTGCGTGTGCCTCAGGAATACAATCTTTAAAAGAAGCTCTCCCAACAGGTGCTGCAATATTAATGTCCGGTGGCGCTCCGGAGGCACGCGGCGGCCTCATGAAAAAGTCAATGCATTTGGTTTGGAGTTCAGAAACAAATGACAGAAAGGAAGTTCCACCCCACACGGGCAAGGGTTAAAGTCAGTGCAGCCACTAAATGGCTCCGCCCCGGCTGTAGAGGAACACCCGGTTTGAACGTCTGTGAACATGGTCAAAATGGAGACGTATCGTTAGGTCTAGAAGTATTTGGGCAGTAAGAGAACTCTATGGTTTTTGCCTCGACACGCCACCACAATCGATTTCAAATACAACTACAAAGACGTGACTGAAGTTAATTGGATAGACCACACAATTACGGAGTTTACCGTTTTGCAATTGAATCCATGCTATACAGGGTATTGCCATCCAGAGGAGGGCACGCCCCCCCTGAACCCCAGACTGGTGGCCATCCAGGCCACCAAACACGAGGCGTCTGGGTGGACAGGTCAGGAGGACGACCCGGACGCCAAGCACCAGGGTCCCCACGGGGCGATTCGGGCGGACGACCTCTGTGAGGAACCAAACGAAGAAGCAGGCACCAGAACGAGGCAGGCCACTGCTCCGGACGAGAACCTCCCACGCCGTAGTTGCCAAAGAACCAGGGATTGGTCGCCACCGAGGCTTGGTCAGTAGGCAGCCGTGGATTGGTCACCAATGAGGCCAAGTCATGAAGCGACAGGGAGCCATCTGGAGCGAATAGGATGATGGAGAGAAGGACCAGAGCCATGACCGCCACCATTACCATCCCGAAGTCTCTCCAGCTCCGGGGTGGCTCATCAGAACTCCCCAGCTCTTGTCGGACAGCAACGTGAGAAGGCGGCGACGCCATCGCCAGCGCCACCTCCTGGACAGCAACGTGAGAAGGCGGCGACGCCATCGCCCCCTCCTGGACAGCAACGTGAGAAGGCGGCGACGCGATCGCCCCCTCCTGGACAGCAACGTGAGAAGGCGACAACGCCATCGCCCCCTCCTGGACAGCAACGTGAGAAGGCGGCGACGCCATCGCCCCCTACTGGACAGCAACGTGAGAAGGCGGCGACGCAATCGCCCCCTCCTGGACAGCAACGTGAGAAGGCGACAACGCCATCGCCCCCTCCTGGATGGCAACGTGAGAAGGCGGCGACGCCATCGCCCCCTCCTGGACAGCAACGTGAGAAGGCGGCGATGGCATCGCCCCCTCCTGGACAGCAACGTGAGAAGGCGGCGACGCCATCGCCCCCTCCTGGACAGCAACGTGAGAAGGCGGCGCCAGTACCGCCCCCTCCTGGACAGCAACGTGAGAAGGCGGCGACGCCATCGCCACCTCCTGGACAGCAACGTGAGAAGGCGGCGACCCCATCGCCATCGCCACCTCCTGGACAGCAACGTGAGAAGGCGGCGCCACCGTCGCCCCCTCCTGGACAGCAACGTGAGAAAGCGGCGCCACCGTCGCCATCGCCACCTCCTGGACAGCAACGTGAGAAAGCGGCGCCTCCGTCACCATCGCCACCTCCTGGACAGCAACGTGAGGCGGCATCGGGTCGGTCCCCACTGCCAAGTGAGCTTGCAGTGCATCCGTTGAAACAGCAACGTGGGCGTGGCGCGGTGGCGAATCCGTTTCCAGGGCAACGTGAACGAGAGTCGGCAGAGAGTCCGTCGAAACTGACACGTGGGCGTGTCTCAGGAGCGGGTCAGTTCCGACTGCCGCGTGAACTCTGCTCGGAACAGCCAAAACCTCGACGTGGGAATGGCGAGGAGGCGGGTCAGTTTCCACAGCTACGTGCGCTTGGCGAGGTGGTGAGTCCGTACCCACTGCAGCGTGCACTTGGCAAGGGGGTGGGTCGGTTTCCACAGCCACGTGCGCTTGGCGAGGTGGCGAGTCCGTTCCCACTGCGGCGTGCACTTGGCAAGGGGGCGGGTCGGTTTCCACGGCAACGTGAACCTGAGCAGGCGGAGAGTCAGTCGAAACTGACACGTGGGCGTGTCTCGGGAGCGGGTCAGTTCCAACTGCCACGTGAACCTGCATCAGCAGCGAGTCCGTCGCCGTTGCGACGTCAGAGTAGCTTGGCTGGTTCGCCAATCCTTGCCGGACCTGGGCTGTGAGAGCCGCCAATTCCGCGCTCTGCGCTCTATCTGCGCCCGCATTTCGCGCCAGAACGCCTCGTGGTTTGGCGGCTCCTCCTCCCTCTGGGCTGGAAGCTTCGCCACGAGCTGCGGGTCTGCCGGTCTCGCCGTTGCCGGCGAGGAGTGGGAGGACGGTGTCTTCGTTGCTGCGCAGCGAGAGACACCAGGGAGCGCCCGGCCGGGGCGTCTCCTCTGGCCGCCACGGGGAGGTCCCGGGTAGATGGCCAAGCGGGTTCCCTCGTACCGATAGGTGTACTTGGATCTACAGGGCGAAGTCGCTCGGGTGCTGGAAACGCGGGGAGGCGGAGCAAACTGACTGGGATGAAAAGCCGGGCAAAGAGATTCAAAATCAAAGTCGTCGGAGTCGTACTCAGGTAGCCGGTCATACAAATCGCGGTCCTCCTCATATTCCGAAAAGCCAGAGTCCAGAAGAATATGAATACGTGTTCGGGACGTATTCATACCTCGCTGGCGGAGCGTAAGACACGGGAGCGGAGGACATCAGGGAGCCTCCCCGGATTGGACAGGCTTGGTCCTCCGGCAGACGGTCTACCTTGCGTCAGTCCCGGCGACGCCGGGTCTTTCCTGCTGGGTCCTGTATGGGCCAGTTCGTTCTGTCACGTCCCATCGGAAACGAGAGTAGGACCCAAATGCAGGAACTCGGAAGACGCAAGGTAGTTCAAGAAGAGACACGTTTATTGTATGCAGAGGTAGGGGCTCGAGCAGGGAGTCCGGCGCAGCAGCGGTAGTTGGGACGTCGGGCAAGCAGGAGTCGGCGCACCGGGGAACAATCAAAGCAGGCAGAAGTATCGACGGAGTCAGGCTTAGAAGGTTGGTCGGAGAACGGACGAAGGTCGGTACAGACAGGTTCAATCAGGGATCCCGGAGCACACGAATGGGACATGAAGATCATACGAACTGGCCCCGGCCAGTTGTCATCGCGGTCATATAAATCCATAGCATAATCAGGCTGCATGAGGCGCAGGTGTGCACCTTCCAATCAGCGCACCTGCGCGGACACCCGCAAAGCTCATGCTGAAGCGGCAGGATCATGACAATTTGGACATAATTGTAAGAATCATCACGATAATTTAGATGAAGATCGAATGCAGTCATTGACCGCAATGCCAGTGACTCGCTTGTTGTTTATGGAACTACCTGCCTTCACTTTTGTCTTCAGTAAGCGGAGAGCATGCTCGTCTACTGAGATAAGGACATTGACCTTCCTTCTTTTAAAGGTAGCAACCAAAATGTTGGGGGATCCTCTCTCCAACAAGACCAAGCTGGGACAGATCGACAGCCGAACGCAAATACGGCAGTGAACTGTTTGGTTCATGATTAAAACTTGCACACAAGGAGCCGCCGAACACCCAAAAGGAACAAATGCTAAGACAGACACTGCGCCACCCACTGACCTTTGACTGTTACTAATGTGTGCATGTAATGGGGACTTCCATCCAGGGTTTTCTTCAACTGAAGATAAAATGTCACTTTTGATACTTCACAAACTCTGCAGAAATATTCCAAATGTATGTCTTGATGTCTGTGTCCCGGTGCAGGTCCAGCTGAGAGGGTTTGATTGTCTTTCGGTTTGTCTTGATTTGAAGCCCAAGAGCATCAAGTGTTGCAATGAACCATAGGCAGTTGTCAAGACTAAAGTTTTAACAATCATTCTATATGCTTGATCTATTAGTAAGAGTACAAAGTTGTGAGTGTGAGTGTTTTTGATTTATATGTTAAGGATTTTTAAACCCATTTTATGGGTCAGAATTGTAGACTAGATTCAAGCTGATGGTTGTGGTCTTCCTCCAGTGTCCACATCCCTTAGACATGGCCCCTGAGTGTTTAACCTTTGGCTCCTGCCTCTTCTAGCTCTCTCTCGCTTTGTTTTAAATCTTCTCTTCCTGCTTCTCTGGTGCCCGGGCTGACTAACCTCGCCAGCTACGGGGTGGGCTCGGCCAACCCGCGCATTTTTCTGTTGTCCTGCGGTCCTACTCAGCGCCACCAAGTTTGCGAGTGGTTGCCTTAACCCGAGGGCGGCGCCTTTGATCGAGGAAGCCGACCATGCGGCTTTTCCTACCTGCGATTCATCGGTAGATTCTCAGGAAGCAACTACTGGCATCCTGTAACAGTCACGCACGCAGCTGGGAGCTAGAGCTGGGCACTTGCACCACCACAGTTCCATTGAGTGCACGCCGAAGGGACAACACGGTTTCTTTTTCCACTTTTTTTGGTTTTAACGTTATTTTCCTGCATCCTTTTACTTCTTCAACCAAACCTACTTTGTTTTCCTCCTGAGATGTAAGAAGAGCTGATCATCTCCAAAGACCAACGACCCTACGGTCGTGAGTACCACAACAAGTGTTGCTAGGATGTATATTAATCTCTATTAATTTTAGGGAAATGTCTAGCGTCAGGGCAGCACGGTGGCTCAGCGAGAAAGTCTCTCACTCTAAATTGCCCCTAGGTGTGATTGTGAGTCTGAGTCTCGTATCAGTACCAAAATATGCAGTACATGTGTGCAGTCTTTCTCTCCTCCGGACATGCCCAAACCATCGCAGTCTACTCTCTCTAACCTTGTCTCCAAAACATCCAACTTTGGCTGTCCCTCTACTGAGCTCATTTCAGCACTCCCGCGACCCTCATGAGGATAAGCGGCTAAGCGGGTAAATGGATGGATGGGCCTCTGTAATGTAGAACTGGTATTTCTCCAGTGTAGAAACCTTTAGATTATGAAACTGATGAAAGGTTTCTCGTTGCCTTTCCTACATTTTACACATGAAAAGAGACGTGGTGCCCTTTATGAGACAAAATTAGTTGGATTCTGACATTAAACGTCGCTCGGACTAAATCGGAAGTGAACACAAGCGTTCACCTTTGACGAATTTATTTCTTAAATAAATGACATTTTATCCAAACACCAACATATGCTACATAGTGATGAAATACTGATCTATTTTTAAATCGGAGTAAAAAACAAATTAAATGAAACAACAAAAATATTCAGATAATGCTGAACTATTGTTCATTGTTTAAGCGAAAACATAATAGTTAAAATCTTGATCAAATGAAATCATAAATATAAATGTAGACAAATGGTCTTACAATTTATTATTGTATATATATATATATAAACAGCCAAAATAAATGAACAAAATAAATCATTTTTTCCACCTTTAATGTGACCTAGAATTTGGACATTGATTTATTTTTGTATCTTATTTTTTGTATCTTTTGAGAGGGGAGGTGAAAATAACTGAAATGAACTTGAATGGGATTGACTTGACATTTAATTTGCTACCTTCTTGGACAGGTCACCGTTGCAAAAGAGACGCTCTCTTGGTCTTTTATCTGGTTAAATAAAGTTGAAATAAAATGGAGAAAAATAAATCTGGTTGCTGGTTCCTCTTGTAACTCTTATGGTGGGACTGCGTTCAGAACAGATCACATTCAAAGTCATGTCCAGTCGGAGTCCACTCACACATCACCATTTAATTTTTTAAGTGGGGGGGGGGGGGGAAACAACATGGGGCCTAACAGAAATATTATTTGCTTTATCCACTATGCGCGAGGGAGAGAGAGAGACAGAGAAAGGGTGAGTGAGAGAGACAGAGAGAACAAGACGCACGTTTTACAATTACTTGTGACTATAAAATAGTGCCAATGTTGCCATAAAAACACATTGATACACATCATACACAACGATATATGAACGCTGCAAGCAACAGGCAGATAGATCATTGTAACGGAGTAAAAGTACTTTTTCTTGTTCACATAAATGCTCAAGTAAAAGTGAAAAGCATCCTTCGTTGGAACTAGTACGATTGATCCAAAATGTTACTTGAGTAAATGTAACGGACTAAATGTAATTCGGCGGCACGGTGGATAGGCGGGAAAGCGTGGGCCTCACAGTTCTGAGGTCCCGGGTTCAATCCCGGACCTGCCTGTGTGGAGCCTAACCGTTTCCCCGTGCCTACATGGGTTTTTTTCCGCGCACTCTGGTTTCCTCCCACATACCAAAAACATGCAATATTAATTGGACATGCTAAATTGCCCCTTGGTGTGATTGTGAGTGTGGCTGTTTGTCTCAATGTGCCCGACGATTGGCTGGCGACCAGTTCAGAGTGTACCCTGCCTCGTGCCTAATGATAGCAGGGATAGGCGCCAGCACCACCTTGACCCTTGTGAGGATAAGTGGCTCAGAAAATGATGGATGAAT
The DNA here is from genome assembly GCF_019802595.1 of Syngnathoides biaculeatus. NCBI lineage: Eukaryota > Metazoa > Chordata > Actinopteri > Syngnathiformes > Syngnathidae > Syngnathoides > Syngnathoides biaculeatus. The sequence continues at coordinate 18,238,223 of NC_084641.1, forward strand.
AAATGTAACGTGTTCCTACTCACCTCTGGCTATAATTCCAATGGGGTAAATACCGCAGCATATTTTTGATTTTAAATTCAAGTTGAGAGTCTACACTTCAATGACATCTCAATGAGTTGTTTTATTCCGGATCCATCGTGGTAGTGTACAAAGCCAAGCTCAAACTACTAAGTTAAAACTATTCTTTGTTCGAACACTAAAGTTAATATTAGGTCAAAAACCAACTTTATGCAAAGAACAATCATTATGTGAAGCGGTACAAACATTTCAACGTTCAACATTTGAACAATTTTCAAAATGTGAGAGACTGCACACATGTACTGCATATTTTGGTACTGATCTGAGACTCAGTCAGTACAGGCCCATTGTAGATAATTTTCAGTAATTCAGTAATAATAATAATAATGAAAAAATAAAATAAAAATAATTAAAATTCAGTAATTAAGGCAAAAGTATCATTGGATAGCTAAATCTCCATTCATTTTCATGATCTTTAAGTGTTTTTGAGATCTTTTCTCTTTATTCTTCTTCTTCTTTTCTTTTCGGCTTCTCCTGTTAGGGGTCGCCACAGCGTGTCATCTTTTTCCATCTAAGTCTATCTCGTGCATCCTCCTCCCTAACACCAACTGCCCTCAAGTCTTCCCTCAGAACATCCATCAACTTTCTGTTTGGTCTCCCTCTCACACTTTTGCCTGGCAGCTCCATCCTCAGCACCCTTCTACCAACATACTCACTCTCTCTCCTCCGGACATGCCCAAACCATATGAATTCAAAGCTGACGTATATAACAAACTCTTGGTGACTGTCGTGTTCTGCATCCAACAGGACTGATGATGATTTTTTTTTTTTTTTTTTTTCCAAATCTGACAGGTATGTTCCCACTCTGGAGGATGTGGAGATGTACAAATCCCACAAAGGACCAGTGAGGGAACTGCACATTGTGGACCAGTACATGATGGAGGTCGAGATTTTACCCACCCCAATTGTTATACCCACCTGGAGATTTAACACGCTTTGATTCAATTGACATTATATTCTCTGCCTGTCAAGATGCCTTCTTACAAAACCTCCGCTTATCACCCACCAGCCATCTGACCCATGTGTGTGTCTGTGTGTGTGTATGTTCAATGAGAAGCACAAACATCCCACAATGCCTTTCATAAAGTCAGACACGAGGGATTTAATAGCCAGACGAGGGCGTCATCAGATGTGCAGCACAAAGACTCTTTTCTAAATGTGACCTGACACTCCAGAAAAATAAAACATCCCGATCACTCTTTTCTGTGTGCTACAGGCAAAAGCGCATATGGGAATAGTTCACGATGCCATCTGATTTAAAAAAAAAAAAAAACTAAACAAAAAAAATATCAGATTAGAAGATGATAGTAGTTGAGCAGTCGGCTTGCTTTTTAAATAAATCCTTTTAGTTTCTAGCTTTGCCATATTTAGAGGATTATTTAAGACTTTTTCTTTGTTTAAAAAAAAAAATCACGTATGATGGCAAAATGCCCCATTCAGACTGACCTGTAAAAAAATGAAAATACTGTATTATGCATGCAGTACTCGGCGACGTGACTTTATGAACAAACACAATTTCACACATCCTTCATTTGCTTTTTCTGACAATGCATGTGTACTCCAAATAGAGATATATAATATTTCTAGATTTAAAGATGTAACAATAGAAATAAAAAAAAAAAAAATCTTTCCGGAAGTCATTTTGTCATGTGAATATTTTACAAGTTGAAATGCTTTTTACATGTAAAAAGCCTTATTTTTCGGGTCTGTGGGAACAGGGATTGTTTTGTCAATGTTGGCAGATTCTTTTTTTTTTTTTTAAATCTGGCGGTCATTTCAACTCTTACCATTCCTCCTGTGTTGCAGATGTGCAACATTCCATACCTGAGCACCCAGCTGGACCTGCTCCTGACCCTGAGAGAACTCCCCATCACCATAAGAGACCTGCAGCCTGTGAGTGCACTGACCCTGAAAAAAAGGTCAAATCCTTGTTTCCCCGTGTCGCATCCCTAAAAGCTCCCATCACTTAATGGGCCGAAAGCGCTTTGCCGGTCCTTTGAATCTTAATCATTTCCTTCTCTTTGATTTGTATGCATTCTTCCAGACAGAATGCACTTTAAGACAACTTGATGATGTGACGGAGAGCAAGGAAAAAGGCTCCTAATCAAATCCAATTTGTTCTTTGTTCGGTAGATGCCGCAAAGAATTCAAAGAACACAATTTAACTTGATATGGGAAACATCAAATCCTCGATGAAGACAAATGAATGAAGAGAGGTCCAAACAAACTAAGCAAATACAGTTTTTCGTGTTTTTGCTCGAGTGAGGATCAATATTTCATCATTAGCCAGTGTGACTCCCTTACACGGGATCATTGTTTATTGGCTTTAGGGACTTCAGGCTGTGAAGTTATTGAAGTCAGACAGCAACACCTCCCAACTCTGATTCTACTCTGTTATTTTTCATTCCTCCCAAACTTCTTTTTCATTTCATCTGTCTCACAATGAAGACAAATAGTGGCGCTGCAACAAACTCAACAAAGACACAAAAACTAGTTGGGCTACGCTTTCGTTCTACCTGAGTGTAATTTAAGTCAAATAGGATGAACGCAACAAACCTTCGACGCGGTGTGAAGTGGCATATATTGCATTATTTCTCGAGCATCTTGTGATCCTTTCACGTTCTCGCGACTTTGCTGTGCATTTTGCCACATTTTGTCACGGTTCTCACAACAAGCTCGTCATTTCCCTTGCTATTTTGGATCAGGTCTGAAGCCGGGCCTGGTTGGCAAAGCACAGTATTTTTTATTCTGACTGCTGTAAGTTTGAAATCACCCAAATCTGGAGCCCCTCCCGTTTGCGCAACACGCTCAAGTGAGAAAAATGGCAAAACCGCCACCTGCGAGATGTTTCTCAGCTGCCGATCCGAGCTGACGCTGCCAGGATGACACGTCTGACTTCACATCCTGAACCTGGCATCTACTGAAGTGTTGTACAGGAAAGAGAGGAAAAAAAGAAGTACCACCTGTTGTGCTTTTCACATTCAAATGGGAACCATCTCCTTCTCAGGATTTTTAATGAGTGATGGGAATTCAAGATCACGAGACGCATTATCAGGGCTCCATTGACAGAGGTTACTTCTAGCAACGTAGTCTTGAATAATATAATAACACATACAGTACATGAACCCCAACTATATGGCAGCATGTTCTTACCCAGCCTTTCCGTTTTCGCCATGCGTTAGCCTCAGTCAATTTTTGGCCTTTTGTAAGTACATCTTTGGACAAAATAAATTTGTTGTGGGACTGTCGGCTGTCTCACCCGTCTTGATGAGGCTAAATTCTATACTTTAAATTCCAGCTTTCATTCAAAAGTACTTTGAATCTCAGCAGAGGCAGCTGACATGTACGTGTACTCCATCTCCATTGTTATTTTCGATGACTTACAGTTTAGAAACATGGCCCGAGTCGAGCACCAATGATTCAATCAAATCAGCTACACAAAGTGCTTTCCACAGATGAAAAGACCTCTCCCTTCCCCACACAACAAAGACACAAACACACACACTTGCACGTACATATGCACACAACATGTAATAGTAAATAAATAGTTAAGTTATTCGGTACTAAATAATACTCAGTATCTGTGTAAGCAAACACTTCAAATGGTTGGGAAAATATAATTGAATATGTAGATGTTTGTCTAATGGCGGCACGGTGGAGCAGCTGTAAAGCGTTGGCCTCACGGTTCCGAGGTCCCGGGTTCAATCCCGGCCCCGCCTGTGTGGAGTTTGCATGTTCTCCCCGTGTCCGCGTGGGTTTTCCCCGGGCACTCCGGTTTCCTCCCACTTCCTAAAAACGTGCAACATTAATTGGACACTCTAAACTGCCCCTCGGTGTGATTGTGAGTGCGGCTGTTGTCTGTCTCCATGTGCCCTGCGATTGGCTGGCAACTAGTTCAGGGTGTCCCCTGCCTCCTGCCTCCTGCCTGTTGATGGCTGGGATGGGCTCCAGCACTCCCTGTGACACTTGTGAGGATAAATGGCTAAGAAAATAGATGGATGGATGTTTGTCTAATGTATAATATGTTGGCGTCTCCTTGTGTTTGCATAATTGCACATCATTTTTGCAAGAGCTGCAGTAAGATTACAAGTTTAAAAGCATTATCCCTCTCAGAAACTGTTGTCAGTCAATCTGGATTCTTTATGAAATCTGGACGACAAGAATGGACCTTCATCCCATTAAAAACCCAGTGAAGTCATTTTTGTTTTTTAAATACATGAAATCATTTACTGCCCTTGACGTCCGTTGAATTCAAATATCCATGTTTACATGAAGGACTGGCAGTGATTAAATGTGTTTAAAGACCAAGAAGAATTTGAACTGAATTGCTAAGCTATTGCATTAAATGAATAATTGCACTTTCTCACTTGTTCAGATTATGCAACCTGGCCTTTGGCATGAGTCGGCCCTGCCCCAGTAGAAAATTAAAAAAACTTCCTTAGTGATGATAAAGGGATGATACACTGATCCTCCATTCTGCTTGACCTAACAAAAAAACCCTGTATTTTTTTTTTATTAAATTGGATCAAAGTGAATTGATTTACATTATAAAACAAAACATTATTCAACAATTACAAATATCACAAAGAAAAGAATAACTTTTCCCTAAAGGCATTTCAAAATATAATGGTCTCAAAAGGCGGAAAAGTGGGGCAACTGGAAAGCGTTGGTCTCACAGTTCTGAGGTCCCGGGTTCAATCCCAGACCCGCCTGTATGGAGTTTGCATGTTTCCCCGCGCCTGCGTGGGTTTTTCCGGGCACTCCGGTTTCCTCCCACATCCCAGAAACATGCAACATTAACTGGAGACCCTAAATTGCCCCTAGGTGTGATTGTGAGTGAGTCTGTTGTCTGTCTCTGTGTGCCCTGCGACTGGCTGGCAGCCAGTTCAGGGTGTACCCCGCTTCCTGCCCATTGACAGCTGGGATCGGCTCCATCACTCCCCACAACCCTAGTGAGGATAAGCGGCAAAGAAAATGGATGGATGGATGATCTCAAAATAGGAGAAGCCAGTGTTGCGAGATGACCTGGTTGGTCCTGTCCAATTTCTTAGGATTTAAGGCTTCTTTAAGTCCCTGTGCACGTTTCTCTCCAGTGTGATGTTCAGGTTTATAGCTCGTCTGGTGAAGAGGTTCTACTCAGTTAGCAATCTTCAAGAAAGTGAAGTACATTCCACTGTACGACTACTTCATTGGTCAGCAGTTGTTAAAAAAACAAAAAACAAAAACATTTTACAGCTCAAGCTTCACGCTATATAACCAAGCACTCAGTTTTACTGTCAGAGTGATTTTTATTTTTATTTTATGTAACGTGCACGCTTCCTGCAGTATGTGTGCGCTTCGCCTATTGCATAGTGAGTGCCTAACAATACAGTGAAACATTGTCATAACCCATTTTCTATTCACAGTGACATTCCTGTTTTAATTATTTAGTTAATGTCTTATGACTTGTTTTATGAGCTTGCATGATACATGATTCAAATAGTACGCTGTTAGACATTTCATTGTATTTTTTTTTTTTACCCCCAGTAACTTATTGGCAACACTCTTGCTAGGAAGTTATTGTGTGACATTAACCAATATCCCATCATTCAGTGGGAACTGTAGTTAATTACTGTATAATCACGTTAAAGTACTTTATTGTATGGTACACTGCTGTGAAAAACATATTGCCCTCCTTATCCCATTCTTGCATTTCTATCCAGTTTCCCCACTTCAATAATAAACATCAGACAACTATAACCCAAATGAACTTAACATGCTGTTTTAAATAATGATTTCATTTATTAAGAGGAAAAAAAAAAAACACATGAGGTTCACAGGCCCTGAACAAATAACTGGACAATTTGCAGGAATGTTTAACGGTGGGCGGCATGGTGTTGCAACTGGTTAGAGCGTTGGCCTCACAGTTCTCAGGATCGGGGTTCAAATCCCGGCCCCACCTGTGTGGAATCTGCATGTTCTCCCTGTGCCCGCGTCGGTTTTCTCCGGGCACTCCGGTTTCCTCCCACATTCCAAAAACCGGGATTAATTGGACACTAAACTCTAGACTCACACCTTAGGTGTGATTGTGAGTGCAACTGTTATCTGCCTCCATGTACCTTACGATTGGCTGACAACCAGTTGAGGGTGTACCCCGCCTCCTGCCTGTTGACAGCTGGGATAGGCTCCAGCACTCCTCTGACCTTTGTGAGGATAAGCAGCTAAGAAGATGGATGGAGGGATTTCTAACTATAGCATATGTTGTGCCATGGCACATTAGTGTACTGCGAGATCATCAGATGTGCCGCAGGAGATGATTCACTTTCACTTACTTGCTAGAATATTCATTACTAATGTATGGTATATATATTCGACTACCGATGCCACCAACACATAGTGGCCGGCGGAGCAATGAAATGCTATTTGACTAGATGCCAGTGGGTGCACAATCTATGTGAGGATAAGCAGCGAAGAAAATGGATGGATGGTTGTTTGACGGTATACCTTTCAGTCTAGTATATCGAAAATGTTGTTTACATGATTGACCTTTCAGTTACTTTATTTTTTTTGAATGATTCTTATGTTGTCACCGATGGTGCAGTGATACACACACCTGACTTTGGTGCAGCGTGGGATCGATTCCCGCTCAGTGATGTCTTCAATGTGGGCCCTGTGAATGACTGGTGACCAGTTCAGGGCTTAGTCTGCCTTTCACCTGAAGTTAGCTGGGTTAGGCTCCAGCGCTCCAGTGACCCTCGTCAGGATAAGTGGCATGAATAATAGATGGATAGATTCTTCCATGTATTTACAAGTGTTGATAACTTTAACACTGCAACTTTATATGCAGTTTAAATTCTGCCTTTTTGTTTACATTCTCTCTGGCACAATTAAAGCAAGATGAATTGTCTCTGTTGGATCAACCAATCCATCCATCCATTTTCTGTACCGCCTATCCACACTAGGGTCATGGGCATGCTGGAGCCTATCCCGGCTGACTCCTGGGCGAGAGCCAGCCAATTGCAGGGCACATATAAACCAGCAACACTTTGTACTCACATTGTGGGAGGAAACCGAAGTAGCTCGAGAAATCTCATGCAAACGCCACACAGGTGAGGCCATATTTGAACTGGGGTCTTCCTACTGCCTTAAAAAAGGACTCCATTGACTTGAAGCGATTTCCAAAGAATGGTATATTATTCCTTTATTACAATCTTTTTCTCTAAACACTCCTTGTTGAGGCTGCTCCTTTATTTCTTTCACACAAAAGACAAACACAAAACATCCTCAGGCTTACCGTCTGTGAAATTTTTGGTTTTTAACACCTTTACACGCACGCCAAAGGGGCTTTTAACTTTAGAGCTAGCACTATATATAAAAAAAACCCAAATCAAAGTATGCTCATCTCTGTAAGCTTTTCTGTGTGTGGAAAAACAAGACAACATAAGCATACGGGGACGGCATATTGGCGCTGGCTGCTGTGGAGGGTTTCTTAATGACGAGAATTCCCACAGCATCCATTTCCTCTCCTCCAAAGAGCTCATTGGCAAAACCAAAAGAGTCCTACTTTCACTTCCGCCTCTTGCTTGTTAAACCGAGAGATTGTGTATTTTTCCAGCGGGATATTAGCACTTGACACAATTACATACCAAATAATCATCTCACCCAACAACACAGGCCTGATTATTCATCTCATTGGGTCAAATGAGGTGGGGTTTAGAATGTTAAAAAACAACAACAACAAAAAACCCCATCACTGTAGCTCAGAGTTATTTTGGCTTTAGGGATATTAATTCAAGCAAAAATAATAAACTCGGACTCTGTGTTTGCTTTGCAGCTGATTGGCCAGAAGATTGCAATGTGCACGCAGCTGCAGACCTGCAAGTCATTCGTTTCCGTGCTGGAGTACCTGCTGGCCGTCGGCAATTACCTCAACAAGAACGCCGGAAAGGAAAAGGCCAAGGGATTCCGCCTCTCATCCTTAGCTAAAGTACGACACGGCTGTTGGCTGACTTGAGCTGTGGTGGCACAGCGCTAATAAGACGTCGCTCATTGACATTCACGTCAGGGATTCTCTTCATTTTGACTCTTGGCCTTCCTGCTGTAGCCACTTAAGTTCATTCAGGTCTCTGACGGTTACGTGTTCAAGAGTGATCGCTTTGTGCCTCAAACTGACAAACAGAATGAACAGTTTAGTCATTCTAGTCTATTGCATACCGTAGAATAGCACAGCAAAGTATTAATTAGCAGTGTCATGCATTGCATGACACTCAATCAAAGAGTAGCATTGCGTACCATAACTGACCATCGGCTGTACCGTATTTTCAAATGTGAAAGGCAAATTGATTGCACAAGAATAGCACAGCAAATATAAAGCAATACAAGTGTATTAATTGAAGAGATTTGGGGTGAAATACTCAGACTGTACTTAAATATACGACCTATCACCCCCATGGTCAGACTTCAGTATTACAAATATAGAAACTGTTGCTTTAAGGGCAGCCAGTTAGGGGAAAAAAATGATTTTTTGGAAGAGCCCATTGCTCTAAATTCTCCATTATTGCTGCATAGGTCGGACGTTGCAGAACTTTATCTTGTGTCAGGCATCTTGTTGCGCAGCTAAGGGGTCCTGGGGAAGATGTATAGATTTTGTTTGCGCCAGCTGGCTTTTTTTTTTTTTTTTGAGAAACAGAATAATCTTTATTTGCCAGGGATGTCAAAAACACACAAGGGATTTGTTTCTGATAGTTGGAGCCGCTCAAGGACAACAACAGGCAACTATTTAGACAAAAAAAAAACAAAATAAAAACATAAAAGAATAAACCATAATACAGAGTGTTACTGAGCAATGAAAGGTTCCCGGAAATGTGGTGATGGAATGGAATTTTAAATGAACTGTTTAAGAAGTTAATGGCAAATGAGAAGAAGTTGTTCGAATGTTTGCTAGTTTTAGTTTGCATTGCTCAATAGTGCCTATCTGGGGCAAGATGCGGAAAGGTGGTGCCCAGGAGGTGGAAGAAGGTCTAAGAGGATTTTACTCTTGTCTTGTATCTGGCAACGTGCAAGTCCTGAACGGTGGCTAAGGAAGTACTGACGAATTTTTTGGCAGTCCTGATTGTCCATTGCAGTCACGGTTTGTCTTTTTTTGTGGCCGCACCAAGCCAGACTGTGATGAAAAAAGACAGGACTGATTCAATGACTGCAGTGTAGAACTGCTTCATCTGCTCCTGTGGCAGGCCGTGCTTCCTCAAAAACCGTCGGACGTACATCCTCTGCTTAGCCTTTTTGAAGATGGAGTTAATGTTGATCTCCCGCTTTAGATCCTGAGAGACTGTAATTCACAACAATTTGAAGGTCTCGATGAGTAGCACAAGGCAGTTGGACAACGTGAGGTGCAGCTGTGGTGAAGGATCCTTCCTGAAGTCCACGATCACCTCGACAGGCTTGAGCGTGTTCAGCTTTAGGTTGTGTCGGCCGCACCAAAACTACAGATGTTCCACTTCCTGTCGATACGCAGACTCGTCACCGTCTCTGATGAGGCTGACAACTGTGGTTTTGTCAGTGAAATTCAGGAGTTTGACAGCGTGGAGGTGCAGTCGTTCGTGTAGAGAGAGAAGAGCAGAGGATAGAGGACACATCCCTGGGGTGCCCAGTGCTGACTGTGAGTGTGGCAGAGGTGGTGCCTTCCTGCCTGTCAGGAAGCTCTGAGTCCACTTGAGATGGCAGAAGCTTGGAAGAGGGGACTTCGTGTATGATGGTATTGAAACACCGTTATCATCGAAGTCTGTTTGGATTTGTGATGAAGAGCTATTTGGATGAAATATTTCAGGCAGCACATTAGAGACAGATTGAGCCATTCCTGATAATTTGCTGCATTTGTGCATGCATTGTTTGGTGTGTGTATTTAACATAAAGCATCTTGTCAGGCAGCTGAAAGGTCCTCGTAAAGAGCCTTGGTTCGTTCATTTGCGGTGATTATAATTGCTTTATTTACACAGTAATTATTGTATGATAATATTCTGCCATAGAAATGTAAAATAATATGTATACTGAGCTTCTTCCAAAAGACAAGGGGCCAGGATTATAGGTTGCTGCACCATTATTTCCACTACATCATTTACGGTACCCTACTAAGTGGACCAGGGCCAGAAATGAATTGGGCATTCACCAAAAATAAAATAAAATAAAAAAAACAATACAAAAATAACTGTATCATCTCCTTCAGTTAGTTTAAGGTTTAATTTTACCACAGATACTTGTAAAAGATACTCTAAATTAAAACTACTGATTCAACTCTTCGAGTAAAGTAAATGTAAAGGAAGAACTGACTGAAATGTGCTTAGCAGCGCGTTAAAAGTACAATAGTATTTTGGTACCTTGGCACAGTGAGAAAAATAGTAATCCATTTTCTTCGCCGCTTACCCTCATGAGGGTCGCGGGCAGCCTATCCCAGCTGTCAACGGGCAGGAGGCGGTGTACGCCCTGAACTGGTTGCCAGCCAATCGCAGGCCACATGGAGACAAACAGCCGCACTCACAATCACACCTTAGGGCAATTTAGTGTGTCCAATTAATGTTGCATGTTTTGGGGATGTGGGAGAAAACCGGAGTGCCTAGAGAAAACACATGCAGGGCCGGGATCGAACCCGGGTCCTCAGAACGGTGAAGCCAACGCTTTACCAGCTGCTCCACCGTTCTGCCTAAAATAGTTCTTACATACAATTTTTCCTTTTTTGTGGATATTGTATCATAGCAACCCATAAACATGCGGATGTCAAAGTATGAATTACCACATAACAGCAAACAAATATCAAGAGCATTCCGATGGCATACCAAACGTAACAATATAAACATCAAAAGACAAGCATCATGTTGCTTAGCAGAGTTTAGAAAGCATCGCTCAAACTAACTTGTCATATTTCTGAAAGAGTGCAGCATGTTAAATCCTAAAATAGTGGATTCATGGTTTCACATCAATGAGTACAGCATCGAATATATCCCATAATATAATTGAACTTAGCCTGCAAAGCCGGGAGTAGCATCGCAGTGGCATTACAACAGCATAGCATAAAACTGAATATCACAGCATAAAATAGCGTTGTAAAAATTAGCTTACAACATGATCGCCGCAAAGAGTAAAACACATAAACAGAATCGTATCACACCAGAGTTGCAAGTTGTTAAAGGGAGAAATTGATGTGTTTTTGCCCTCCGAGTCTCAATGCGAAATTGAAATGCACAATGGGTATCAGCATAAGTGTTTCTCTTCAAAAGTCGAAATTACTTTGAGCTCTTGTAGCAGTTGGACGTATAGGTGTGACTGTTCCGAATTTAATTTGAACCACCGTGGTGTGCAAAATGCCCCCCACCGGGAGGCTTTAAGGGCTTGCGTGCGGGGGTCCAAACCTAAAATGTCCTCAACCCGCTTTAATGAAGCTGAGGCCTTCCGTTCCCTTCTGACGTGCGGTCCGCTTGAGCGTCGACGTTATGAAAGACTCTTTTGAAATGAACGCCTGAATATACTGCAAGATAAAGCCACTGAATACACTCACTGGCTTAAAATTTGCAGAGAGCTGTATGATGTTTGGGCGTTCAAAAATGAGCATTATTACCTTTGGAAAGTTTGATTTCTTTAACTTGATTTATGTCATTATAAAATTAGACGACATTGCTGCGTTTTCCAATAAAGCCAAAGTTGCAATCAGTGATGACTTTACAGTCAAGTCCGAGCATAGCAGATTTCTCTCATCGATTTTTCCGACATGCTTGATTTAGAAGCGTTCAACTTTTTCAACTGGTCGTGTATTTTCATGAAGAAAATGCAATTTAAAGCTTCGCTGGGGAAGAACAAGTTTTTCTTTCTTAAAAATCACCTTGCAGGAGTTAATTGAATCTTTGCATTGACAGTCCTTCACATGTAGGAACTCTTAAGAATAAACACACACTCATAATTCTACACACATACAGACACACGCCGTGCATTCAACCTTGCCCTTGTGAAATGTGTTTTTTGACTAAATGTAGTGTTCTCATGGAATTGTGGGTTTTCCATCCACAGCTGTCACAGCTTCGTGGAAGAGAGCGGACTTTCACCTTGCTCCATGCCCTTGCGGAGCAGATTATGTTGCATGAGCCATTCTTGGCCAACTTTACCAACGACTTGGCGGAGTTTGAAGCGGTCCCAGGAGGTATTTACATTCCAACGTTTGATCAAAGGTGAAAAAAAAAATGGTATGTGAAAAAGCTTTCTTTATGTGTATCCTAGCTTCTGTCAAGGGCCTAACTGCTGAGGTAGATGGTGAGTATTAAGAGACTTTCCTGAGGTTCCAAAGACCATCGGCCCCAATGGCCCCCAGCTCAATAATTGTGTGTTTGTGTGTGTGTGTGTGTGTGTCTTAGTTCTGAGAAATGAACTGCAGAAAGTCATTCAATATGGAAAAGCCACCAAGAAGAAAATTGTTGGGGCACATCATGCGCACTTCAGCAAAGACCTGAAGGTAAGATAATAAACTGATACTAATAGTTTGTAGTTTATAAGACTGCAGTCACTTTGTACTGCGGTAGCTATGTCTCAAAGGTAGCCAGATGGCAGGCGGTACAAGCTAGGGAAGTGCCATGAAGGTAAGTGTTCATGAAGCAGACAGAGTATGTCGTAGTAGGTAGGTAGCATGACAGTATTTTAGTAGCTGTTATGTTCTTTGAACTCTGGTAGGTTCATAATGGGTAAGACAACTGATACATAACTCCCAGGTAGCAATAGTGCATCTGGAAAGTATTCACATTTACCTTTTTCCATATTGTCTTATCATACAGGTTAAAGCTATCTCAATTGAATATTTTTAGAACTGATCATTCTTTTGGAAACGTGTTAATCATTGTTTTCCAAAGGCAAAACCCAGATTTGCAAATATCTTGCTTTGATTTAACACAGGCACGGTGGCTCAGCTGGAAAGCGTTGCCATCACAGTTCTGAGGTCCCGGGTTCAATCCTGGACCCGCCTGTGTGGAGTTTGCATGTTCTCCCCGTACCTGCGTGGGTTTCTTCCAAGCACTGCAGTTTCCTCCCACATCCCAAAAAGATGCAATATTAATTGGACACTCTAAATTGCCCCTAGGTGTGATTGTGAATGCGGCTGTTTGTCTCCATGTGTCCTGCAATTGGCTGGCAGCCAGTTCCCTGCCCTGTATCCTGCCTCTTGCCTGTTGACAGCCGGGATAGGCTCCAGCACTCCCCGCGACACTTGTGAGGATAAGCGACTAAGAAAATGGATGGATGGATGGATGATTTAACACTAATCTATTCAGACTGGTCTGAAGGAAGAGAAAAATTACAGTTAAAATGCTGGAATAAGAATATTGAAAAATTGACAGAAAATGTCAACAAATGATTAATCAATTATCAAAAAAAAAAAAAATATATATATATATATATATATATAATTTATGTTCTTTTTGACCAGCAGTGTTTTCTGGTTTGGAAATCTACCAGGGATGCTCTTTTTTGAAAAGTGAATACTAACCTTAACTGAGCCAAGGGATGCCAGCAGTTCTTCAGATGTTGTGCTGGGTTCTTTTGTGACCTCCTGGATGACTTGTCACTGTGTTCTTATGATTTTGTTTTGTCAGCTGGGCATTTGTAGGAAGGTTCACCTCTCTTCCATGCTTTCTCCATGATGATGGGTCTCACTGCGGTTTGCTGGAATCCTAAAGCTTTAGAAAGTGCTTCGTAATTCTGTCCAGACTGATGAAGGTCAATTAATGTATTTTTCATGTGTTCTTGAATTTGTTCAGACTATGGCATTTTGGTGCAGTTAAAAAGAATCTTTGAGCTTAATTTTTTCAGGTTTTGGGGGATTTCTGATTGTACAGGCTTGGGTGTGGTCAGTGAAAATGAACTCAGCTTACAAAAAAATCCAAGTAGCGACAGTTAATTGATGATCAAGTGAGGCCATTGGTTTTTCACACAGGGTCAAGTAGCTTTGAATATTTTTTTCTCTAATACATAAAATCCTCATTAAAAAAAACTGAATTTAATGTTTACTTGAGTTATCTTTATCTGATATTCATATTTGTACGATGCAAAAATATAAGAATTTGAGAAGAGACCAACAGTTTTTCATGGCACTGCGGATAGTAGATTGGAAGCGCTGTTGTCTGGTGGTGAGTAGGCATGTGGCAAAAAAGTGCAGAAGGTTGTGATGTCACTATGTACCTCGTAGATAGGACACCAACTATAACAAGGAAGGTTTGTTTGCCTGTGAAGTTAATTTGCTGAGCAGTATGAACACGGCATACTAAATTCTGTATTCTGAAAGAATAATTAGTGATGAGCACAGACTGGCTGAATGAAAATTCACGTATCTGCACTACAATCTCTTTTTATTCTCCAGGTGGCAGTAGAGAAATACAACGCAGATCTTTTGGACTTGATGAAGTCTTGTGAGGAGATGAAAAAGCAATACTCTGGCATCTTGGTAAGTCCTGACTTAAATGGGCTCGAAGCAGTAATTTGTGTTTTGCTCTTAATACAAGAAATATGTTTGAAGATGGCGGCAGAGTGGAGCACTTGTCACAGTTTTGAGGACTGGCTTTCAAATCCCGGCCCCGACTGTGTGGAGTTTGCACGTTCTGTTTGTACCTGTCTGGGTTTTCTCCGGGTACTCCAGTACCAAAAACATGTGTGACAGGCTAAGTGAAGACTAACTTTCTCGTAGGTGTGAATGTGAGTGTGCGTGGTCGTTTGTTCATTTGTGCCTTACGATTGGCTGGCGACCAGTTAAGGGTGTACACTGCCTCTCGCCCAAAGATTGCTGGGATAGGCTCCAGTATGCCAATGACCCTCGTAAGGATAAGCGCTACAGAAAATAAATGGATGAATGTTTGAAGATAATTGCCGAATACTGTACATAGAATACATATGAATCTTATTCACTTTGGAGTTTTCTAGATTTTTGTGGGCAGGGCTAAATAACAGCCCCGGCATATACTATCGAGCGAGACTTCCCTCCCCCACAAGGTACATAAATGGCCTGTGAAGCCAATTTTTGCTACTTCGGTTGTGCCGTAAGTTTTCTTGTCATGTAAAATATTGACCTTGTTCCAATAAAGACTGGGGAAACACGGCCTTATGACAACATCAGATTACAAAATTATACCCCAGATATTGGGCCCGATGTTGTTGATTTCCAAGATCTGGCCCGATAAATTTTGTCGGGAACGAGAACATTTCCTTTTTGTGTGACATAATCCACGAGCAACGATTTGGTCCTATGATTGCCCTACAACACAAAAATGAAAAGTCATATGTATATTTTTGGGGGATATCTTCCGTGGAGTGTAACCTATCAATGACAACTCTCCGACAGTGCACCATGACGTCGACCAATAGGATTGCCTATTGTGACCTGTGCGTCGCCCAACATTTGATGCACACAAAAAATGTTTACAGAAGCTACAGAGCTTGAATAAACAGAACGCCGGCATGTTTACTTACCTCGGTTCGAGCTAGCACCAGCTTGCTAGGCTACCGAAAGTCTTGCTGCCTGCTTTCGAGCAGTATTGTAATTTGAGAAAACTACGTAAATATAGATCAAGCAATCCATGGATGAACGTCCTCTCCCGAGCACCGGTGATGACCGCCACTCATTTTTCCTCATTTTCTTATTTTTTCCTCTGACACGATACATTGGAGTGGAAACGTTGATGCAAGTGGTTAGAGCGTTGGCCTCATAGTTTCGAGGACAGGGTTCGAATCCTGGGCCCAGCTCTGTGGAGTTTGCCCGTTGCCTCCTGTCCAAAGGTCGCTGAGATAGGCTCTACGGCTCCCCTGACCTGTGTGAGGAAAAGCGGCTCAGAAAACGGATGGATGGATAATACATTGGCGCGGTCCATTGTTGTTGTTGTTGTCGCCATGGTAATGAGTGTATCCGGTCTTGTTGACCAATGACATGTTCTCTGGTTCTGCCTCTCCGACAGTGTTTGACTTGACAAGATAACGCCCAGTAAGCGCAAAATACGGGATATGGTGGTATCGAACTCCGTCATGTAATGTTGCCGTTATGTTTCCGAGATACGACAAGATTTTAGGCCAGTAATCTGACACCGTACAATTGTGAAAGAACAAATTTGTCTTGTAGTGTAATTCAGGCATTTGAGTAAAGAGTATGGGATCAACATTGGTTGGTGGAAGTAATAAAGAACATTTCTTTGCTATCTATCATTGTCCGAGCACCTCAAGTTCATATTCTAATGCTTTTGTGTGTGTGTGTGTGTGTTTTTTTCCCCCAATGATCAAAGCCGGTCTTTAAGAAAAATCCCTCGCATGGCCTCTAAGCATCTCTATTGAAAGCCCACATGTGCTCACCACTGGCTCTCAGTGTGACGCGATGATACAATGAGCGCTAGGAGAGCAGACAATTGGGTTATAGGAAGCCAAAATTAGATTGCTCGGTTTCGCCACAGCTCATGCTCGAGTGAGCGACGAGAGACCGGAACGAGTGCAGCCTGTGATGTTTTGTCTCCTCATGTTAAAATCCTCCTCCTTATGTCAAGAATCTTAGTGATTGTATTTATTATTTAGTCATATCCTTGTGCCGCTGCCAAGAAACTTAGCCTCTAGAGCAAGAAGGGTCTTGTCCCGCGTGATCCATCAAATGGTGCTGTGGTGAAAACGAAAGAGAAACGACGAGTCCTCGTTCGTTTGCTATTAAACTTGGGGTTGTTTTATTGGTTTTACATTTTCATCTTATCTGATCAAACTACTTTCATGACTTTTAACAATATTACAATGTTACTAGGACGGTATCGTGGCACAGCTGTAGAGCGTTGGCCTCACAGTTCTGAGGTCCAGGGTCCAATCCCGGCCCCACCTGTGTAAAGTTGGGATGTTCTCCCCATGCTTGCATGGGTTTTCTCTGGGAACTCCAGTGTCCTCGCACATCCCAAAAACATGCAACATTAATTGGACACTCTAAATTGCCCTTAAGTGTGATTCTGAGTGCGTCTGTTTGTCTCGATGTGTCCTGCGATTGGCTGCCAACCAGTTCAGGGTGTACCCTGCCTCCTGCTCATTGACAGCTGGGATAAGCTCCAGCACTCCCGTTACCCTTGTGAGGATAGGCGGCTAAGAAAATGGACGGATGGACAAAGCTACTGAAAACCAGTTGCAATGCATTTCGTACCTGGGGCTTCAGTGAGATATAGACATAGTATACCAAACGTTTGTGTGTGTTTCTATTCATCTACTGGTGTATAGTTTAATGTAATGCAGTCCAGTGTTGTTTTATGTGATGTAATACAAATCCACTGCAGGGCCATTGTGAGAAAAAGAATATCTTTACTTAATAATATTTAGTCTCATGCTGTCGCAAGGGCAGATAATGTTAATGTGATAATGACCTTGACTTGTCAAGATGTTCAATCTATAAAAGATTGTGGCCGCTTGTAATACGTTGAAATGGGTAAACGGAGTGGGATTGTGGAGAGTCACTTTGGAACGTGACCCGCTGTAAACAGGCTTTTCTGTTTGATAGAAGTATTCTTACATCTTCACAAACAGTACAGTATATCATTGCAGGGATTATCATTGCACAAACTATTAATCCTATAGCTAAAGCGCTATATTAGTGCAGTCAATTTACCATTTACCATATTGAACAGTATATGAAATCATGTTATGGGAAAGAGGAGTGGAGGCTAGACACAGGACAGAAGTAAGTATCTGCAAGCAACAGTATGGTTTCGTGCCAAGAAAGAGTACCACAGATGCATTATTTGCCTTGAGGATGCTCGTGGAAAAGTACAGAGAAGGTCAGAAGGAGCTACATTGTGTCTTTGTGGATCTAGATAAGAAAGCCTATGACAGAGTACCAAGAGAGGACCTGTGGTACTGCATGCGCAAGTCCGCTGTGATGGAGAAATATGTTAGAACAGTACAGGACATGTATGAGGGCAGCAGAGCAGCGGTGAGATGTGCCGTAGGTGTGACGGAAGAATTTAAGGTGGAGGTGGGACTGCATCAGGGATCCGCTGTGAGCCCCTTTATGTTTGCAGTAGTAATGGATAGGCTGACAGATGAGGTTAGATTGGAATCCCCTTGGACCATGATGTTCACAGATGATATTGTCATCTGCTGTGAAAGCAGGGAGCAGGCGGAGGAACAATTAGAGAGATGGAGGTACGCACTGGAAAGGAGAGCAATGAAGATTACCTGAAGTAAAACAGAATATATGTGCATGAATGAGAAAAGTAGAGGGGGAAGAGTGAGGCTACAGGGAAAAGAGATAGCGAGGGTGGACGACTTCAAATACTTGGGGTCAACAATACAGAGCAATGGAGAGTGTGGTAAGGAAGTGAAGAAACGGGTCCAAGCGAGGTTGGACAGTTGGCGGAAGGTATCTGGTGTTCTATGTGACAGAAGAGTCTCCGCGAGGATGAAGGGCAAAGTTTATTAAACAGTGGTGAGGCCGTCCATGATGTACAGATGAGAGACGGTGGCACTGAAGAAACAACAGGAAGCAGAACTGGAGGTGGCAGGAATGAAGATGTTGAGGTTCTCGCTCGGAGTGAGCAGGTTCGATAGGATTAGAAATGAGGTCATTAGAGGAACAGCCAAAGTTGGATGTTTTGGAGGCAAGATTCGAGGGACCAGACTTCGATGGTTTGGACATGTTCAGGGGAGAGAGAGTGAATATGTTGGTAGAAGTGAGCTTATGACGGAGCTGCCTGGCAAAAGAGCGAGAGGAAGACCAAAGAAAAGATTGATGGATGTTCTGAGGGAAGACATGAGGACAGTTGGGGTTAGAGAGGAAGATGCATGAGATAGGCTTAGATGGAAAAAGATGACACCCTGTGGCGACCCCTCACGGGAAAAGCCGAAAGGAAAAGAAGAAGAAGAATGAAATCATGTCGCTGTATTGACACATGAAAGCAGACTTGTACTGTACGCAAGCATACACATGTAGACATACAACACTGTACGTCAGCATCGGCCAACTTTTCTGTAAAGTTAAAATAAATATCTTGTAAATTTGGCACATCACCGAGAAGAGTGTTGTTTACAACCCTGCTAGATTTGAATGATTACAAAAAAAAAGTTATGTCCCATCTGTAAAATGAGTTTTCAAATCATGAAAAATCAGGTCATTTTTTTCAGCTCTGGAAGGCTCTTGCCAATTTGACAACTTTCTCACTAAGTCTGGCGAATTTCCAACTCCTCTTAGCGAATCAAAAAAAAGTGAAATCCAAACCCAGCGACTTTTTGAGATGTTGTGAGGAAATGAAAGTGCGTATCACGCTGCAGTTAATGAGCTACACAGAGTGGGTGCTGCCGTGAGCCCCTCAACCGCTCCCACTCTTGGGAAAAGTTCACCGTTTCACTCGGCGGAGTAAAGGAGGAGCTTGTATTTGCATCTGTGTGAAACAAACTCATATAAAACAATACTAAAAGAAAAAAATGAACACTTCCCCATGCTGAATAGTCCCCTTGGGATTAATGCACATGCGCGCAGAATTTTTTGAATATTTGGACTTTTTCTACATCCGTGCCAATCTGAACCTTCCCCATCCATGCTTCTTCCGGGTGTTCATTTTCGCTTCGCTTCCGCATGTTCATTTTCGCTCTGCGTGCATTTCGCTATGGACGTCTCACAAAGCCGAACACAGCAAATAAAAGAATACAGAAACAAATGCGAACGTATTGTTTGTTATTTATCACCTGGATAGCACGTTCCAGCATTGAACAAGAATCGACAGAGGATTGTTCGGGTACGGCAGGAGGTGGGGTACACCCTGAACTGGTTGCCAGCCAATCACAGGGCACATCGAGACAAACAGCCGCACTCACAATCACACCTAAGGTCAATTTAAAGTGTCCCATTAATCTTGCATGTTTTTGGGATGTGGGAGGAAACCAGAGTGCCCGGAGAAAACCCACGCAAGCACGCCGTGAACATGCAAACTCCACACAGGCGGTGCAGGGATTGAAACCGGGACCTCAGAACTGTGAGGCCACACTTTACCAGCTGAGGCACCGTGCCGCCTTGAAAAATTACAAAAATTCTACGTGCATGCGCATTAACCTGAAGGAGACCTTTCAGCACTGGGAGCGCTCAGACCGTCACACCTGTCTGTCAGGGGGTCTGAGCCGACTTGTGGGGATGCAAAACACAATCACTGCTATTTTTTTTTAACAAAAATAACCTGTTGCTAACTTTGTCCACGGGCATGAGCTCTGAAAAACACTGAAATGGCATTGATATACTTGTGAAAGCCAAACAATGCCAAGTTTCAGGAGCAAATTCATACAAAATGAAATACTGTATACAATTTCACACTGCGAAAATAAATACATCCTATAGAAATGTTTTTAAACTGACTATTATAAAGTTTCAGTTAAAAGCTTCACTTCTAATGAGGTTGGTTTGTTGAAATGTTGTTGCTTTTTTTCCCCATGCAGTGCCACAACTTGCATTTTTACATTTACATTTCCAAAGGATGCATAACTGTTTGGTCCATACTCACTGCTTCAAAACATTTTTGGTTAAAAAAAATGTAAACTTCCCACATGATTTCCAAATAGAATCTGCAACAAGCTAATAATGAATAAATGTAAATATTATACGAAAGTATTTGTAACTATTTGCAACAAAACAATGGGCAAAAATTTGAAAAACTGTTATTTATGGATTTTTAAGCCTGCTCGAGATCTAACTTGAGTAAATGTGTCCCATGAAAGAAAATGAGTTTGACACCCCTGGTTAGAGGTGATTGTTTTCCGATGAAGTTGATGTCTGTAAAACAATTAAAAGTCAATAGCATACATAACCAATACAATCATTCCGTTTTCAAACTGATCCATTTTATATCAGGTTGCCAATAAATTTGGATTCATAGGCAAACAACTGTTCACATTCACATGTAAACAAAAAGATGTCATCAGTGGACGTAACGTGGACGTTTTTCGTATGTGGGAGGACGTGAGAGTCCCTGGAGAAAACCCACACGAGCTTGGGAAAACGTGCAAACTCTATGCAGGAAGGTCAGCCCCAGGTTGACAGAGAGGCAGACACGCTCCTCACTTGACCGCCACACTTGCCATGTCTAGGAATTGAGGATTTTTCAGTTATTGAATTATTTCTCTATTCTTGCTTTGCATCTGACTTTATTTTCTCAAGTCGCTGGTGTTGCATTTTGTGCTTCTGAATCGTTCCACACTTTTTCAATGCATTCTTTAACTACCAAGCCACAATTTTATAACGAGATTTTACTTGCCTGTATGCACTGGAATGCCGTTGGCCAACTCCCTGGGAATCGAACTGGCAACATCTGCATGAAAGGAAGCAACAGGAACGACATCCGTCACATTCCGTCACAGATGTTGGCCTTTGAACTTTGCGTTGATAACAGTCTGGACTGAACCTCTTAAGCCCGGACGATACACAGGTTCCAAAAACAATTGAAAATGTGGACTCATTACAAGACAGCACACACATTGTGTCAGTCTGGCTGAGATAAATTCGGGCCCAGAGAGACTTCCAGCACAACTCGGTCTTGCTGTTATAAGGCGTTCTTTCGCTTTGCATGCTGGGTCAAGGTCAGTTGGCTTCGGACTGCTGCTTCTCTGCAGATTCCTCCAATGTCTCCGAAACTTCTCTTTTGGTGTTTCAAAAAAAAAAAAAAGTTCTTCTGTAGTTTTTCCAATAAGTCAGGGAAGACCATTTCTTCATTCTGCTGTATACTATATATATATAGGCGGCACGGTGGATCATCTGGTAAAGCTTTGGCTTCACAGTTCTGAGGTCCCGGGTTTGATCCCGGCCCCACCTGTGTGGAGTTTGCATGTTCTCCCCGTGCCTGTGTGGGTTTTTCTCCGGGCACTCCGGTTTCCTCCCACATCCCAAAAACATGCATTCATTTGAGACCCTAAATTTCCCGTAGGTGTCTGTCTCTATGTGCCCTGCAATTGGCTGGCGACCAGTTCAGGGTGTACTCCGCCTCGTGCCCGTTGACAGCTGGGATAGGCTGCGGAACTCCCTGCGATCCTCGTGAGAATAAGCAGCAAAGAAAATGGATGGCTATATACTGTGTGTGTGTATATATATATAAAGAGAGAGAGCCAGAGAGATACACTACATATAAATAAAATTACGTTTACTATGTCAATTTTGTGATATCTGAGGGAGAGAACAGAAATAAAATGTGTCATGTTATTTCACATTTGTTCCAGTAGTTAAAAAAAAAAATAAATCAGAGGCTGACAGTGGCACTCGCGCCAGCATGTGGCACGTGGATTAAGCCACTTAACCCCCATCAACCTTTAAAAAGTTTGGAAATCTGTTTTGGTGACCCCTAACCATCCAGTTGAGTATTAAGTAAGGTACCCATGTCCAGGTCAGTGCTAAAGTACAGCAGAGGAGCAGGTGGCATGCTGTGGCACTTTATGAGGTCATTAATTTAAACAACCCGTGTTACGAACAAACATGCGGCACTCGGGTTCTGCCGTCCTAATTAAGCTAAACTGCACTCACTAATTGTAAAGTAATTGTTCTGGCTGAGAGTGTGGGCCTTTGTCCTTGCAAGGGAGTTACCATGTGTGTCTTTTTTTCCTCCCTGCAAGGTGAAGTTTGGAGAGGCGGCCGACCAGGACTCTCAGGAGTTCTTTGGCTTCATCTGTCAGTTCATCCACGACTTCAAGAGGGCCCATGCCGATGTCATGTAGAGGCCAGTGGACATTTCAATTCATTACTGACACGACGACAATATAAACCCTTTGCTTTCTATTCTCTCTTTTTAGTCAACTAGGTTAGATTACCTAGATGCAAAACAAACAGTGGAACCTCAAACAAACAAACAAACAAACAAAAAAACTTCTCAAAGGAAATAGAAATAATCTGTTTCAGGGTCTAATCATAAAACCTTGATGAGCTGTACACACAATATTTTAATTAACATTACAACAATACAAATACGGAGGGGGCTTGATGCTTGTACCTGGGAGGTATTTCTCTTCACAGTAAAATTGAATGCGTCTCCCTTTTCTCTGGACATTGTCTTCTTTTTTTTGATGGAGTGTCATATTTGTCTTCGTTTGTCCATTTATTTTTGTAGTTAGCAGACCTCTTCATGGTTTTTGGATGATGACGAACAGACGGGTTGTGCATTTGTGACTCTGGAGTGACGCCATAGTGACTCAAATGGTGAAAAAGTCCATTCCTGTATTTGGACCTTTGTCCAGATCCTCACCGAAATGTAGTGGCTTGTTTCTTGACTGCGAATTTAAATATTTTACTTGTAATCTTCCCAATTGTCCGTGTATCAGTAACTATGTTAACACGACTGAAAACTAAACTATAACAGCACAGCTAGTGTTGGCCCAATACTTTTGCGCGCTGCTAAGGGGATTTGTTTCAAAGAAGGAATCATTTAATTTTCATGCAAATACAAATGTTTAAAATTTGGGGCGAGTACACTGTTTGGTGGCCACTTTGCACTTTGGGAAAGTGGGGCAGCGCCCTACCAAATCCCATAGAGGGCTTTGTGTTGTCTATGAAAAACAAAAAAAAAAAGTATGAATAAAATATTTATAAAATAAAATATTTTGGGGGGTTATTTGTACCTTATGCATTTGACTTTGTCTTATTGTTTTCCCCAACCGTCCTGCCCTTTCAACAATTGTGTACTACGGTTCTGCTCTATGTTCCCAATAGACACAAGATGAGTGGGTGTTCAAAAAAATAGAGTGAATCCAACCGAGTGCTGTATTCTTGTTAATGTACAAATCACAATTCCAATGAAGTTTGGATGTTGAGTAAAATGTAAACAAACCCAGAATACAATGATCTGCAAATCCTTTTCAACCGGCGTTGAAATGAATACATTACAAAGACAAGCTATTTAATTTTGAAAATGATCCAATTTGTTCTTTTTTTCCCTGCCAATATACAACTCGTACTCTTTTACTACAAGTCCATACAGTTGTCATTTGTGGGGAATTGTGGCTTGGCATTGTCGGGCTGAGATAAGTAGGGAAGTCCCAGAAAAACACATAGCTTGGATGGCAGCATGTCTGTCCAAAACATGGATGCATTCAGCATGAATGGTGCCTTCAAAGATGAATCATGTTACCCTTCCAATGGTCAGCTCCAGGTCTCCATACTATCAGTGATGCTGGCTTTTAAACTTTGCCCTGATAACAATCCAGATGGTCCTTTTCCTCTTTTTCCCCTCTTTGGCCCAGAGGAGACGTCATTTCCGTTTCTGCAATGTGGACTCGTCAGAACGTAACAAATTTTTTTCCCCACTTTGCCTGAGTCCATTTCAGATGAGCGCGAGGCCAGAAAAGCCAACCGGCGGTGTTTCTGGGTGTTTTTTAGACACTCACTTTCCAAGGTAGAGTTTTAACTTAGATATTGGAATGTAGCAACAAATTGTATTAACTAACAATGGTTTTGTGAAATGTTCCGGTCCAACATCCTTGACACACTGTTTTTTATATGGAGCTGCCTGAGGGATCGAAGGTCACGGGCATTCAACGTTGGTGTGCCGCTTACAGTAAGTACAGAGATTTCTTGCCCTTGTATGATTATTTCAATAACATTAGGGACTGCAAACAATACAATCCCTAAATTCCTTGCAATGGTATGTCCGGAAATGTCGGTCTTACATGTTCACGTGTTGAATGTTTCAAATGCGTGTTTGAGGATTCAATAACTTGGTCTTTGTAGTGTATTTAATGAAGTATAGGTTTCAAAACGATTTGTAAACCATTGTATTGTATTTATTTATGTTTTAAACAATGTCACAACTTCAATGGAATTAAGGTTTGTAAGTCAACTCCGCATAAAACAAGGATGATGTGTTGGTATAGATAAATTCGATTTTTGCAAAACTAAAGATGGCTCTTGCTAGCATGGAGGGGGAATAAAGCTTTTGGGAAATCTAATTTGATTTTAATGGTGAATTTTAGGTGGGCGACGACAGTAAAACGTCACCACAAACATACATTGGCAAATCATTTGGGGGTGGCTCAGCCGCTGTGACGAAACAAGAGGGCGATTAAATATTAGAATGAGTTGAGACTGGACTTCCCAGCATGCATGTCAGCATTTAGGAAATTGTTGTCTGGAATTACAAGTTTATCATCTATCGACTTCTCCATTCTACTCTTTTTCGTGATAATTGTTCGCAATTGCAGGCTTCAAGCATGCAAGATCTTCTGATCCTGAAGTTGACTCGCTCACTTGACATCAGCAAAATAAGCACTTTAGTCTCCCAGATTCCATCATCGACCACATTTTGGCATGTCGTTCAAGATTCAACTTTTGAAAATTGAATTGAAATTAAGTCCTCCGAATATAGGGAACTTTAAATTAACGTGTTATACTATAGGCTATAAACCCGTGAACCACAGTGAGACTATTCAAGGAATTTTGTTTAATATTTTAATGAGCATTTTTCTCACCTTCCATTTTCATATTTGATAAGAAAAAGGCTCATTCAAGAGCCCGCTTGTGTCAAATGCACGCTGCGTGTGACGCACACAAACATTCATTCGTTCACTCATTCGTGTCCAGTGCGCGCGCGCCCGTGCGCGCAGAATTGGGAGGCTGCGTTCGGGCGCGCAATCGCGCAGCACCGCCGAGCAAATCTCTTCGTATAGCGAGGACGCAAAGAGGCTGGCAGCGGCAGCGATAGTGGGAGCGGGAGGAGGCACGTCGACCGCAACAGACGCATTGACGCAAGTTTGACTTGTCTCATTTGATTGGGGACAGGCGTGGGAATTTCATCTGCGGGAATGGCGTGCCCGGTGCGGGTGTCTCCCGTGGACGCGGCGCACGTGCGGACCCGCTAGCGCACAAGTCGCCGACATGCGGCTGTTGGGCTGGAGCGTGCTGTGGGCTCTGGCTGCCGCCCTGCGAGCCCAGAACGACACGGAGCCCATCGTGCTGGAGGGCAAGTGTCTGGTGGTCTGCGACTCCAACCCGGCCGCCGACTGGCGGGCGTCTAACTCGCCGCTCGGCATCTCGGTGCGCGCCGCCAACTCCAAGGTGGCTTTCTCGGCGGTGCGGAGCAACAACCACGAACCCTCCGAGATGAGCAACAAGACCAGGATCATCTACTTCGACCAGGTCCTCGACCTCCGTGTGTTTGGGTGTCACAGCAACTGTTGCCGTGTTTCTGACTTGTCGCGCCAAAGTCACGTAACCAGTATGTGTGTGGGATTGGGGGCGGGGTTGGGGGGGGGGGGTTGTCGGATCCATCCTGCAGAACACCTGCAGATCCACCGCACACCCTCATGGCACCTCAACCAACATCACAGAAACAGTTTTGGGAGGCATGAGATCTTTACGGGATGCTTGCTTTGTTGCCAGGGGTGGTGGCAACATCCATCCATCCATCCATCCATCCATCCATCCATCCACCATCCATCCATCCATCCATCCATCCATCCATCCATCCATCCATCCATCCATCCATCCATTTTCTAGAGCACTTGTAAATCATTTGCGTTTTAGATCAGCTGGGTCCAAGGGTTGTCATTTAATGAGCTCGTTTTGTTGTTGTTGTTGCTCATTTCAGTTCTGGAAAGGTTGTTGTTCCTGATTTTTGCAGGTTTCCCCAAATGAAAATAGTGGAAGTCCAACTAGTCTAGTCCTTTATTAAAGGCAATGTTTTAAAGCAGCATTTTAACATTCGTCATTGTCAAAAAATAATGGTAGGAATTGAAAACAATCAAGCTTAAATCTGACGACAAGCACCAGCCGTGTATTGTGACTGACTGATTTGAAGATTAGCCTGCCAAGGATTTTTCCCATCTGGAGTGTTCTTTTTTCACACTCCTCACTCCTGTTGCAACAATCACAAGAAAATCCAAGGATAAAGTAAAACCCATAGTTAATTCTTTGAAACTGTCATGAGCCAGGCTGGACCACGGCCAAGAGGGGCGTGGCCTCTGCCCTGGCCAGTGACAACTGTCACCGCTCACAGCTATTTCACATTGGGACTGTAATTAGATGGTCTATATAAATTGGAGTTTTGGTCACTGGGATTCTCCAGTTTGTTGTGCGTTGTGCCCTGCGTTTGTGAGTTGCATTCATTGACAGTAGGAATCTCCACCAATGAAAATAGTGTAGTGTTGAGGTATCCTTGTCACAGTGTTTCTGTGCCACCTCAGCTTGAATAAAACTACGCCTAACATCATGTCCTTATCCCGGAGTCCTGCATTTAGGTCCAACCCCCGCACCGGAGGTTCGTGACAGATATTTACTGAACTGAAGTCTCCTGTGACATCCCGCACAATGCAACAGCAAAGTTTTGCACAACTTTTGAGACATATCCATCCATATAATGTTTAAAATAAGGTTCTAAGTATTTAACAATATGACTCAGAGTTGGCCACCAAAACAAGTTTCCTTGGTACAGCAGTTCTCTAACAAGTACACAAAGTCAGCCGTGTTTTTCAGCGACAGCATGCACACTAGTGGAATTTTAAACTGATGACTTTGTTATCTTTGTTGTGTGTT
Source organism: Syngnathoides biaculeatus (assembly GCF_019802595.1). Lineage (NCBI taxonomy): Eukaryota > Metazoa > Chordata > Actinopteri > Syngnathiformes > Syngnathidae > Syngnathoides > Syngnathoides biaculeatus. The sequence continues at coordinate 18,265,797 of NC_084641.1, forward strand.
GGAACCTTCCGTAGCTGACATTAGGCGAGAGGCGAGATACACCCTGGACTGGTCGCCTGAGCATGAATAGTCAAAGAACCATTCACAGTCATATGACAACCTCTGGACGATTTCGAGTGGACCTCACATGCATGCTTTTGGGTTGTGGGATGAGGTTGCCTGGACGAGAGCCAAGCACAGAGTGAAAATTCAAACTCTTCACTGGCGAGGCTGAGGAAATATTAAAAACGGGGATTTCTCAGCAATGAGGCAGACGTGGAAACCGCGGTGTCACCGCGCTGCCCCTTGTTGATACAAATTACAGTCAATAAATTGCCACGTGACTGACAAATTATGATTAAAAAAAAAATCTCATGAGTTTATCCTGAGGGACACCTCAAGCCTGTAGGATCTTGATGCGGAAAAGTCAGCAGATTATCAAATATCCAATCATTCAGAAAACCGTTGGATTGTGAGTTTATGTTGTCTTCTGTCTGTCTTTTAGGTTCTCGTAAATATTGGAAATTTCTTCACATTTGAGTCCGTCTTTTTGTCCCCGAGAAAAGGAGTCTACAGTTTTAACTTCCATGTCATTAAAGTGTACCAGAGTCAGACCATACAGGTATGTCTGTTTTTTTATTTTTTTTATTTTTAAAACACTTTTTGACTGGATTCACATGGAATGATCCAAATAAACCAATGCAGATGCTTTTGGTACTCAAGACGTTGCACACTTATCCATTATTAGCTGCGTGTAGAGGAAAAACAAACATCATCACATGTGTGCGACTGCTGTGGAGAAAGCGAGAGACAGACGATAAAAAGGAAGCCAGCTTGATAGAATGCAACTTTATGTCCACATACGCAGTAACACATACCAGAAGAGGTTAGGATTGGTCATACCGACCGTCAGTCAACCGGCGCGCAGGATCGACGTATTGGACACACTTGAATTAAGTAAAGAGATGGATGATAGGCTGACTGATGTTGTTTTTGGGGTGGGGGTCACGCGCTCACGTGATCGACCAAAACTGCGTCGGCAATCGATTGGTTCGATCGTGATCGAAGCATTGGGCACCCCTGATATAACTATTTTAGACTGCAGTAAAAGCTGGTCCTACTCAGAATACGCTGGAATACTGCATGCACACAACCGTACAAGCACTCTAACTGGAAGTTGAATGTTGATAGATGAATCCAAAGAACGAAAACTATATACAGTACTGTACATTGCTTGACAAACTCATTAGAACAGCTTTCATACAATGTGGTAAAAAAAAGTATTTGCCCCTTCCTGGTTTCTGTTTTTACCATTAGGGGAAAAATTACAAACCTTAAAAATAAATCTCCCCCTTATTAAATCACAAAGTCATTGTGACTAACCACAAATTTGGGAAAGGTGAGTTCAATTTCGCAAGCCACGCCCAAACCCAATTACTACCATACTTGGTGAATTGAGAAATCACTTAAATAGAATCTGTCAGAGAGCGTGAAGTAGGCGACAAAATCTCAAGATCCAATGCATCATGCTACGATCCAAAGAAATTCAAGGAGAAATGAGGAAAGTGGTTGAAATCATTAGTCGGGAAAAGATTACAAAGCCAGTTCCAGGATTTTGGCCTCCAACGAACTACTGTCAGACCCATTATCCACAAATGGAGAAAAATGTGAACAGTGGCAAACCTTCCCAAAATTATTCCAAGAGTGCAACAATGATTCTTCCAAGAGGTCACCAAAGAATCTCAAACAACATTTAAAGACCTGCAGGCCTTGCTGGACTCAGTTAAGGTTCATAACATAAGAAAAACACTGGCTAAAAATAGCATCCATGGGAGGGTTCCAAGGTGAAAACTCCTGCTGTCAGCAATGAATACAAAGGCTCGTTGCCAAAAAACATCTTGATGACCCTCAAGACTTTTAGAGCAATATTTTTTGGACTGACGACAAAAAAACTGAACTTTTTGGAAAGTGTAAGGCCGGTTACAGCTGGTGCAAAAATGGTACAGAATTTCATAAAAAGAACATTATCCCAACAGTGAAGCATGGTGGCGGTAGGGTGATGGTCTGGGGGTGCTTTGCTAACCTCAGGACCAGGACAACTTGCTGTGATTTATGGAACAAGCAATTCTGCTGTGTACTGCAAAATCTTAGGAGGACAACAATCTGAAACACACCAGCAAGTCCACCAATAACTGTCTTAAAAAAAATAATCTGGTTTTGGAGTGGCCAAGTCAAAGTCCAGATTTAAACCCAATTGAGATGCTGTGCTGGGACTTCAAACGGGCAGTTTATACAAAAAAACCTTCCAATGAGGCGGAGTTAAAACAATTCTGCAAGGAAGAGTGGGACAAAATTCCTCCAGAGCAACGAGAAAGACTCATCACCAATTATCGCAAATGCTCAATTTCAGTTATTGCTGCCAAGGGTGGCACAACCCGTTATTTGCTTCAGGGGGCATTTACTGTTTCCTGGAGGATCAAAATGGTTTGGATTTTTTTTCTGCCTTAACGAATTGAATTGTCATTTGAAAGCTGCATTTTGTATTTCATTGGGTTGCCTCTGAGTACTATTAAAATTGGTTTGATGATTTGAAACCTTTGTGCGTGAGATAGAGATGCCAAAAAAAACCCCAAAAAAACAGCAACCAGGAAGGGGGTGACTACTTTTTCACGACACTGTAAAAACAAAGAGATACTATAATAGTAAAGAAAAAATAAAAATAATAATATAATATCAATAATATTACACCTAATAATTATATGTAGTATATATAATTACATATATAATCCTATATAAAAAATAAATAATAAACAAAATAACAATAAATAAATATAATTTATACATATGTATATAAATATATAATAATAATATATATAACTATATATATATATTATATAGATACAGTAATATATATAATATAATATCTAATTATAATAATAATACAAATATAAAATAGAGAAATATTGTAAGACCATAGAGCGGTTTCATCCATTCATTTCATCTTTCAATTTTAGTGAGCAGGAAGGAGGAGTTTCAAACCCAATTCATCTTTTTGCAGCTCCATTCGAGCGGCATGTTTCATATTACACGCAGAATGATCCCTCAAAGTTTGCAGGTGTTTTTTTTTTTTTTTTAATAATTGTTTCATTGTCTAACTCGACAGGTGAACTTAATGTTAAATGGGAGGCCGGTCATCTCAGCCTTCGCGGGGGACAAGGATGTAACCCGGGAGGCTGCCACAAATGGAGTTCTGCTCTATCTGGAAAAGGAGGACAAAGTCTACCTGAAACTGGAGAAGGGCAACCTGGTCGGAGGATGGCAGTACTCGACATTTTCTGGCTTTCTCGTCTTTCCGCTGTGAAAATTAAGCCCCTTCGTCATGTGTCATCGCCGTATTAAACAAAACATGACTGCCAAAGCAGCATCCCAAAACAGGTTTTTGATGATGCTCTGTTTCGCGTGGTCTCATCAATAAGCTTCCCCCAGAAAGAAGCCTTCCACATCCTGAAGCACTTTGTTGTCATGACAACTGTTGCATTTAGGTGTATCCGCCTTTTTTGTTGACTTTTCATTTGTCGCCAAACCCATTTGATATGGTATTTGCTTTCAGTGTAACAAACCTTGCAAACAAGCCCGACGAAGAAAAAAAAAAAAAAAACACATACTGTATGTTCACTTTATGACAACCTTGGCAAGAGCCTTTCATTTTTTATCTACAGTATATAAATGAATGTCTGTTGTGTCCTCTGTTCTTTGACACGGCGTGTCTGGAGCGATGAAAAAAAAAAGGCCTTCTCTGGTGACGAGAAATGTTGTATTAAATCACAGACTTTGGAACCTCTCAAGTGGAATGACCCCTGAGGCGGTGCACTTCGGAATCGGAGTCAAGATACGGCTCGAATCTCGTGAGTTTCAGCCACCTTCAGTGGGAACTGATTTGCAAAAAGTGATTAGAGTTGTTAAAAGCGCTGGACATTTCTTAGTCTGTCTGGTGTGGTCATTAATATAATAGGTGGCACGCCGCAGTCACTCGCTTTTGACGAGCGCTCGCAAATCATGCTCAGTCGAGCATGAAAAATCACACGCGTAAAATTTGTTACGATTAGAAAATATACTGAAAGATGTTGCTTATTTTGTGTAGTCTTGACATTAATTTACGTGTTAATTCATAAATGTTGGTAACAAAACAAGCCTGCTCCTAAACAATCAGTATTCACCCGGAAACAAAGTCAACTGTACCGAGCATGTACGGAAGTGATGCCAAAAGCGCATGTTCCGAGCTGCTTCACGTATTGTGAGTGCATTTACGTCGAAAGTCATCAACATAATGATCATGTCAAAGGAAATTCAGTTACACCAGGGACGCTCAATGCGTTGATCGCGAGGCAGTGTGATGGCGTGTCCCCCCAAAAAATTGTTAGACTATCATCCACCTCGTCACTTGATTCAGGTGTGGCCAATATGTCGAGCGCACGCACATAACGGCGCCTTCTAGCAAGCCGGCCTCCTATTTATGGCAGTCGCAGTGACGCGTGCACCCGCCCCAAGCCAACCCCACTAGCTTGCTAGTGTGGCTAGCTTGTTGCCACTAACGCTGATTATGTTGAACTAAACTTTCAGCATTTTCAAAACATTGCGGGTATAGACAGTTCGTGTTTATTCCTTGACAGGCCAGTGCATTTAACTTTTCTTCAGATCAAGTTTGTCAGATGAAGAATTTTTATTGAGGAACAATTTGTACCCTTTTCTATGTATCTACTAATTTCCATTTGAAATTGGAAATGATCATTTCTGAGTTTAAATTTTATTTTATTTTATTTTTAATTTACAGTTATGTTATATTAATCCAGTAAAGTTATTTTAAGGTTTTGCGATTCCATCCCTAATCACAACCGCAACCTTATATGCGGGCATGACTGACCACACCTGTACATTTTTCAAATGTGAGTGACTGACGCCGGACGGCATCTGCTTATGGCGCTGCGCAACTACGAAACTGCGCACTGTTTGCAAGCTGGAAATGTCGTATGTTGGACTCAGGACCGTCAAGAACCAAGGAGCCCCTGTATACGGGAAGTTCAGTGGAGCAGGCACAAGCCGGAATCACAGTTAAACCAGTAACGCTCGATTGTCACCATACACAATGCCACTAGTTCGCAAAGTTAAGACACTTGTGTTTCTTTTAGCTTTCAGTATTAATAACTTCATTTTGCACTTGTATGACAATTAAGAATGTGAAAAAAAGTGACATGAGGCAGGTCAGGAAAGCACCCTTCATCATTAAACTTGTTTTATTTATTTTCACGTGTTATCATTAATCGTGGCCGGCATTTCTTTCCACTTGCATGACAGTCGAGATTGTTTTAAAAGATTGCATGTACAGTCAATAAAGGTGTGATGGTGGTGACAGTTTGACAAAGGAAACGGACTATTTTTATGACATATTTTCGCATTCTGAGCAAATTGGCGTTCAACCTCAGAGGTTCGAAGATTGATAATTTAAAATTGTATCCTTGCCCTAATTATGAGCATCGAAGGCAACAGTTTGCTGAGTTGAGGCCAATCAAAGCAGACGATTTTAGTCCAAATTATCAACAAAGGTTTGACGACCTTTGCTGCGTACCGAGCGACTTGGCTGAACGCGACTGAACCGCGGCGCGGAGCGCGTGGTTTGACAACCGTTTTGACTCCCGCCGGGGTTGCCGCCATTTAAAACGTGAGTCGCCGTCACAGCGTCTCAGGTAACAGCCAGTCAAACAGCACGGACGCGTTCGCTCACATTAAAAATACATTTCTAAATTTAAAGTTCGAGAGACACACCCCACCCAAAGCCAAACAACCGAAGTATATAAAGGATCAAATACTGTGTTTTACATTAGTACTTAACTGTATTCATAATAACGTACAAGGTGTTGCTTTCTTTACCAACCTTCTTCTTCCTTAACAATCATTTTTATGGTTTAGGTAATGTGATCAAGTGCAAAACAACAGAATAGCATCAAACGGTTACACTGTCTTGCTGTCCATTCGGCTTCAACTGCATCGCAGGCCTTACGTGGACTTGTAGCTACTTTGACACTCACAAGGGTCGCGGGGAGTGCTGGAGCCTATCCCGGCTGTCAACGGGCAGGAGGCGGGGTACACCCCGAACTGGTTGCCAGGCAATCGCAGGGCACATCGAGACAAACATCCGCACTCACAATCTCACCTAGGGGCAAATTAAGAGTGTCCAATTAATGTTACATGTTTTTGGGATGTGGGAGGAAACCAGAGTGCCTGGAGAAAACCCACGCAGGCACGAGGAAAACATACAAACTCCACACAGGCGGGTCTGGGATTGAACCCGGAACCTCAGAACTGTGAGGCCAACGCTTTCCAGCTGAGCCACTACTTACTTTCAAATATTCACATTTACTTATTATTAGCTTACTGCAAATTTTGTTGCAAATCATGGAGCAGTTTGTAAATCTTAGCCGCTTATCCTCATGAGGGTCAGATACCCGCATTGTCTTAACCCCTGGCTTGACCCGCCCCTCTTGCAACAAACTAACCTCTTCTGAAGCGAAGCTTTTATGACTGAAATTTTGTTATCGTCCATGTCTTAAAACATCAAGTACAAATTAGTTTTCATTGACTGAACATGGCCCCCCCATAGATTTTATATGAGTGTGCTCCTCCTGAAATTTGGGCTTTTTTGCTCATCACAACTGAATCAATTTCATTTAAATGTTGTCAGTGCACCGTCAAGGCATTTTTTTTAAATTGAAAAACAGCAGTGATTGTGTTTTCCATCCCCAAGGGTCAGCTCAGACCCCCTGACGGCCTGTTTCTGACCCATGGGCCATATGTTTGCCACTCCTATTGTAGAGTGCTACCTTGAGTTCATTTCATTCTGTAACCATGCTCTCTCTCTCTCTCTCTCTCTCTCTCTCTCTTCTCTCTCTCTCTCTCCCTCTCACCTCCCACGCTTTGTGCTCCTTGAAACAGGCTGCAAGTCTCTCGTTAGCAGTTACGTTCCACAATGTTTTGTTTTACATCTTTTTGAACAACACCTGCACTCCACTGATTGTGTACAAACAGACAATAACAACATTTGCATCTCCGTAATACTTCAGTTCTTTTTTTTTTTTATAACAACGTTGTGCTTTAAACCTCTACATTCCAATCGCGTGAATCGGCTCTCGTCTTCGTCGCTGTATTTCTGTAACTCCCTTTATCGGAATAGAACTCTTGTCCGCAGATTAAAATTGTTCTCAACACTCTTGGCTGGTGTTATTGTATTATTTATGTGATGTTAATTGTTAGAACGCCTGGCTTTGGTGCTTTCCATTCTTTGCTTGATAGAGGCTATGGTGTTGTTTTAAATATATAATGTGTACTTGTCTTTGTTTCATGGTTAGTTTGACAAGTAGTGGCAATTAACGGCCTCTTTTTTTTTCAGAATATTTAATTATACCAGCCCAAGTGCTGCTTATTGTGAAGTGCCCGGAGTCACCTGCGCAACATACATACCTTAAGATTGGGCACAAAAGTCAAGACGAAGAAGTAGATGGATCGATTTTGTGTACACAAATGTGGTGTTCTGTCTTTGAGAGAAAGGCAACTTTCTCACTGACTCGATGGTGTTTTTGACAAGATTCCTCCCAATAGCACTGGCAGTGCATCGAAACAATCGTGTGAAATTGTGTTCCTGCTGAAGGTCTTGATTCTCTTCAGTGTTGAGAAACACCTCCCAGATTCAGATGTGGTCCTTGGAGTTGTGATGCGCATCTTTAACAGGGCCACCATTTCTTAGAAGATGCCCTGAAGATTGTCCTCCATGAAAACCTGACACAGAGCACTGCTCTGTTGCAACTCACGTTGCTTCAGAGTAACACTGCTGCAGTTCCTGTTCTTGTTCCACGTTGATGTAGACAAGAGCCCGTTGGGTTTCAGCCTGGGCTCCTTCAGCAACGGGTTAGCCTCGACGGTGTTGCTTCAAGAAAATGATGCTTTGTGAAGGCAAATCTTTCACTTGCATGGCCGGTGATGCTGTCGCAAACAATGACAAATGTCGGTATGTGTTTGTTATAGCATATGAAAAACTTGTTAACATAAATACTATGCATGTCAAACATTGTTTTACACCAGGGGTGATCAATGCGTTGATCGCGCTCGACTGGTTGACCAAAACTGCATCGTGAGGCGGGATGGTGTGCCATAAAAAAATAAATTAAAAAAAGACATTAGCCAATGTTCCGTCTAAACTACGTGCGTGCACAATTTTGCACCGCTGATGCAGTCTCTTTGCAGATATTCCGCGTTGCGCACAAACAAAAAACAAAATCAAATGGAAATTGAGCGTATAACATACAGCTGTTCAGTTTGTGGCATTTTGCAATGTGATTCAATGAGTGAGGGATGACTGCTTGTTACATCCGATGGCACAATTCACATACGTACTGTAAAAAATGAAAAGAAGAAGCCACTGGTTTCTTTTAGGCAGCACACGGAACTTTCTATAACAACGACCGCTGCTCCGCCACACTCTATTTTTCCTAGTTTACCTTACACCAGCCCCCCATCCCCGCTCTTAAACACGTACACTCATAATTACAAATGTTACAGTACTTACGCAGCCCATCAATGTGTTTTATAATGACGCCGTCCACCACCGCTGCTTTAGTTAGCAACACAGTTTGGGCAACGCAGAGCGAAGATGAGCTAGACATTATGTTTACTTTCGATATTAATGGAGAAAGTTAAAAAAGAAATGCTGTTATTTTAAGATGCAGTGACTGTCGCAATATGTGAATAATCGAAGAAAAAGCGGTTAAACTGGATGAGATTTTCTCTTTTCCGAGTGGGAAAGGTCTGGTCTCAAGCCATAGTAGAAAGTGCATGATGAGATAGTGTGTCATTTTGAAATTCCACCTTGGCACAGCCTGATCCAAGATGAAAGCACAGATGATTCACTGCACAAAGAGCTAATTCTGTATTTCAAATATAGGACGCAACATGCGCATAGACATTCTGCGTTGTGCACAAATAAATAAAAATGTAACCCATGTAGAATTTTCTATCTATCTATCTATCTATCTATCTATCTATCTATCTATCTATCTATCTATCTATCTATCTATCTATCTATCTATCTATCTATCTATCTATCTATCTATCTATCTATCTATCTCTATCTATCTATCTATCTATCTATCTATCTATCTATCTATCTATCTATCTATCCTTCATTTAGTAGCGTGGCTCCCCACTTTGTTGCAATATTGCGCTACAATGATGATGATGAATGATGAAATACGTTGTAAAGACTTGCAGTGCACATTATGTTCCGTTTCACCTCCGGAAAGATCACCTGGGCCCAGCGTACGATGTTTCCCGGCCTATTGGCGATACCCCGCCACTGCGTCCTCCACAGAAAAAGTTAAGGATTTAGTTTCCAAATAAACAATGTGAACAATGTTGTTCGGGCATCATAGTTATTAAAATATCACTCATATTAAATGGCACATCTTTAACATGATCTCTTGATTTGCTGCATAATTGTCCAAACAAAGACCCAGTCGGCGGTAAGCTTTTGTAGCCGACTGCAGAGAATGTCCACATGGTTTACGAGGAGATGAAATAATTTCAATAAGAACAAGAAACCGTCATCCTCCAGGCGTCCCACAAACCCTGCAGCTTCTCTCACAGTGGGAGCGCCAAATTGTCCAAAACACCGGAGCCGGTCTTCTTTGTGCTCAAAAACAAACTCAACTGCTGCATGATGTTTAGTCTATTGACCAAGTCTCAAAGGGGGGGGGGGGGGGGGGGGGTGATTTTGAGCTATTTATGATTTGTTTAATCTCACAGACCTTCCTAAACCGTATTTTGGATTTAAGAACGAAAGAGAAGACCTTCAAATATAATGTTGTTGGGCTGACGTCTGTTTTGTTACAATGGTTGCAATGTTTCGTACGTGACTTTTATTCACCGCTTCCTTTTTACATCTCATGAGCGGTTTTGAACATTTGGTGAGTAAGGCCAAAAGCTAAATTAACATTCCTAATGACACAACCTAAAAGAGGAAACTTTTCATTGACCGCTTATCTCCACACTGGATTTAACTGTGACAGATAAGAAAGACTCTTTGGGGGTTTGGATTTCATCGCTTGAACTTGCGCTTCCTTCGTAAAGGCTTTATCATATCACACAGACGTTCTACTCAATGCAATATTGTACTTTTACTTCACAAATATCTTTTGTTTCCTTCTCCCTGATGGAACAATTCTTTGAGAAGATTGGAAGAAAAGCCCACTTTGGGGCAAAGAGACTTCCACGCAAAACATGTTTTGATTTACTAATAATTTCACTCAGCCACAGTAATTAGCTGAATTTGATTTGTAAAATGGGGTACACACATACTAACTTTTAACATCAGACAGATTTTTCTAGAGATCAGGACCTCTCCCACAAAAAAAAAAAAAAAAGAATATCATTAACAACACTCACCTACAACTAGGTCCCACTTTGAAATCATGGAAGGGTCTGAAATTTTCATCCTAGGTCCATGTCCACTGTGACAGAGATAATTTAAAAAGAAAAATCCAGATAACACAATGTAGGATTTTTTTAATGATTTATTTGTGTGATAGAGTTGCAAATAAGTATTTGAACACCTGAGAAAACCAATGTTAATATTTGGTACAGTCGCCTCTGTTTGCAATTACAGAGGTCAAACGTTTCCTGTAGTTGTTCACCAGGCTTGCACACAAAGCAGGAGGGATTTTGGCCCACTCCTCCACACAAATCTTCTCTAGATCAGACAGTTTCTGGGCTGTCGCTGTGAAACACGGAGTTTCAGCTCCCTCCAAAGATTTTGTATTGGCTTTAGGTCTGGAGACTGGCTAGGCCACGCCAGAACCTTGATATGCTTCTTACGGAGCCACCCCTTGGTTTTCTTGGCTGTGTGCTTTGGGTCATTGTCATGTTGAAAGACCCAGCCACGACCCATCTTCAATGGTCTGACTGAGGAAAAGAGGTTGTTCCCCAAAATCTCACAAGACATGGCTAAGGTCATCCTCTCCTTAATACAGTGGAGTCGTCCTGTCCCATGTGCAGAAAAACACGCATGATCCTACAACCCCTGTGCTTCAAAGTAGGGATGGTGTTCTTGGGATGGAACTCATCATTCGTCTTCCTCCAAACACGGTTAGTGGAATTATGACCAAAAAGTTCCGTTTTGGTCTCATCTGACCACAAAACTTTCTCCCATGACTCCTCTGTATCACCCAAATGGTCATTGGCAAACTTAAGATGGGCCTTGACATGTGCTGATTTAAGCAGGGGAACCTTCCGTGCCATGCATGATTTCAGACCATGACGTTTTAGTGTATTACCAACACTCACCTTGGAAACGGTGCTCCCAGCTCTTTTCAGGTCATTGACCAAATCTTGTCGTGTAGTCCTGGCCTGATTCTTCACCTTTCTTTCTTTCTTTCATTGAGACTCCACGAGGTGATATCTTGCGTGGGGCTCCACTCCGATTAAGATTGACGTTTTGTTTAGCTTCTTCCATTTTCTAATGATTGCTAAAACAGTAGACTTTTTTTCACCAAGCTGCTTGGCAATTTCTCCGTAGCCCTTTCCGGCCGTCTGGAGTTGTACAATTTTGTCTCTGGTGTCTTTGGACAGCTCTTTGGTCTTGGCCATGTTACAAGTTTGATTCTTTCTGATTGTATGGGATGGACAGGTGTCTTTATGCAGCTAATGACCTCACACAGGTGCATCTGAATCAGGATAATACATGGAGTGGAGGTGGACTTCTAAAGGCAGACTAACAGGTCTTTGAGGGTCAGTATTCTAGCTGATAGACAGCTGTTCAAATACTTATTTGCAGCTGTATCACACAAATAAATAGTTAAAAAATCATACATTGTGATTTTTGCGTTTTTCTTTTTAGATTATCTCTCTCACAGTGGACATGGACCTAAGATGAAAATTTCAGACCCCTGGATGTTTTCCAAGCGGGAGAATTTGCAATATAGCAGGGTGTTCAAATACTTATTTTCTTCGCTGTACCAGAAAAATCTGCTTAAGCACAGTAATGAAGCATTTGTATTTCACTACTCGCCCGCTCTGGAACATACTCTATATGCTTCAAATTATTTGATCAAAACATATCCAATACCGTCTGCAGTTGGCCTGTAGACAGGCGCGCATATACAGGATCTATTGAATCATTTTGCTATTCACATCAGAATCCTCTTTATTTGACAAGTATATCGCTGTATATATACAGTCTCATTTTTATGTATGTGTTCTAAAATTGCACCTTTTGCAGAGATGGAAAACCAGAACTTTCTCTCTGGGGAACTTCAAAAAGCCCCATTCTATTCTATTCTATTCTATTCTATTCTATTCTATTCTATTCTATTCTATTCTATTCTATTCTTCCCTCCATCCATTTTCGTTTGTAGCTTATCCTCACAATGGTCGTTGGAGCCTATCACAGCCGTCATCGGACAGGAGGCGGGGTACACCCTGAACTGGTCGCCAGCCAATTGCAGGGAACATCAAGACATACAGTCGCACTCACAATCACACCTCGGGGCAATTTAGAGTGTCCAATTAATGCATGTTTTTGGGATGTGGGCACAGAATATGGTCAAAATACCCCGCTCCAAAAAAGGTGATTTGTCCTTCGGTTTTCTTCTCAGTTTGTATTTTTTCCATGTGCGCTGTTCCCCTCGATTGCATCCACATGCTCCCGCAACCTCCCTTGAAGTCAAGTGTAACCAAGCATTTTAGTCAGTGCAGCACGCAAACAAATGCAGCGGCTCATGATGCATCTCATCAGTTTGCTCAGCACTCACAAAAGATGAGAAAACTAGATCGAAAATCGTTTTTCCTCCACAGCTGCTAAATGGAACAAAATAAAAATCTCCTCAGGGGCAATAGAAGATGCCCCCGACCCGCCCGGCACCTCTTCCTTAGAAACCATCACTAGCCACCGTGAGGCGTGTCAGGAATCTTAAGTCCTTTCTTTTTGGTTTTTTAAAAATATAATTATGGACAAAACTAGTTCGCATAACCCTGACACAACTTGAACTCTTTTGAGAGATGTGTTTGCACACAATTTTGTTGGAAATGTAATGCAAAAAATGTCTGAAACTCAAAATTCTACAATTTTCACCTCGACATTACAGATGTAAAAATAGCTCTCTTTTTTTTTTTTTGATAAAGCACACTACAAAGCCAGTACAGAAATGATTTGCTGCATTTTTCACCCTTTGAGTTTTTTTTCAAAACTTTCTTTCATGCTAAACTATCCATCCACCTCTCCATTTTCTTTTCTTCATATGAGGGATATGGTACACCATGGGCTGGTTTCCAGTACCTCTTTGGCCATCGCCAAATAGTCTTCCGTGAACCATGTTTTTGGATTGTGGGAGGAAGACACCCCGCATAATTGCGAGAGGAGAAGAATCCAAACTTCTTACAGATGACGTTTCAACAGAGACTCAATTCCGGATCTCCTGTTTGTGAGGCGGACGCGCTGCCATAGTAAAATACAACATCACATAAAATAGAATGAACCTGGATTAAGCCTTTATTTTGGAAATTATAGGAAAGTCTAAATTTGACCTTGATTTTCAATACCAAATAACTTTTTAAAATCTTCCTCAAGATAAAAATATCACTTATGATAAAAATGTATGTAATCTACCCTTTGCTCACCCTTGCCGACGTCATGATGTGAACCAAGAGTGACATGCCAGCTTTCAGCACCAAACCCCCCCCCCCCCCACTCCAAATCTTACCTTTGGATGGTTCTCTGAGTGAGTTGCATTATATCAAGTTGATGCTAGCATGCATGTCACGGTGACATTGAGCCGCCATTGTCTCATTTGCGGTGAAGGATGGGGGGGGGGGGGGTGGTGGTCTACTTCCTGTCAAGGCAGCTCCTATAAAAATAAGTGCATGTGATTTGATTGACAATGACGGCATTTAAGGTGGATGTGAATGAAAGAGCAATTACCTCCCAAGAAAAGACCGACAGCAAGAGCAGTTTTATGTGCATCCTTAAATGAACCAACATGTCTGGGTGGAGGCTCAAGGCCAAGCTTCCCCCCCTGCTGCCCCTCCCCAAATAAAGACTCACAAAAACAATTTGGGCAGCACTGGATTTCCTTACTATAATGGCATAACTATTTAAGGGCCTTTTTTTTTTTCATCATTTCTGGAAAAAAGAAGAAATTCAAATCAAATGACATTTATTTATTTATTTATTTATTTATCACTTTTTATACATTAAATGGAATGCAAAGTTGTCTAGAAGATAAAAACAGACAAAAAGCAAAAAATGTATAAGAATACACTCCTCTCATCTGCACATATAAACACAAAACACACACACACACACACACACACACCACACACACACTTACAGTCCTTATATATAATTACATGACAAATGTGTGTGTACCACTAAATGAATTTTCCCTGAAGAATACATCAGCTTAATTGTACAATCAAATATGTTTTTAGCTATTATCACCATTTAGATGTGCTCAAGCATATCGCTCTCATATTATTATATTATTATATCATTTTGTCACTCGGAGGTTGCACTGGAACTCAAATCCTCAGAAGTCTGACACAGATATGCTAACGAGTCGTCCACCGTGCTGCATATTTGTTGTCCATCCATCTATTTTCTGAGCCGCTTGTCCTCACAAGGGTCACGGAAGTGCCGGAGCCAATCCCAGCTGTCATCAAGGCAGGAGGCGGGCTACACCCTGAACTGGTTGCCAGCCAATCGCGGGGCACATCGAACCAAACAACCATTTGCATTGATATTCACACCTATGTGCAATTTGAGTCCCCAATTAATGTATGTTTTTAGGGATGTGGGAGGAAACCGGAGTGCCCTGAGAGAACCCACACAGGCACGGGGAGATTTTTTTCCATGACTGTATTAATTATTTCCAAGTATATGTGATTTATTGAGGGTATACACAATACTGTAATAATATAATGTAATAAACAATACTGTACTGTATAAACTTTTAGTGTGCAGTATTCCTGTACTTGACTTCATTTGCTTAATCCCATTGAAAATGTATTCATATGTGCACTCAGTGTCCGGCCATGGTATGGAGCCATGACATGCGAAAAGGGGATCTTTTGGTTCCACTTAGATAGCAAGTGGTTTTCCTTTTGTTTTGGGGAGTATTTTAATTCTTCTTGGATTCCCCGATTTCCGGAGTGGTCTCTGATTATTAATGTAGCCTGTATCCGTGTTGGCGAGCAGCAAGCTGGGCTTCCGTGCAGCGCCCACCCGCGCTAAGTCATCTCACGCTCTCGATGGTATCGATCGCCTGCTGGTAACACTGGCTTCCGTGTGCATCGAATGGCAAGTTTGCCTAACAGCACAGAAAACCCAACGTATATTGCAAAGACTTTGGCTCACAGAGCCTTGTAGGGTGCAAACTCTGACAGGTTACCTCCCAGTGGCAAAGGCTAACATGTCCACTGGGCGCAGGAGCTTGTCAGCTCCCACAGAGTCGTGTGATTTTTTTTTTTTTTTTAAAGCACTGACACTGAAAACAAAAACAACAAAATTTTTGATGTCAAAATACTTTCGTCTAGTACTGGTGTCAGTAGTTGGTGCAACACTGTGTGGGACATTTAAAGCCCGGGTGTCATCCCTATAAACATTCTAAAATAGATATTCTCATGAAAAATACATACAACATTATTCACTTCAATATCCATACAAAAAATATGAGCGGACAGCGTGTCATCCATGCACAAAGTTGCAGAAGTGTCATTCTACAATATCCAAGCGGTCGCCATATTGGCTGCGTCCTCCGTCCGTGACGTCACCCGGACATTCGCAAATGAAAACACGCGGTGCACCCTAACTATGGGAGACAAACGCGCCCCGTCTGACACGGAAGCTCTTTTCGAAAAGGAGAACACCACACAACCGAGTAAGGTTACCGGGGCAATAATACACTATTGTTTCAAGCCCTTGGGGCAATATTACACTATTGTTTCGAGCCATATTCAGATGATATGTGATCACGGCCAAACCTCATCCCCGTCGTGCAGCCTTCGCAGAAGCAGTGACCGCCGAACGCGACGCCTCAGCCGGTGTGGCTGATTTTCTGCGCCATGGTGGCATATAAGGAGGAGGTGGAGCCGAGCCATGCTGCTTTTAGGGGTATGTTCAAAGCCGCCGCAGTACTTGTTCAACACCCGTGCAATCCATTTTTCACAACAAACCGGGTCTCTTGCAAACTTATGAAGGGTAAATCCATTCTCCCGAGTGTTCAAGCAATGTCCAGCCATCCAATGAGCCGGCATTTTGGCTAACACGAAGGAACCACGAGCTACCTTCAAGGAGGTAAAACTAATGGAAACAAACGAGTCCACTAGGGGGTGCCTCTGTCCTGTACGTTACTTCCTGCTTCTTCTCGAGAAGATTTTCATGGCGGGAGTTACATAAAGCTGTATATGTCAAAATCATGTTTTGTGGTGAAAAAAACACATGGGACCATATTGGCTGTGGGGGTTTCATTAATAATATACTATATAAAATCATCCATTTCATGACACTTGACCTTTAAAGCCTATCTCGTGCAGCTTCCTCCCTCACACCCACTGTCCTCATGTCGTCCCTCACAACATCCATCAACCTTTTCTGTGGTCTTCCTCTCTCTCGCTCATTTGCTTGGCAACTCCATCCTCAGCAGCCTTCTACCAACATAGTCACTCTCTCCCCATGTCCAAACCATCAAAGTGTGCTCTCTCTCCAACCTTGTCTCCAAAACATCCAACTTTGGCTGTCCCTGTAATGAGCTCATTTCTAATCCTATCCAACCTGCTCACTCTGAGCGAGAACCTCAGCATCTTCATTTCTGCTACCTCAAATTCTGCATTCTGTTGTTTCTTCTGTGCCACCGTCTCTAATCCGTCTTCATTTCTGCATTTTTTTTAATACTACAATGTTTTTGTTGTTGTTATTTCTGATGTCCGCATCTGGTCCTACTTTGACCCACCTTTCAAATTTTAAAAGTCAATGTGGCCCTTGGGAAGAGGTTGACACACGTTGTAAGTGAGCCAACCTGTTGAACAGTCCTCTGGCGAAATCTTAAAATGTGCATTTAAATAGGCTGAAAGCAGTCATTGTGTTGCCTCGCAGCGGCAGCGGCAGCGTCAGCGTCAGCTCCTCCACATGATCAACTCGTTGAACGCCGCCTAAACTCATTAGATGGTGGGGTGAGCTCACAGGCAGCCCATGACTCATGATTAGCACACAAAGAAGTGCTTTAAACCTCGTGACAAACAGACACATTGTAAAGTGGGGAAGATAATACTATCAAAATACATTAAACTGACAGTATTTTGCTATATTCCTGAGAATTAGAGGATGTGTTGTTTATTTAGTCAACTGCAGATGGGGTATGGCAAATATTGTGAGTTGTTGGTGTCTTGTCTCTGAGTGAGTTGGGGTCTATTCTATTCTACACAAATGTACAAAATACATTTTGAAGTTTAAGAAGTTAAAATGATAGCGCTACATAAATAACTTTGTGGTCATGTACAGTCTCAGTGCAGACAGGAGATGAGACAGCCACGGGCTCGAAGTGACTGCACAGGAGACAACTGATAACTTGTCCACTTGTTCCTCGACGTCTCGTCAATGATGTAAAAAGCAGCAATTCCTCTCTGCCTTGTGAGCGCCATCATATGGTAGCCTACGTACGCACAAAAACATGCTAGCATACATGCTACCACCGTACATAGTAGTCGTCACACAACAATTGTGCACATGAGGCGTGCTGTCGATTTTGGAGAAAATGTAAGACTTTTCAGTGCATCTCATGGTTGCAAAAATATGGTCAAATCTCAAACATAGGTATATAAATACCGCATCCATCATTCGAGGATCGTAACACCCACGAATAACGGGTGGGGGGCACTGGAAAAAAATGCATTGGAAAAACAAACGTGAAAGAGGGCGTATAGCTGCAGCTGTTTTTGGTCCTCTCAGCATGAATGTGAGCATGAGGTGAGGGGAGTTGCTGAACTTGCAAGGAGGCAACATTAGAGGGAAACTTTGGGCCGACTCGGCAGGAATGACAAAGCCCCAACAATGACGCTGCTGAGAGGATGTGATCCTCTTTTTTTCCCCCGTCTTCTGGCCTCGTGCGTGCACTCTTTTGATCATTCAGTTCCTCATTCCATCTCACTGCTGTTGTTATTGTATTCCGTCGGATTACTACCGGAGAAACTGAAGTCGCACGGCAAGTTGTTGGTCATTCCAGAATTGGACATTTTCTGTCCTCCCCATGAAATTTCAATTAATCCATGCATTAAACATGCATTTACTGCGTAACCTACAGTTGTTCGGAAACACAATGTAGTGATGATAGCTGTAGCAAATATGATTTCTAAAAATTACAGCTGAAGCTCATCAAAGTCAAACTTTGAACAAACCTTCACACTCTTTCTTCTTCTTCTTCTTCTTTCAGCTTGTCCCGATTAGGTGTCGCCACAGCGTGTCATCTGTTTCCATCGAAACCTATCTCGTGCACCCTCCTCTCTAACAGCCACTGTCCTCACGTCCTCCCTCACAACATCCATCAACCTTTTCTTTGGTCTTCCTCTCTCTCGCTCTTTTGCCTGGCAGCTCCATCCTCAGCACCCTTCTACCAATTTGCTCAGATAAAATGAGTTTCAAATGATCTTAGTTTGGTATGATTTTGTTTCCATATTCTTTCTTGTTTTTGTGAAAACAGCTCGTCTTATTAGTGACGTATTTTAACTGTATGTAAAGTACATCATATCATAGTTATGCTCTGAGGTTTTGTCTTTCATCCATCCATTCATTTCCCAAGCCGCTTCTCCTCACAAGTGTTGCGAGACTGCTGGAGTCTTTCAACATGCATGAAGCCCTGTTACTTTTTGCCATCTAGTGTAAGTTAAAAAAAAAGTGAGGGAGAGGACATCAACAAATTAAGCTCTGAGAGATTTTTTGAAAGGGCTTTTAAGAGAAAAATATGAGAGGCTAAAAATGTACCGTATATGCAAAAGGTTACATGAAGTAAGTCACTTTCAAAGCAGTAAGACTCTAATGTCATTATGTGCATCATCACCTGTTATCAGTCAAGGGAGACGTGATATTTGATGGGAATGGGGACTAACAGTTTCTATTTTCAAATAGTTAGCATTACATTCCGACTTTAACTAGCTTTTTTACTAAATACTATTCGTGATCTCCGAGAGGTAAAAGAGAAACAAATGAAGCAAGGACAGATGAAAGCTGTAAAAGAATAAGATGCTACACAGTCAGCAAAGAAGATGTAGACGTCAGAAGCAATGGGACAAGACAGGCTGTAGAATTGCTAAGCCTAGCCTAGTTGGAAAAGCCATGTGAGTACAACGCACCAAGAATTTTGAAAATCGAATGATGGGTTGCAGAGAAATTGAGTTTTTGTGTGGAGAAAAAAAAAATGGCCTTTTAGCGCAGTGAGCCCAACCTTCTCCGTACTATTCCATCCACATCCTCAAGGCAAATAATCCATCAGTGCTCCTCTTTCTAAACATGAAACCGTACTGTTGCTTGCAAATACGCACTTCTGTCCTGATTCCACCCTCCACTAATCTTTCCCATCACTTCATTGTGAGGCTGATCAACTTTATCCCGCGATAGTCCTCTCAGTTTCTACCTGCTAGGTTCATTGACGACTCTGAATTGCCCTTAGTTTTGAGAAATTGTTTGTTGCGATCGCCAGGGAACCACTTCAGGGCGTACCCTGCCTCTTGCCCAAAGATAGTTGGGATAGGTTCCAGCACGTCCGTGACCCTAGTGAGGATAAGCCGTCCAGAAAATGAATGAATGAATTTACCGTAGAAGACGGGGTGGCACCGACAGCAACAGATGGAGATCGGAGTCACAGAGATTCACAGGACTTCGCAAAACAGAGGTCCACAGCAACCGATCGTGGCTCATGGGTGAACGTTTGCAAGGCAGCTCTATCAAGCCCAGTCGGTTGACGCCCTGACACACGGGTTCCGTCTCCAGTCGGGTGCATTTACACTCAAATGAGGAAGTGAAGCACAACAACAGCCTGGCTAAAAATTGATATGAAGAACAGATCTTTATTTTTCCCATTGAAAAAGTAAAACCTTCAATCAAAGTAAAATATTGACTGATTGATTGATTGACGCCATGCTTTGTAAAAACGTAATATGATTGTATCATAATGCTCTTGCCACTACCTGTAGCACTGCTGTCAGTGTCAGGCAATTGCAGCGATAAAGCGCAGTGACACCAGTGAAAATTTTCCTCCCCAAGACAGCAGTTTAAAATGTATACTGACTTAAACATTGTTGAATGTTCTTATCTATTGCATTAAAAGTATTGAAATTGATTCACTTGTTTGAAAGTCCTCAAGAAGGCTGAAATAAGTATTGAACACATCCCTATTTTTCTCAATTAATAAGTTTCCAAAGGTGCTATTGACATGAAGATTTCACCAGATGTTGGTAACAACCCAAGTAATCTATGCATCCATCGATCCATCCATCCATTTTCTTTGCCACTTATCCTCACAAGGGTCGTAGGGAGTGCACGAGCCTATCTTAGCTGTCAACGGGCAGGAAGAGGGGTAGACCCTGAATTGGTTGCCAGCCAATCGCAGGGCACATGGAGAAAAAACAGCTGCACTCACAATCACACCTAGGGGCAATTTAGAATATCCCATTAATGTTGCACGTTATGGGGATTTGGCAAGAAACTGCAGTCCCCGGAGAAAACCCAAGCAGGCACGGGTAGAACATGGAAACTCCACACAGGCGAGTCCCGGATTGAACCCGGGTCCTCAGAATTGTGAGGCTAACCCTTTCCATCTGAGCTACCGCCCCGCTGTAATCCATGCATACAAAGAAAATAGAACAACAGATAAACTCCAAAATAAGTTGTGTGTAATAATATGAAACGATGTAGGGAAAATGTATTGAATACAGCAACTGGAGAAAAGCCTTGGTTTAGGATGCCAGTTTGAAGACGCCCCCTGTATGGAGAAACTAGTCGCATGCATTGCTCTGGTGTGATTTTGGCCCATTCCTCCCCACAAGCAGTCCTCAAACCTGGTTCTGTGGGCTTCTTTTATGGATCTGGAGTGACTGCTTTTTCCATAGATTTTCAATTGGATACAAGTCAGGCGATTGATTGGACCATTTTAGCAACTTATTTTTTGTTTTTTCGTTTGAAACCAATTGAGTTTACTCGACAGTATGTTTTAGATCATTATCATGCACCCTCCTTTCATTTTCATTATCCTCGTAGATGCTGCATTTGCCCATTCATCCTTCCTTCAATAGAGTGAAGTTTATCAGTACCATTTGCTGAAAAGCAGCCCCAAACCATCACGTACCCACCTCAATAACTCACTGTTGCTATGGTGTTTTTTGGATGATGTGCTTTTGTGTGTTTGTCCTCCAAACATAGTGTGCATTATGGCATCCAAAGAGTTCAATTTTGCCCTCATCCTGCTAGTTTATATTCCCCCAGTATATAACTGGCTTGTCCAAAAGAAACTTTTGACATGATTTTTTTTTTTCTCCCAGCAATAGAGCCTTTTGATGAGTGTCCATACAGGCCATGGTGGTGGACTGCATTACTCGCTGTTTTAGCTGCTTATTCCAGTTCATTTTGAAGCTCTCCCCAGGTGGTCTTTGGCTCTTGAACAACTATTCTGATTATTCTTTGCATTCCTCTGTCAAAAATCTTTTAAAGTACACTTGGTTGAGGCAAATTTATGCTGGTGTGATTGGTTTGCCACTTAGGAATTAGGCCCCCCAACCGTGCTCACTGGCACATTGAGAAGCTTAGATTTGCGCCTGTAACCAATGCAATCATTACTGCTTTGTTCCCAAGATCTGGTGAAATTTTCAGGTCTGTAGCACCTTTGGAAGTTTCTAGTGAGAAAAATAGTGACAAGTTAAATATGTATTCAATCTACAGTAAATGGAAAATAGGTGAATGGAAAATATAACATGTTTTCACTGATGGCATTGTGGTTCCTCGTGTGTGGCATCATTTCCCGGTCAAAGGTTGTTCTGAGCAGGAGCCAATGCCTACTGACGTGCTTGAAAGGCAGTCTAAACCCCGGGCTGGCCTCCATTCAATCAAAAAGCTCTTATACGGACAGGCATACTCCTCCTGTTCACGCTGTCTTTTAGTAGTTAAATCGTATAGAAAAAGGAGTAATGGTAATACTATTGCTAGGGTGCATGATTTATATTTTTGTTTACATTTTCTGACGTCCAGCAGATGACAAATGATAAATCCTGCTCATACTGCGAACAACAGTTACAAAGAACTTGATGTCACCGTGACATGTAACTGTCCCATCAGAATTTTTATTTGCATCTAATCCTGCAAAATCGAGGTTAGTAATCACCGAGGGCTTTGAATAGAGAACAGTCTGTTTCTTCATCAGTATGTTGGATTCTCACCGGGCCCGTCAATGTCTCCGGTTATTAGTAGTTGTGACACACACACACAAATTCATTTATAAATCATATTTAGATCATTAAAAAAAAAAAATCCTTTCCTGGAGGAAGGCGAGCACAGGATGCTTGCAGTGGCTGCCAACGTGTGTGACCATTCCTTAAAAGTTGATCTTCAGGTTGGCCTCGCCCTTTTTGCCCATTTTGTATCAGCTCATATTTATATCATACAACTACACTGAAACATTTAAAAAGCCTCTACGCATACACAAGTCAATTCTTGTGAGGTTAACATGCAAAGGGAGAGAGAGACGAAAAGTATCAATATTCAGTCAGCAGCACGGCAACAGTAAGTACTGTACCTGGGTAGTTTTCTAATGAATAAAAGACAACAAAATCCAGAGGTGAGAATAAACAAAAACAGCTGGAGATGTGAAAAATCAAATACGTCCAACTGTGGAGACCCACCGGCAGACATCACGGCGTCAATGCTTCACACTTACTAAATGTGTTTGTTTTAAACTGTAGTCAGTGATGACATTGACCGTCTTTAAAAAATATATCTTTTATATTCAATATGAACTCTATGACACCGTATTCATTTTTTTTTTTTTGTCTTGCGGCCGAGCATTTTGTTGGTTTTACATAGCAGATAGCAAAACTCCTTTGCGATACTGTGTGAATTTGTGGGATTCCGCAGAAGATCCAGAACCTCATTGACCAGAGGTTCTCAAACTGTTTTCATCGGGGGAGCCAAAACAGTGAAGAAACTTTTCCCAAGGTCCCCTCATAGCCTTTAGTGTCAAATATAACTACCATGTGTACCTCTAAACAGCCTGGGAATTAAAAAGTTGCCTGTTTTCAAGGGGAAAAAAGTTGTAATCTTACGAGATATAGTTCGACTATTAAGATATTAAAACCAAAGTGTAATGTTTCTGTGTTAAAGTATAAATTTATTCTTGTAATGTTGTGCGTCAGTTCTTGTGACCGGAGTTCAAATCCAGGCGCCGCCTGTGTGGGATTTGCATGTTCTGCCTGTGCCCGTATGGGTTTTCTCCGAGTACTCCCACAGCTCAAAAACATGGGTTGTAGGTTGATAGAAAAGTTTAAATTGCCCGTAGGTGTGAATGTTATCCAGTGATGGCTTATCTGTGCCCTGCAATTGACTGGCAACCAGCTCAGGGTGTAACCCGCCTCTTGCTTGAAAATAGCTGGGTTAGGCTCCAGCAGGCCCATGATCCTTGTGAGGATAAGCGGTACAGGAAATTGAGGATTTGCATTTTATTCTCAAAAGACATTACTATTCCTTAAAAAAACATTTGTTTCTTCACTAAACCTTAAGTTCTTAAACAAGACATGCAGGGGTGTCATATTTACGAGAGGATACATTATTTCAAATCATCATCATAATCTCACTCCCTGACCTGACTACTCTAAATAGTTAATTTATTTTTACACTTGATATAGTTTCCGAAACCCAGTTTAGATTTCCACTTCAGTGAAGGCGTTTAAGTAGAAGCATTTAGATAGAAAACGTATAATTAGTGCACACAGTATATGCCACAAAAAAACAGCTTGATTGCGTCTCCATCCATTTTCTTAGCCGCTTATCCTCACAAGGGATGCGGGAGTGCGTCCTATCCCACCTGTCAATGGGCAATACGCAGGGTACACCTTGAACTGGTTGCCAGTCAATCGCAGGGTACACGGAGACAGACAACAGCCGCAGTCACAATCACACCTCAGGGCAATTTAGAGTGTCCAATTAATGCATGTGGGGTAAAAATGGAGTGCCAAGAGAAAACCCACGCAGGCACGGGGAGAACATTCAAACGCCACACAGGCGGGCCCGGGATTGAACCTGGGACCTCAGAACTGTGAGGCCAATGCTTTCCAGCTGCTCCACTGTGCCGCCCTGATTGCTTCCCTTTATACCAAAAAGAAAAATAACCCTTTCGGCATTATAAGTGAATTCTTACTACAAATACCCACAGAAAGTACTGTTGATAAATACCGTATGCATGAATGGCAGTTTGTGCGCAACAATTCCTGCCCACACACTCCCTCCTTTAATCCCTCACTCTCCCTTTTACATGCACACATAGACACAAACACAAAGTTTACCGATTGGAATTTTGAGTCTGAGGTGTGATGAGAGTATGCCTGCTTCATTGTTTTCATGTTGCAGCAAAATGGGAGTATTTTGATCCGGTAGCAGCACATTGGATAGGAGGGTGTGGAAGAGTATTGTGATACACGCCCAATCCAGTCACGGGAAGTGAACCAGGACAGATATGGTCACAGATGAACACCACGCACCAGATATCTGAAGGATTTTCCTCACAAGATCGAATAGTCAAGGGTAAAAAAAACAAAAACTGATGATTTCTGTTCCATTTTGAGTTCCAACTTAAACAAATGACGTACGCAATCATGCGATTCACATTCAAAATTATTCAGTTTCATCCATCTATTTTCCATACTGCCGCTCCTGTTCAACTCCGG
Organism: Syngnathoides biaculeatus; assembly: GCF_019802595.1. Classification (NCBI taxonomy): domain Eukaryota; kingdom Metazoa; phylum Chordata; class Actinopteri; order Syngnathiformes; family Syngnathidae; genus Syngnathoides; species Syngnathoides biaculeatus. Next base: position 18,290,787 of record NC_084641.1, read on the forward strand.
AGAAAGGCAGACTTCACCCTGGATCGCTCTCCAGCACCTGAGAGGGTACGTTCTGGATAAAGGGAGACACCCATTTACACTCTCATTAAAATCATCACCGAATGGGAATCAAACCTATGCTACCTGCACCAAAGTCAGCCATGTTAACCACTACACCATCAGTGAGCCATTTTCACACGATTTAAAATGGAAGGAAATTTGATGAAATCACAACTACATACAACCTCACACACACAATTACATGGATGAAAACTGTGCTTGATTATTCTTTTATTTTGCCATCAGGTCAAATGCTGGTATTTTCACAGTATATGCTGACCTGGATGCACAGCGTTATACTCCATTCTTTATCCTCTTTGTATGCTGCGTGCGCTCACTCATACATGCACACACACACACACACACACACACACACACACACACTGTTCTCTCAGCTCCAAAGAATTTTAAACCTTTCAATGTCCTGACACTATTGCATTTTTCATTGGTATTTTAAGCAAAGAGTTGTGAGGTCTTAGAAGATGGCTGGCATTAATTCCTCTGAAGTAGACGGATTCAACTTCTCCCTGAAAGAGGCTTAACACAAAGTTCTCCCCCACCTCCAAATGACTGAACTTCTCCTTTCTCACATATTTGAGTGGCCAGAAGTACAATAGAGGGTGTAACTGGTGCTATTTAATGTCTGATAGTTTGTAAAACAGAGGCTCCGGACATCACCATATTAGGAGTATCCAAAAAGTAACTTGTAGCTGTACACCTCAGTTGACATGTGAATCATAGCCAGAGGTTATTTACCGTTGATGTAAAGGCCCCGTCACACCACGACGTTCTGGTCAGCGTTCTATAGCGTTTAAAATTAAACGTTGATGAACGCTGGTCTCGGTGAGAATGTTTCTGCATGTTCAAAACTTTTTTTCCGGACCGGCGTTCTCCGCAGATTCCCAGCGATCATTGACGTTCACTAGCGTTCAAACAACGCTCTTCTGGCGCTATCCCGGCGACTACCATCGTTTCCTCAAACGCTATAGAACGCTGACGAGAACGTCATGGTGTGACAGGGCCTTAACATGGAGGTGCTAACGTGTATATATGTGGGTTTTCTACTGGCTCTCCGGTTTCCTCGCACATCCCCCAAAACAACCATTGGATACTCTAAATTGCCCTGAGTGCAAATGTTTGTTCTTGTGTGCCCTGTGATTGGCTGGAAACCAGTTCAGGGTGTCCCCTGCCTCCTGCCCGTTGACAGCTGGAATAGGCTCCAGCACTCTCGCGACCGTCATGGGCAAAAGCGGCTCGGAAAATGAATGAACGGAGCCTATCCCAGCTAACTCGGTACACCTTGAACTAGTTGCCAGCCAATCGCAGGGCACAACAACCAGTCGCACTCACAATCACACCTAGGGGCAATTTAGAGTCTCCGATTATGTTGCATGTTTTTAGGATGTGGTAGGAAACCGGAGTAAATCCACGCAGGCACAGGGAGAACATGAAAACTCCACACAGGTGGGTCCGGGATTTGAACCCTGGTCCTCAGAACTGTGATGCTAATGCTGTAACCACTCATTCCACTGTACTGTTTAAAATCCCTGCACTGGCGCTTCGTGTGTTTCAGAAAAGTTCATTTACCTTTTAACTTACAACTGTTTTATTTCATTTTAACTTTTATTTTATTTTCATTGTTTTCCAGAATTGCCCGCTGTTGCATACCAGCCCTGTAGTGCAATGGAGGCAAATAATGGAACTTCCATATTTCCGGGTGCCAGATAGAGAAAAAAAGGAATAGATCCACTTCTAAAAAACACACCTCCCATCCCTACGTGGTGACCACGTGACAACGGTTATATCTATTGTCTATTGTGGATAGAACCCAGAGAGAGCAGTACGGCTGCAGCATTAATTCTGATGAAGTGTAAAAACCATAAACACATCTTTGGATTCTGGAATACGCAATTTTTTTGGTGACATTTTAACAGTAAACAGTAAAAATTTTTTGTCATCAAGTTGTTCGCTTATGGCAGTGGATTTGGAATTAGGAAACACATTAATTCTTCATGGCTCATGAAAATGACTCGCCTATAATAAGTACAGCACATAACGATACTATGACCAAACACACGAGCATGATAGGTTTTGTAAGTATGTGAAACTTTCAAACATTTGCAAGGTTTTCTTTAAAACAGGTATTTACAAATATTTTGTACAGAACTGGGTGTTTATGCCACAAAAACCCTAGAAAGCAAAAGTTTTGTACTGTAGAGTAATAAGGTAATACATGGCCTCAGAAAAAAGGGTTTTCAACGTAACGGACAGTCGGCTATATGGACAATCTCGCACTCCTTTTAGTCCGGTCTGTCAGGGTTCAACTGTAAATTTATTTTATAACAATATTCAAAAATGCCATTTTTTTCTACCAATAGTCCTTCTTGGTAAAAATAACATTGCGGTATAATGTAAAATCAATATATCAATCTTATATGTTAATACATTACCATTTATCTGTTGAAGGTTGCAAGATGTATATAACATTTCATTTAGTGTTACAACCTCTGTCATGCAGCGAATGGTGGCTCGTCATCTCGCACTTACATTTTTTTTGGGCACTCCTCTACAATTTGTGTTTGTCCCTGACAGAATAAATTCACTAACGCCAACTCCTCAAATAACATTTTTTAGCCCTCTTCAGTGAGCGACTCTCTTTTCGTGTCATGTTGTCATGTCAAGTTTTGATGGACATCGGATAGTGCTTGTGTGTGTGTGTGTGTGTGTGTGTGTGTGGGGGGGGGGTTATGATCCCAAAGTTTGCAACATTCATCACTGCATACTGCAGCTCCACACGTCACGTTTGCAGTGACGACAGTGTGTTTGTGGGTATAACATCTACCTCGACACATGGTACGGTCAAATTTCACAAGAAATGTAATTTCTGAAGGCTATCACTCTTCTTGAAAAGACAAAAAGGAGGCATCTACTTCACAGGAGGTTTATTTGTTCAAGTGGACGAAAACACCCGGCGATGAACCTTGGTATATTTTTGAGTGGTGGCCACTACACGACGAAATGCAAACTAAAGGTAATTTGCATAATTTAAATTGGAACAATGTGCCACACAGTCCAGGTTGGAAGAGGTCTTGGGAGTCTTTTAGAGGAATCTCTCCATGCGGATTACACTGATTCTGGCCAGTTTGGCAATCAAATGATTGCCGTGCGTGTTGCTGTGCGATGAGGTCTGCATAAAGCCAGCCTTTCGGAGTAGGGAGATGGCCCCCGTCTGTGGCGAGCTGACATCCAGCAGGAGGCGAGCGAAGCCCCGCTCTTTGCAGAAGTCCAACGCCCGCTGGGTCAGCTGGGAGCCCAACCTCTTGCGACGCCATGGAAACGCCACAACCAAACAGGACATTTCGCCGCTATCTCCGCTCCCGTCGGTCGAGGATCCCGTCCCCATGCCGCCGTTCAAGTTGTCACGATGGTCATCTTCTTCCACTTCTCTCCGCCCCATCACCATCACCATGCCCACCACCCTGGACGGCGTGCTGTCGCCCACCACTGCCACCCAAAAGCCATTATTTGGATTGTCTAGGTAGTTGGTTTGGATGTCAGCCATATCTGCGCTCAGCCTCCTTAGCATGTAGCCCTCATAGATGTCATGGCAGCAGAAGTAGATGAGTCCTGCCCACGCAGCGCCAAAGAGTAGCGCCTGGAAGTAGGAGCTGCCCCCGAGTACGTAGCCAGCCACACAGATGCTGAGCGTCACACCTACGTGGTCTGGGTGGCTCATGGACTTGAAGAAGGCCGGGTATATGTTCTCACGGACCCCGTCACAAAAGAGCTCTTTGACCACACGTTGATCGGAAGGCAGGTATTCCCTGATGGTGACCTGGACTGAAGGAGGGAAGCAGGGGGAAAAGCTCAGCGAGGCTAATCTGTGCGCGGCTTTTACGACATTCCTGATGGATTTTCCCATATGGAACTTAACAACGACACTCTTATTCGACTAAAGCTATTTCTTTTCCAAAAATGGATCCAAATTGCAAATATAAAGAACATGTGAAAAAGCACAAATGAAATGAGCATCAGCATTTTTTTAGATTGGCAAGATTTTGTGATGTGAATAAGTCCATAGACGCCTCATAGAAGAAAAATGTTATATCTGGCCTAATCGACAAATTTGAGACGATTCATCAAAACTTACGGTTCTTTGTCTGGGCCATGGCGACTCTTTTTTTCCTTCTCCTATGTTTTGTGTGCAGTAAGAACTTCTCGACGCTGCGCTTGCCCCCAAACATGAGCTACGGCTAATCAGCCAATTACAGAGAGGATGTAAATTGCTCAGAACAAATCCCTCTTACGCCTCCCTCCCAACACAAACACACACTGAGATCATCAAATGAAACGGCTCCAGGAGTGGACACGCTTCAAATCAAATAAATCACAGTGTTGTTTGGACGATGGGATGTCTTTCCAAACTTAATTATCTCAGCTGACGAACTCCGCAGTCAAGGAGGATGAGCACAAATCCCGATTAAATTAAAGCCTGATGTGAATTCAGTTTGCCTGTGCTTTTTTTTTAATTCTGTTATTAATGTTAGCTGCAGCTGTGTCCTCCCCCACACCACCTTTCAATGCACCATAGTGACACGCACGTGGTGGCAGTGTCCACGTCTTATGCAGTTGCACTTTGGAGGTCACAATCGCATATCAAAGCTCCCATCACTCAGCCCAAGGTCCAAGGTCTCGAAGACACACAATAATTACAAACTTTATGGCACGTTTACGGCACGAGCTTTCCAATGCACAGACTATCAATTGATGAAAATGATCCTTGAACACAAATTTGAAAAGAAAACAAAACACAATAGATTGAAATATGTGGAAATGTGTGGCAGCCGGCAAAAAAAAAAAAAAAAAAAAAAATCAGAATGACGGAATTAATACATGACATCAAAATGTTGCCATCCTTCAAAAAAAGGAATGTGAACAAAATATGCATTCCACCTGTGTCCTCGACTTTAATGAAATCACTCAGTCATCTCTTAATTTATGTAGAAGCACTGATTCCGGACCACTGACAATTGTCACGAAATTAAAGGTTCTGCTTCATATGCATGGCATGACAATATATACAGTGAAGAAAATAAGTATTTGAACACCCTGCGATATTGCAAGTTCTCCCACTTAGAAATCATGAAGGGGGCTGAAATTGACATCGGTGCATGTCCACTGTGAGAGAGAAAATCTAAACAGAAAAATCCAGACATCACAATGCATGATTTTTTTAATTATTTGTTTGATACGGTTGCAAATAAGTATTTTAACACATGAAAAAAAGTAGGTTAATATTTGGTACAGTAGCCTTTGTTTGCAATTACAGAGGTCAAACGTTTCCTGTAGTTGTTCACCAGGTTTGGACACACTGCAGGAGGGATTTTGGCCCTCTCCTCCACACAGATCTTCTCTAGATCAGGCAGGTTTCTGGACCGTCGTTGAAAAACACGGAGTTTCAGCTTCCTCCAAACATTTTCTATTGGGTTTCAGGCTGGAGACTGGCTAGGCCACGCCAGAACCTTGATATGCTTCTTACGGAGTCACTCCTTGGTTTTCCTGGTTGTGTGCTTCGGGTCATTGTCATGTTGAAAGACCCAGCAAAGACCCATCCTCAATGCTCTGACTGAGGGAAGAAGGTTGTTCCCAAAATCTCACAATACATGGCTGCGGTCATCCTCTCCTTTATACAGTGCAGTCGTCCTGTTCCATGTGCAGAAAAACACCCCCAACCGCGAAAGCTCATCTCCGCCGCGGAAGTGGATCGGACGGGGATGGGGTTTGGCTGTGATCGTATTCTTCTTCTTCTTCTTTTCCTTTCGGCTTGTCCCGTTAGGGGTCGCCACAGCGTGTCATCTTTTGCCATCTTAGCCTATCTCCTGCATCTTCCTCTCTAACCCCAACTGCCCTCATGTCTTCCCTCACCACATCCATAAACCTTCTCTTTGGTCTTCCTCTCGCTCTTTTGCCTGGGAGCGCCATCCTCAGCATCCTTCTACCAATATACTCACTCTCTCGCCTCTGAACATGTCCAAACCATCGAAGTCTGCTCTCTCGAATCTTGTCTCCAAAACATCCAGCTTTGGCTGTCCCTCGAATGAGCTCATTTCTAATCCTATCCAACCTGGTCACTCCGAGCGAGAACCTCAACATCTTCATTTCTGCCACCTCCAGTTCAGCTTCCTGTTGTTTCTTCAGTGCCACCGTCTCTAATCCGTACATCATGGCCGGCCTCACCACTGTTTTGTAAACTTTGCCCTTCATCCTAGCAGACACTCTTCTGTCACATAACACACCAGACACCTTTCGCCAGCTGTTCCAACCTGCTTGGACCCGTTTCTTCACTTCCTGACCACACTCTCCATTGCTCTGTATTGTTGACCCCAAGTATTTGAAGTCGTCCACCCTCGCTATCTCTTCTCCCTGTAGCCTCACTCTTCCCCCTCTACTTTTCTCATTCACGCACATATATTCTGTTTTACTTCGGCTAATCTTCATTCCTCTCCTTTCCAGTGCATGTCTCCATCTTTCCAATTGTTCCTCTGCATGCTCCCTGCTTTCACTGCATAGGACAATATCATCTGTGAACATCATGGTCCAAGGGGATTCCAGTCTAACCTCATCTGTCAGCCTATCCATTACCACTGCAAATAGGAAGGGGCTCAGAGCTGATCCCTGATGCAGTCCCACCTCCACCTTAATTCCTCTGTCACACCTAAGGCACACCTCACCATTGTTCTGCTGCCATCATACATGTCCTGTACTATTTTAACATACTTCTCTGCCACACCAGACTTACGCATGCAGTACCACAGTTCCTCTCTTGGTACTGTCATAGGCTTTCTCTAGATCCACAAAGACACAATGTAGCTCCTTCTGACCTTCTCTGTACTTTTCCACGAGCATCCTCAAGGCAAATAATGCATCTGTGGTACTCTTTCTAGGCATGAAACCATACTGTTGCTCGCAGATACTTACTTCTGTCCTGAGTCTAGCCTCCACTACTCTTTCCCATAACTTCATTGTGTGGCTCATCAACTTTATTCCTCTATAGTTCCCACAGCTCTGAACATCCCCTTTGTTCTTAAAAATGGGAACTAGAACACTTTTTCTATATTCTTCAGGCATCTTTTCGCCCGCTAGTATTCTGTTGAATAAGTTGGTCAAAAACTCCACAGCCATCTCTCCAAATTGCTTCCACACCTCTACCGGTATGTCATCAGGACCAACTGCCTTCCCATTTTTCATCCTTTGTAATGCCTTTCTGACTTCCCCCTTAGTAATCATTTCCACTTCCTGGTCCTTCACTCTTGCCTCTTCAACTCTTCCTTCTCTCTCATTTTCTTCATTCATCAACTTCTCAAAGTATTCTTTCCATCTATTTAGCACACTACCGGCACCAGTCAACACATTTCCATCTCTATCCTTAATCACCCTTACCTGCTGCACATCCTTCCCATCTCTATCCCTCTGTCTGGCCAACCTGTAGAGATCCTTTTCTCCTTCTTTCGTGTCCAACCTGGTGTACATGTCTTCATATGCCTCTTGTTTAGCCTTTGCCACCTCTACCTTTGCCCTACGTCGCATCTCGATGTACTCCTTTCGCCTCTCCTCAGTCCTCTCAGTATCCCACTTCTTCTTCGCTAATCTCTTTCCTTGTATGACTCCCTGTATTTTGGGGTTCCACCACCAAGTCTCCTTCTCCCCTTTCCTACCAGATGACACACCAAGTACTCTCCTGCCTGTCTCTCTGATCACCTTGGCTGTCGTCGTTGGCTGTGATCGTATATCATCTGAATATGGCTCAAAACAATAGTGTAATATTGCCCCGAGGGCTCCAAACAATAGTGTAATATTGCCCCGGTAACTTCACTCGGTTGTGTGGTGTTCTCCTTTTCGAAAAGAGCTTCCGTGTCAGAAGGGGCGCATTTGTCTCCTGTAGTTAGGGTGCACCATTCATTGGCGAATGTCCGGGTGATGTCACGGACGGAGGATCCAGCCAATATGGGGACCACTTGGATATCGTAGAATGACACTTCTGCAACTTTGTGCCATCCTTGATTTCAAACCATGACATCTAAGTGTATTACCAACAGTCACACTGGAAACGGTGGTCCCAGCTCTTTTCAGGTCATTGACTAAGTCTTGTCGTGTAGTCCTGGGCTGATTCCTCAGCTAAGGATCATTGAGACCCCACGAAGTGATATCTTGCATGGGGGTCCACTACGATTGAGACTGACCATCAAGTTTAGCTTCTTCCATGTTCTAATGATCGCTCCAACAGTGGACCTTTTTTCACCAAGCTGCTTGGCAATTTCTCCGCAGCCCTGTACAATTTTGTCTCTTGTGTCTTTGGACAGCTCTTTGGTCTTGGCCATGTTACACGTTTGAGTCTTACTGATTGTATGGGGTGGACAGGTGTCTTTATGCAGCTAACAACCTCACACAGGTGCATCTGATTCAGGAGAATACATGACTGGAGGTGAACATTTAAAGGCGGACTAACAGATCTTTGAGAGTCAGAATTCCAGCTGATAGGTTTATTTTTTTCACTGTATAAATAAACACACGGACAACACACACAGAGATACCTATACCGACGAAATTCCTTCATTCCAGAAGTCGTTGTGTAAGGTGAATTTTTTGCGCTTTTTACATGTAAATAGTCTAATCTGTTCCAAGATCCCCCCACAAAAAATGCATTCAGCATACATAATGTTGAGAATAATAAAAATTATGTTGATTTACCTTTGGTGTTGGGAGACGATGCGAAGAGAGGGTGAGTGACAAGCAAAGGAGTCATTAGGGACGGAGGAGGGGGAGGCAATAGTTTGACAGGTGAGAGAAAAAATACGTAAAAATGTACGCACGTACACAACTTCATTCCACTAAAAATTCCTGGGACCCGTGGGGAAAAAAAATTAATAACTTGCAAAAAACACAACTGAAAATGTAACAGAAAAGTTGTACTTTTCCAATGTGTGCTAGCGTGTGATTCAGTGATGTTCAAGTGTTCAAGGCAAATGAAAAGCACCATGGGTAAAGACTGACATCCCCCCTAGCCACTGAGATATAAGGAAGACGCTATGGTGATAGCCAATGGGAGAGCGGCTCTATCACACCACTTTCTAACTAAGATAGCGAACATTTAGTTGAAAAATGTTTAAGTGACGGGTGTTTGGTGGCTGCAAATTCAGCGCCTATTTTTGCCTTTCGCATTGTGAATTTTCCTTTGTAACTAGAGAATATTTTTCAGAGGAGGCATTTAGTAACCTGAATTTTTCCTTACTAGAGAAATTTATAATTAGAGGTACCGCTGTGATATTCATCCATCCATCCATCCATTTTCTTAGCTGCTTATACTCACAAGGGTCATAGGAGTGCTGGAGCCAATCCCAGCCGTCTCCAGGCAGGAGGCAGGGTATACACCCTGAACTGGTTGTTAGCCAATCACGGGGCACATGAAGACAGACAACATTTGCACTCACAATCACACCTGTGGGCAATTTATAGTGTCCAATGAATGCATGTTTTAGGGATATGGGAGGAAACCAGAGTGCCCGGAGAAAAAAGGTACGGGGAGAACATGCAAACTCCCCACAGATGGGGCTGGTATTTGAACCCAGTCCTCAGAAATGCAAAGCCAATGCTCTAAACAGTTGCACCACCATGCCGTTTTCTTCTTCTTTTTCTTTCAGCTCGTCCCATTAGGGGTCAACATAGTGTCTCATCTTTTTCCATCTAAGCCTATCTTGTGCATCCTCCTCTCTAACAGCCACTGTCCTCAGGTCCTCCCTTACCACATCCATCAACCTTTTCTTTGGTCTTGCTCTCGCTCCTTTGCCTGGCAGCTCCATCCTCAGCAGCCTTCTACCAATATACTCACTCTCTCGCCTCTGAACATGTCCAAACCATCTAAGTCTGCTCTCTCTAACCTTGACTGCAAAACATCCAACTTTGGCTGTTCCTCTAATGAGCTCCTTTGTAATCCTATCCAACCCGATCACACCAAGCGAGAACCTCAACAGCCATGCTGTTATATATATGTGTGTGTGTGTTTGTGTATAATGTTCACAACTGATGTGAATTTTGCCTTTTTATAGAACAGTTGGTTATGCAATAAGTACTGAAAAGGTCAGTGTTGCACACAAAAGTTTTGAGGAGATCAAATTAAATTCACTTGTACAAGTTAAAGCACATTTTAGGTTCATCCTAAAATTTCCCTTGAAGCTCAATTTCCCTCACTTGTTGTGAGCAGCGAATGTAAACTCAGTCTTTTTGAAATACTGTATCAAGATTCTTTGTTGCCCGCTGCTCACTCATAAAAAATATTTCAATACAACAAATGAGAAAACCAATAGCTTAGATAGAAATCATATGTTACAGGGGTGGGAATCGTAGTCTCTTGGTCACAATCTATCTTGTGATAAAGCGGTTTTCTTTTGATGAGTAGGAAAACAACAACTAACAGCGCATTTTTTAATTCAAGTTATGATATTTAAAAAAAGAAATTTGTTGTCTGCGGCATCGACACATTGATACAAATTACGTAACTTTCTTTTTGCTTCAGCCTAAGCGTGATCACATTTAATGGCGCGATCAGGAGATGTCGACGAGGCTCTCGGGAGTGCGTCCCAAAATGTCGCCTCCATAGACGGCGTAGGCTGGCCCCTCTCAAGGGTGAGGCTTTGGAGATGTTCTTGTGATTTGACAGCAACACCAGCACACTCATACAAGCAGTCAAAAAAAAAAAAAAAAAAAAAAAGACATCCACTGTGCTACCTCCTCCGTTACCGTTTACTTTTCTAAATTGAATGACTGAATATTACTCCCGAAGATATGGCCAGTACACATTTCTTGCTCGGGGACATTAGATTGATTTTCTTGAAACCCTTTTTTTTCTTGAATTGTAAATTTTATTGCAATAGTACTTCCAGTGATTATTGTATGCTTTGCATTGTATTTCTTGCTTACAATTGACCCGTGGACCTCGTATTCTGCCCACGGGAACATTGGACTACATTCAACAATTCCTCTACATTTCTTGCAAACGCTTATTGAATGGCAAGAAAAATCCGCAAAAGGATAATTTTAAAAATTGTGATGAAAAGGTTGATTGCCAGAAAACACATTGGCGGGCCTAATGAGAAATGGTGCAAGATTTTGCGGACTGACGAAAATAAGATTGTTTGTTTTGGGTTAAGGAGCCGCAGATGACGCTGGAACAAAGAACTCAAGCCGGAGCAGACTGTGAAGACACTGGTGGTATTTTGTCATACCTACTTGGGACTATTTATCTGATACCAGGGATAAGGGATCAGTTTCCAAGTTATCAGAATAATTTAGAGGTCATGTTGCCTTAGGCAGAAGGGGGAAAGACCCTTAAAAATTGGTGATGCAGGCCACATCTTGGTTCCAGAGCATCAAGCAGAATCCACTCATCTTTATCCGATTAAAAATGATAAGCAAAAAATAGGTGCCGATGGAGAAAAATGCTGTCTCTTAGGGAAACCCACAAACATGTCAAATATTAGTTCAATGTCTCATTTACAGGATAAATCTACTTTATGGTAGATTAAAAAACGTCATTTTGGGCTCCCTAAGATCTAAAAAGTATTGAGTGCTTTGGGCACGGCCTAAAGTTGAATGGTCACAGATAAGAGCACTCCGGCATTGATTACATTGCTTGAGAACTTCAATCAGGCTCTGATTGAAGAAAATCAGCACTTTGTTAAATGTAGTTATTTATAGCCATTTTTCGTTTCTTTTGTAAAAATGAACTGAAAGCACTTGTAGGTTGAATGGTGATTATCGTAGAGTCAGGAAGTTGCTGTGGAAACGAGCCACTGTACACAACCGCTCTTCTTGGTATGCTTGTCACATTGCGGCAGCATTAGGAGGCTCAAAAATTAAATTCCTCCTCATATGCAGGCATCGTTTAAACACACTACACAACTTGAGCTCCAGCCCACTCGCCCAAAAACTTTGGACGAGAACCTGACTTGACTCCAAAGTGCATACAGTAGGTACCGGTATATGCAGTTATGCCATGCAAAGACAGCGCAAATATCCATTTAGTGCAAATGTCTTCCATTACTTTATGAATGCATTTATCTATGCACAACGAAATGTCTCGGTGCTGATGGAGTGCTTTTATCCGTGAGTGCTCATCAAACTCAACTTTTTTTTTTTTTTTTGGTTTCCTATGTGAAGGGCGTACGTCTTGTTTCTTTCCTTGTTGTAATATTTTTCTTTGTCACAAATCTGCACGGCCCTGCTTCCTTGAAGGGTGCCGAGACAAAAGTAATGCCTCAAAGTGGGGAGCTAAAAAAAAAAATAGATAAAAAAATAAAAAAATCATAGCCCTGTTATAAATAAGATGATTGCGGACAAACGCACACAGTTTCTCAAAAGGGTAGCAAGTGTGTTTGGGAATTCTACTGAATAGAATCAAAACGGGGCAGCACGGTGGAGCAACTGGTTAGAGCGTTAGCTTCACAGTTCTGAGGACTGGGGTTCAAAGTTTAGGTAGGTAGGTTAGAGGTCATAGGTTCCGCCTATGTGGAGTTTGCATGTTCTGCATGGGTTTCCTCACACGTCCCAAAAACATGTAATATTAACTGGACACTCTAAATTGCCACTCGGTGTGATTATGAGTGCGACTGTTGTCTGTCTCCATGTGCCCTTCGATTGGCTAGCAACCAGTCCAGGGTGCATCTCCAACCCCCCGTCCTATCTGAAAATAGCTGGGACAGGCTCCAGCACTCTGACTCTTGTGAGGAGAAGCAGCATAGAAAATAGATGGATGGATGGATGGATGGATGGCGAATCAGACCATCAGGATACAGTGGAACCTCTAATTCAGGATTGCACGAAATATTTTCTCCAATGCCACATACTGAAAAAAATGAAGGCTTCAAGGATTTTTTATTTTTATTTTTTTTTTTACCTCAAATGTATTAAACACGGCGGATCAGCTAGTAAAGGGTTGGCCTCAGAGTTCAATCCGGGCCCCGCCTGTGTGGAGATTGCATGTTCTCCCTGTGCCTGCGTGGGTTTTCTCCGGGCACTCCAGTTTACTCCCACATCTCAAAAAACATGCAACATTCATTGGACACTCTAAATTGCTCCTAGGTGTGATTGTGATTGTGGCTGTTTGTCTCTATGTACCCTGCGATTGGCTGGCAACCAGTTCAGGGTGTACCCTGCCTCCTGCCCGTTGACAGATGGGATGGGCTACAGCACTCCCTGTGGCCCTTGTGAGAATAACCGGCTAAGAAAATGGATGGATGTCTTAAACATGTTAAAATTCACCTATCAGCATGGACAGAAAAAATCTAATCATTGACTGCATTTTTGTACAGAACATACCGTATATTTATTTTTGAAGAACTGCTTCATCACAGCTTTCTATTAGAGGTAGTATTGGTGGTTGTGGTGGTGTTGGGGGGTGGGCGGTGGGCGTGGAGGGAGGGGGTAATGTTGGCTGTGGCCCTGTATCGCTCTCCTTGTAATCGCACCCCTGCACTGAGCCGCAGCAAATTCCAGTCTCGATATTGACAACAAGAATACGAACAGCAGAAAAGGAGTGTATAGTACTTCATAACGATAATTACTGTGTTTCAGAATTTAATGGTCTTTCAATGTACAATTAAATTTCATATTTTCTTGATATATTAAATCTTTTTTTCAAGTGCAGTCTGAATAAAAACTGTCTGCATTCACTTTACTACAGCAGCGTCGTATTGTAAATTATACAGTAAGTGCATTTTTGCAGACTTCCATCAAATGACAGTTTTCAAAATAAATCCAACCTCGTTTGACTGAGAGCATTTTTATTTTGACATAATCTGCCAAACTCTGTGGCCAATTAGATTTAATCTGGACCGGAATCAAGTGCAACGCGTTTCTGTGCATCAAATCATTATATCTGAAGTGACATCTATAATGTGCTCCGCATAAAAGCCTTTTGACGAGGGGAGAGACAGCAGACTGAGCTCAGAGGCCTCACGCCTGTACCATTAAATTCATTTCTACCCATCAATCCATTTTCTATTGCGCTTGTGCTGACGAAATTCATGACAAAAAAAAAAAAAAAAAAAAAAAAAACAATGCAACTTGGAGATTGGGCCCTCCTTGGACTTGTCACAATGCAATTGCTCGGTACGTGCAGACAATCATTAACACCAATGGACATTTTTTTAAGTCTTCAATGTTATTTATCGCACTAAATGCAGTTTTAATTGTATTTTTTTTAATCATTTTTCCTGTTTGTGTTCAATGTTTATAAGATGTTTTTTTTCTGTATTCAAAAGAATTTAATCATGTAAAGCACATTGAGTTTCTTTGTGTATGAAATGTGCTAAATAAATAAATTAGCTTAGCTTACACTGGTAAAATAAATATTTTAACTGGCTTTTATTTTGCAACTATATATTTTACATTGTCATGTGAAACTTTAATTCAACTTGACAGCTGACCACACACAATAAGATGACGACCTAACACAGAAGCTGATGCCACTTTTGTTTTGCTGCAGGCAGATAAGAAAAGTTTAGGTTTAATTTCGTATAAATATAGGATGACTCCAACAGATAACTACATACAGGTAGAATAAACAACTATGTGCGCACTGTTATCTCACTTTCGATGTCAAAAGGATTTTGTGGTGCCTGCCATTTTTTTTTTTTTTTTAGTTACTGACACTTGTCTTAGATGGAGAGTTTAAAGACATGAAGCCACACAAATATCTTTTTTCCAAAAACAATACCAACATAGTGGTTTCCCCATCTATGGAAAGCCTAAAGGGACATTGAAAAAAAAACAACTTGTTTCTCATTGTAATTAGTAAGTTACTCATTGTAACTTGTAATGAGTAACTTGTAATTGTACTGAATAACTTGTAATTGTAATGAATAACTCGTAATTGTAATGAATAACTTGTAATTGTAATGAGAAACTTACTCATTACAATGAGAAACTTACTCATTACAATGAGAAACAAGTTTTTTTATTTTCAATGTCCCATTAGGGGCGCTCCTTAATAGTCCGTATTAACTATAATTTAAAAAAAGTGGAAAAACAGCACCAGATTCCCCACTTTCAAATCTCAAACATTTTACAGCCACAGTGCAGATGCTTTTACAATGCACAGTGGAAAATTGGATTTCAAAAACCAAACAAGTCATAATTTCTCCTTGTTATCTCTCTGTTGTAGGCTACTATTAGGCTGCAAGCATGTCCTCGTGTGAGACGGACAATTGCGCGTGTTGTTGCAACATCAATTGAGGCTAATTGGCTGACAGCTTAGCTGAGTCGGCGCTGCGCTAATATGACTGATATGCTTTTTAAATCTTTTGCAGAACATCATCCTGCTGGGGAGAATGCAAAGTATTCATTCTTCTCCGGTAAATGCCATCGGAGGACTACTGTGTAAGAACTTTTACATTGTCTCATTGAAGCGACCCAGTTGTCTTCAGATTGGCCGATACGGCCTCAGTAAATGTTCGCACATCATCGACATCAACGTGATTGAGGCAAAGGTGTCAGAGTGAACTTTTCCCTCAAAACTGAAAAACTTTGTAATCTACCATTTGTCTTTGATAGCCGTTTCAAATTTCACTGTGATCTGATCTCCCTTGGAAGGGCTTTGCATGTTGCAATTGGGTGTTCTCCTTCTTAGGGGTGTGGAAAAAAAATTTAAAATCACCGACTATAATGTGTACACCATCTGGGCGAGACCCCTTTAGTGTAATTAAACAAGTCATGGTTAATGATAGCAAGACCGCTATCCACTAATTCCAGCACTGGGTGGTATGTGCACAGCTGTTCTCTAGGCATGTAAAATGCTGTAGCCGTGATTCGGAAGCATTTCAAGGATCGAAGGTTTATAGGTCTTGGGATTCATTCTAGGGGGCTGCAGCACCCCCCAAAAATGGGCTACAAATCGCCTCCATTTTGTGGGTTATTGACCAAGCGTTTGTGACAAAGGTTTGGTTGGGCTTCTTATACTTACGTAGACTGTAAACTCTGTCCTCAAAGCTTCTATGATCTTCCCAAAGATTTTATATTGTAAAAGAGGCACCGGTAATTATATTCATAGAAATTTGGTCACCTCTTTCAAATAATGAATGGAAACACAAATTACACATTATGCTGCACATACAAGGGGTATGCGATCGTAGGGGAACATTATTGTGGGAATTAAAAACTCAGCGTTCCCTTGATATCCACTTTGAGTCATTCATAAATGAAGATAAACAAATCTTTAAATAAACTTCAGGCTGTTAGCTCGGGGACAGCGGCGCACTCCCAGAGCACTCGCCGTTTTTTTATTGCAAACACACTCACAGGATGACTTGTCTTTATGGCTGTGACGCTTCGTGCCGCAGTGTTGTTTCTCTCAGTCGTCATGGCTGATCAACGTGACAGACAGTAATGAAATGAACAACATCCCAGCAGTCCGCGGTGGCTGTCCAAGGAAGCACAGGGACTGAACCCAATATAGACAAACTAATAGAAGTCTCAAACATAATGTCTGTAGTTACAACGGTGTCATTTGCACGTCCCTTAAATTTTGACCAATCGTCACGTTAGCTGCTTTTGTGTCCCACGCCTGGGTTATCATGAAGCTCACACGACTTTGTGGCCTCATCCGTCATAGCTCGCACCCTCGTACTCTCTCCGTCATATCACTCAGGACTTTGGTCGGCTTTGTAATTGGGTCTGTGCAGGCGCAGTGCAATAAAGATGTGATCACACTGGGCTTCCTCTTCCGTTCTTTTCGGCTTGTCCCATTAGGGGTCACCACAGCGCGTCACCTTTTTCCATGTAAGCCTTTCTCCTGTATCCGCCTCCCTAACACCAGTTGCCCTCAGAACATCCATCACCTTTCTTTTTGGTCTCCCTCTCACACTTTTTCCTGCCAGCTCCATCCTCAGCACCCTTCTCCCAACATACTCACTCTCTCTCTTCCGGACATGCCCAAACCATCGAAGTCTACTCTCTCTAACCTTGTCTCCAAAACATCCAACTTTGGCTGTCCTTCCAATGAGCTCATTTCCAATCCTATCCAACCTGCTCACTCTGAGCGACAACCTCAGCATCTTCATTTCTGCTACCTCAAATTCTGCATTCTGTTGTTTCTTCTGTGCCACCGTCTCTAATCCGTACATCATGACCGGGGGCTCACCACTGTTTCATAAACTTTGCCCTTCATCCTAGCAGAGACTCTTTTGTCACATAACACACCAGACAACCTTCCGCCAGCTGTTCCAACCTGCTTTGACTCGTTTCTTCACGTCTTTATTACACTCACCATTGCTCTGGACTGTTGACCCAAAGTATTTAAAGTCAGCAACCTCACAATCTCTTCTCCTTGTACCCTCACTCTTTCCTCGCCGCCTCTCTCGTTCCTGCAAATACAGTACGATATGTCTTATTT
The DNA here is from genome assembly GCF_019802595.1 of Syngnathoides biaculeatus. Taxonomy (NCBI): domain Eukaryota; kingdom Metazoa; phylum Chordata; class Actinopteri; order Syngnathiformes; family Syngnathidae; genus Syngnathoides; species Syngnathoides biaculeatus. The sequence continues at coordinate 18,308,269 of NC_084641.1, forward strand.
CGGCTCATCAGGATTTCTCTCTTCAGTGCATGCTTCCGCCTTTCTAACTTTTCCTACACCCCCTCTCTACATTCACTACAGATCACAATGTGATCTGGGAACATCGTGGTTCACAAAGATTTCAGCCTGACCTCAAGTCACCCAAGCCATTACCACTGCAAACAGGAAGGGGCTCATACCTGATCTCTGATAGAGTCTGACAGAGTCACACTTTGAGCACACCTCACCAGTGTACTGCTAGCTTCACGCCACTCCAGACTCCCACATGCAATACCCCAGTGGGAACTGGGTAATCTTATCATAGTTTCTCTCTAGATCTACAAGGACACAATGTAGCTCCTTCTGACCTCTGTAGTTCCCCATCAGCACCCTTAAAGCAAATAATGCATCTGCGGTACCGTTAATAGGCATGAGACCAAAAATTTATGTCTTTGCCATAACTTCATTGTATGGCTCATAAACTTTAATCCTCTTTAGTTCCCACAGCTCCGCACGTAACCCGTTCTTAAAAATGGACACCAGCTCACTTTTCCTCCATTCCTCCGTCATCTTCTCACCCACTTGCACATTGATCACAAATTTATTAAAGGCTACATTTATGTTGTGATGAATTTCAGTATTTTTTAAAGGCATGTCAGGGTGTTGGGGGGGGGTCAGTATATATTTTTTTTAATATTATGCTATAACTACATAGGACTACCTAAGGGCTATGCACCTTCCTAGCTTGTTTAAATAAAAGAGGCAGTAATTATGTAAAACGAGTCTTTCAAATATTCAGAGTGCTGGAATTCAGCCAAAATGGAATACAGTGGGCAAATCTTGTTTGCATTCATGTTACACATTTTGCCTCTAGAAGTGATGCTATTACTCGTGACGTTTTACAAATAAAAGATGCAGGACAGAATGAAGAACCAGCAGTTGCCCTCTACGGATTTGTTTGACTGTCCTGACATTTGGACGAGTGTGCAGAGGCAAAGGGCAGACAAAATTGTTTCTTCGCTGTAGCACCTCAGCAGAGATCACATAGATGAGCCAACACTGAGGAATGGAGGAAGACGAAGGTCACGTACGAGACGACCTCTGCACTTGTCACTATGCATTTTCTTCATGTTGCATTGATCACGTGTTCCGGTGCAGCGAACCCTTTTGACACGACTTCTCTTGCTTGTCAGTCGCCTGATTTGCATCAATGCTGGAGAAACAGCGACCCCATGTGGCGCGTTTATCACTTGCAAAAAAATGGCACTAACTGGCCACAGTAAACTGAATTAACATGAATTGCACACTTTAAAGATGACATAGGCCAAGTAACATCATAACAGTTAATATCAATTATGATAACGTGGTGTTTCTCTCCTTCATGGGAAAGACATATAGTACAATAAGTGTGTTATTTTATCATCTACCCTTTCACAAAACATATTCAGATTTCTCAATGAAAGTCAATCACGTAGATTGATTACATTGAAATAGTAACCATTTTTGCATTACCAAACATGGTTGAAAAAACCCTTACTCTTGATTTTTGATTCCAAAAGTAGTTCAGAAATGTTATGTGTAAATATGAGGCGATTAAAGATTTTTATGGTTTCACAGACACAATGGCTCTCTGAGCGAAACCGCGTCTAGAATGAGAGTCGCGACAAAAATGAGTTTGATACTCGTTCTGTAGTGTACCACCTGTAAATTAAATTTTTTTTCTGCCATCTGCTTACACAGTTCAATTGTGATGCTAAAACATGAACAAACCCTAAACACCGCATGTTGTGTTCTATGTTGACTCTGTGGTGACATTTTGTTTATTTAAAAAAAAAAAAAAAAAAAAAAAGCATTGTCAACATTTGAAATTGCTACGGGTACTTTGAAATGCTCGGCTTCGCCATTCAGCCCAGCGAAGCGAATGCTTTTCCTAATTTCTGAATACTGAATAGTTGGCGCATATACTGTATTCTAATGCCGCGAATGCCTTACCTGGTTGTACAAAGGAAATAAACTCTTTTTATTACTATAGGATAAAAATTTGAAACTGACAAACATGAGCTAAACCTGCATGTGGCCATATTGTGTTGGACAGAAAAAAAGTATTTTTATTTTCATTATGTTGCAAGGGGAAAGGTTTTGGAATGGAATGAATACAAACTGTGGCGGCACGGTGACAGCTGGAAAGTGTTGGCCTCACAGTTTTGAGGACCGGGGTTCAATCCCAGCCCTCCCTGTGTGGGGTTTGCATGTTCTCCCAGGGCCTGTGTGGGTTTTCTCCCACATCCCAAAAACATGCAACATTCATTGGACACTCTAAATTACCCCTAGGTGTGATTGTGAGTGCTTCTGTTTGTCTCCAAGTACCCTGCGATTGGCTGGCAACCAGTCCAGGGTGTACCCCGCCTCGTGCCCGTTGACAGCTGGGATAGGCTCCAGCACTTCCGCGACCCTTGTGAGGATAAACAGCTAAGAAAATGGATGAATGAATACAAACTGCATGGAAAAATACTTATGCCGTTCTCCTAGCGTGGTTTAACTTAGATCAACATCAGAACAAAGTAAACAAGTCCACAAGGGGGAAATAAATTCAGTCATCTCCATGTTTGTTCCGGCTTTAACAAATTGTGCATGAAAATTCTGTGGCCTAAGTGCAGGTGGTTTTTCATTGGAAATTTGGATGTTGCAAGGACAGTACACTAGCAGAGTATGACTCGAAAAGTAAGATCAACCAACAGCATTTGCTTCAATTCATTGAATCACTTAATTTCTACAGATCGTCTACACTTCGTGATTTGTTCTGTCCTTCTTACTTTCACATGAATACTACTCATCACTGTGCTTTACCATCCATTTTGTACAGCACTTTTCCTCATTTGGGCCACTTGTGAGTTGCGCATATCCTAAACCAGTCAAGGCAACCGCACGGCAAGTATAGACAAACAAGCATTCACACCTACGGAAAATATAGTCATCATGATGTTCATGAAGTCATGTCATATCAAGTCAGGTCATGAAGTTGGTTCACACAATTGACACAGTATCCATGTTTTTGGAATTTGGGAGGAAGCCAGACTATCCGGACTAAACCCTTGTGAGTACGAGGAGAACATCCAAAATGCACACAGGAAAGCCAAAGGGAAGTGTCAAACACCAAAACCCAGATTAGTGAGGTATATCGACCCCGATCTACCCCGCTGTCCGTAACAAGATTAATTCAGGTAAACATGTAATAAATCATAATTACAGGGTTTATACTCACTCTGACCCAAAAAATTGAAGGGCTTTTTAGGGGCATTCTTGGGGGCCGACACGAAAAATTTAGGGCCATCGTGGCAAATCAAGAATAAGGGAAAAAAAAGACTCACCCAATGGTGCCATTAACGGTTCATCAAAGGTTCCAGTACCTCAGTACCTGTGACAGTGATCACCTGTCGCACCTTGTGGTCGTTCTCATTGATATGACCATTTTCAATGTCTTCACATAACAGTATACAGAAAAACAGATTCTAACTACAATTGCAACTATATACACAAATTTCTTCTACTGATGTCTGTCTCAGCACCCCTACTCTAGCTCCTTGAGCCTACCCAGTGCCTCCTCTATTTGTTAGTGCAGAGGTGCCAAAATGGCTCTCTTGTCCTTTGCTCTGCCTCTGAGTGCATTGGCCTCGGTGATAAACCTCAGATTCCTCTTTTCTTCTGCCTCCTGACACAGCCCGTCAGCCTTCTCAATAAGTGTAGATATGTCTGTCTCTATTCTGGCTTTGAGGCTGTTTCACTCTACCTTAGCTGCCTTCCTCTTCTCTGCCTGTTTTGATGCATCCTTCTTTTCTTCCTCTCGATGGTGGACATAAATATTTCTGGAAGAAGACATGTTTTTCCTTTGTGATAGGCACCCTGTCAGGCCCTCCATATTGCTGGACCAGCTCCACTATTTGCCTCCGAGCAATCAGTGACTCCTTGCTTAGGTTGTCCTCGGTGAGCTCCTTGTTTGTGGAGAAGCCTCTTTCCACAGATGCCTGTCCATGAGACAGGAGCAGCAGCTGCTCTATGACACCCCATAACTCCCGGAACTGCTGGCTTTCCTGCCGATGCCGAGTGGAGTGGAAAAGCGTCTCCAGCCTGTCCTGAGAGATGTTGAACTCAGAGATAATCTCCTCATCTTCTTGGATCTTTTCACTCAGTCTGGAATACTGGAATAGAATCCTGCCGCAATTGCTTTCCTCCACCCTTCTGTGATCCACCATGATGTTCAAGGTTATTTCGAGTTTTTTGTTGTTGTTCTCCTTCTCATCTTTCATGGCAATCTGCCGAGGGTCCATCCATCTTAGTAGGCGGACTAAACTGTATATGATGGGGTCCATCTCCAGCAACTTTCCCATCATCTTTACCAGGAAAGTTTGGCAGCTCATTCTAAATTCCTGCTTTACACGGTCGGTTGCAATGCCAGATTTCAGAAGCAGTCTCTCAGCAGCAAAGCCTATGTCTACTTTCGATAAATCCACCCAGTGTGACTTGTCACCCACATTAATCTTGACAAGGCTGGTGAGGGAGGCTGCCTTTTCTTTAAGGACTTCAGGCTTGATGAACTTTTCCATCAGAGTCTTGATGAGGGTGCTCATGTCCTTTGCGATGTCAGTCTGGTACAATTTCAGGAATGGTTCCACCAGCCTGGTGCACATAAGAAAGAAGTGAAGCTTGGCAACAAAGATGGAGTCTTGTGCTGCTTTCTGAACAGCAGTGAAGGAGCTATTGGTTGGGCAGGTCACCTTCTTCGTCCTTGCTGCCTCGCAGTAATCTTGCACATGTGGCATCAGGGTGATTGCTCTCTCTGCCACATTAATGTTTTCAAGCCATCTGTGCTTACAGAACATGAGAGGGAGTGTCTTGGATCCAGAGACTTGTTTAAAGTCCTCGCGCCTGGCAGGTGCATCATGAAACAAGTTGTAGAGACTGGACAGAAAATCTTCCAACCCCATCCAGCTGCCTCGCAACCGATTCGAAATGCATTATGGAGGACATGTAGACCGCAGGTCTGCAGCATGCGGTGGGTAGTCATCTTTTCTATTTCTTCTTGAATAGATTTGTACTGCTTCCAATTAACATTGGGGCCATCCATCGAGAGTTGGAGCAGCTTACGGTGACCGAAGTCACACACGATAGGGTCCAGACGCTCCTCAGATCAATTGTTGCTGAATGTCCCAGGTATTCAGAGATGAGGTAGCAAGTGCGGACTCGGTCATCCATCCACAATCGCACATGAATGTCCACCTGCTTATCTTGCATCTCATGATTTAGAGACTCATCAAAGAGGAGGCCAATCACTGATTCAGCCTTCACTTTCTGCCTCAGTAGAGATGAAAAGTGGGCAGCGATGCCAAATGTAGCCAGGTACGGAGTCTTCCTTTCCCCACAGTGGTAGTTTTTAGCAATGTCTGGAAACATGACTGCAAAAACTTTTGAATTATTTTCACAAGATTTGTAACTGTGATGGCTGCAGATCACTTTTAAAGTCCACACGATCTCTGCCTTTACCAAGTCCGCCTTCGTGTATTGAACTACGTTCATGAACCCTGACTTCTGGCTGGTTGAAGTCGATGACTGGACATATGTACGTGCGCAGGCACTGCCAGTACTGGTGCTTAATTGATCCCTACTACTGCCTGAAGTTGATGCTTCACTATCTTGATATTTTGACTGAAACAGATTCATACTAAAAGAAGATTAGACAGTCTTCGCCAAATCAGCACGTCTCCTGTTTTTCCAGTGCGACTCCAGTACTTTGACGCCCATCTTTCCAAGCTCGTAACTATGTTTGCACAGATGACAGTAGAACATGTCCCGATCTTTTGGATCTCGACTGACCCAGCTCCCAAACTCTTTACTTTCAACCCAAGCATCTTGAAAAATGCACTTCCCCATGATACAAGTATTCTTATTGGATCGATCAAAGAACTACGCTACGTAGACGAAGTGAAATGCCTACTCACAAAAACAAACAATGGAATATCAACGACAAGATGGCGACTATAAGAAAAAAGTTGTGAACACAGAGTGACTTCCGTTGACAATTTCCAGCTGTTTTGGACGCCAGACAGATCTCTATTTTATTTTTTTTTTAAATAAGACATTTTTTTTAGGGAGAATTTTGGCGGTAGAGGTCCTCCCTTTGATTTTTTTAAATTTCAGGTATTTTAAGGGCTTGACTGGTTTTCGGTGAATTTTAAGGACTTTCAGGGGCCCCTAAATGGACCCTCAGAAATGTAGGGGTTTTTAGGGACTTTTAGGGCCGCGTGCGAACCTTGAATTAGCACAAATAACCATTGAAAAACAAGGGACTACATCAAATAAATTTGAATGGAATTTATTTATTCATTTATTTTTCCTCCATTGTTGTCCTTGCGGTTCTCTGCGATAACATCACAGGTCGGGTCCAACTGGACCTCCTGTTTATGTGTCAAATGTTCTATCAAGGTCCTTGCTGGGTCGACTGACAAAACCCCACCTCAGCTTTCGTCTGCCTCCAAGTTGATGTTGTTACCAAACTTGGCGTAAAGCTGCACCTTCAGATCCGACAACAGCTGTTGGATCGCCGACACTCGCTCGTCGAGCTCTTTGACCTCCTGCTCCAGTGCTTCCTGCTCACAGAACCAAGGCAAGAATTTAGAATGGACGTTTCCGACCTGTCAATCACGCGTACAATAATAGCCAATCAGATAGCCGCATTGTCTTAACCCCTGGCTTGACACGCCCCTCTCGGCGTCATGTCCCACAAGCAATGCTGGTTGTCAGTCGCGTGCGCTTGGAAAAGTTAACGTTACGAACAAACTCGTCCTCAGATGCGCTTGGGGAACGTGCAACTCTGATGAAAGACATCCTGCTAGTTTACAAGGGGCCCGCTTGATTCATTTTCCAAAGCCTAAAACACAGTTGACGAAGTGTCTACGATGGATTAAGACTCACGGAAGAGCCCACGTACAACTAAATGTGGACAATATCAACAAACAAGGCTGGATGTTCGAAGGTAAATGAGGAGAACTATCTTCTCTGAGTTTGATTTCATTATTATCAGTGCTTTATACATTGGAGAACAATTTTCACTTTATTAGCGTATCACTGACCTGCTGAATGAAGTGCATCATGTTTAATGCCGAAGAGTCGGGTTAATGATACGTAAATGCGCCATTTCATGCAAGAGAAATGTCCATTTGCCTATTTGTATCACATCGGACTTTTAGGACAGAGCACTGAGTTCGATTACGAGCCAAGTCAAATGAATACACCCACTCACTTATAAAGACTACAATGATATTACTCGTGATCTTTCCAAGTAAAAAGTACTCACCCTGCTTTACATGCGCAGTACGATTCCACTATTTTATCCTGTTGGATTTCAATATGAAGTTTGTGAGGCGTCAAACTTTTGCATCAATCGCCAACATTTTGGTGCAACTCTGACACTGCGTCCTGCTCCGCTCAAAATCCTAATTCCGTGTACATATCCTTGCGTGAAATAGTTGAGACCTCTCTGTAGAACTCTCTTGGACAAGTCTGACGTATTTGGAAAAAAACATACTCCCAATACACAATAGAGAATCGAAGTCAAACATGTTATGTTCACTCGCCATTTTGGAAGCCCGTGGGACATGGCTCAGGGGGCGGAGCTTAAGATCGCCATCGGAAAGGTCCCTTACCAACAGTGGCGTTCAAACATCTTTTGCAAGGTGTAACTCGAGAGCTTTCAAGATACATTTTTCGCGTTTTCTGGTACCGTAGACGTACTGTAAATGAAACTGCTGCCAAATTTTAAAGGGGAACTAAACCCTCAAATTAAAGCAAGAATATTTCATGCGCCAGGATTAGTCAAAACACAGTACAAATTAACTACAGGACAAATTTGCTCTTTCACGATTGCACTAGGTCAGACTACTGCAATAAAACCACGTCTTCCAACACCACCGTATGCCATTTTTTAAAATCATTGGGCATTATCGATTTAACTCAAATGCGACCGGATACACTTCTTACTGTGGGGATGACAACAAGAGTGGTATTATAAGAAAATGGGTGGAGAAAAAGTGTTGACGGTCACCGGTGCGTAGATCAGGAGGGGACGTTAATGTAAGGCTTACATGAGGTATGTTCACGTACTTTTAATACAATGCGGGTCATAGGCAGGCAACAAAACGTTATTTATCCTGGCACGCTTTTGCTGGTTGCGCTCGTGGTTATGTGTAAACGTGTTGCTGTTCTGTTGGACAAATAATATTGACCACAGAGGCCAATTCCAACCTTTTTGTAGCCAAGGCCCATATTTTACAGATGAAAAATCTCACGGCAGACCAACAAACAAAAATGTCACAAAAAGTAGATACATTAATTGCTCTATGTACTTACTGCCATCTACTAGAAGACCATTATTTTGTTCTGTCTGTCACTATGCCCCACTGGCATATATAGATGAACAAAGTCACATTATTTATTTTAAATATATTTTTGAAGCAAATAAGTACACATGTATAGCGTACACAGTAAATTAACAGGTCATTTAAATAGACTAATTGCTCCATTTGGTGATCAGATGGGTGTTTTTTTTTTTTTAAACTAACTGATTAGTGAAGGGCCCCAAATATCCTGATGGTGAATTGCAACGAGGAAGCCCCTATTCTTTGCGGCTCATGAAAGCAATTCAGCTATAATGACTAAATCAATGCCTGCATAAAGCACACCGCCACTAAGTTAGGATACATTTTGAAACTTTTCAAACTTTATATTTATTTACAATAACTGTGTACTGTAGTGGGTCTTTTAGGCCATGAGAAAGTACTAAATTATGTACTGTAAAGTAATATCTGTTCACATAGCCACAATAAACAAAAAGGTTTCAGTGTAATGGACAATTGGCTATATCAGACAACACCCCCCAATCGCTATTAATCTGTGTTATCGCGGTTCCACTGTACAACCAAAGTTTTGCACGTGTTGTTTAATGAAATGAATACTTCTCTGAAAAAGTTAATGAAAACTGATCATTATCTTTGTAAAGTAAGACTTTTTGACAGCTCTTTCATTGGATGTTATTAGATTAGGCAAGTGGTCATAAAATTAAGCCAGTCCATGTATTTCATAACATTTACTTTATTTAATTGTATTTATTCAAAATTTTAAAAAAGGCAATTAGCAGGGAAATATCAAAATGGTTACTGAAGGTGGTTTCTTAAAAAGAAAGGCATAAAACTAAAAACTCTAAACAGCAACCATAGCTCAAGCAAATCAATAGTGCAATTTTTTTAAATGTGCTGCATTAACTTGGTACGTATTCATGTTTATAGTAGATTGCAGTAAACGTACCTTGGCAGCCTCCAGCATCTCCTGCGTCTCTTCTTGCGTGTGACTGATGAAGACGTCACCGATCTGATAAGGGATCAACAGTGAGTCGTCGTCAAACATCATTAGGTCGTCGCTGGCGTCCTGCAAGTTCTGCAGTGACTTCTGCAAGGCAGGAGAGCACATCAGTGGTAGGAATCAAAATGTAACACGCAATTTTATCACGTGTTCTCATCAGAATCAGAACCAGATTTAACGGCCATCTAACAACAGCAGTGTCGTATGTGGAACTGGGAGCAACAGTCAGACCTTCATCACACCATGGAACAAAAACAGAACAATCACGAGAGATGAGTTCGGCGCCTTTCCCCGCACGGCAACTATTTTTGACGTGTGCGGCAAGCTATGCAAAGGTACTCTGTGGGGCAATGCGTAGATCACATGAAGCAATGCGACCATTGTCTGCTGCATGAATGCAGGAGAATAAAGTGGCCATTGGCGTTGCAGTCAATACAGAGCTCAAAATGGGCGTGGCATACATACTAATACACATCTGCGGTTGCAATGCTGTGAGTGAACCCTGTTTTTTATTTATTTATTTATTTTAGGAAGCTAGCCTTTTGAAGTCGAGCTCGCTGGAAGTAAAGTATGTCACTTTTGAGCCTTAACATATATTTCCAACACAGGGATCACACTTGATGAGCGTCCCACGTCCGAGATACATGGAAATTAACATGGATGGATAAAGTAAGAAGAATATGCATCCGAGGATGCAATCCTTAAGGTAAGTATTCCGGAGTGGTGCTGGAAGGCCGGCGTATGATTATATTTGACTTATATTTTTCACAACACTGTATAGCTCGAGTTAATTGTTAAAAAAAAAAAAGAGGTACTTTACTTGCATTATTCTGCTCTAATATCACAATATTAGTGGCAGAAAAAAAATGACACTATTGTTGTTGTTGTTTGGGAAAATATATCATATATAAAAATATACAGACACCAATGGAAACATATTGTACAAACTATGAAAAAAAAAAAAAAATATATATATATAGCGGGACAGCCAAGCAAGCATCGTTATACAGTATGGGATTACTTTAGTTGTATTCTATTATGATAAATTCCAGGGACTCATTGTTGCAAAAATGGGGCTCCTTAGTTTCCAGACATGTGCCTCCTCAAATGCAAAATGATATACCACATTTATTGCTCCCACAACCATAAAAACCCCAAACACAAAATAGCCATAATTAAACATAAATTGTATAAATTGGTCATGATAATCTTTTCAAGAAATCAGAGAATCTGGCCTTTTGATTGCAATGGATGAAAAATGTGAAATTGTGGGCATGTGTGTACCCCGCCTTAGCTGTTCCACCGTAAGCCTTACAAGTTCTGGACAAACCCTTGCAAAATGTGACAGCTGCAAATAATAAAATTATGAAACTTATTTGCATGTTGCTCACCTTCTTTGACTCAATTTCTTTTTTTAGCTCTGTCATTCGATTCGTGCTCCTGGCAAACTTGTTGATCTTTTGCTGGTCCTCAAACGTGACATTGACGTCTTCCACCCCCTGCGAGCAAGAGATGTGTTTTGTAAAGTCAGAATAATACACACAGAAATGTTGAACTCGCAAAAATTATAAGTAGAAAAAAATATTAGGAAATGTAACCTTGCAAAAATGCATTTATCATAGAGGTCTGCAACACGACCCTTCAAAGACAATTTGGTAGCGACCCCTGTGGAAAAAAGCCCCCCGCAATACCAGTTTTCAAAATTAGTGGACTATAGTAACAGTACAGACAAAAAGTGTCAAGGGATCATGCAAGAACTTGAATTGGAAGTTTAAGTTTGATTCGAACTTTGACAAACTCTTACTAGGGAACTTGACAAAATTGCCACCAATCAGAATCCGGTACACATGACAGATGGAGCTGAAATTAACTTTTTGACTCACTGGCCAATTGGCTTATTGACTGGGGGGGCATCAGCCAAGTATATTTTTTGGGGGGGTCAAAATACTATATCGTTTCACAGAGGGGTTGCGATAAAGCCACGTGCAATGTCTGCAACCCTAATTTTACACATTTTTACAATACTATATTGTCGTGGATCCAATCAGAGAATAATTTACTGAAAAACACCAGCAATACAAAAAAAAGCTTTAATTAACATCCATAAAGTCTGCCCTCACACAGCCCTTCTGCAACAGATTTAGAACTACATATTTCAATACTCGCCAACGAAGATTAGGCAACTGATACTTAATAATTACACTCTTTCGGGTGTAATTAAAGTTATTTAATGTTTAAAATCAGGAAGAAAATACAAACATGACGTTTCACCCAAAAATATAACACTTTTAAAGAGTAACGCCCTGTCATTACTGACATTTTTAGATGTAACATTTACTTTAGTTTGATGTTGCTGGTGTGGAATTTAAACAAACGCATGATATAACGCAAACGTTTCCCAAAAATTACAGAGACCTAAATGGCAACCAGCCTGAATGAAGAAAGAGCCTATCTAACCAAGAAAAAGCATTGGAGTGATACTCGGGTGTAACGCGTTCTGTAATGAACTGACTGTAAAAAAACGAAAGTCGTTTAAGGAATGAATTATTATGTTTAAACTTACGATTTGAAAAATGAGCAAACCGCTGAATATGATCACTGATATGAATGATGCGGTAACTCGGTGTCGATTACCCCAAGCAGTGATTGACATGAAGGTGTGTACGCGTCTTCAAAACACCAGAAGCTCGCTCTTACACACCGGTAAATTCATGCAAAAAACACACAACGCCTATGCCACAGCGGCTCTAAATGTTTAAAAAAAAAAAGACAACTAACAATCATGATCAACTTACGACAGGTCCCTTCATGGTCGCGGCCATCTTCGCTTTCACTTGCTCGTCAATAAAGACGGTGTGACAATGAGCGGAAGGGTCAAACAGCGCCCCCTGCGCCAGGGTGGACCCCCTCCTTTTTTTTTTTTTAAACCAACACAGAAGAAACCATGCAGCATTTAACACAACCTGACGAGAAAACGGTTTTTTTTTCAAGTGAATTTAAAAAGAGGCATATAAGACATTTCCCAATTCAGTTTAAAACAGTTTCAAGTTGTCTTAATAACATATCAGAGAAGAACGTGTCTGTGGAATACCTCAAGGATCAAGAATTACAGACATTTTTGCAGCATATTTAACACAATTATCTCCTGCATTGTATCATTTTAGGGGTGTATCTACCTCATGCAGTGTGCCAATCCCCATCCTGTCCCACATATTGATGTAAGGTAAATCCGGCTTTTGTTAGAATGACAACCGTTGGGCTGGATGCTGCTGCAGAGCCCAGAATTTGGAAAACGACTGAGCAACCTGGACAATGAAAGCATCTCTGTGACACATAGCCCCACTCCACTGACACCCCACAGACCAATAACGTGTCGTTCATAAGAACGTAATGCTGTTCATTCATTCATTCATTCATTCACTCATTCATTCATATTCCTAGCTGCTTATCCTCACAAGGGCCGTAAGAGCACTGGAGCCTATCCCAGCTATCTTCGGGCAGGAGACGGGGTGCAAGCCTGAACTGGTTGCTGGCCAATCGCAGGGCACATGGAAAAAAAAAAAAAAAAAAAAACATTCACACTCAGATTCACACCTAAAGGTAATTTGGAATCTCCAATTAACACGTGTTTTTGGAATGTGGGAGGTACGCGGAGTGCCCGGAAAGAACCCACACAGGCACGGGGAAAATATGCAAACCCGGGCCAGGATTTTAACCACAGTCCTCAGAACTGTGAGGCCAACATCCTAACCAGAAGTTCCACCGTGCCACCGGTCTGCTGTAATCTCGCTTAAAGCGAGCGCCCATAACAATTCCACATGCATTATGGCAAGAGGTTGCAGCATTTCATCACCAACATGACGTAACACCAGTCAATTCACGCAGCGATGCGGTGCACGACATCACAAGATAATACATAACTAACTCTTGCGTAAATTAACATAATTTAATTATTATGAGATTTAAAGCTGGTAAGACTGTCAACTAACGCTGCAGCTCTGCTTACATTTTAGCTTTGAACTGCTAGTAGTGCTTCAGCGCCTGGGATTTTGGTGGCTTACACCAGATGTTATATGTGGTCCCCCCCAAACAAAGGACAGGTACCAAATCACACACCCTGCTTATAAGTACTTAAGTAATGTCCCTGAAAACCTTATACATATTATTATTTCCTAAACATCCATCCATCTATTTTCTTAGCTGCTTATCCTCACAGGGTTCCCGGGAGTGCCGGAGCCTATCCCAGCAACCAGTTCAGGGTGTGCCCTGCCTCCTGCCTGTTGACAACTGGAGGATAAGCGACTAAAAAAATTGATGGATATGCAAATTGTCCAATAATATTAATGGATTCCGATATGTTTTAAAAAGTTGCAACTGGAGGAATTTGGGGCTGTTGTAATATATCTTGGGTCCTAGGTTACAAAAAAAAAAAAAAGTTTTTATTTGCAAATATGTTGCATTTGTACTCAAGCTTTCAAGAAATAGCAAGAAAATCTTGTCATGAAAAACATTTCATTTCTTTCTAGCCACTATTTGCCATCTTTGAACTACACTGGCTATATTCAGTGTAACTTTGCTCACTAATCTTTTTTTAAGACGCTAACAAAAGCTATCAACACAAACAAGACACTCAAAGATACATTGGTCATAAATAATGTTTAGAATTCCTTTTGGACTGTCTAACAAGCTAACAAAATAATACCATGTTTGAAAAAAAGTGCTTTAGACTCATTATTGAAAACTTATAATGTATTTATTATCTATAGCTGTAAGCTCAGTTTAACATTAACCATGGATTTCTATTGTTAAAATTGTACAAAACACAACTTTAAATGCTGTAGGAAACTAAACTTTATACTTTATTCATGGATTCACTAAATAAAACATAACTTTGTCCGTTCTTATTTTATCTCCAATGTTTTCCTTCACCGCCACTCCTAAATGTACTTTTTGTAGCAGCCATGCATGTAACGATTGGGTTATCAAAATAACCTCTGTACGGAGACATACATGGAGCCAATTCCTAGTTGACGTCGTTCCAAATCATTCCCAAGCCTCACAAACATGGCGTCCACGTCAGTGTTTCCCAATCTTGGTCTGGTGATCCAAGGCAAAGGTGTCATTGGCTGCTCACTTTGCAGAAATAGGTTCCAAAGTGCGATCACGGTACATCTGATTATCTTTCGCGTCACACTGTGTCATGGAACACCAATTGGGAATCGTTGGTTTACAACCATGATTACACACCAGACCAGAGCAACTGCATGATGTAACCCGGCAAAATTACTCCCTCCATTGCCACTTTCATTCATCTGTCGTTTTTACCATAAACAAGCATTCCTCTACCTTGCTGCAGTTGCCATTGGAGCAAATATAATAGATGTTGATTTATAAAGGCATGTAAACATCCTATACTACAGAGCGTGGGGCCATAGATGTGACACACGTACATATACATGTATACTGTAATGTATACTGTGGAGGAAGCGACACAGAAATTAATATTCCCCCTCCCAAACCAAGGGCAAATACTGTTTATGCCACAGGCCGGTCCTACCCTTGCACAGTTGTTTTTTTCTTCTCATTTTGGATGTTTAGATCCCAAGTTGAGGATTGTTATTATGTAAATTAGACCCACTGTTACAAAACAGTGGGTCTAATTGGAAGTGGAAGTGCGGAACAATACATAAATGGGGACATGTGTTGTGAGATTTTGAGTGAAAACTTCCTTCCATCAGTAAGGGCACTGAAGATGAAACGTGGCTGGGTCTTTCGCCATGGCGATGATTCCAAACACGCAGCCCAGGCAACCAAGGAGTGGGTTTGTTCGAAGCCTTTCAAGGTACTGGAGTGGCTAAACCAGTCTCCAGATCTCAACCCCATAGAGCACCTTTGGATGGAGTTGAAACTTTGTGTTCCTCAGTGAAAGTTCTGCATAGAGGAATGGGCTAAAGTTCCAGCAACAGTGTGTGAAAAACTTGTGAAGGTTTACCGAAAACGTTTCGACCTCTGTCATTACCAACAAAGGGAATATGGTAAAAATATTTGTAAAATGCAGGCTGTGATTTTCTGGATTTTCTTTTTTTATCATTTGGCCTCTCATTCATCACTCACTCATCTCATGAGGCCCCGCAGCTCAGTGATTAGAGCACTGGTTTGGTAAACCAGGGGTTCTGGATTCGTATCCCACTGGGGCCTCCACTCCCTGAGAAGGGTTGCGTCAGGAAGGGCATCCGGTGTAAAAATTGTGCCAAACATAGATGTGCGTTCATCTGAGATGACACGCTTTGGTGACCCCGAAAGGGACAAGCTGAAAGAAACTTACTGGTCTCTCATAATTGAGTTATACCTGTAATGAATGTTAGAGGCCTCTCATGTTTTCAAGGGGGGAAATTACACAGTTGGTAGCTGACTATATACTTCTTTGGCCCATTGTATGCTCCAAAGTGTTCTTTTGTTATTTTTTTTTTAGTTCTATTTAAATGTATGAAGCTGTTCCTATATGCTGCTAACAATTTGTCAGAGGTGTTACTGAATGAGTGCACTGTCAATATTTCTCGAGCAAACAATACTGCACCCAAGCTCAAATATTTACCGAACACATCTCTAAAGCAAGAGCACCATTAATCCCTTGTAGAATAATATCCTACACCTAGATGCCATCAAGGGAATATACAATTGAACACAAACCTTTCCACGCCATTTGGTTGTGTGGCATTTAGCGTGTGAGATAAATGATCGAAATCTAATCTATTTGTTCAGGCTCAAACTATTGCTAATATTCATGCTTTGTAAAGGTTGTAATTTACCACCCATTTTCAACTGCATTTGTCCTTATCAGGGTCATAGGAGTACCGGAGGCTATCCGAGCTGACTCTATGCGAGACAAGCTAAACCTTGGACTGGTTGCCAGCCACTCAAGGGGCACAATTTGACAACTATTAATACTTAAACTTCTCACCTATGGACGATTTAGCCTTTTAAATGAAACTGTATGTTCATGGACTGAATGGGAAGTACATTGAAACTCCACAAAGAGATGCTTTGATGGCCGTTAAAATGCAAATTTGCAGAAGTACTAACCACCAGCTGACTGTACTACAGTGGTTATTGCAAAGCAAGCTACATTAACAATATCAAGATTGCTGCGAGTTAGTTGGGAGTAGACGTCTGGGCTCTGGCCACCCTGTGTGGAGTTCTCTTTGTGCTTGCATGGGTTTTCTACACAACTCCAGCTTCCTCGCACGGTTTTCCCCAGGTACTTCGATTTCCTCCCACGGTCAAAACTGGTCCGGTTCATTGAAGTCTCTACATTGTGTTTATATGGCAGTGAATGGTTGTGAATGGATTTGCACCCTGCATTTAGATGCCGACCATTCAAGGGTGTACGCCACCTCTCAAAAGTCAGGTAGGACAGACTCCAGCAGGCCCGTGACTCTAATGAGGATAAGTGGTATAGAAAATTGATGGTTGAAAAACAATATTTATTTAGACAAACAACCACTCATGCTCAAATTTACACATATGGGGTATTTAAAATCTTCAAACCACCTACCATGCATATTTATGGGATGTAGGAGGAAGCCGAAGTACCCGGAGGAACCTTACATGATAACTGGGAAACCAAACAAGAATGCTTTGAGCAGAGATTCAAACCCTGAACCTCAGAGGCTGAGGTGCTAACCAGTAGTGCAGGGTGTTCCCTGGAAATTAATCACTGTATAAAGGCCCCATCACACCATGACGTTCTGGTCAGCGTTCTATCGCATTTGAGGAAACGTTGGTAGTCGCCCATGGTCATCGGGATAGCGCCAGAAGAGTGTTATTTGAACGCTAGTGAACGTCAATGATCGCTGGGAATCGGTGGAGAACACCGGTCCGGAAAAAAAGTTTTGAACATGCACAAAAGTTCTCACCGAGACCAGCGTTCATCAACGTTTAATTTTAAACGCTGCAGAACGTTCAAGAATGTTCGTGGAACGTTTTACTAACGTTCGCCGAGCGTTACACGCGTTTGGCTAACGTTAGTCAGTCGTTACTCTAGCGTTACTTGGTTGTTACTTGTCGTTTGTTACCGTCGGACCGTCATCACTGGGGTTTTCATGGTGTTTAGGATCTCCAGGGGGTGCCACATGGTGCGTTACTTCTCGGACGTGCTCTTCCTCCTGGTGTTCTTTTTCCTCCAAAGACATTGCTAGTGAAAGAGGCTTTGCATTCTTACTTGCAGCGCTAGTTGCTGAAGTCCGCACCCCACCTTTTTTTCGTCTAGGCGGCATGATGCTCACTGTTCAAACTCACGAGAACAACTGAAGTGACTATGAAATTTCCAACATTTTCGTTCCCGTTCCACGGTAAAAATTAAACGCCAGCAAAACGGTATTCTGTCGTTATTCACACGTTAGTCACATGCTCAACACGCTCGTCTAACGCTGACTAATCGCTCGTCGCGCACCAGTGACATGTTAGCACACGCTAATGGTTTTTAGGGGTATCTTATTTGGTCACTGTTACACGCGTCTTGTGCATTAGACACACGTTAGTCATGCATTAGACACACGTTAATCACACGCCAGATGTGTCATCCTCATTTGAGAACGCTGAAAAATAGAACAATTGAAATGTTCAGAGAACGTTGACCAGAACGTCATGGTGTGACGCAGCCTCAATAAACTAAAACAAAGTAAAACTACTGATGTCATAAAAATGCCCGACAGACAATTAAATTTTGCATTAGCGTCTGCCTAGTAAAATCAATTTGTATTTGCATTTAATTTAATTAATTGTATAACTTAGATTGAACTGACCGGTGAGATACTTTTCATTATTTTGTTCTTTTTTTTTTTTTTTTTTTAGGATTAACCATAATGCAACGTTGCCATGAGGTCTTGAATAAAGATTGCACAAGCCAAATGGGGGAATCCAACTCCCACCTTCATGTGCACGTCACATGTCACAATTGGAGCATTGTGCTCAAGCATTCCAACGTTTACCATCAATACAGCACATTTTGAGGTTGTTCGTTTACTTTTCTACAGAGTATATGACTGATGTGGATGTTTGCAACAACAACAACAACACAACAACAAAATGCTAAAGAAGTTTTGGCCCTGAAGTCATGACGCATTTCCACAGAAAAATAGAAATGAAAAAATAAAGACTGACAAAAGCAGGAAATCAGATGATGAACTGTGATCTTTGATGGCTGAAAGGTTTTGCAGTACAGTATTGATGTATTGATGCCACCCCCCTCCCCCACCCAGGCTCCCCTCGGAGAAGCCTTGTGCAATTTTTAACAAGACAATGTGGCAGATGATCTGATCACAGAGCTCTCCAAGTCTTTCCTGATGAGTTTGATCAAAAGGAGCCTTTACTTGCTCGTGACAAAACGACTAACCCTTTTCCCAAACGCATATCTACAAACATATTTGCTTTAAAATGGAACAGTGGCATATTAGATATTTCATCCACATGCCGATTTGGATTGAATGGAATTGTAATTATAATAAAACAACAATAACTAGCATGTCAATCAGCCAAGCGCAAAGCCATGAGCTGAATGGTTCATAATACTGAAAAAATGGGGGAAAAATGTAATATAATAAGCACACAGTTCTGAGGCCCAGGGTTCAAATCCCAGCCTCATCTCTGTGGAGTTTGCATGCTGTCCCCGCGCCTTGTGGGTTTTCTTTGGGTAGTCCTGTTTCCTCCCACATTCCAAAAACATGCGGGGTAGGTTGAGTGAAGACTCTAAATTGACCGTTGGTGTGTATCTGAGTGTGAATGTTTGTTTGTTTCTATGTGACCTACGATTGGCTGGTGACCAATTCTGGGTGTAGCCCACCTCCTGCTTGAAGACAGCTTGGTGGAACAACTGTAGAGCGTTGGCCTCACAGTTCTGAGGACCTGGGTTCAATCCCAGCACTCCCTGTGTGGAGTTTGCACGTTGTCCCCGTGCCTGCGTGGGTTTTCTCCGGACACTCCAGTTTCCTCCCACATCCCAAAAACATGCAACATTAATTGGACACTCTAAATTGCCCCTAGGTGTGATTGTGAGTGGGACTTTTGTCTCTCTCTACGTGCCCTGCGATTGGCTGGCAACCAGTTCAGGGTGTACCCTCTCTCCTGCCTATTAGAGCGGGGATAGACTCTAGCACTCCCGCGACCCTTGTGAGAATAAGCGGCAAAAAAATGGATGGATTATTTTTTTAACATGAGTATTTGAAATATTGGCAGGAAGTATCATTTGAAACGTAAAAAAAGGATGGTAACGAAAAGGGCTCATGGAGGTATCAGCTCGTAGTAATCACGTGCTGCTGCCCTTCTTTCGGGTTTTACTTTGGGAGGAAATTTGACTGATTACTTACAAAACAGTCCCACCCATCTGCTAGCTCACATATAATGGTCTGTCAACAATATTTGAAAGCACAGTTGGGCAGGAGCAGCGAGTCCACCCTTTGGAGAGAGGAGAATCTCATTTATTTGACTGAAAGTGCAGCTTGGTAAGAGAGATACATATACACATGATCAAATTACAAATACTTATATACTGTACTATATTCCACTGACTTCAATAACCCTACAACTTTAGGTCTCAAGTATGGGGAACGAGCATTCCAAGAACAAAGATCCAAGTAAGGTAAATGACAGAAACCATAAATTCCACCTGTAGACTAAACCGTGAATTTATCTCTTCAGATTTAACTTTGACAAAATTCTTCTGTTGGCATATTTGTTTTTAGCTTTTCATTGTTCAGTTCCATTTGTTCATAGCTCAATCAGTATGATAAAAATGGAGGACTGAATGGTGTGGCAGTAAACAACACTTCCAGTGGATTGGAGATTGATGGTGAGTTCTTGTTATTAATCTTGCCGTTGATCCTCAAAGATCGGTATCATTGCTTTTTTTGGTGATTTGGGAAACTATTTTTCCAATCGAAAATAGTGGGAATGGAATGGAAAATGGAAACATCAATTATTTGGTCAAACCTTTATCATAAATATATTAATGTATAAATAAGTTTAACACTAACATATTACAACATTTAAAAAAAACTATTAATGAAGGTTTAGTGCAAAGGTAACTAGCACTCATCTACTTTTTTCTTACCCCTTTAAACATCAAAACACATTTTACTGTATATCTTCGAATGCTGAACAAAATCAGCCTTCCATTTCCAGGAGGAATTGGTCCTTTGGACTTCTTGATGCCGTGTACACACAACGGCTGTTTCTTGTGCCTTCTATTGTGAACTATAGGCGTCGTCTCTAAAACAGACTATTTAATCTGTCATGGTGCAGTTAGTGTCTCTGCAGAGAGAATCATTCAGTGAGATGATGTTGACATACTGGTGATCAAGATAATCTCATGTTCGTGGGTAGACCTGCCCATATTTACTTCATGGCGTAAAATCTACGTAGATCTTTTCAAAGGAACAGTACAGTGTTTGTTGGATCATAATTTATTCAAAAATCAATTCTGGAAAACCCTTTTAAAAAATGTACTGCCACGAGTGTTTGGAGAGAGACAAACAGAATGGGACTGACGAACTAAAATGCCAAATAGCTCCCGAAGATTACAATCTGCTGTTGGTGATTGAGTTGCAGATCTTTTACTAAGTTCCAAAATAGCAGTCGTTTAATTGCATGTTCAGTCATTCGAACTAAGATCGCACGCGCTTTTGGCAGCAGGTGTCAAAGCGGTGGAGGACACCATATTTAAAAAGGGGATTTGCAATTTAGGTGCTTTTCCTAAAAAACCTTGAACAAATGTTTGAAGTCAAGGAATTTCAACATCACAAAAACTAGATCTATTGCGCTGATAATATTGCGAAACATGTTAAATAAAACAAAGCATTATTTTGATGTGGTTTTTGGCTTCTCTAAAATCATGAAAGCAAAATAGTTTTTCTTTTTCCTGTAACTCCGTAATACGTGTTTGCCTCTGCCAACAACTCTTAATGTGTCATTTCTTCAAACTTACTTTGCGCTTGCAGTGCTCTCCCACATTTTCGGTGGTGAACCATCAAAGTTACTAAAAGTGAAAAGCCCCTCATTTAGTTTTGCTAAACTTCTTCTAAACTTGTTGCCAATTGCACCCCCAAGAATGCATGACATCTGTTCTATGACCCAATGTTTGAGATCTTAGCAAATCAGGCCCCTTGGGTCGTCAGGAAGCATTTTATGGCTGTTGTTCAGTCATGATTGAGATGCTTTCATTTGACCGTTTCTTCTTATTTTTAGTTAACAGTTTGACCCCAAACCAACAAAACGGCAAGGCAGCAGCATTGAATCCTGTCACAGAACCTGACTCTGTGGTGGTTCCATCAGACAGTCAGCATGGTGATTGTGAAGATTCTTCCGAAAAGCTGCCTGACAGCCCCCAGGCAAAAGAAGCTGAAAAACAAGAAGAAAAGGTGCAACTTTTTCACAAAATATTCAAAAAGAAAGGAGAAAGAGATGCACCAGTTGATGCAGGTGGTGTCACTAAAGAAGAGACTCATAAGAATATTGCAAGAGATGCAAATTTTCCTACCACTGACACACATCTGGTGAGTATCTACACAGTGAGGGCTGGTTTGCGGGGTCTGGTTCATAGAGATTTAGGTTAGTCTCTAATGTGTTGGGATTAGTTTGGGGTTAGAGTTAAGGTCAGGTTTTAGAGTTCATTTTGAACTGGGGTGAGTTTAGACAAGGTATCTCGTTTTTTTAAGACTTATAAATAAGAGACTATTTAATTAGTAATTGTCAGGGGTTGTATAAAAGCTGGACAACATGTAGTCTTAATGTAAGTACAGTAAATTTAAATAAAACATCCAACATTTTACCTGGTATGAGTTATTTTTTTCAGTGAAAACAGGCCCACACTTGATTATCGGCAAAAAAAGAAACAAGTGGAAATAGCAGCTAAAATGTGTTTTCCAGTTGTGCATGTACTAATGCCCAAATACTACAATTCAGATGTTATAGT
The DNA here is from genome assembly GCF_019802595.1 of Syngnathoides biaculeatus. Taxonomy (NCBI): domain Eukaryota; kingdom Metazoa; phylum Chordata; class Actinopteri; order Syngnathiformes; family Syngnathidae; genus Syngnathoides; species Syngnathoides biaculeatus. Next base: position 18,330,623 of record NC_084641.1, read on the forward strand.
ATTGGGTGCTGAGATAATGATGAATGATTTGAATGTCTTTAGATTTAATTTCTTTTAATATTGCATAGAGACATAAGGAAACATGGGGGACCTCCTCACAGTTCTGGAGTTTGCATATTTCCTCAGGCTCTTGTGTGGGTTTAGGTACTCCAACTCTATCTCACATCTATCTCAAAATATGCACACGAGATTTGTTGAAGACCTCAAAATTATTGTTAGGTGCGGCCGTTTGTTTGTCTATGGGAGCCGTGGGATTTACTGTCGACCAAGGTGTACCCCACCTCTTGCCCAAAGGCAGCTGGAAAATGCGGCACTTCACCCTGAATCTAATGCTGACACATTATAGAAAAAGGATTCACAAATATCGGAAAAGACTCATCATTTATGTTTTAGCTGTAATGTCTTCAAGAATCTGCCTCCAAAATCACACATATAGAGTATGTAAGTCTGTGTTAGCATCTTTTTTGACGTTGCAATTGATGTCAACATACATTATATATCCTTCTCATATTGTACACATGCTTACTCTCTGTCCCAGAATAAAATACCAATGTGTGAATCTAAATATGAATCTTGATTTTCATGATAAAGGAATCCAGTTCAACCAGAGAAGACATGGTCGCCACATCTGAACGCAAGGAGAATCCACGTTGTCTGTATCACCAGGCTAAATTTTCCACTCAGACAGACAGAATAACTGAAGCAAATATTTTGACACAAAAACGAGATGGCGTGGAGGGGGGATTGACCACCAAGATCCTCGTGGAAGAGATGGTTGGAAAACAATGTGACAAAGGACTAGGTGAATCTGATGTCATTATTGCAGAGGAGGCAGTTGAAGAGAGCACAAAAGAGGAAACATCCGACAACCAGGCAGCAGGAATATTTAATGGAAAAGTCACTGTGGGCAACGTAATTTCTAAGGATATTGTATTCAGAGCCCAGAGGGTGAAAGTTACTGGTGAAAGTCAAATTCAAAATATTGAAAAAAGGAGCTTTAATGACTCTCATGAAATTGTTCCAGAAATCCCAGTACATAATCGCCCATCAGATTTCATCCCGGGAATAGCTGAGGAAGTCAAAGTGTCTCGACTTCATGATGGAGAAAGACGTTCAACAGATGAAGCACGTCCAAGTGAAACTTCCAAGCCTGAGATTGTTATGCGTCGTGTCAAGGAAATCACTGACATGCCATCAGTCCATGATGAGCCACTGATCACGATGATGGAAACAATATCAGAGGAGGGAGAGCATTTAATTCTTCAGAGAACACAGCCAGTTGATGAAAAATGTGTCAATAGTGATCAAGGTGGTTTTGTGCTTGAAGACTTTTTGGAAAGGTATGTAGCTTCGCACAAAGACCTGTCAACCATTAAAGAACTTCCTGAAGATAATTTTGCTGAATGTTCACCTGGTGAAGAAACTGGCACCAGTGAACAGATTGATAGGGCATCGAAAACAAATGGAGAATCTGCCATTCTTACAGATGGAAACAAAGCTGCAAATGACATAGGAGAGGAACCAACTGCTGCTTTCTCTCACAACCCTAAATTCAGGAATACCACACCTATGGACCCCACCAGTGTTAACGACCTGAAAATAAAATCCATCCGTGCAGTCAGGTTTTTGTCCTTCTCTGCACAGCATGAAAAACTACCTGCTGATTCAGAGCCACCCTTTGTGGAAACCATTATCCCAACTAATGATGAGATCACCTCTGGAGAATCCACACAGAAGGAAATCGAGGCAGTCAGTGTTGACAAAGATACACCTGTCCAAGAATCATTTTCTCAATATGAAGTCACTGAAGCATCTTTGGCAGCTGTGGCATACCGCTCGGAACTACACATCAAAATTCCTGCAGTGCCAAAACATGCTGCAGTGGAGACCGTCATACCTAGTAAAGATGACATGCACGTTACGGAATCTACACTGAATAAAAATGAAGTAGGGCTAGTAAGTGTTGATGAAGATACGCGTATTAAAGAATTGGATTCTGAATGTCATCTGATGAAACCATTTATCGAACCTGTGTTCTGTTGCCAATCTCTCAATGAATCTTCAGAAGAGATTATCATTCCTGCCAAAGATGGGAGCCACTTTAACAGAATATCTTCTGAATGTGTAGTCTCTGGATCATCAGAACATCCTTTCGCTAGATATAAAAGTTGTGCAAAAGACCCTCCCATCTCTGATATGCACAAAGAGGAAAATGAAAGTCCTCACGAAGATCAAGGAGTGACCATTGACACTTTTGACGAAGGTATGTTGGAGAACCTTAAAGTTTGTAAAATCAAATCTACAAAATGGTGCTATTTGCGAGCAGAACCATTAATACAAGAGGTCCTCGGCGAACCAGTTAAAGAGAACAATGTCCAAACTGAGGAAATCCTGGAAAATGATGTTGAAGAGGGTCTGCCCTTGATTAATATGGAAATGTTACATGTGCCTCCTTTTTCTAAAAGTCACTCAGAGGAGAGTGTAAACCCGCCTGAGCATCAACCCACAAACATCACGACAAATCAAGTCATAAAAGAAGCAATTTATGAAGTAGACAAATGTGATGATTGTTTAGGAGCTTCAAAGTCCCTGAAGACTCTCACTGAGCCTGTTGTCAGGGAAATATCTGAGGATGGAACTGAGGCTGAACCGAGCCGTGCGACCTCAGAGGATAAAGCATCAAAGATTACCTCAGGGGCTGAATCAAGCGAAGACACAGCAGAAATGATGCATACTGAAGGTTGGTCAGAACAACAGCCAGAATACCAGGAACACATAAAGGCTTTACTTGAGAGGCTGGAGTCTTCATGTACATCTGTTGTTGAAGAATCACCCTACAGACTTGAAGGTTTGGACATATCTTCATCAGGTTACGAGATCACTGTTGTCATCCAATTAAATCCATTAGAAGTGTAACAGTCAAATACAAAAGCATATTGTTTTGGATAATAATTGTTTGGCTCATTATGTATTTTTTTTTTACACTTATACTAAATGTACATGGAAGTGAATGCCACTGTATTTTGACAATGTCAAGGCACCAGATGTAGTAAATATTGAATTCACATTGCTATGTAGTTGTGTTGGATTTTTTTTTTTTAAGTGACTTTGCAGGCTGTGAGCAAACATTGATATATCAAAGTGAGAAGGCTCCACTTGGCATACTGGTTGGAATTGCAGGTTCTGTGTGGATTTTTCTGTGCTCTACCTTTCTGTTCACGTCAGGCAGCACAGTGGGTCAGCTGGAAAGCGTTGGCCTCACAGTTTCGAGGTACCAGGGTCAATCCCAGACCCACCTGTGTGGAGTTTGCATGTTCTCCCCATACTTGCGTGGGTTTTCTCTGAGCACTCCAGTTTCCTTCCACATTCCAAAAACATGCAACATGAATTGGACACTCAATTGGACACAAATTGCCCCTCGGTGTGATTGTGAGTGTGGCTTTTTGTCTCAATGTGCCCTGCGATTGGCTGGCAACCAGTTCAGGGTGTACCCCGCCTCCTGCTTATTGACAGCTGGGATAGGCTCCAACAACCCTTGTGAGGAAACAAAGCGGCTTAGAAAATGGATGGATGGATGGATGGATGGATGGATGGATGTTCGGGTCATTGAGATTCTACATTGATTACGACAAATCTATTCAGTATATAGTACAAAACATCATAAACTGTATACATATATCATCTTTGAAGCTTTTTTGTTTCTAATCATAGTAATAATAATAATACATCAAACCTACACAGCACTTTGAAAGAAACACAAAGACACCTTACACCAATCAGACAAACAAGAAAAATGGAGTGGTAAGCATGAAGTGAAGGGCCCAGTCTTCATGTCACTGTCAAACACAGAGAGATGCCGTCCACTGTGGCAGAATCCAAAGAAGAAAATGAACCGAGAAGCGGAAAGGATTTGGTACCCTAGCCTGAAGAGCCACATTTCAGAGCTAGCTGATAAAGCGCTCCTTGCGAAGCTGTTTATCTTAAATCTCCCTACCTTTTGTATTCTACAATATTTGGGAAATGCCACAATATAAAAAAAAATGACTCACATTCACGATGCAGTAATTTAAGTGAGTCTTCCACTAAAAGTAGAGCCACATCTCACGCTAATAGCTGTCCATGAACCCTCGGTAATGCCATGTCTGCATGAGTGCATGACCGCCCCAGGCTTCTATACAAGCAGAAGGCATAATATGGACCAATCAGAGCCCAGCTATTTTTCCAACCGTCTCATATGCCAGACAGAAAAACTCAACCAGAATAGGTTGAAAAGGGCATTTGGGACATTTTTGGGCACTGCCAAACAAAATTATCACCCAAATAGCACATCAAAGAAAATTTAATTTAAAAGAGCAATGGAAGCAGACCTTTAAAGACATCCCATCTACATCGTTTTTGAATACATGAACGGTACTCATTGTTGTTGTAGCCAAGTACAATGGTCGTTATTCCGTATCAAGGTCCAGAAAGTGACCCATATCGGCTGAGGCGCTCCACAGGTCTTCTAACGTCAGCGTGGTTGGTTTTTAAGCATAGTTGAAGAGATGACGCGTATCGTGGGTGGCGACGTCTCACAGTGGGCAGTTATCAACAATGTTGTTGTCGAGTCAATGGTGATAGTTGTTGAGCTTGTGACACCAGCCCGAATGGAGTTGCGATAGTGTCGTTCTCACGGGCCGCGGGAGTTGTCTTTCGGATTCGGCTACTGGAGGCGGGTAGCTGCCTAACACGATGTTAGGTACGGTACTTGTTTGTAAGCCATAATTGAAGTCCGGATAAGGTGGATAAGATAGGCTTGAAACAGAAAAACTAGTATATTCCTTTTCCTATGAGGAAAATTATTATTTTCCTGTTAGGTTTTTCCTGTATTACCCTAATCAGTTAATAGTAGTTGTGGTGACTGGGTACTCTATAGAGAAACTTTGGATGCCTTGGCTAAGATATGACACAATGCCAAAGTGGCTGCCTTAAATACAATTTAAACATCTTTCACTGCCTAACTGTGTGTGAAGATAAATGGAAATAAAACCAAGACACTTAACACAGTTAAGTGCATTTGAATACTTCAGTGCGATTTTGCACAATAAACAAACATTTGAAACTTAAATGACTTCAAATAGTTGACAGCTTTGCTTACATTAGCTGAAATAGCAGTGACTTTGCCAAATATTAGCTTCAAGGCTAAATAGTGGTTAGCAAGGAGAGAATTACTTTAATATAACGACAACAATCTCCCGATATCCAATGTAAGATTTTATAACTATGTTACGTAAGAGTACTGCACTAAGATGTAAAGATTGAAAATGAAAATATACTGTGCACTGTACTGATGTACTGTATATGCAGTGTGTACACTAATATGTTTTTGAACATTGCTGATTGTTAAAGCTGACTTTCAGTGAAGTGCACGGAATTTACTCGGACATCCAAGTTTTTATTGGAATGACATTGAATGCACTACGTAAGTACTATATTTTGTGTAAACGTGATACCAATTTTGCGGCAACAATTATATTTTTTTCCACATTGTTTGGGAACATGACAATGGTTATAAAATATGTAGGATCCTAGAAAAAGAGTAATTCATCTTTAACACAAAATTGTTACCAGAGGATTATCCATCCATTATCCGAGCCGCTTATCCTCAACTGGACTCATCTAATTAAAATCAAGGTTAGCCGCTTCAAAGATTCTAAGCTTTGGGACACACGAATGTATTTGGCTTTTCAGACAATTCCTGAGCCATGACCGTCCAACATAGTTGAATATCAATGAGTGACGGGGGTGGGACACGCACGTTCATAAAAGGGTTATTGTTTACGGTGTGCAGAGTAGGCAGAGGCATGGTTGGAATTGTGCGCCCATCTCAATGCTGTGATTAAGACGCTGCTGCACTGATCTGCCGCTGCATAACCCCCAAAAGGCTAACTCTGTGTGATGCTGCTTAGGAGACAGCTAACCAAAACCCAGAGCCACTGACGGAACCAGAAAGTGGGACTCCAGAACAAACTGACAGCCCTAACAGTCCACTTACAGAAGAGGAGACTAACCTAGAAGACAGTCCAGTTATGAACTTCTTCAAAAATTTAGTAAGTGACAAATAATTTGTTTGCCTGGAGATATTTGGGTTGTTTTCTCTTCTGTGACTAAAGCTAATTCACTGAAAATTTTCATAAAACATTGGTTCAGTTTAATCTTATCTCTCAGCTCGACCAAATACTTCTTGTTTAAAGGCTTCCTGCTGTTAATATTATATTATACCGTTAATCCTAACAATGACCTTGTGAGTAGCGACATCGGTATACATAAATTATGCTCTGAGACGTAACAGGCCACTATTGTATTTCCTCTTCATCATGTGGCCGTTTGGAACGTGGCATTTTAAAGAGTTACAGTGCCCTTGTGCCATCCTTGGAACATGCGGGAATGTGGTGGCCCATTGTTGGAGCCATCGTGTGAGCTCACAAGGGAGGCCTGTTGTGGCTGGAAGTTCAGATTGGTAAAGATTCACTAGAGCGAGAGCAGGCCTACGCCATCTCCAGAGCACAATGGTGGCCACTCTGTCAGCGCATGTACTGTGTGTACACATGGCCACAGACAAAAGTGGATTGGACTCTTATTTAATTCGAAAAGCCTATTCCTACTTATCGGAACGGCCTACTTCCTTCGGTGCCTCAGATTCGGTTTCAGAATTTCTGCTAGTTCTGCAATCCTTAGTAATGTGATGCTTGGGCGTCCTGTTATTCTATTTTGTCTTTTCATTTTTTTGGCAGAATTTAACGGTGACTGTCCCTTCCCTTGTTCGGCAGATGCCATCCAATAAAACGTCCAAAAAGGAAACTCCTGAAGTCTCAAAGGATCAGGTGACCATTGACGCAGCAAAAGTAGAAATGCATGGTCAAAGATGTCCACAACAATTCCTCCAGTTGTTCATGACAGTGCATCACCACTGTCAAAAGCAAACCACCGCTGTCAAAATTTGGCAGTCATGTTTTTTTTTCACTGGGGCAGGTCTGTTATTCTTACAAATTAGCAACCTCAAGGTTTGAGCATGACTTGGTTCCTTTCATAATGCAATCTCAATGGCTCCAAAAAGCATTTTTTTGTGTGTGTTGTTTTGCTGAAAGCTGATTATTTTGGACATGCGAGGATTCCGGCTGATGCCAGAAATATGTTGACGATATGATAGCTAATGTCGCTGTCGAATATAAACTTTGTTACTCCATTTCTTGTTAAAGTGTTAAAGTAGGGTGGGTGATTAATTGATTAATGTGGGTTATTGCTTATGATTATTATTTTAATGCAGTTTTTGAAAAGATTCTGTAGTTCAAAACATGTTCTTTCTATACTGCTTGTACTAAAAACATGGGTACAAACAGGGAGGTACTAGTTTTACAAAGCATGTTCAGAATTCCTAACTTTTATGACATATTATACGTTTCTTGCGGCTTCTCTAAAAAATGGAAAATTTGCTTTTCGTAGGACAGCAACAAAAGAAGAAAATGGAAAAATGGGTTATACTGATGATACGGTTTTTCTAATTCAACAGCTCTTTCAGACTTTGGTTCAGGGAGACAAGCCTTCTTTTTATTGCCGCTTGAACGGGACATGTTTTTTTATGACTACTCACATTTTTCGCTGATCTATTCTAAACTCCTGCCTCTTTTGTTGTCAAATAGAGGCAGAGGGAGAACCAGGCAGCGCCAACCACCACTGTGAGCACTCACTTTGTCTGTTTCCTTATAAAGCTAAGGGTTATTTTCTGTGTTTGTTTTTGGTTAAACTACTGTAAATTTACCATGTTTGAAGCTTGGTGATGGTCAAGAAATCTTATTTTTTAGTATTACTCGAGCTGTATTACTTTTTAATGGCACTTTCATTGCAGTACGATAAAAACGTGGTTTGTAGATCTGAGTCCTCCTCCTACAGAAAAAGAAAACACAAACCAAAATAAAACCATAATTTCCGGCCTACAGAGCGCACCAGATTATAAGTCTCACCCAGTACATTTGTGAGGGAAATATCATTTGGTACATACATAAGCGCACCGGTGTAAAAGCCGCAAGTACCCACATTGAAACCCACATTGAAACACAAGATATTTACAAAGAAAAATAGTACACAGGAAGAATTTTTAAAGTTTTAATACCTTAGCTTAGCTTAACATAGCAACAACATGGCAGCACAAACAGGGCTGTTAAAAATATACAGGTAAAAAAAAAAAAAGCAGCCGTGGCAGCTACACAGTAACAGCAATAACAGGGCCGGTTAAAAAAACAAACAAGCAAAAAAAAGATACCTAAATCACTGAGACACGGCAGTAACGCAGTAGCAACATGCTAGCTCAGCGCTAACACTAGCGCGGTGCTAACACGGCCAGTTTAAAAAAAAACAGTAACAGCCTGTGAGGCTAATGAGGACATGCTATAGAAAATGGAGGAGTGGTCACTTTACCTTGCAGATAAGCATTCTCATTCTGTTTCACTCCCAAGGTTGTACAAGTGTCTGATCCAGCTGCCGCCTCCAAAGGAATGGTGATCCCGCCACCTCCTCCTCCTCCAGAGCTTCCAAAACTGGAAGTCAGAGCAGAGCCCAGTGCCAAACCCACCACCTCAAAAGAGAAAACAAAAGCTGCAGCTAAGGGTGCAGACTCTTTGAAAGGGAAGTCAACCAAAGACGTTCTCAGCAAATTCTTCCATCTACAGGTAAATAAATACACACAACACCAGATTTGGTTCATTACATTGGAACCCTGCTATAGCCAAGGAATATGGACTGGTGGGGATAATTCACACCATTTATAATTGCAATGAAAATTATGTGTGTTGAGGAGTGTTAAGGGTTGGTTCCCTGCACCCCCAGAAAAAAAGACGTAAATTAAATTAAATTAAATTGAAATGTTATTTTCATTGTGTTATTTTGACATTATTCCAGTAAATGTCATACACGTGACTCATGGATTTGTATGTAATGATGGCAGAAAATTGAGGTTTGCCACATTATCATTAGTGATGCTTTATAGTCCTTCACTGTATCTCTCGATAAGAACCGTTTCAATGTGCTGCAGACTAACAACGAGACACAACTGCAAGAAATACAAGCTGATGTCTATCCAATTGTAGAAAAAGAGGTAAACATTTTCCAACTGCATTCAGGAAGCATTTCACTCTATTTGAAGATATTGATGCTACGCCCCAACTCCATATTTTCATATTTCTAAAATGACAAATAAAACTACAACAACAAAAGAAAACAATTTATTCTGCAGGACACTCCAGTGAATGTGCCAGAAGCAGTTGTAGAGGTGAAGGTAATTCACTTAAATTTGAGTTATTACCAGTAGTAAATATTTGACTTATATCATTTATGAGAAGTAATCCTCATAAGTTATCGAAATTGTTTTCATTTGTGTTTGCTAATGAGGCTGACCAACCTCAGCAGACACCAGAAGAGGCAACACAGATGGTTGTAGACGAGAAGGTAAAGCAGCAGACAATGTGAAAACATACCGTAAAGCCTTTTGTTCTTTCTTTGGTACCAGTTGACATGACGTTTAATACACAAGAACCTCTAAAATGGAACGGATGGAAAATGGAAAATTTAGTTTTGAATTTCTTAAGTGAGGATATGTTGATAGAGTCTGACGTGACATTCAACACTCAGATCAAATTGATCACAAAAACAGCCTTCTACTAGGTGTAGAACATCACCACAACAAAGGCCAAGTGGACCAGGAGAAACTCATCCATCTTTTTGTCTGAAGTAAGCTTGACTATTGTAATGATCTTCTGACTGATCACCCCCAAAAGAGCACTTCGAATGGGTTCTGACCAGAGAAAAGAAGTCAGAACATATCATTCCAATTCTGAAGTTTCTACACTGGATCCCAGTCAGCTTTAGAATATATGTCAATTTCTGTTATTAGGGAACAATTCACTAGATGGTTTAGGTCCTAAATAAATTAAACACATGCTAAAAGGGTGGGCGATCTGATGAATCAGATTAAATAACAGAGTCCAAAGCAAACGACGAAGCACCTTATACCTGCTATGCAAGTAGGCAGGAAAAAAAAAACGCTAGAGGACTTTAAATACTCACTAAATACTGTATAGTGACAGTGTCGATCAGTTGACAACACTGTGGACCTCAATTGCTCTTAAGACTCGGTGCTTGTGCATAAGACAGTTCCATCATGTTAAGAGCGACTGACTTCAGTGAAAACCACAACAGGGAACTGTATTACGATGAAAAATATCAATAATATATATATATATATATATATATATATATATATATAGACATTGAGGTTTTTTTTGGGTGCATTACTTTTAATAGAGGTCAGCTTGCATGACAGTTTCAAATGTTAATATATTGACCCTAAAATTAATAAAGACTTTATGATGCCAATGGTATGAGGTGATAACTAATATTTCTGCCAGGGAAAAATTGTTCGGCAAAGCCAACATTTAAGCTGCTTCTCATAATGGATTGGGTTTTCTCTTAAAGGTAGCACTGTAAGAGTGGCACAAATTAATTGGACAAAATCCATAAATCCAAAGATAATGCTGATGTTTAAATGTTGTTAGTCTGTTGTAGTGTTAGCATATTTGATGGAGCAAGAAAAAACCTCTTTCCTTTCTGCAGTTCACTGCACAGGGACCGCAACCAGAGGTAGAAAGCAAGGTAATATTTATGTAGTATATTTCGGCGCTATTTTGACGAGGTGGCTCTATCAGAGATTTTTACATTTGAATTCTCTCTGGGATTTGATTCTTTTCTACATCTTACATTCGTCAATGATCTGACACCTTTATTTTCTTCACCTCCTCTTTGACTTGCAGGTGTCCACTCTGGACATTACTTTAAGGCAGTGGTGTTCAAACTACGATCAGGAGGACATATTTTAGCGGCCTGTGGGATTTACTAAAAATAACCTGACATGACCTGCAGTCAAGAATTGTACACTACTTCTTACAGGGGGACACCCTCGACAACTTGTACGACTACCACTTATCATGAGAAACGTTTTTCAAAAGAGGTTTATTCGCTCTTCAAAGAAACTATGTACAACTAAAATATTAAAAAGTAAAAGCAAAGTAAAAATATTATTTCTATTTATAAAGCCTTGATAAAAAATAAATAATATTTGTTTCTAATAAAAATGGCGAGATTTCCAAAGTGTTCCATTTTGTGCTCCATATCAAGGTCTGTGTTGTGAACATATCACAATTGCGATCCTCGATAATTGTTTCAAAAATAGGCAGTGTACAACAGATTGCAGTTTCAGTACTCAAAGTGGGCATGCTGCAGTAGTTGTATTCTTTTGGGATTGGTAAAGGTCTATGGGCCAAGCCCTAATCCTAAAAAAATCCTTATCACCTTTGATAGAATGCTGTGACATGGCAGGTCTTTCAGAAATAACTACAGTATAATATATAAGCAATATATTATTCCTTGTTTAAAAATTAAAGTTGTAGAATTTCAAAGTAAGAAATTCAAATCCAGGCTCTTACCTCCCCGGGTGGAATTCTTCTCTGTGTTTTTGTAGGGCTTTTCTGGGTTGTTCTGCCTTCTGCAAACGCGCATGTTAGGGTAATTAAAGACTAGAACTATGTACAGTAATTGGCTGACGATCAGGCCGGGATTGTACAATCCCACACAACCAAAGTCAGATGGAATAGGCTCCAGCACTAATGAGGATAAGCAGTATAGAATACAGTTATTATTTACACGCTTGTTTATGTACAATGGACTCCCAGCCAACCCTATTCTACTACAAAAACATACATAATAAGCAAAAAATAAATATATTTCTTAAATTATTTCATTATATAAGGTATCTAAACTATACATGTATTTCTACTATGCAGTTTATTATCAAGAAAAGCTAAAAAAAAAAATGCGTTCAAAAATTTTTTAGGCTTGGAACACATTATTTCCTTTACCATTAATTGTAATGGGAAATATCGATTCAGATTTCGAACAAATCACTTCTCAAACCGCCTTCAGGAATGGATTGTGGTCGAGAACTGACGTTGTCCTGTAATTCAGATTTGCATAAAATCGTGTTGAGTCATGATTCACGGGCTGAGGCAGATCACATTCTAGTTTGGTGATGATCCATACACAGGAAAGGTACAGGAATTTTTTCCCACTTTTATTGAAATTACAGGGTGATATTTTCTTTCATTTCTTGGTGAATAATGCATGAGTTCTATGCACTTTGCCTGAGTTAACTGACAATTGTAGTCACACTTTTATCAAGACAATCTTCAGCAGAGAGGGATCAGGGTCTGCTTTTTTTCCCCTTCTTTTTACTGTGATTTGGTTCTGCTCTGAAACATTTCCTCTTTTAGCATCATCTTTCACTCTTAGGTGTCCTCTTTGACTTGGTCATCCTCAACCCCATAAAAGAGCCATTTATGATTCTCCTTTGTCTTTCACAAAAGAAGGTAGATCCTTGTAAAGCTGGGACTCTGGAGGCCGCTGCCAAGCCAGAACCGCCAGCTCCGGTTCACGAGGAGAAGAAAACACCATCAAAGTCACCCTTCTTCTCTTTGTTCAAGCCTAAAGTAAGAATGTTGATTGAGCCTCTGTTCATTTTGCATTGTCTCCTTTTTTTGTTTAAGATGGAGACTTACCTAGCTCGGGGTATAATATGGGGTACTGTACCCCCTGGACTCACCAGCTGTCGATAATGCAAATTATTCTCATTGCCATTTTTAATGAGGTGAAAGTGTGCAATACACATTAATCAAGCACTCAACAAGTACAATTTTCAGGTCACTTCCATACTGGCTATCTTTACGTTTCACGTCACAATCGCGGAGTCAGTGGCTCAGCCCACTTCATTATTAATTATATTAAACACATAAAACAGAAATAATGAACAATTACTTTATGTATATATTGGGCTTTGTACTGCATGTGTTTTTTTGTGCGGTGATTCCCAAACACTGTGCCATGCCACATTATTGTGTCACGAGTGATTATCAGGTGTGCTGCAGAAAATGATTCAATTGAACAGATCAAGATCAGTTTCATCTATTACAAATAATGGATTATTACAAATAATGGATTAGTGTTCAGCTACCTACACGACTAACGGACAGGCCGAATAATTGAATGATTTTTCCACTAGACCAGCAGTTGTCAAACTTTTTAAACAAAGTACCACCTCAAAAAATACTCACCACTCAAAGTAAACTATAGTAACTAGTAGTACGAACCAAAAACATGCTAGTACAATAGTTTGATTTCTAAAGAGTATCTCATATTATATGTTGCATTCCATATTTTTTCATATTTTCATATTTTTTGTACGCATCTTTATCATTATCATCAGCTCGGTGCCTGTACGTGGTAGCCTCTCTCTGCATTTAGGTGGGGGGACGGGTCCCGAGTGTTGTTTGTGCCTATGCACCAAACAGCAACTGAAAATAAACACCCTTTTTGGAGTCCCTGGAGGGGGTGCTGCAAAGCTCTCTCACTGGTGACTCCCTCGTTCTGATGAGGGATTTCAAACACAGCGACACCTGGAAAGGCGGGATTGGAGGAATGCCGCTCCCGATCAAGATCCTGGAAAGGTTTATTTTGAGACAATATCTTTGGGTTTTTTTTATGTTTTAAATGTAAATTTTATTTGTACTCGTTTCAGTAATTCTTTGGCTTACCATTAGCGAGTGGCAGCGTCTAATAGGGTGCTGATACCACACTTTGAGAATCACTGCATTGGATGATAGGCTTTCCACCTTTTGAGATTTTTATTTGGTAATGTGTCATAAGAGTTTTCTTATACAAAATATTTGTTGGCGGTATGGTGGAGCAGCTGGTAAAACAGTGGCCTCACACTTCTGAGGTACTGGGTTCAATCCATGTCCATTTGCATGTTCTCCCTGTGCATGTGTGGGTTTTCTCCGGGCACTCTGGTTTCCTCCCACATCTCAAAAACATACCACATTAATTGGACACTCTAAATTGCCCCTAGGTGTGATTGTGACTGCGGCTGTTTGTCTCTTAAATGCCCTGCGATTGGCTGGCAACCAGTTCAGGGATGGGCTCCAGCACTCCCCGGGACCCTTGTGAGGATAAGCGGCAAAGAAAATGGATGGATGGATGGATGAAAATTATTTGCTTTGGCTGAGTCAAGTAAAGGTCGGGAAACACTGTTTTAGTGACCAATGAGAGAATTTGGAATTTTTACATGCATTTGTGTGTACTGTGGAAAGGACCAAAACAAGCACAGGGAGATCATGCTGAGAAAATGGCTTTAGTTCACGTACACAAAGAAATAGTTTAGTAGTTTTCTCTTTCTCATGGTGTGCTGATAGTGCTCGAATGCTTTCAGGCTAGTGACCCCAAGAAGGCGAACCCTGCCCCCGTCAAAGCAGCTGATGCACTTCCCACAGTAAAGCCCAAAGAGGAACCCAAAGCAGCAGTCAAGTCTTGCGAGGTGATCATAGACGACAAAGTGGCCTCGGCGGGCCCCAAAGCTGTCGGCAGTCCTGCCAATGCGGCCCGGAAGTTAGAGAAGAGGAACTCCATTCAGCTCTTTTTGAAACATCTGGTAAAATACACCAACAATACACCCTCGCTATTTATTTAAAGCTACTGGGGAGTTTATTTTCAAAGGCCCTGACACGTTGCAATATGCTTTAGTTTATCCCCACTAGATGGCAGCAGCAACCCACCAGGAAATTTCCATCAACTTTCTGAGACTGATCAGTTACATCTAAGGGGACATTTTTTTCATTAGAGTAGGGTTACTTCGTCGTCTGATTGCGTCCAACTTCCCTACCTACTAAACTTGATTCTTACTACGTTCATTTAAATATATAGTGGATTAGGGGTGGCACGGTGGCGCCACTTTAGACTGTTGGTCTCACAGTTCTGAGGACCGGGGTTCAAATCCCAGCCCCGCCTGCATGGAGTTTACGTGCTCTCCCCGTGCCTGCATGGGCTTTCTCCAGGTACTCTGATTTCGTCCCACATCCCTAAAACATGCATCCATTCATTGGAGACTCTGAAATGACCCTTGGTGTGATTGTGAGTGGGACTGTTAGTCTCCATGTGCCCTGGATCGATTGTTATTATTTTTTTGTTGAAGTCCGAAAATCGCTATACAATTTATAATTGGACAACACATTAAAAATTCATCAGAGCTCATCAGCTATCATATTTGAATGACGTGAATCTGTATGACGGGTGACAAGCAAACTTCAAACCAATTTGGATTAGAGCTCGATGGCCTAAATTTAACATGCAAATCCACCTTCTTCACATCATGTTTGTCTCACTCTCATCACACCATGTTGCAATCTGTTTTGTTCAGTTTATTCAATTTTCTTCATCTATGAGGAGAAATCCATATTACACTCCATTGTATATTATAGTCAGTATTATTAGTTTTGTAGTTAGCAACAATGGTAATTTTACCGTGTCAGAGTGCATTGGGAATCTTACTTCATGTACCCTTTGCTTCCCAAATTTGTTACATGATTATATATATAGTACAGTATTTTTCTGTTACCTATTAGGTCTTAGATTGAAGACTGCAGTCATTTTTTTTTTTTGGGGGGGGGGGGTGTTCAGAGGGACACAATCTATATGCATGTAGATGGACAGAGTGATGCACACTGGCACAAATAAAATTTGGAAGACTTGTTTTGTCACATACTAAATACTGGACAGGTTGAAAAGACCCAGAAATTAGCATGTTGCAAATATTATTTACCTCACTCTGGATGCTGGCGAACCACACTCTGCCAATGTTTACAGATGACATTGTCAAAATGATCTCTATTCACACGAACCTGAAAAAACGAAAAACAGCAGAGTACGGATAAAAGGCCTGCGAGGCAGAGAGCTGGCAATGACACATGGTAAGGAAACAAAATCATTGAGAGGATTCTGATCCGAATTCTAATATTCTTTTGCAGGGCCAGAAACGTCACTCGACAGATGCCGGGGTCCAGACCGAGCCAGTGACCGTGGCTCCAGCAACCAAATGAATGCAGAATCAACAATGAAGTTCTTCTGTATATACTCCTCTCTGTCTTTATTTTTCTCTCTGGCTAATGAAAAATCACATTAATAATTGCTTGTTTTTGTCCAGTTAGCAGGTTAAAGGTCAATACATCGTGGGGGGAAAAACAAAATTGAACATGAACAGAATGCAAGTACTGTAGTTGAAGGCAGAGATTTTAAATGTTCCACTTACCGACAATGTGGATGTTCACTTTTGGTCAAATTATGGCCTTGACTCGTGAAATGGAATTAGCGCTAGCTTTGTTTGCACTAACAAAGACCTTTTACAGGATCCACTATCACACTTTGCTTTTTGCTTCTTGGTGGCAAACTGTTTGTTGTTATTGTCAACGTAAATTTGTAGGCTCTTGACAAACTAGATTGCACTTAAAGATATGTTGTGTTTATGTAAGCTGTTCATAGATAGTGCACTGTTGCAATAAATCACAATTGTTACTATGTCTGGAAATAATGGTAAATGAAATAAATATGAATACATGAATAAAAATTAGCAAATTCGCGTGGGAATAAAATACAAATTGTAACTGATACCATACTCAATATGATGTTGCCTTTTTGTCAACTGTCAATTAATGAGTGTCTTGTGGCATTTTTTTTAGGGGGGCAAATACTGGTCTGCTTTTGTTTGCTTTTGTTTGTCTGTTTACTTGTAACTTCCCGAGGACAATAAACAGGTTTGTCATTTCTTGCTCATTGTCAAATCTTATAACTTCAAAACAGACCAATCGCTTTTTTAAAACAACTGCAATGAGTCACTGGGTTTGGTCGATGTGAAGAACATGACACCACCATCATGTGCACATACTTCTGTGAAAGCGTGACGTATAAATCACTTGCTGTAAATTCATAGTCATTCTTGGATTCATCTGATCGCTGATTGACAGCTGTAAGAAAATGCCATGAAATTTCCTAAAGAGGAATTTCCTGTAATTTACTTGAGTTAGTAAGTTATCTCCAGCACGGTGGACGAGTGCTTAACATACACAGCTCACAGTTCTGAGATTTGAGGCTCAAAGCTCCGGACTTTATGTGGAGTTTGTAGGTTGTTTCAATGCTGTGGACTGTTTTTTCCCCCGGCTTTTGAAAAACATGCTTGTTTGGTTAGATGAAAACTCCAAAATGATGTCAATGTGAGTGTGAATAGTTGTTTGTCCCTTTGCACCTCCTGTGAAAGACTTGATACTACTCTTTATAATGTGTTGTGTAGCCTACGAAAGATGACCAACGCCACACACTTGCAATATTTCCACTGATAATCACTAGTCTCCTCCCCCAACCAGATGTCTGTCATAATACCAAGACGGACCTATCACTGCTGGTAAGTGAAAAGAAGAAAGAAGAGCAGAAGAGGAAATAGGAATAGGAATAAGATTATCGGGCAAATTTAGTGTACTTAATCTACACCAACATGGTGTACAAAGCACTTTACACACTTTACATGCAGACATTCAAACAGCAATGGACGGCTGCTACTATGCAAGGAGCTGCTAGGCCCACTGGGAGACGTTCAGGGTTCGGTGTCTTGCCAAAGGACAGTTCTACAGCGGTCAGTTGGAGTTGGTATTCAAACCACTGACGCTTCGTTCACTGAACATTGCTCTCTACCAAGCGACATCGAGCCTTAACCAGGGATGTGTGCAGACATTTATGGGGCCAGGTGCTCAAGCCAATAAAAGAAAGTGCAGACATCACTAAAAGTATTCATACTGTTAAGGGAAAAAAAGTAGTATATGTAGGGTAGGCCAGAAAAGATGTTTTTGAAAAGCTCATAAATTGATAAATGGTACTTGTAAATAAATTATATTGACAACAATGTGTTCATAATGAAATAGCATGACACAATCAAGTGTGGAAAACAAAATAAATCATGTGGTGTCCGTTTTCATTGGTGCATTTGTGAAGGCGCTGGTGGAAGTTGGCTCCCACTCTCCCCAACATTCCTCTGTTGACTTGGTCTGTGGTCTTTGGTCTTGTTTAATCTGCGTTACTGTGACCTCAAAGCGTTACAATGATATGACAAATAATTCTTTGTATCTGAATTGCGCCAAAGACACACGTCTATCTGACGTGTATTGTTTCATTTGGATGGCGCAACAGCCCACTTTTTCCTCTTTTGGGTGACTACCTAATTTCCCGGTTTGCCGATACTCCTTGTCCTGCTTATTGGTCCATGTATGACTTTTTTTGTGGCAACACCCGAAGGCATATGTGTATGTGCATCGGGCTCCAACAACAGATGAGGTGAACTATTTTGTGGAAGTAGTTTGTTTGCAGCTACCATTTATTATTCAGAGTTTTAATAAACGTCTTTCTGCCCCACTCTATATTTAACTTAAATATTCACTTTTGTTAACATAATCAATCAACACCATCAAAAACATACACACACACAAAAACCGCTATTGAGAAAGGAGGTGAGTTGTAGTCAACTGGAAAAATGAAGGGGCGAGTAAAGATTAACAACTGAGATAACATGGTCACACAAGTGTACACACCATCTGATGAATGGGGATATGGCTATGTTTAAAGTTACATTCTATAACTTGGAATATGCCCATGCTTATAGTTACATTTAAAGTCATGTTAGATAACAGGCAAATCCCCCTCAAATATCAAATACTTTTGGTGGATTTCATGACAGATTTTTTTTCAATATACAGTACATAAATAAAGGTGAAAAATGGGCTCTAGCAATTTCCACATACATATTTTTGTGGAGGGGAGGCTCACTGGCGTGTCACCAAATACATTACATTGATCTTCATGGCAAAGTTGAGACAGATGAAGGAGGCGTGAATGATGATTTAAATCAGTGGCTCTTAAACTTTTTACACCAAGTATTGTATTACCTAACCCCCCGACCCCCTCCACCACCATTATTATGACTAACATTAAAGTAGACAACGTATTAGCAATAAGTGTTCGTCACAAAGGAGACACATTTTATACCAAAAAAGTATGTTAGATCGTTGTTAGCCACTGTAACATTATGAACATTAGCACAATGCATTTAAACGTCAATCCTCTCATTTTCTGTACCCTGTCACCAGCACATAAAGGTTAAAGACATTTTTTTTTCGAAAAATAAATGTCTTCAAAACAATGTTCTCAAAGATTAAATGCAAATACGTTCTGAAATCATAGTTTAAGGACTCTCCGAGCAGAAATCTGGGTGTTCTTTCTACATACATGATATGTGTTTAAAGTGGGCGGCACGATGAGCGACTGGTTAACAGAACTGCATCAGAGTTCTGAGGACCCGGATTTAAATCGGGCCTTTCATGTGTGGAGTTTGCATGTTCTCCTGTCCCTTCGTGGGTTTTCTCTCTTCTCTAGTTTGATTTCCTCCCACATTCAACAACTTGTGTGTGTTTCTTTCGGCTTGTCCCTTTCGGGGTCGCCACAGCGTGTCATTTCAGATGAACGCATATATATGTTTGGCACAATTTTTACGCCGGATGCCCTTCCTGACGCAACCCTTCTCAGGGAGTGGAGGCCCGAGTGGGATACGAACCCACAACCAAACCAGTGCTCTAACCACTGAGCTACGGGGCCTCCCACATTCAACAACTTGTATGGTAGGTTAATTTTTTTTCTTCTTCTTCTTTTTTTTTTTTTCGCGACACCTTATCATCTTTTTCGATCTAAGTTTATTTTGTGCATCTTCCTCTCTAACACCCACTGTCCTCATGTCCTCCCTCACCACATCCATCAACCTTTTCTTTGGTCTTCCTCTCGCTCTTTTGCCTGGCAGCTCCATCCTCAGCACCCTTCTACCAACATAGTCACTCTCTGGCCTCTGAACATGTCCAAACCATCGAAGTCTGCTCTCTCTAACCTTGTCTTCAAAACATCCAACTTTGGCTGTCCCTCTATTGACCTCATTTCTAATCCTATCCAACCTGCTCACTCCGAGCGAGAACCTCAACATCTTCATTTCTGCTACGTCCAGTTCTGCTTTCTGTTGTTTCTTCAGTGCCACCATCTCTAATCCATACATCATGCCCTCACCACTGTTTTGTAAACTTTGCCCTTCATCCTAGTGGAGACTCTTCTGTCACATAGAACACCAGACACCTTCCACCAACTGTTCCACCCCAATTAGACCCGTTTCTTAACTTCCTAATCATACTCACCATTGCTCTGTAATGTTGACCCCAAGTTTTTGAAGTCATCCACCCTCACTATCTCTTCTCCCTGGAGCTTCACTCTTCTCATTCATGCACATATATTCTGTTTTACTCCGGCTAATCTTCATTCCTGTCCTTTCCAGTGCGTGCCTCCATCTTTCTAATTGTTCCTCTGCCTGCTCCCTGCTTTCACTGCAGATCACAATATCATCTGTGAACATCATGGTCCAAGGGGATTTCAGTCAAACTTCTTCTGTCAGCCTATCCATTACCACTGCAAACAGGAAGGGGCTCAGAGCTGATCCCTGATGCAGTCCCACCTGCACCTTAAATTCTTCTGAGACACCTACGGGACATCTCACCGCTTTTCTGCTGCCCTCATACATTTCCTGTACTATTCTAATATATTTCTCCACCACACCAGGCTTACGCATGGAGTACCACAGTTCCTCTCATGTTGCTCTGTCATAGGCTTTCTCTCGGTCTACAAAGACACTCCTTCTGACCTTCTCTGTACTTTTCCACGAGCATCCTCAAGGCAAATAATGCATCTGTGGTACTCTTTCTAGGCATGAAACCATACTGGTCCTCGCTGATACTTACTTCTGTCCTGAGTCTAGCCTCCACTACTCTTTCCCATAACTTCATTGTGTGGCTCATCATCTTTATTCCTCTTTTTTCCCCACAGTTCTGAACATTGCCTTTGTTCTTAAAAATGGGAACTAGCACACTTTTCCTCCATTCCTCTGGCATTTTCTCTCTCGCTAGTATTCTTTTGAATAAGTTCGTCAAAAAACTCCACAGCCACCTCTCTAAATTGCTTCCATACCTCCACTGGTTTGTCATCAGGACCAAGTGTCTTTCCATTTTTCATCCTGTTCAGTGCCTTTCTAACTTCTCCCTTACTAATCTTTGTCACTTCCTGGTCATTCACGCTTGCCTCATGGTAGGTTAATTGACGATTCTGAATTCCTGTAGGTGTGAACATAAGTGTGAAAGGTTGTTTGTTTCGACTGTATGTGTCCTGGGATTGCCTGGCAACCAGTTCAGGGTGTACCCCTTCTATCGCCCAAAGATACAGTAGCTGGTGTCGGCCCCGGCATGCCTGCAATCCAAGTGGGGATAAACATGGATTGACTTTTTAAAGAAACGTGGATGCTGAGCTAAACATCGACACCGCCACCAAACTCTATTTTACAATGGATACTTTTATAAACCATCACCAGAGACAACATGGCTTCGTCGGTAACTCGAGATTAGTAAATGGGGCAGTGCCAACTGTCTAACGACCGGAGCTCCTGCCTACAATCCCACTCTCGTCAGGTGCCGTGTTCCATTTTGACATTATGTCACCACCGATAAGAGTACAGTAATGTGTGCTTATTTTATTTTTATTTTATTTATTCACTTTATTCTATTTTTGTCCACAATAATCACTCAATTTTTAAGTTACGCCTCCTAACGAGATTTGACATCGTACAAAATATCATCCCCGTAGTATTTATTCTTCTTTCCGGTGTATCCATTCGACATGCTCATAGATAGGATCTCAAATGAGAGGTGGTTGGGGTTATTTTTATTATATTATTTATAATATAATATTTATTATTATTCAAGCTTTGAAACCTGCTTTTATATTCTTACCGTAGTTTTCGGCCTATAAGCCGCGGCTTTTTTCACATGCATTCAACCCCGCGGCTTATCCAATGATGCGGCTAATTTGTTTATAATGGCCATAAGGGGGCACTTGAGTGGAAAAGGTAACAATGTGACGGTGGAATCAATGTGGCGAGGAAGTAACTTTTACCGGTATGTTTTCTTTAACCAGCCCTGTTAGCGCCACGCTAGCATTAGCATCTTGGTCCTGTGTTACTGCTGTGTCTCAGTGATTTTTACCGGTGTTTTTTTCTAAACCGGCCCTGTTAGCGCGCTAGCGTTAGCACCGCACTAGCATGTTGCTGCTGTGTTACTGATGTGTCTCAGTGATTTAGGTATGTTTTTTTTTTTTTACCGGCCCTGTTAGTGCTCTGCTACCCTGTTGCTACTGTGTAGCTGGCACGGCTGTGTTTTTTTTTTTTACTCATGTTCGTGTTACCGTGTTGTTGCTATGTTAATGTAAGCTAAGGTATTAAAACTTTAAAAACTCTTTCTGTGTATTGTCTTTCTTTGTAAATATTTCGTGTTTCAATGTGGGCACTTGCGGCTTTTACACAGGTGCAGCTTATGTATGTACCAAATGGTATTTCAAATGTACTGGGTGAGGCTTAGAAACAGGTGCGCTCTATATGCCGGAAATTACATTATTTTTTTAAACATTTTTTTATTATTCATTCAAATTTGGCAGGCTTGTTACCATTAGTGTTCTCAGGTGTGCCAAATCTACATGACATTTTTTGGGCCCGGTTAGTGACACTTTAAATACAACTGAACTTTACTTGGGCAGTGATTGTTTTGTACCACTAAAAGGAGTTCACGTACCACACCACCACTGTGTTCTGGTTCACACTAGTGAGTCACATCAAGTTTGTCACAGGTGAGATGTACTGCAAGAAAAAGGTGTGGAACTACGCTCTATGCAATTGCATAATTTGACTAAAAGAAAAGCCCCAAATCCTTTTCAAACATTTATGCAGTCATTCCTGTGATTAACAGCCTGGTGAGCAGTTTTTGGAAGGATGTGTTTTAAATTGCATCCTCCAAGTGCCAAGTATTCAGCCACCATTAAGTGATGAGTCACGGCCCTTGTGGACATAACTCACTCCGCCCCTTTGTTATCAAGAAGACTCCTCTTGCGTTACTCTCCGTAATAGGTGGATCATTTTCAACTGTGCATCAGTGGAATTGCAGAGGCAATGACGGAAAGAAAGTGACGACATCGCCTGAGTTTAACATTGTCGCAGCTTTGTGATGGACCAAGGGAAAGGGCGCTCGAGTCGAACGAGTTAGTACAATCCCTCAAAACAATACTGATTCTTCATGTGATTAAATGCCAATTTTGTCCTTCATACACTGGAAGTTCACCCATCCCGGGGCATCACAAAAGCTAGGCTACAGGTTAAAGACCGTGTACAGTGAAAATAGACATGTTATACATTTCACACATCACAAAGAGGTTTGTTGTTAACAAGCCTGCCATATTTGACTGAATAAATGTAAAAAATGCCAAACATAAAAGGAAGGTTCAAAAATCATGAAAAAGAGAGTTGTTGGATACTGAGGATGTGCCCGCTGGTGGCGATGAAAACACGTCTCGCTCAACTCTTACCTGTTACTAAAATACATTCATAATGTATGTGCTTGAAAGTCTGTTGTGTGAGCCACATGCTGAATCATGCGTGTCAAAGAAACAGTTAACCTCACCCAAAGTGTCCCTGTCATGTGGACCCGCACATGACACAAAACTGAGTAAGGCAGTGATTTGGAGGGCTAGATTGGTGTGTGTGTGTTGGTGTGTGTTGGGTAGGTTCACATAACATAGGGGTCTAATGGGTTTGTGAGCTTGCGGACTAGCAGCCTAGCGAACGGACTAGGTCGTCCGGAATGACGGCACTCAATAGGCTACTTGCAGCATATAGCGGGGAGGGTTGACTCATGCTTGAAAGTCCAATTGCATACTGAGGATTGATTTTAGCTATACTAAAAAAATCCAGAGTACTGAAATGGTGAAAAACACATTTAATGCTATTTATCCACAAATCAGGACTAAATTGTTTTTGCATCTTTTCATTACATTAAAAATATTCAATGTAGTTATGAACAAATTACTGCAGTCACTTTACAGGGTCTGTAACAATGGAGTGTATGCAAGTTCTTCCTGAACCTTTTTGCATTCACTTGCAAAAAAGAGGCTATCTTCTCATGCACATTTCAATATGAAACCATGTTGCTTCGATGGGCCATGACATTTGAGGGGAGCTGTGCAGACCCTTGTGGGAACGGTTGCGTGTATGGGATTAATCATGCAAAGGATTAGATCAAATGCACGGACCACCATACCACCGAGGTTCATACCAGGACATGAGACGCAACGGGCGGCAGGCCTGGGTAGAGGCCTCCTGTCGCCCTCAATGTGCGTCATGCTGCTGCTCGCAAATAATAATCCCGCCTGCTGTTGTAGAGAAGATTCTAGGGGAAAATGTGAGGAGCCAGAGACGAAAGATGGTTACAAATTAGCGACTGAGAGCTTCTGCAAGCCAGGCTCAGAGCAGCAGTGCCTCCAGGCTGAATTTTGGGAGGTATTGTCATGGAGATGCTCTTTGAATGTGACAACAAAAGGCATCAGAAGTTGATAGTGGCAGAAACCTTGTGAAAACCCCAAGATGATCCTGAAAATGGACACTGACTTTAAACATTATGCAATTCTATATGTCCCGTTCTAAAAGATTGGTTACCATTGAAGTGGAGTAGTTCAAAGCTTAATCCAATTCAATTGCTTATTTTAAACCAAAAGACATCAAAGGTCAAATCACACAAAATGATGTAGTATTAAATTGCATTTGATATATCTTTAAAATGCGGCACAGTGGATCAGCTGGAAAGCGTTGGCCTCACAGTTCTGAGGTCCCGGGTTCAGTCCCGGACCCGCCTGTGTGGCGTTTTGCATGTTCTTCCCGTTCCTGCGTGGGTTTTCTCTGGGCAAAACACGCAACATTAATTGAACACACTAATTTGCCCCTCGGTGTGATTGTGAGTGCGGCTGTTTGTCTCAATGTGCCCTGCGGTTGGCTGGCAACCAATTCAGGGTGTACCCTTCCTCCGGCTCCAGCACTCCCGTGACCCTCGTGAGGATAATTGGCTAAGAAAATGGATGGATGGATATCTTTAAAATCACTATAATTAAGTCCTACAATTAAATATAATTAAAATATAACTATGTACGGCGAATGAGTGATGACCAATCCAGGGTGTAGCACGCCTATCGCAAAAGTCAGCCGGGTAAGGTGTCAGATCACTGCTGGGAACCCGAATAAGAATGAACCCTTGAGAAAACAGATGAATAGATAAGATATAGTTAGAATTGATGAAATTAACTTACCTTCTGATTGAAAGTCATCAGTCGTACTAATGGCTGAATGAACCATTTACATGATATAAAGCACGTCAATACTGTGTCATCACTGAAAGCAACAAACAGAAAGCAAAGTAGATAATTAATCATTTAATTCAATGCATCATACTTGTGACAATGATCACATCAAGAAATAAGATTTGCTTAGCATTTATTCAAGATAGGTTGAGCTGTATTACTACCTCATACAGGGAAGTTATGATTTTACCTGGAGTAGTTTGTCTATGTGAACATATACAGTACTTATTGCTTGTGATTTATTATTTGATTGATGGCATTCTTCCATTTCCTACGTGTATTTAGGATTGTATCAATGTCAAACCAAGTTTAAACCAGATGTGACAGCATGTTCACACATTTATATTTCATCAGGTTGGGTTGACATTTACTGTTGTTCAGCAAGCTTGCTTTGCTCAAATATGATATTATAACCAGGATGTCTGAATTAAAAAAAAAAAGTTCGTTCCAAACTTGAAGGTGGTAATATTTGAAACCATTGTGGAAGTCATCCATAGTCAATTTTTTACTTGAGAGATCAGGTAAAAAAAGACATACTGCATAATGCATCAAAGCCAGAAAAGTCAGATTTGAGAATATTTATAGTGACGGGTAACTCAACAGCTGGCAACACGTCGAACACAATGGAGGCTACAAGGATGTGGAAGGAGATCTCATACCATCTTTTTTTTTCTTTATGAACGAAGGGGGGTGGGGGGGGGGTCATGAAACTGGAGGAGAACAAAGAAGTCGGCTGCTCCTGACAAATCATGACAAAAAAACACATTGGGCTTTACATACAATGATTTACTATAACTGCGTAACTTTAAGATATTTCACTGGCGGTTTTTTTCTTTTAACTTTTTAGAAGAAAGTCAAAGGCAACAACAAGTACACACTATATCCATTCAAATGCTAACTAGTAGAGGTAATTAAGACAGTATTTGTTTAGTGTAAAACATGTAGAGCATAAGAAAGGCCAGAGACTGCTGAATAATGTTGTTTTGTGTAATAGCATTTGCTTGGCTGTTTTTAATTTCTAAACATTAAACATAACGTAAAATGATGAACTGAAACAAATATCAGACAATTATGGGCATGTGTTCTATCTTGTAGAACACTGAGATGTTTTTATTTTTTATTCATGACTTGAAATAAGTCAATAAAGTTGAATACCATCCATCCAGCCATTTTCTTAACCGCTTATCCTCACGAGAGCCTATCCCAGCTGTCAACGGGCAGAAGGCAGGGTACACCCTGAAATGGTTGCCAGCCATAGAGACAAACAGCCACACCCACAATCACACCTTGGGGCAATTTAGAGTGTCCGATTAATGTTGCATGTTTTTAGCACGTGAGAGGAAATCGGAGTGCCCAGAAAAAAACGACGCAGGCACGGGGAGAACATGCAAAGTCCACACAGGCGGGGCCGGGATTTGAACCCTGGCGCTCAGAACTGTGAAGCCAACGCAGTAACTAGTTGCCTCACCGTGCTGCCAATTTGTAAATCATTATCTTTTATTTTTGGAAACACATTAAGCGACTTCAAAATTATTGTATTCTGTGCTGCACTACAACATTGTCGTACTTTTCATTTTGATATGTTTATATATGTATAAATGTTTTTATGATGTAGAATTTTTTGTTCACCATGATTGAAATATTTCATCTGCTGGGTGACAATTCCACTGCACCTAGTGAAAATGAAATATGGTCGCTAACAAAAGGTGGAGCGGAGAAGTCAAACTCATGTACATAGATGCTCTTTGTTCTACTGGCCCTCGCCCGGCGTGCTTACACATAATGCTCGTCTTTTGCTTCAGGCACCGAGGCCGTGAGTCGTGTGTTCAGCTGAATATACTCATTGATTGTACCATTGTATGTATGTGGCTTTTAAACGACTATCAATGGCTGCTGTCTGCCTGTTTTGCTGAGTGGAGGAGGGGCTGCTTCTCTTCGCATGGCTCACATTTACTGTACAGCATCTCACTACATGAGTGAATTGCTACTGATTTTGTTCAGTTGACAAAGCTGTAACACATTTGGGTGCACTCTTCACTTTAAGCATTCTTTATTCATTCAAATCGTTCCCCACAAATCAGATTCCTCATGATCATTATAGCTGTATGAACTGTTTTTTCTTTTTTTTTTGGGGGGGGGGGCATTTTTGAAGCTCACTGTCGTGAAATAGGAAGAAGCTTACTCATTCAACCAACCTGCTTCTGCAAAAAAAAAAAAAAACAAAACCTCATGTAACTGTGAAAAAGTTGGGGGTAGCCCCTCCCCCACCCCCACTGTGCCTTAAGAAGAAGAAGAAAAGAGGAAGAGGAGCAACAGCGCTTCAAAAGGTACATTACACCTCCCTGCATTAAGTCATTAGCGCACATTTTGTCACAAGGCTCTTCACCGTCTCGTTTAGAATAATTGGAAAAATCGATCACTCTTAATAGGGTGGCGGGGGTGGGGTGGGGGTCACTCAAAGTGATACAAACGCGATTAAGTCGCTCGTTCGCAGCTGATGAGTATCGTGACGTCGACCTGGCAACAAGCAGTGTAGATAACTCCATTGCAAGTTGCTCAACAAAACGAGCGCTGCAACAAACTGCACGTTCCAAATGGCTTGCACTTATCTTTTTACTTTTATCTCAGCTGTTGTCGCAAACACGTGACATCACTTTTCTTCAGAGAGGAGGACGCGCGTACGCGGGAGGTTCGGAAAGGAAAGGAAGGAGGGGAGGGGGGGGGGTGTCGTTGTCGTGCACGCGCCTCATCTTCTTCTCCAACGGCTGGCGAAAATGATTGAAACAATTTGTCGGAGCCGGAAAGGTGAGCGGAGCAAGACAAACGGCATCAAAGTCAACTTTGAAAAGATCACCCCTCGAAAAACGACTAAGATGAAAAACAAGTGACTGCACAAGTCGTTGGTATTAAACCGGAAACGGGAGAGGAGAGTGGTTCGCTTATTGTTTCTTTCCTCTTAAAAAAAAAACAAAAAACAAAAAAAACTTGTTGACGGTTAAGTCGTTGTTTGGACCCTGAACGCACCACAGATACGCCCAAAGTAAGTACACGTACTGAAAAAAAGAGAACAAAAATGGTCTTTCTTTTGCTTTTGCGATCCATTTGACTGCAAAACATTTTCACACATTTTACACAACAAGCAGATAATAGAAACGTAATAGGACGTTTCTTAACAGACGTCTCTCATCGAGGCGCGAGTGCTGTGGCTAGAACGTTGCAAAGAAGAATTTTTGGACAGCTTCCTGTGTTAGAAGTTGGCTACAGACCGCACACTAAAATCTGCATGACAGTCAGTGTTGTTCACCTTGAACGTGCGTATAACGTCATGATTTTTTGCCCTGCTTGACAATTTTCCGGGGGAGTGTTTAGTGGAGAGCACATGATGCTGACTGCAACAAGTGTATAGTATGAGCATGACCATCTCTTGTCGTTTTTGAACGTTTATCGACAAATTGACGGCCACCGTTTGATGACGTCACCAATCAATTACAACATCACTTTGGTAAGTCCCACTGAGTACCATCCTTTGAAGCCGTTCAGAGTTAAGAACCTTTCAGTGATGTGCAAAACTCCATTTCTTTGTTTGCTTTTGTAGTTGCAAAGACTTTATATTTTAGATAACTGGGTAGAAATAAGGAAAAGTACAACGAAAACTGTACAAGTGGAAAGAAAAATACTCTGAAATGGACCTATGTGTAAAGTAAAAAAAGATATGTACTGTCAATTTGATCCAATACTCTTTTTGATTACGCTTCATGACTAAAAAAAAAATATAAATATAGTTTCCCTCCTATATAAACTTACATAGGGCTGCAAACATTTTAATGTGAACTGAAAAAAAACTTTCATAAGTCTCAATCATTCATACAATCAATTACGCTCTCAAATGCAGTCCTGTCCTCGGTTGAAAAAAGGAACAAGACAAAGCAACAGTAGAGAATACCGATATCAGTTTGCGAACAGAGCGGATTACAAACCAGAAATCTACTTGAGTTAAAAATAACCTAATTCTTTTTTACTTCCCACTACTGGTAGTCATGTTAAGTCACTGAATAAATAGTAGGTCACACACAGCTCATAGCATACACACAATAAATATATGAATACAAAAGTGAGTCCAACAAAAATATGTCCCAGTTTGGTTCAGGGCCCAAGCAAGAAGCATTTAATTTCCACCCCTTAGAATAGAAGTGAACTAGAAAGTGGTCTGTTAGCTAACAAACAGATATGGTATAGTCATCTGCAGAACATTTAATCTTGTTAAATAAACAAGAATGTCAATCATGCACTAACACTCAGAGTGCTGTGTATTTTATATATGTATATATGTGTGTGTGTTCTTTCTTTTAAAATTAAAACCAAATTATAGGAATTCCTACCAAATTGGAGCAAAAACTGAAAATGGATGCATGTTTTGTAAAAAGACATGAGATTGTGGCAACATCTTTTGGGGTTCAATTATTGCCAAAGTCAAGTTTATTTGTAATCCCTTAATCACAAAAACGTCTCAAAGGGCTTCACAGGCTTGACGTTGGCTAAGAACAACGACATCCCCTGAACCAAGTTTCCCAATCAGGCAAGAAAAAAAAAAAAAATCAAAACCACGTTTGGGAGGAAGATTAAAAATCTTGAGAAGGGACCACAGATGGAGGATTCCCCTGTCAGGATGTCGAGGCTGCAATGGTTATCAAGTAACATTTATCTCATAATATGGTGCTGTACAATGTAAAATTAAGTGTCCATTTAAATAGATGGAATGTAGCAGTAGTGTATGCTTATTTGAGTTTTATACTGCATATATTTTTGTTTTTAGGTTCCATGGGGAAAAATATAACAGTTGAACTAGTATGTTTCATTGTATGTCACGGATCATCGCCTCCATGTTAGTGAATAAGATATACTTAACGTGCTTCTTACGCATATTGTTTACGTTATCATGAAGGGAGGGCAAAGAGTGGGTAGGAAAAGATGGAAAGGCATGGTGCTAATTGCTAAGCTATTATTATACAGTTGGAAGACTTAAAAATGTGATTTGGTGAAACAATACACTTGTCTTACAGGTCTGCCAGGAATCACATTTTCACAGCAGCCAAATTGGAACAAAAAAATAGGCCAATTAATACAGTACATGTTTATCCGCCCATCCATTTTCTGATCCACTTGTCCACACAAGGGTCGTGAGAGTACTAGAGCCTATTCAAGCTATCATCAGGCAAGGGGTGGAGCACACCCAGAACTGGTTGCTAGTTAATTGCATTAATACAGTGAAGAAAATAAGTACTTCAACACCCTGCTATATTGCAAGTTCTCCCACTTAGAAATCATGGCGCGGTCTGAAATTTTCAGCATAGGTGCATGTCCACTGTGAAAGAGATAATTAAAAAAAAAAAAAAAAAAATCCAGAAATCACAATGTATATGATTTTTTTTTTTTTCAACAATTTATTTGTGGGATACAGCTGCAAATAAGTATTTGAACACCTGAGAAAACCAATGTTAATATTTGGTTCAGTAGCCTTTGTTTGCAATTACAGAGGTCAAACGTTTCCTGTAGTTGTTCACCAGGTTTGCACACACCGAAGGAGAGATTTTGACCCACTCAGATCTTCTCTAGATCAGACAGGTTTCTGGGCTATTGTTGAGAAACATAGAGTTTCAGCTCCCTCCAAAGATCTTCTATTGGGTTTAGGCCTGGAGACTGGCTGGGAGACGCCAGAACCTTGATATGCTTCTTACGGAGCCACTCCTTGGTTTCCCTGGCTGTGTGCTTCGGGTCACTGTCGTGTTGAAAGACCCAACCACGACCCATCTTCAGCGCTCTGACTGAGTGAAAAAGGTTGTTCCCCAAAACATTACAATACATGGCCATGATCATCCTCTCTTTAATACAGTGCAGTCGTCCTGTCCCATGTGCAGAAAAACACCCCCAAAGCATGATGGTTCCACCCCCATGCTTCACAGTAGGAATGGTGTTCTTGGGATAGAACTCATCATTCGTCTTCTTCCAAACACGGTTAGTGGAATTATGACCAAAAAGTTCAATTTTGGTCTCATCTGACCACAAAACCTTCTCCAATGACTCCTCTGTATCATCCGAACGGTCATTGGCAAACTTAAGACGGGCCTTGACATGTGCTGACGTTTTAGTGTATTACCAACAGTCACCTTGGAAACGGTGGTCCCAGCTCTTTTCAAGTCACTGACCAAGTCCTGCCGTGTAGTCCTGGGCTGATTCCTCACCTTTCTAAGGATCCTTGAGATCCCACGAGGTGATATCTTGCATGGGGCTCCACTCCGATTGAGATTGACCGTCATGTTTAGCATCTTCCATTTTCTAATATTGCTCCAACAGTGGACCTTTTTTCACCAAGCTGCTCGGCAATTTCTCCATAGCCCTTTCCAGCCATGTGGAGTTGTACAATTTTGTCTCTTGTGTCTTTGGACAGCTCTTATTGTCTTGGCCATATTACAAGTTTGAGACTTATTGATTGTATGGGGTGGACAGGTGTCTTTATGCAGATAACGACCTCACACAGGTGCATCTGATTCAGGATAATACATGTAGTGGAGGTGGACTTTTAAACTGAGATGCAACATAGGGCAAAGGTAGAGGTGGCGAAGGCTAAACATGAGGCATATGATGACATATACACCAGGTTGAACACGAAAGGAGGAGAAAAGTTTCTCTACAGGTTAGCCAGACAGAGGGATAGAAATGGGAAGGATGTGCAGCAGGTAAGGGTGATAAAGAATAGAGATGTAAATGTGTTGACTGGTGCCAGTAGTGTGCTGAATAGATGGAAAAAATACTTTGAGAAGTTGATTTATGAAGAAAGTGAGAGAAGGAAGAGTAGAAGAGGCAAGTGTGAAGGACAAGGAAGTTGCAAGGGGGAAGTTGAAAAGGCGCACTACAAAGGATAAAAAATGGAAAGGCAGTTGGTCCTGATGACATACCAGTGGAGGCATGGAAGCAATTTGGAGAGGTGGCTGTGGAGTTTTTGACCAACCTATTCAACAGAATACTAGCGGGTGAGAAGATGCCTAAATAACAGAGGAAAAGTGTGTTTTTAAGAACAAAGGCGATGTTGAGGTCTGTGTAAACCACAGAGGAATGAAGATGATGAGCCACACAATTAAGTTATGGGAAAGAGTAGTGGAGGGTAGACTCAGGTCAGAAGTCAGTATCTGCGAGCAACAGTATGGTTAATGCCTAGAAAGAGTACCACGGATGCCTTATTTGCCTTGTGGATGCTAATTGAAAAGAACAGAGAAGGTCAGAAGGAGCTACATTGTGTCCTTGTGGACCTATAGAAAGCCTATGACAGAGTATCAAGAGAGGAACTGTGTGAACTGCATGCGGAAGTCTGGTGTGGCGGAAAAATACGTTAGAATAGTACAGGACATGTATGAGGGCAGCAGTACAGAGGTGAGGTGTGAGAGAGTTCAGTGTGTACCCTGTCTCCTGCTCGTTGACAGCTGGGATAGGCTCCAGCACTTTGTGCGACCCTTGTGAGGATAAGTGGCCAGGAAAATGGACGGATTGCTGGATATAACAGAGTGAAAAATTTAAGGGGGTCAGAATACATTCCAGACCCACTGTGAAAACAAAGAGTTGTACACATGTTCATACCTACGGGCTCTTGAGTCTTCAATTAACTTAGCATGCATGTTTTGGGGATGTGGGAGGAACCAGAATATGTGGAGGAAACTTACAAAGGCACAGGGTTGAACATACAAACCCCACACAGGCGAGGTCGGGATTTGAATACAGATTCTCAGATCTGAGGCAGTTATGCTAAACAGTTGTCCATGGTGCCGTGGTAGCATTCAAATTTTCATTAATTTAAAGTGGCATATATGGCTACAATTATACCTTGTTTAAAATATATTAACATCAAATCCAAGTCTAGGGCACAATAGACCATCCTCTGACTCCTATCAGAAGGAGTTGTGCTCGTCTGTATAACGCTATTAGCAATTCTTTCATCCTGATAGTATGAAAAAGTTAAAATAATTTTGAACATGTACACATTTTGTGTATAAGTACTGTATGTATGATAATCTACCATAAATACTTCTAATCTTGTGTGATCTATTCAGGGTTTCTTTTCTCTGATTAAATAATGTAAAAATTAGCAGTTATTCTCTTGTGTAAATACTTTGTTGCTTAAAAACAATCTTGTGACAGGATTAAATGATGCAACATTTTCCAATCACAAACCAAGGGCTTAGGAGAAACTGTTCTGTTTGCTTGCAGGTGCCCAGTGATCTGTACTGCACCGTTGCGCCATCCCACTATGCCAACCCAGTCTCTGCAGCAGTTTGTGGAGAGCCCAGAGGGACTTACCCAAGACAGTTTGATTAGCAACAGCGCCAGCGTCCCAGAGTCTGGCTCAAGGATGACACCTCACGCCACCTACCCCTCAAAAACTGTGGGACAATATGGAGCGAATGATTTGCCATCTTGCATGTTTTGTGACCAGACGTTCAATCACCAGGATGAAGTGGGGCACCACGTTTTGACACAGCACCCCACCACTTTTTTTGAGCCAGCCGTCCTCAGAATTGAAGCAGAATTTAGGATCCCGGGGCAGAGGCACCACCCTAAACCAAACAGCTTTACGGAGGACAAAGAGGAGCTTCACACATGTATTGTGTGTGGCTTGGTGTCACATGATGCTGGTGAGCTGGAGACCCACCTGAGGAAGCACAAGGATTACTTCACCTATTGCTGTAATGTGTGTGGCCGGCGGTTCAGAGAACCCTGGTTCCTCAAGAACCACATGAAGATGCACGGGAAATCAGGAGGCAAGAGCAAGGCTCTGCAAGACCAGGAGGTCCCTGTCACCGTCAACGGTGTCATTCGAGAGCCCGTGTCAGAGCCTGTTGTCACTGCCTACAAGATGTGCATGGTTTGTGGGTTTTTCTTCCCAGACCACAGCAGCTTGGTGGAACATAGTAAAGTACACAATCGAGAGGTGGTTCCTGGCAAAGATGAAGGCTCTCATTGTAAGGGAACAACTGCTGAACCTCTGACCCAACAAAGTTTTCTTTCCAGTCTCAATCTTAAGCCTTGTCCTGCAGGCAAGTCTCTGAAACCAGAAAGAACGTCAAAATGGATTCCTCAACTGGATCCCTATAACACATTTCAGGCCTGGCAATTGGCCACCAGGGGTAAGATTGCAGCTGGTCCCGTTACTATGAAAGAGATGGGCGCGGAGGCCAGCACGGACAACGAAGACTGCAGCTCTGATAAGGAGCAGATGAGCACTACCTATTATGATGGTCAACGAGACAAAAATATAAGAGAGGTTATCAGAAGACAACTAAAATCTCAGCAGCAGGTCGCGCCACCAATCTCGGAACCACAAGTACCACAGCGGAGGTCGCTCATGCAAAGGCGCAAAGATAATGAGAGGCCCACCACATGCGAGGAATGTCAACGGACCTTCAAGACCTACCACCAGTTAGTGCTTCACTCCAGGGTACACAAGCGTGAGGGAGGCGGAGAGGAGAGCCCCACCTCATTGACTGATGGAACATTGCCCAGAGCAGGATCAGCAGCCCGTAGCGAGGACCTAACTGAAGAAAGCGTCGACGCGGGTATTTATCAATCTGTTTACCTATCCATTTGTCTCTCAGGGCAGCTGGACTGTTGTGCTTGTCTTTAACTCTCATCCAAGCAGGCTTTTTCACTTCATGCAACGAGGCTCACTTAGGAGGCCCACCCCATCTACTCTCTTGGGGTACAAAAAAGGACAGTCATTAGGATGCCTGGCAAAAGGCCACATTCTGTCCACTGGAGTCGTTAGGTGGAAACTCCATCATTAAAGGGGACATATTTTGCAAAACTAACTTTCTCTAGTATTTGGGATGTAATATTATTTCTATGGTGGCTGAGTTAATGTGAAATATGAATTATAATTGTCCATGCATTCTTAAGTTCCAGATGTTTTCCTGCCAAAAGGCCCGAAATTAGGCCATTCAAATTTGTCGTGCTTGTCTATGTCACCAGCAAAGATCTCTGCCTTCCTCTCCGCACCTGAGCCAGCCATATGTGCACTAAATGGATACTAAACTGGGTAAAACAGAAGCATTGTCAGAGGAGCCTTTTCTGGATGCTCGTATGACAAAACCAAGTTGTTTTTCAAGATAAAATGTATACTTATTATGTTAGAGACAATATGAAAGTAACTAACGCTATAGCCAAAATACAAGACCTTTATTATTTCATTCAGTTGTAAAATGAGATTTTCAGTGATGTACATTTTTAATGCAGATCACGGAATTTACATTTTTAATTGTGAAAACTCAAGATGCCAGCCACGACTTGCACACCAAAAATTAGATTAATTTTCTGGACTGTTTACTCACTAGGGTCACCGGCGAGCTGGACCCTATACCAACAGACTCTGGGCCAGAGGCGACATGCACCCTGAACTGGCCGCCAGCCAATCAGAGGGCACATATAAACGCACACGCATTCGCACTCACATTCACACCTAAGGACAATTTAGAGTTTTCAATTAACCTACAATGCATGTTTTTGGAATGTGGAAGGAAACTAGAGGATCAAGAGAAATCACATAGGCACTAGGTGAACGTGCAAAGTCAGATGTGCTAATGACATCTCAAGTAGAACAAGATCATCCCAAACTTTTTGTCATCAAACCTTTTTTTAAAGATCAGAGCTTCAAAAATTTTGATGCCATATTCTGTCTTTTTCCTGCAATGTTACTTTCACTTGGCTCGGAAACAGGAATTCACTCTTATCTGGCTTCTGTGTTGCATACAGTTATATGGAGGTCTGAGCTCTTCCTAACACTTATTTTTGTTCCTGTGGTCTCTTTTCTAAGGTGAAGTTGGCGTCTACCAACCTAAAGACCGAAGACCGAAACACTGCAGCTACTGTGGCAAATCATTTCGCTCAAGCTATTACCTCACAGTACACCTGAGAACACACACAGGTAAATTCAACCCAGTTGGATTCTCAGTTGAACCTCTGAGGTCAAGCACCATACATTTGGGAAGACTAGTCAAGCTCCTGCTGATGGGAAATTACAAAATATTTTCACATGTAACTATGGTGGACTTATTTTGAGGATTTCATACTCTCAACACTAATGTTTAATAATGTGAATAAACTTTGAATCGTAACAAAAATAAGTTACATTTTCATATTGAGTGAGTAAGGGAGACAGAAGAGAAAGTGGAGTGTGTGGAATATTTCTTGAAAGGCAAGGCAATGATGACTGGTGAAAATTGACAAAATATCTAAAAGATAAACAATGGTAAAAGGACTATCGTGAAAGTTATTTATTTATTTACTACATCAAAATAAGTTCAATTTCTCATTTCTTTTCGTTGTCACTCCCCACCAAAGCTCCAGTAAATTATTAAAAGCGCATAACATGCTTGCAGGATTTACCAAAGTTTCCCCTAGGCCTAGGCGATTCATCAAAATTTAATCTTTATTTCTACTTGATCGTTCCAAGATAATATGATCATAGAGGAGAAACTAATGAGCTGGAGGGCGCAATGTATGTATACAAGTTCCCATGTTGTAAAAACACACTTAATGCACTTATGTTACTTGCAGCAAACGCATAACATATTAATCTGACACCTCAATTGGAGTTTACTGTAAAACTAAACCCAGAACAAAAAGAATGAAAAGAACTACACAAAATTGTATGTTTAAATTAATGTGACGAAATTTCCCAAAACTGAGAATCTATCAAAGTGCAATCTCTGGTTGAAATTGACCCTTCAACCTGAGTACAATGCAGCGAGAATTTAGAAAACTGCACGATGGGTTCTGGAGAGGATGGCACGGTGGATCAGCTGATAAAGTGTTGGCCTCACAGTTCTGAGGTCCCAGGTTCGATCCTGGACCCGCCTTTGTGGAGTTTGCATGTACTCCCCATGCCTGCCTGGGTTTCCTCCGGGCACGCCGGTTTCCTCCCACATCCCCAAAAACATGCAACATTAATTGGAGACTGTAAATTGCCCCTCGGTGTGATTGTGAGTGTGGCTGTTTGTCTCAATGTGCCCTGTGATTGGCTGGCAACCAGTCAGGGTGTACCCCGCCTTCTGCCCGTTGACAGCTGGGATTGGCTCCAGCACTCCCCACGACCCTCGTGAGGATAAGCGGTGAAGAAAATGGATGGATAGATGGGTTCTGGAGAAAAATTTGCATGCAAATCTGTTGCTTATCTACATCACTAGTGAGGCCCGCTGCATCTCTTGCTGCTCCCGGACCAACTCTGTAAGTCAGTCTTCTACACCGATGCAACCAATCAGAGAAAAAGGGGGACAGTCTTAGCCAAATATCAACAAATCGGATACAAAACTCTCTCCAGAACCGTCAGAGGGACCTTTGCATGACACTAGTATGACAAAACCAAAGTATTTTTTTGAAATGAAATCAACACTCACTATACTAACTCCATCATGTTCGAGAGTCACTCAATGGAGGTCAAAATAACCAAAATATGTACGTTTGAGTTAGAATCGTATGGCTTAAGAATTTTCTCCTTATAACATGAACATACGTATATGATATTCATGCCTGTAACCTTCCCCCCCCTTGTCAGGTGAAAAGCCCTACAAGTGTGTTTATTGTGACTATGCCGGCGCCCAGAGGACATCCCTGAAATATCACATGGAACGGCGCCACAAGGACAATCTTTCCGTAGAGATCCCGAGCAAACCAGTTACTCCGCTACTTTCTCCGAGCGACAGGAAGGAAAATTCAGCACTGAAAAGATCCAAACCTTGGCTTCCTGTGGACAAGGGAGAGCTGCAGGATAAGTTGCAAAGTCCTGATGGCAAACTTGACAAAGGGGCTGTCCAGAATGATAACGAGCACGAGAAAGTAATTGCTGATCAAGCTTTCAACCCAACGGAGAATGTGACCATAAATTGCCCTGAAGCTGTTAATCAGAAGGTGGAAAAGGAGGAGATAAAAGATGAGAACTGTGAGGCCCCATTAAATCTGTCCTTAAAAGTATGTCGCTCTGTCCCTGCCAGCACACAACCCAGAAATGCATTAATTCCATCTGTGTGTTCATTTTGCACATATGAAACCATCCACCCAGAGGTTCTGATAATGCACAAAAGGCTGACTCACAAAGATAAGTGGGATGGTGGAAGAAAGAATACTTCTGACAAACAGAGACGCCTCACAGGCTGCCCACCTGCGCTCCAAGGAAAAGACGTCACCCCGCTTGCTATGATTGACAGGCGCCACCCTCGGCGAACCAAGTCCCCACCCCGTCAATGGAGAAAACCCAAAGAAATTGCGCCTGGCAACGTACTTTGTACCCCAAAGCTGATCCACACGCCTGTTTACGCTGGTCACCACAAGCGAAAGAGTTTCACCCTCAATGATGAGTCGCACTCTGGTCGTGAGTCTCCTCATGTAACGGACCAGGTGAGGAAGTCTAGCCTGCCCGGAATGTACCAGACCAAGCAATCGCCAACCTTCACCAAAGTTGCAGCTGCTGAGAGAAGTTTCCCCCGGAGAAGCACAGCCATGTGGGGATCGGATGCCGCCCACCGGTTCCTGTCTAGCCAGTTCGGGACCCTGCCTCATATTGGTGAGCCATCCAGCAAGAGGCTCAAGCAAACTTTACCTGCAGGGGACCCCACCTCCGGAGGACCACCACCAGGGGATGGACCAATCACGCTGCGTCTCCAAGGGAGCAGCGTAAAATGTATTTCGGAAGGGATCCGTCCACCTGCGGACATCTTAACTCCAATAAAGAGCGTGGATATTGGAAATCTGGATGCTGACTGGAACATGATGAACCTGCTGCGTGCCTGCACCCCCAACAACCTGGCATCACTTTACCATGGTGTCCCGGCAAGCCCAAACATCATGGGACTGACTAACCCAAGAGCAGGTATGTAATTGGTTGCCACCAGGGGCTTATCTCAGATGCTTTTCTGTAATCAGTCGAGGATATGTAAACCTGGCCTGTTTCACCCCACTTTTCACACAGTAAAACACAACATGAAAAACCGTGTAATTTCTGTTGTTTTACTGATAAACAGGAAGACTTTGGTTTGCGGATTAGTGAGTTGAACTTATCGAGCAAACTGTATTTTTTTTTGTTTTAACTTTACCAATGATTTGGAAAGTCAAGCACCACCATCATGTGCCGATTCATTCATTTGTCACTTGGACAAGATTTACATTAGATTGTTTCATTTAGTAGTTTGTTAGATACCGTGGCTTGATTGATTGACATAAACACACACATGAAGTTTCAGTACTGTGTTCACACGTGACCAATTGAACCACACCATGATTGCAATCAAATTGGGTGATATTCAGTTTGACTAAAAGGTATCTGTGTGAAAGCGCCCTGAGCATCCACTGTATGGTCAGAGGTTGTTGTTTAACATAGCATATGCCTTCCGCAGGGAGCAGGAGCATGCTTTTCCAACACTTAACCGGTCTACCCAGCCTGCCGAGGAGAGATCTCTCAGCGCCTGTCCCTAATAAACGCTATGGGACCTCTGATAATACGACATAAAAAAGTTAAAGCGCACTGAAGGACTTGTATTTCTCCACCTGCTGCCTGACACAAATGTGCCCTTTTGAAAATGTGAAATTATTTTCATGCTGCTACTTTATTTTGGAGACTTATGTGTCGAGAATTGTTTTTTTTTTTTTTTTTTTTTTCTCGTTTGTTTTGGGACTGAAAAACATGCACTCATATTTGCTGGACCAGAAGCTTCCATTCCTGTTTGACCCACACTACTGTTCATCTGTGTTTACCATATAACATTTGTGTTTTTTCAGCACATAGAAATATCTAGTAAACCTTTGCTGTTCGAAATGTCGCTCCTACGTTCAATAATTAAGCACCTCTCCTGAAGCACTGACCGGTGCGATCATAATGTCAAACCTTTGATGCACAAGGTGGGACTTTTGGGTTAAGTACAATTAGCATGGTACATCATTTTTTTTTTTCTTTATACGCATGTTGTGCTACTTGATTGTCTGATTGACTGAGGATGTTCACTCAGTTGGGGTGTTACCGTTCTTCAAATTGCCCTTAAATCCACGTTTGTGTTATATGGCACATTTTCAGTCACTTTTCAGATTTTGGAGACTCATGAAAGTCCTATTTAGTTTCAAAGAGTAGATGTCCTTAAGAGCCTGTTATCGCTAAAGTTGAATAGGTTTGTCAAGGCCAAACATAACAAAATCAGACATGACAAAGACTAGTGGAATTAATTTGTGAATGTTAATAAAATATCTCAGGCAAAGTCAGATTTACAACCGGTTGTGCTACCTTGAAGATCTGATAAGTTGTTTTGTTTCACAATTTGTATCAAATGAAAAGTATTGTTTGAGAGCTGTATTACATAAAATAAAACAAGGCCAAGAGGTCCACGGTAATTGTGCATTATTGGTTATACCGACCATACTTTAGTTATGACAACTGTGTACATCCTTTTATGATATCTTCTTAAAATTAAACTGTATTCTCATTTAATTTATACTACTTACATTTTTCAATACTAAGCACTTTTTCAGATAGTGAATGAAAATCAGATATACAATAGTGGAATATAGTAATTTCATCATATACATTAGTCATCATTTAGAGTTGTGCTCGTGACAAGATAAATGTTTTAGAAGATGGATGTGTACTGAACAGGTGTCAAACTCAAGGCCTAGGGGCCACAGCTGCCATGCTACGTCTTTTCTCATGAAAAAAAAAAAAAAATCTGCACCGACTTCTATGATTCTTTCTCAAATTTCTACCAAAATTCTAAAATGTCTTATGTAATAAATAAATCTGAAATGTTGCAAGCATTTTATGATACCAACCCCCTTTTTGCAGTAACTACAAAAAAGATTATTATCCTTCACTTCTGACCTTAAAACCAGTTATCCATCAAGTGGTTGTTTATATATAACAC
The DNA here is from genome assembly GCF_019802595.1 of Syngnathoides biaculeatus. Taxonomy (NCBI): domain Eukaryota; kingdom Metazoa; phylum Chordata; class Actinopteri; order Syngnathiformes; family Syngnathidae; genus Syngnathoides; species Syngnathoides biaculeatus. The sequence continues at coordinate 18,371,827 of NC_084641.1, forward strand.
TATGATCAGACAATGAAACATTTATATGGTTACACAGTCACACCGACCCTCTAAGGAAAACCGTGCCAACAATGTGGCCCGTGACAAAAATGAGTTTGACACTGCTGGAGGGCTCTACCGCGGCTTCGGAAATCAGCCACTGGAGGGCGATATGTACAAGGTGCAGGACTTTATGAAGCTCCGTGGGACAAGCAGGCTATCTGCATGTGATTGATTTCATTTTGCTTGCAGTTCAGGGTGTACCCTGCCTGCTGCCCATTGACAGCTGGGATGGCTCCAGCACTCCCGCGACCCTTGTGAGGATAAGCGACTAAGAAAATGGAAGGATGGATGGATAGTACAAAATAACCGACTCATTAAAAAAAAATCTCAGCCTAGAAGTGTGATAAGTGTACCCTAATTTTTAGTGTCATCAGTCTACTTGTTTTACTTTTTAAGACATTTGACCAAATGCCACAGATTGTTGATGTTGGAAAAATACATGTTCTGATTGCATCACCAATGAACAAAACCGTCCATGTCATTTGACCAACGGAGAGTGATTAAGTAAACACGCTAAACGGTTTGAATTAGTGATGGTACTTTGACACAAAAACATGCTTCATACCCGGAACTCCAATTCTACAGAATTTTATGAATATTACATTCCATAGAATCTGCTTTGAAGCTTGCTTGATAAGAAGTGAGAACAATGTGGGGATTATAATTGGAGGGTCATAGGTTTGATTCCCATAAACTGTACCCTGATTTTTTTTTCTATTACTAGGTCAGGATAATGCCTTTACTCCCAGCTGTTCCATATAGTGAACTTTTTTTTTAATGCCACGAGCATTGTCTGTTCCTTGTACACTACTATTTTATGAACATGGGCAAGTTGTGAGCAATTAAAAAGAGATAGATAGAGAGAGAGAGAGAGAGAGAGAGAGAGAGAGAGAGAGAGAGAGAGGTAAATGCTCAATAAAAAAAAAAATCAACAAAAATAATGTAGCGCATTTGAGTGTTCCCCATCCCACATAATGGCCGTAGTTGCAAAAGCACACCAAAATTATGCCATTCAATCCCCCCCTGAACTATCAATAATAACACAATACAAACGTTCATCAATATTTGTAAATAGTGTTTGTGCGCCCAGGACTTTTTTAAACGTTTTCAATCCATTACAGACTTCGTGTTGGCCAGGAGAGGTCACTGTAACTGAAGATTCAAGAAATACATTCATTTTTGAAACAATTTGTCAAAAGGGGCTAAATGATTCACAAAAGCTTCATTTATTTTGCTTCACTTTGTGAAAATGATATGTACGGAAAGTCCGTAGTTATGCGATATGGTGAACGAATTCAAAAATAAACATGGTGGGCATTAAAATGCAGTTTACAATATCATTGAGAGACTGGCGACCTAATTCAGGAGCTACATAAATGAGCTAGAGCTAGCACAGCACCACTCTCAAATGAGCTGAGTCTACGTTGAATGGTTCTCTTTGTGGCTGATGCTGTTTGAATTGAATTATGTGAGGTTACATCGTATTTCCTGAGAAATGGATACTAGCCTACAAGTATGGTAGCATGCTAACAGCTGCGCCTGCTAGCATAGCCTGTGTTTTGCTGAAGTACTCCTACCACCCGTTGTTGTTGGTTTTTTTTTTTTTTTTTTTTTTTTTTTTTTTTTTACACATACCTTTAAGAAGATGTTTTCCACAAACCGGATGACTGTCATTTGGTTCCCACTCATGTTGTTGGCACCCTTGCAATCTTCTCTGTCCTGTTTATGTGCGACAGCCACTCGAATGATCATCCTCACTGTTAGGTTGAGCAAAATTAGTTTTAATTGTGTCATTTTTGTTGTTGTTGTAATGAAATCAAGAAAATAAACAACTATGACTATCAGGTAGCCATTATATTTTGTCTTTGTTTCAGGTCACATTGGCGTTCGCCAATCACTTTTCTGTCACCCAGAAGTATCGTTGTGCTTATTTTATAATCATTCATTCACACCTTCATCATCTGTATCGCTTAACCTCATGGCTGTGCTGGAGCCTATCCCAGTATCAGAATCCGGGCGAAAGGCGCGGTACACCCTGAACTGGTCACCAACCAATCGCAGGACACATATAAACAAATGCTCACATCCACACCTACAGGCAGTTTAGAGTTTTCAATTAATTTACCATGCATGTTTTTGGGATGTGAAAGAAAACTTTTGCAGAAAACCCATACAGGCACAGGGAGAACACACAAACTCCACACAGTCGGGGCCTGATTTGCATCCAGCTCCTCAGAATTGTGAGGCAGAATTTCTAACCAGTCGCCCACTGTGCCGCCTAATTTACAAACATTAGATAATTATCCATACTGTACTTCAAAATAGCCATATGATACGATACACTTTGTTTTGTTTGTGTGGAAATAGTTTCCCTCCAAGCAGTTGTGACAGTAACCCCCTTTGTTTTTGACAGACTTGAATCAAGAATCAATGCCTTGGTAGAATGCACTTTAAAAAAATGACTGAGATTACTTTAAAGAAACGATCAATAGTCTTGATCATCTCTTAAAAAGTGCATTCTACCAGGACAGCGCAGTGTGTTAGTGGTTAGCAGGGCTGCCTCACAGTTCTGAGGTTTTCAGCTTGAATTACTGTTTTGGCCTTCCGTGTCGTGTTTGCATGTTTCTCCTATGCTTGTGTGGGTTTCCTCCAGTTTTATCCCATTTTCCAAACGTGAATATTAGCCTAGCAAAGCAAAGCAAGTTTATTATACAGCACATTTCAAGATGACTTCATGTGCTTTATAATTAAAAATGTTTTAAAATTTAAAACAAGAATAAAAGATGCCTACAAAACAATTAGGAACAGTGGAAAAAATGAAGATGATACAGGAAAAAAAATGCAAAAAATGTTAGGTTTATTGCTTTTTGCAATTATAAAAACTACAGCATCTCCAGAATTCTGTATCATCACAACAAACCTGTCTACTCACAATATCACTCTGCCATGCAACAATGCCACTGGCTCCCAGTCCAGTACCACATCCAATATAGAGTACATATTGATCTGCACTTCGAAGGTAATCAAAAACTACCCCACGCCATGTCCTGCTGACCTCCATCACGTGACCTTGCCCACCTGCTTTTTCAGATCTTGGTCTTCTGCCCACCTCACCGTCCCTTCTGTCCATCTGTCCACCATGGGGGACAGAACCTTCAGCTGCTCTGAATCCCGTCTTTGGAACTCAATACCACCTGGCCTCCCAGTCACAGACTAACCCTTTTGAAGTCCAAAGTCAAGACATCCCTATTTCGGACTATTCACGTTTCCATTTCCTATATCAGTTGCCATTTTAATTGTTTTTGTTCTGTCATTTTTACTGCATTGTCATTATTTTGTGTATTATTTGTCTGAATTGTTTATAAGCATTAAAGTCTGTGTCATTTGAGCCAATAAGTGTTTCCAAATCATATCAAAGGTTGGGGAAAATGAGGACATTTTGTTTGTACGTATTCATTTTTCTGTATTAGTAGGCCAGTTACTGGTTTGTGTTTGTGTATGTGTGGATGCCATTTTGACTTGTGGGTTGGGGGTAGAATTTTGGTAGAATGATTTGAATGGTCGAAGAAAATCAATGAAGAATGATAGAATTTGTAGAGTTTGTATTATGTATTTTAATATAATAATAGTTATGTCAACAACAATGTTCCTGTGAACGGACAGTTTACAATTTTTAAACTGCTGTAAGATTTGAACGTAGCGGCTACATTCAAATCTTGCAAGTGGCTTAAAGCTTTATGTTTGGCTACATTGTGGCCTAAGTGGCCACAATTGTGGCCAAATTTCTCCCTAAATCCCCCTTGAGGCTTTGACAAAAGTCAGACCACTCACGTACACATTAGAAATACAACGCTTAAATCTTGGCAGGAGACACCCAATTTCAACTTGACTCCCCCATGCCAGGAAGGGCAGGTTATGCAGATTTAAGAGATGAGCATTACAAATTTCGATCACATTTGTATGAAAAACCAAATAGACATTTGTTATGGTTATGTTTAGGGCTTTATTTTGTGTTAAGGCAATTTAGAATGAGGTAATGTTAGGATTAGGTTGGGTTCTTGTAAGTGGGATTCATTAACACTACTGCAATCACACACTTTTCCTATCTGGAAGCAGTAGGGCGTGTTCTATAGGGACACAGCAGCCGATCATAGTGCAACGCCTCGTCACGCACTCAGTGATGTTTGAGTACGGCATGTTCTGCCTGGAACATGAGTGTGATTCCTAGTAATACCCCACAAACATGAGGTGAACATGAGTTTTTCAAAACAAAGTGTTACTACTAACGGTAAATGCTGAGCTGGGGAGTAACGTGCTCTATTTACTCTGTTACACTTACTCAAGTAACACATTCAATAAACTGTACTTGTCAAAGTACTTTAAATGCACTGTAGTGCGAGTGTGTTTACAGACCAAAGAAGCAACAGCGTTGTCAAGCACCTCTTAAGTTGTGACTGCCCAAACTTAGATATTTCAGCCCATTTGTAACTTGAGGAGACACCTTGAGTTGCAGATGATTTTGCTGTTGTTTTGGCAGTGGATGTGGCAAAAATTGCAGATGCCTACGCACACACACCCAATCACTAAGTCTAGTCACCAAACAGGTTCTTTCATGAAGTCAGTGAAGTAAATAAAACCAATAATGTTTCCGCAGGGGCCAATTCATGAAGTTTTTTTTTTTTTTTTTCTGGGCAGTGAAAAACTGAAATGGCGGTAGTGTGTGTTGACCCCCATCTTCTTCTTCTTCTACTTTCGGCTTGTCCCATTAGGGGTCGCCACAGCATGTCATCTTGTTCCATCTAAGCCTATCTGGTGCATCCTCCTCTCTTAACACCCACAGTCCTCAAGTCCTCCCTCACCACATCCATCAACCTTTTCTTTGCTCTTCCTCTCGGTCTTTTGTCTGGCAGCTCCATCCTCAGCACCCTTCTTCCAATATACTCACTCTCTCGCCTCTGGACATGTCCAAACCATCGAAGTCTGCACTCTCGAACCTTGTGTTTGTTGACCCCCGTATATTTTTGAATTAAAAAAAAAGTGTTGTCCCTGCTCTGATTTAGGGTTTTATTAAATCAGAAGTTTCCTACAAATAACTCTTTACTTGAGTAGTTTTTCTCATCAAGAACTTTCTGACTCAAGTAAATATTTGTATGGCTACTATTTACTTTTACTTGAGTCATACTTGAAAGTAACCATTACCCTTGAGTACAATATTTGGCGACTCTACCTACTTCTGACTAGATGTTACCGGTTTAAGGTATTCTTTTTTAAATCTACAGTCAATAAAAGGCAAAACGAGGTGGTGAATTTAGCTTTTGAGCAGAAAACTTTAGTTCGTGTCCCTCCTGAATCCTCTCGCCTACTTGTGGTTCCCTCCGCCCTTAAAAAGAAGCCTCAATGTTCACACTTGTTTTGTCTCACAATTTGCCAACTACCTCTTTTTCATCTAGACCTGGAGCACACTCCTGAAAAAAAGGGATTATAACTATTTTTGCACAGAAAATGACAGATTCCATCAAGAGTGAGCGTTGTATAATCAACAAATGATTGTGGACAGTCTTCAGCACATTGAACACTTTAAACTTTGGGCTTTTTTTTTTTTTTTTTGTCCCCCTCACTCCCTTCGAGTAGACCACATCTGTTTGCTGTCTGCTCCCGTGGGCCGGCACTGTGTAATCTATTGCATTAGCTCACATTAGTGCATATTGCCCATGGGCCTCGGTAATCACGAAGGCAAAATGAGCATTTCACTTAGCATCACCCTCATATTCCCCCACACTGTGCAAACACGCGGCGGGCATCGCAAGTTGACAACAGCTTATGACAAGTATATGCCGATTCTCCATCTCTGGGTCTGCCAGGGTATTTTTTGGGGGTAATTTTTTTAATGACAGCTCAGACTAGAAACAGGCAAAGATACTCCGAATTTTTCCCAAGTTTACTGCAACATGAGGAACCAACAGATTGTGCCAGATGTTCGCCTTCATCTTAAGACCCGACATAAAGACAACATGACAGGCCCTCTTTTCACAATTCAATCATAAACTTTAATTACAGTATTTTTGTACAAAATGCTATTTTTTTTTTACTGAACTGCAGAAGGGAAGGGGTTATATTTGTGCATTTATACTGTATATATATATGTAAAACATACTGCTTTTATGCTTTGGCAGGTGTGTTTGTTTTGGATAACTACTGAAGTGTTCAAATGGGCTCAGTAAATGTTTTAATCTCTGTGTGAGAATGCCCATGTCTTTGAATTTCCTGATTGGGGAAGGGGTGGGGGGGCATCAATTTGAGGTGGTGCATTTGTCTTAAGTGGATGGAGCACCCAGGAATTGGAGCATAGCATCAACTAGAGAGAAGACCACACTTAAAAAAAAAAAAAAAAGTTCCATTCCAGAAACTGCAATGGGATATGGGAACATTGGTGTTTTCATGGTAAAAACAATTCCATCACATGGGAATGAAACACATGAGGTCTTCCCAACTCCTTCTCAAGTCTCGTCGGTCACTTTAGACTTCCAACTTATCGGAGTGCACCATTCCAAAGAAAAATGGCGTTTCATGCTCGCGTTAGCATCCACTCGTCCATTCCGCGTGTGAGGCCTCAGCGGAGGTGCTTACACGTTTTGAAGGCCGAGGAAGTGTTCTGTCTTCTTCCGCTCAACTCTCGTGATCGTCAAAGCACCGCTTTCGTCACTCCTAATTGTTGCCTCCAGATTGTCAACTTGCATGAATTAGCAATTGGGCCAACAAAAGCCAGTCGAGTCGATTGTTGCGCATCCTGTCAGTATATCGAGGCGGAATCTGGGCTCCGGCTGTGATAGCTCATCATCGTCAGCCAGCACCGCTCCTCTGAGGAAGAGGAGCGATGTAGTGGTTCCCACAAAAACAGCCCCTGGCCTCAGGAAAGGGATTTGGGTGTCTAGAGACAACAGAAGCCATATGGAGCGAGCTGAGATAGCAGGGCACATGTACAGAATAATGGATGATGTGTCATGTTTCATGATGCCCAGAAGCCATCAAGAGACTTGGTTTGGGGAATTCAAAGACTCATATACAGCAAAAGTGACTGTTGGACCATTAAGCTTTTCAGCTGCTGATCTTATAGCCCAGCACCACATCTTATGCCTTTAAATTAATTTGGAAGTGAATTAAAAGAAGACTTTTCAACATTTTGAACCCTTTTGATTTGGCACGACCATCCGCCCACTTGAAGCATAATTTCAGTTCGTGCCAAAGAAATACGCTTACAGTCCAACATTGTTTTGGGCATTTCCACTGTTGTGAAGGGGGTCAGAATACTGTATTTCCACTGAACATGCATGTTAGCATTGTAGCACACCGTTGGGACTTTGAATAATAATATTAAAATAATAACCATCATAAATGAATAAGGCTTCAAGTGGAACAGTAAAACCTGGTATGAAAATTCTTGTACATGACATCAGACTAGACCTGTTCACTCACACACATTGCAGCATTTGACTTGCACAAACACAGCCATCATGCATAAAATGTGACCGCTTTTATCGTGTGCATTCTGTTGTAGCACTTTTGGCTTTTGTGTTACTTTGTACGGTTTCCACTTATTTCCTACCCGACAGGGTCGGCATCTTTTCTTTTCTCTCGTATTTGCATATATTCTGCTCTCCCTGAGTGTGGAGGCTTCACTTAGGGAGTTCTGTTCTCCAAATAAATGGCAAAGCATTCTCGCTTCACGCTATTTGCTATAAATGTTTGTTTCAAGTACTTTCAACATAACATCACTGCAATTATCATCAGCTCAACATAACCCCACCAGCTTAATGCCGTTAACAGGCTAACAGGAATGAGAACTGTCATTGTGGTCATTACAAATACAAATTGAACATCCAATAATACTGGCAGGCACATTTTTCCCCTCTGCTCTGCGGAACCAATTACAACATCTGGAGTCTAGCTTTTGTTTAGCTTGAGATATAACTGTCCGCGTCTTGAAATCATCGATGAAATTTACCTGTCTAACATCACAGCCCTCATCAGGTAAAAATCCACCAAAGCAGCCCTTGAATTTGTGAAAATGGATTTCCCGAGGCCAACTTGCTTTGTTGGAGTTTACATTTGAATTGTAGGTGGTCACATCCCAGGTGTAATCACCAATTAAAAACGTAATATTATACAACATGATCATTCACAGGAATGGTGGAACAACTGGTTAGCTAGGGCCTCACAGTTCTGAGGACTTGAGTTCAAACTCCGGCCCCGCCTATGTGCCTATGTGTTTGGGTTTTTTTTGTTTTGTTTTTCGGGTACTCTGGTTTCCTCCCACATCCCAAAACAGGCATGAATTCGATGCATAATATACTAAATAAGTTCTTTTTTTCCCCTTTAATGTAACACAACCTGTACAACTCATTTGAAAAAGTGGAAAGTCAATGACTTTTATATCTCTGCAATTGTAATGCAAAGTGATCTGATACAGCAAACCTTCAACGCACCTGGCAACTGTCCTAATTAGAATCCAGATTTACAACTCTAAACACAATGACTTCTCAAGTCATGTAGTTCAAGTCAAAGTAAAGAGTTGCTACCAAGGGTAAAGGTAAGTCCATCCATCATCCATCCATCCATCCATCCATCCATCCATCCATCCATCCATCCATCCAGTTTCTGAGCCGCTTAGCCTGACAAGGGTCACAATGGCGAAGGAGGACCACCTGCATCGTGAGACCAAAATTCTAACGGTGAAGCAACACAGCGACCTACTCGCCCGGCAGTATCTGCTACGCTGCCAGCTACCCGCGCACCCATGCCATCAGGTGTCAAACGAACCACCTCAACCGCACTTACTTCGCCATGACATCCGTAAATACTGTCAAGACATCGACGAAGACATGCCCACTGACACAGTGTTCGACGAACAAGCCTATCGAGATGGGCTAACCGGTAGTCATCCTTGGTGGCTACCCTACTCCCGAGGTAGACAAAATCGAAATCGAGCGGGCCACAAGATTCATCCCATCACAACTCCGCTCAGGACGAAGCCGCATGCTCAATGACTATATGGCTCATGTCGACAATACTATCGTCAACTTCTGCTCGAAATGTGGACAGGGCCCTCACGACACGCAGCACATCTTCAACTGCACAGCGTCTCCCACTACGCTGACCGCAATGAACCTGTGGAAACACCCGAAGGAAGTGGCTGCCTTCCGGGAACGAGAAGTCAACTGAACAATGCGATTACCTGGCTACAACAACAGGGTCACAGGAGTGCTGGAGTCTATCCCAGCTGTCAAAGGGCAGGAGGCGGTGTACAGCCTGAACTGGTTGCGAGCCAACGCAGGCACATAGAGACAGACAACAGCCGCACTCACAATCACATCCAGGGGCAATTTAGAGTGTCCAATTCATGCATGTCTTTCGGGTGTGGGGGGAAACCGGAGTACCAGGAGAAAACCCAGGCAAGCACGGGGAGAACATGTAAACTCCACACAGGCGCGGCTGGAATTTGAACCCTGGTCCTCAGAACTGTGAGACCAATGCTCTAACCAGTTGTTCACCGTGCCACCTATACTCAAGTCTTTATGAAATATTTGCCAAACCGATGGGTATATATCTGGCAACTGGCCTCGACTTGAGTCAAGTTACTTGGCTCGAGTTCACGTATTGATTTGTTCAACATTTGACATTCTAACAATTGAATCTGTGACGCTATCTCAACTGAATTTATTGCTCTCATGTCAGGGATTCCTACCTTACCCCACTGCTCTCTGTGCACCATCTACCTGCTTGTAGAATAAGCCCGACAGCTCACCTTTGTTTCCCGCCCGATGTAAGAGCCACACTAAAGTGCTGTTTCCGATACCCATGAGTAAGCCCCATAAAAGCCGGCCCACCACCGCTGCAGCGTTATTGTTTCTCACGGATGATTGATTGATGGATGAGGGTTGACACTTCAATGAAGCCGTTTCCACCGGCATCTCTAGCTGATGATGTGCAGCGTATATTTTCCATCCACGCCTCATTGCTCGCCTGTGTCATTCCTGGGACTTCATTTACACCGCATTCCCTGAAGGACCTTTTTTAGCCCCATCTCCCTTTTACGCTCCCTGGCTGCTCTCTTTATCTCCTCCTTTTTTTTTCCTGCGCCATAAAGTAATGCTATTTCTCATCGACTCTGGAGGGGCCCGGGATAATTTTGTCAGGGAATGATAAGACCAAAGGCATGGAGGGGTTATTTACAAGAGTCCAAAATCTTCCAGTTTTGATGCCAAGTGAGACGGAAGGGGGCGGGACGTTGATGTACACTTTACATGTGCTCAGATTCTCGCACAATCGTTCACTCCTTATCTGTGGCAGCCAAGTCGCACCATTGCGTATTCTACCAAGATGTGGTCCAAAGGCGGGGAACATGTTTGCTGTGATAGTTCAATGACAGCATGATTGAGGGGCCTTTTTGGCATATGGGGAGCAGATGGTAAGCAGGCGTCAATGCGGCAGGCTTTCTGGGATGACAGCCATGTGATTCTCCCTCAGGTGACATCGGAGCCTCCTTTAGAAGCAACCGTTGTGTTTTCTGACTCGCTCGGCTTTACACTTTGTATTGGGGTGCAAGAACACAAACATTTTCCTCCACTGAATTTAAGATGTTTGCCCAGCACGAGGATAACAATCAATTAAAAAAAAAAAAAAATCCGGAACATCTCAGTCAAGTCCATTCCAGTTATATTTTGACAAAAATGTTGCGTCATGCGTAAGCCTGTCGGCATTATTCTTTGTGATTATTTGGAGATTTTTAAAAACTGGATAGGTGGTGGTAATATTAATAGTATTAACTGCATCCCATTGATATTAAATCACACTCACTGACTTGGACAAATCATCTCATTAAACTCTGACACATTAAAAGATATGAAATTCCACAAAAATGAAATGTTTTTTTAAACAATTAATGATTAATATGATATCAATGACCGATGACAACATATTTTTGCAATATTTTGTCAACAATAATGATAACATACTCCCACTATACAATGATTGCGTGATAAATGATCATCTGTGCAACGGAACAAAATCACAGTCTATGTAAGGGAAGAAGTAAAAACTATATGAAATGATGTAACAGTCCACAACTCATAATATTTCCATTAATTAATTGTTACGTAAGTAGTTAAGAGGTTTTTCTCAGATTTTGACAACAAAGAATTGTTTTCATCATGAAAGCAATTATGTAGTATTATACATCAAACTCAGCAGAAAAAATAACATTATTTCACTTAAAAACAACAACCACGACTTAAAGACCCTCTAAAACCCTATAATTTGATTTTTATTTTCAGTCTTCAATCAACCAAACTATGCATGTTTTTGGGTGGGGGGGGTATGGGAGTAGCGTAATTTCCGTCCTACAAGCCGCGACTTTTTGCAGTGATGCAGCTAATTTGTGCTTTTTTTCTAACGGGCGCCAGGGGGCGCTCGAGCGGAAAAGGTAAGAATGAGACCGGTGGAATATGTGTGCCGAGGAAGTTACTTTTACCGGCCCTGTTAGCGCTAGCGTTAGTGCTGTACTAGCGTGTTGCTGCTGTGTTACTGGAGTGTCTCTGTGATATTTACTGGTAAGTTTTATTTTAACTGGCCCTGTTAGCGTTAGTGCTTGCTTTAGCGCAGTGTTAGCATTAGCACTAGTGTTAGCATTGCACTAGCGTTACGGCGAGTGTTAGTACCGCACTAGCGCTGCGCTAGGGTTAAACTCTTTCTGTGTACTGTCTTTCTTGGTCAATATCTTAAGTTAATCTCATGCTCACAGCGTGCATAACATTCTTCGAGTTGACTGCAGCAGATGATGGTTAAATGTAAACAGACAACCGTATTTTTCCAACAGCTGTAAGTAATTTCACATTCCCCATGGTATCCAATGGAGGGAAATTGTTAATATCTGTCCAATTCAGTCCTCTCTTCTTTTTTACATGACTTCTCTTTAGCGTTGGTTCTCACACCTCACCAAATCTCCTCAGGGATGCACAGTTCTTTGAGGGCACATCAGATGGCTGGCTGAATGTTATCGCAGAAAAAATAGGTGTAGGTGAGGGCATTGTAAAGAAGCCTTGATTTTCTCAGATATTTCTTATTAGAGTAAGAAAAAGTTGGAAATGGCAGAAATTACAATAAAGGAGAAGTAAACAAACAATTTATCCAGGGCAATTGTAAAAGGCTGCTGACTCTCAGGGCCAGTAGTGACTCATCACATTTCTGTCATGTCATGACATTATCCAAGCTGCGTATCCTCACAAGGGTTGCAGGAAAGCTGGAGCCTATCCCAGCTAGCTTCAGGCGTAAGGCGTACTACACCCTGAACTGGTTGCCAGTAAGTCGCAGGGCAGATATCGACTGAGCGAGAATCGATCCCACGCTGCCCGCACCAAAGGGAGGCATGTGTACCTCTACAACATCAGTGACCCATCATCAAACTTCTGATTTATAATTGTATTAATTTTCTCCTAATTTGAACCCGTATGGATCGTTTAAACTTGGTGCACTGTTAATGTGCATTTTATTGTCAAATACCTGCTAAAAAGGTGAGATATATATTTTATTTTTTGTCAGACAAATCTAATTTTTTTTTTCTAGAGCACGATGTAATTTAATTACTCAGCTCTACTGCAGATAAAGAAATACCGGGGAGAGTGATCAGTGTGCTGATAACTGGTGAGGCGCTACTATACTCATACTATATTCACCGGCGAAGGCTGCTGCGTCGCCTCGCCAGCGAAGGAAGAACGCTGCCGACAATGCCGCACTCGGCCATGTGGGACGACCACGCCGTAAAGCGCCCCGGCTCGAAGGTGTTGTTCATCGCGGACGGTGGTGGCTATCAACAATGCCCTAAAGCAGCCCGGCTCGGCTCCAAGATAAGCCACCTGGGCGCCGAAAATGAGCCACACCGGCCGGTTGCGATGAGCTCATCTCTGCCACGGAAGAGGATCGGATGGGGAGGTGGTTTGGATGGGATCGCATATCATCTGAATATGGATCGAAACAATAGGGTAATATTACCCCGGTAACTTCACTCGGTTGTGTGATGTTCTCTTCTTCGGAGAGAGCTTCTGTGTCAGAAGGGGCGTGTTCATCTCCCATAGTAGGGTCCACCGAGTGTTTTCATTGGCGAATGTCTGGGTGATGTCACGGACAGGGGATCCAGCCAATATGGTGACCATTTGGATGTCGGAGAATGACACCTCTGCAACTTTGCACATGGATGACGTGCTCTCCGCTCATATTTATTTTTTCGTATAGACATTGAAGTGAATTATGTTGTATGTTTTTTTCATTACAATATCTATTTTAGAATGTTTATAGGGGTGACACTTGACCTTTAAAATGTTATTCGTAAGAGATAGACTGGTATAATTTCAATTTTCAGCCTTTAAACTTAAATTTTTGTTCTTCCCTCATCAACTGAAACTCATTAGTTGGACCTTCTTCTAACAATAATATTTCCTTTTTTTGTTTTGGTTTTCACTGTGCTTAATTGATCATTGACATTAAAATATGCCTTGCTGCGTTATGATGTGTTCATAATGTGATGTAATAATGCTGTTGAGTGACTGATTTTAAAAGGCCTCCACAGACATCCTTAAAAATGTCTCTTATAACAGGTTCTACAGCACCTAGTCCATATCTGCGATAAGGACGAGACAACATAATAATGTTAAGCTCGTGTGGCATTCGGTGTGTGTGAGAGTGAAGTTGAGTTGGAAATATGATTGGTTGAGCTGTGTGAGGACAAACTTGCACGGTCCCCCGCATCCCTAATGGTTTCCACTCCGTTTCTTTTATGGTTGCTCAATAGGTGAGGGAATTGTGTCCCACCACTGTGTTTGTACATTAAGCAAGGTCTTCCTGTCCACAAGCAAAAGGAGAAAGGATTGGACCAGGGGGTGATATCGCTCATGCCTACATTGTGTGTCACCCATAAACCACCTTTGGGAGGAGTGTTGCACTTGCTCAAGGGCAAATGGCTTCAGTGTTGATTGTTCACCACGGATTAGGGAGAGCGGGTGCGATTGTATGCCATCTGATACGTCCGCCACACACACTTGTACCATCTTGTACAGGTTAGGGTAGTATACTAAGCTGCTCTTAAATTGTCATAGTAATAGATGTATTTAGGTATAGCCAAGTACAAGGATTAATACTATTTTGGAGAGACTTCTTGCCAATATTGCACATGAAAAGACAAGGCTTAAAGCTGACCATACGCTGTACACCTACAGGGGATTTACACCAGAGTTCCATTCCAGCTGGGATTCATACCGAATTCGTACGTAAGTAAGCAACATCAGGAATGTGTGGTCTATCGCTAACCAACATTTTCACAGCAATAAAAAAAATATTTGTATAAATACACGTTAGTCCATAACTAGAGAAGGATTGCACATGTGCACACACGCACACTCACACACATGTACACACATACAGATATATATATATATCCATCCATCCATCCATCCATTTTGTTAGCCGCTTATCCTCATGAGGGTCTCGGGGAGGGCTGGAGCCTATCCCAGCTGTCAACGGGCAGGATGCGGGGTAGAGCCTGAACTGGTTGCCAGCCAATCGCAGGGCACATGGAGACAAATAGCCGCACTCACAATCACACGTAGGAGCAATTTAGAGTGTCCAATTAATGTTGCATGCTTTTTGGAATGTGGGAGGAAACTGGAGTGCCCGGAGAAAACCCACGCAGGCACGGGGAGAGCATGCAAAACGGATTGAACCCGGGACCTCAGAACTGTGAGACTGACGCTTTCCAGCTGTTCCATTGTGCTGCCTATATATTTATGTCATGTCGTTATCCAAGCCGCTTATCCTCACAAGGGTTGCGGGAAAGCCGGAGCCCATCCCAGCCAACTTCAGGCGAAAGGCGGACTAGACCCTGAACTGGTCGCCAGTCAGTTGCAGGGCACATATCGACACCATCACTGAGTGGGAATCGATCCCACACTGCCCGCACCAAAGGCAGGCGTGTGACCAGACTGAAACGTTAAACAATCACCAGGCCTGTAAGATTGCATTCACAAATGAAAAATGTAAGCGTTTAAACATGTTCACACACAAGCTTGAATCCTCCACTTAAATGCCTTGCTCAAAGCCATTATCTGATTGCAGAGCATTTACGTTTGATTGTTCCACCCTGTGCTGCAAAAAGAAAAAAAAAGAAAATCCAAAACAAATGAGCTGCTCCAACTGGAACAAGGAAGTTACACATCCATCCCAGGGAAAGCAATACCTGCTGTCTGCTAATTCATTGTGACACTGAATACTGCACAGCGAGAAACAAGTAACCTGAAATTGGGTTATTCTTCCTACCTGCCAGTAATCCACTTGATAAGCACTATACATGTAGATTTCAGGGAAGTGGAACAATCAGATTACTCCCAGCCAAACTGGGATTTTCCTACAAAATTGGCTGTTGTTCCTTGGGTCCCTCATTCCATCAGGATGAATGAGGGGAAACAAATGATTTGACTTTGCACCAGATAAACCGCCCGAGGCTTTCCAGCAAGCGTACGCCGAGAACAGCACGTGTGTGAAAAAGTAACAAATGCGCAAAAAGGTTTGATGTTTCATGTAAAGTTGTCTCTGAGGACGCTAATTTAGAGGCACCACTTTAAACGCATTCTACCTGCTGTAGATAGAAGCGCACGTAGGTGGATAAACAAACTTTTCAATGTTTCTTTTTTTTATTTGTTTTTTTATTGAATAACAAAGACTAACAGTCGGCGAGTGAAGGCGAAGATTAATCCCTTTCCTGAAGCCAACCGGGGCTAATGAGATTCCGGTTCCTTGGTTTAACGGGACCAGTTTATGAGCACTCGGGAGGAAAAGCACTGAGCTGAACGCTAGCGTCAGCATTCTCGCACCCAGATATGCCTCGGGATAGCTGCAAAAGAGGATGTAACGCGAGTCGCTTAGTGATCGCAGGCTCAGCGTTCGACCCCCAGATCCACTTGCAAATAAAGATTACTCCCCGTGTAGCGGACCAGCACCCGGTATGGTGGCTTTGCTGCTAACCGCGAGGTTAAAAGTCTTGCCATTCAGGCTCACACCTTCAAAGAGAATTTTTTGTCTGTTGTCCATCTGGTGAGTAGACTGATAATAGTAAGCTATTTATAAGGGGAGTACAAGTAACAGTGGTGACTTTGCACTGAGGCAAAAATGTCATTTTCCCATCAGAAACGCTTTTTAATTTCCTTTTGATGTACTTTATAAACATAAATGTATCATAAAACTTGTTCTTCCTGCAGTGTGACTCTTTATGACTTTTGTTTTTTGTTTTTTTTCTTCATGCCCGTTCTCTGCTGTACTGACCATGGGACAATGTATTATTATTGTTACAGGCTCATTTGTTTTTTATGTTTTTATATTGGCTAGTAATTCAGTCTAACACTCCAAGTGGCCACCTTATACACGTGATGTGAGCAGCAACATAAAGATCTAGTGTTCTTCTTCTTTTGCTTTCAGCTTATCCCGATTAGGGGTCGCCACAGCGTGTCATCTTTTTCTAATCCCATCTCCTCCATCTTCCTCACTAACACCCACAGTCCTCATGTCCTCCCTCAGAACATCCATCAACTTTCTGTTTGGTCTCCCTCTCACACTTTTGCCTGGCAGCTCTATCCTTAGCAGCCTTCTACCAATATACCCACTCTCTTGGCGCTGGACATGTCCAAACCATTGAAGTCTGGTCTCTCGAACCTTGTCTCCAAAACATCCAACTTTGGATGTCCCTCTGATGAGCTCATTTCTAATCCTATCAAACCTGCTCACTCCGAGCTAGAACCTCAACATCTTAATTTCTGCCACCTCCAGTTCTGCTTCCTGTTGTTTCTTCAGAGCCACCGTCTCTAATCCATACATCATGGCCAGCCTCACCACTGTTTTATAAACTTTGCCTTTCATCATAGCGGAGACTCTTCTGTCACATTGAACACCAGACACCTTCCACCAACTGTTCCATGGCGCTTTCCCATTTCTTCACTTCTTTCCCACACTCTCCATTGCTCTGTATTGTTGACCCCAAGTATTTGAAGCCGTCCACCCTCACTATCTCTTCTCCCTGGACCTTCACTCTTCCCCCACAACCCCTCTCATTCATGCACATATGTTCTGTTTTACTCCGGCTAATCTTCATTTCTCTCCTTTGCAGTGCATGCCTCCATCTTTCCAATTGTTCCTCCACGTGCTCCCTGCTTTCACTGCAGATCACAATATTATCTGCGAACATCATGGTCCAAAGGGAATCCAGTCTAACCTCATCCATTACTACCGCAAACAGGAAGGGGCTCAGGGCGCATCCCTGAAGCAGTCCCACCTCCACCTTCAATTCTTCTGACACACCTACGGCACATCTCACCGCTGTTCTGCTGTCTTCAGACATGTCCTGTACTATTCTAACATATTTCTCCGCCACACCGGACTTACGGATGACTTGTGTACCATAAAGATCCAGTAATTATTGTAAAACCGTAATGTTGCCTGTTTAACTAAAATATTATTTTCCTTGAAAGCTTTTATAATAAATCCCATTGATGATGTAGGAGTGCCACAAGTGTGCAACCTCTAAGGTTGAACACAAATCAGTTTAGTTCAGTTCATTTTCTTTTTCACATCATCAAGAATGTTCATTAACTCTACTGGCAAAGATTTTTAAATCCTTTTTATTTTGTGGATTCAAGTGTCAAACTTAGTTGTTGACAATGTTACAGTGTAACTTCGATAAATGTATACGTTTGCTGCTCTCTTAGAGGCAATTCCAAAACGTGACTGTTCAGCATCTTCCATGACACTTGTTAACACAGCGTCGATGAATGTTAGAGTGGTTTGTATTGTACCAGATTTTTTATTTTGTGGTTTGGGTGCTTCCATTGATGCCGGTGAAAATAAATTCCTCTGTCTGCACCTTTGTCTGGATCCCGATATAATGGTTTATTTAATGGGCCATGGTGATACAGTTTTGTGTTCCTATGTGTAATGCAGTTATCTATTGTTCCACTACGTCAAGAAGACTCTGAAAGCTGTAATTAAAACAACAAAGCCCATACTGGAATTGTGTAAAACACAGTAAATAACACTGAATTTACAGTGTGTTGCTGGTGTTAAAACCATACCGCGCAAACGTTGTCCACATGCCCATGAAAGCCAGACCTGCATGTTACACTGATTTATGTCCTTAGTGCAGCAATGTGTTGCATTGCAAGTAACCGAGCTCCTTTCTGCTGTTTTCCCATTTTCGAACATGGCACGCATATCCCCCTTGGAGCCAGGCGGAAACAGGTGAGCTAGGTGCGGTTGTAATATCCTTCCAGTATCCAAACATTTCCTGTAAAAGTAACTGGCACAGCGCGGCCTATAAATTAGGGCCCAACGCCGTTCAAGATGTCTGGTTTCCAATAAGACAGTACCCAGAGCAATAAACTTTGACATTGCCGTTTGAAAAATGGCTGCCCTTTTTCATTGTCAAGTGTTACAAATTGATGAAATGAGTTCATCGATGTTCCCCGGTCATTATCCCTCCAGTGGCACTTTGTTTTACAGACAGTGGGAAAAGGGAGCGTGCAGATTAGAGGCCCGGGCACAGTTTATCAAACAAAATCTAATATCATCCATAAGAGAGGGAATCTGGAAATCAATACTTCATTACTAAATTGTTAGTGGGGGATGAAGAGTGATCGTGCGAGTTCAGAGATGTGTCTCGGCGGCAGGGGCATCGGAAGTTCAATGTCACCGGGGAAGTGATAAGTAAAGGCACTGATGGGAAGAAACATTTTTATAATGGCGGAGTGCAGGAGGAGGCCAGTGGCCCGAGCACACAACGCACAATAGGCAGCATTTGCCATTGATTGGTACACCTATAAAGGGGGAATGACTTCATGAGGGCGCGGAAAAAAAAAAAGTCTGAGTGAGCATTGCTAAACTTGGATCGTACCCTTGTCCTGTCACCCGTTTTTGTGCATTGCGTCAGGTCTTCGGACACGAGCCCAATCAATTAGTTGCTCTGTTGAAAGGCAGCCATTGCTGACACGACGGTGATGTTGGGGTCATCTGCTTTTTCTTTGAGATGACTTTGTCTGTCGCATCATATATACTTCTCGCATGAAAATGCGGGGTCACAGTTTCAGAAAAGATTCAGATTTAGCTGGGTAAAAAAATACATTTTGCAATTTACAACCTGCTAGCAAAAAGCACTTCCTCAGCACTGCTTCACTGCTCCATTCCCTCACCATTGTGTCTAAAACCACACCCCTCACTAATGGGAACTGCAATTTACGTATGTTTACTCTTGTTTTGTCTCTCGATCTGCCCTATTCCTGCTTTTAACTTTTATTTAAAAAGTCTCCATGAGCCTGTTGTGTTCACAGACGAGGCTATCGTGTGACATGCTCCACACATGCTTGCGTGTGTGTGCATCCAAATAATTGACCTTTCTTTCATTACGTCTTCTGTTTCTGCAGTCTCTGATTGACTGTTCCTGTCACAGCGGGAGACGTTTCAAAACATAAAATTTAAATCAAATTAGTGCCATAAAATAGGGTCAATAAGGAAGATTTTTCGAGAAACCTTTCAAAGAATATTCCACTGTCATGTCATACAGACAGCTTGAACATAAATTATTTGACCAAAAGTTTTTTTCTGTTATTAAATTGCAAACTCTGCCTACAAGGCACCCCATACAAAGGGAAAATTACTCACTTACTACGTCATATAATCCTGCATTCACAAACTTTGATCGGAAGGAGGGGGAAATGCACAAATATTTGCACTAGTATCGTGATCTGTGTGTTTAACTGGGTCAATCTGTGTATTGAATTAAGTCTCTGTATAATTACACAATATCTGTTCGCGCCTGACAAGAAAACGTCTCCTGATCCTGTGTAAACTGTGTGTTAGCTCGATGCGACTCCTGTTTCTTTTTCTGTGGTTACAACTATAAATGTTTTCTGGGGCCCTCTTGTACAGTCTTCCTCTGGGAGAGGCGACTTCCGGATTGCCGATCTTATCTGTATTTTCTTTGTGTAGGAGCTCGAGTGGAGTGTCTAAATTTTTATGGTTTTTCTGTTATTTCGTCAGAATAAAAGCAGATGGTCTCCAATGAGAGTCTCATCTTTGTTGAAACTGACACAATGCAGAAGACCACTGGTCGCACGTGCACTTCGCTTATGTAGAAAAGGGTGTCAAAAACTGACAGATTCAGTTTATTACAAATTCAATGTTGGAACTCTCACGGCATTTGACAGTATAAATTCAGAAAAAAGAAACATACGGCATTTTACTGTTTGACGGCAACGCCTGTAAAATCTGGACACTCTCGTTTGAATGTTCAGCAAGTTCTTGTGCTCCGTTTAAGGAGCGCTCTTCCTTGCGCTGCCAGAGATAAACATTCTTTATCGCGAGCCTTTGACGTGGGTGAAGCGAAGCTGACAGGCAAGTAACGGGGGCCGCTTGCTAATGATTTTTGAGCAGCCCCCGACCGAGCCCTAAATGTCTGTGATATCCATAAACAACTCCATACTGTCCAATTAGGCAGACAGAGACGTACTGGGCTGTCAGACAGATTTGCATGGCTAAGCACCTGAGATTCAGAGGATGATGTGGGGGTTGGGGGGTGGGGGTGGGGGTGTGGTTCACTGGCCTGGGAGGGAGCGTACACACACAATGGATTACTATCATTATAACACTGTATTACCTTTTGTGTACAAACTCACCCAATTAGCTGCTGGATTAATCGATCGCCCTACCTTATTTCCCAGCCCTGACTGATACTGTTTTTTTTTTTTTTTCCCTCTTCCTGCCCTGCATCTTCATAAAATAGTCCAAGGAGACATTTTGAGAAGGAGAGTTGAGTTTGTTAGAGAAAACCATCACGGGCCACCACTGTGAGGACCGCCATTTGCTGCATGGCAAGCATTGGGAATAATTGGAATTTATGTGCGCTCGTCAATTCTGCCTTCATCGTCTCGGCCCCCGTCTTCAGACCTCTGGGTTGGTCTGGCGGGGGGTGTAAGGGGCAGGGGGGCTCACCGGTGCATGACTCATCCCGGAGCGCGCTTGATCTGAATGAATTATGCCTTTTAGATTCATTATGGCACCTTATTTCTCCTCTATGTCCTCCCCCCTTGTCTGCTCAGCTTGCAGCAATGAAATGTACAAGACAGGCTACATATTTTATAGTATGCACACTGTCACACGCACGCAACCTGCAGGCCAGCACTCATGCTTATAGTGCAACACACAAATTTAGACAAATTTATTTTTTTTTGGGGGGGGGGGTGGCTAAAGTTATGCCAAAAAAAAAAAAAAAACTGGAGCTCCTATCAAATGCATGACAATAAGGTCAAAATAATATTAGAAGCCCAAAAACATTTGTCAGTACAAAAAAATACTGAAAATAATTAATTGAACCGCAGTTTAAAAATAATGTCTGAATCTGTATTATGTGAAAATATGATACCCGTATGACTTGTATACATTTTTGGGAATGTGCAATATGTATAATATGAGAAAAAGTGATAATTGCAGGAGAATGAAGTTATAATATTAGGAACAAAAATGCCTGCATTTTGATTGAAGTTTTATAAACAAAAAGCTATATTAGTTGATATTCTCAGATTAACATCGTCAGGATCGACGATCATCTTAACAGGTTTGCTTGTGTCTGCTTACAAGAGAGAGCTCCACAAACTGAAATTGTTGGGTTTCCAATGTTTTGAATAAATATTTATTATCCTGTACTCTTTATCTATCCGTATAACATCACTGATGGGATAGTGGTGCATTCGCCGGGCTTGAGAGCTCACAGTAAGGTTTCATTTTCCACTCAGTGATCTTGTGACTGTGACACTGAATGGTTGTCTGTCTCTACGCTCGCCCTTGCGATTGACTGGTGGCCTTTAGGAAAGAACCGATCCAAAGAAATCGGACATCGAAATCTACTCTTATCTCCTGAGGGAGGTCCCACTGCAAAAACTCACAAATAAGGCGTCATGAAACCACTTTCATTTGACAAAAAAAAAATCTAATTGATCTCACGCTGTTTGGTGTACGCGACTATGACAAGTGCTAATGGGATCGTTTAAGATGATTTAAAACACAAACGACTCCTGACTTTGTGCTCATTAATTACTGCTAATTATACAAAAGAGCTACAGCCTTGGCAGGGGGAAGCGCATTTGGCTGTCTCTGCATCATGAACATCAGGTTTGAACTGGCGGATGTGCACATTTCCCTCCTCCGTGGGGTGGGAAGGGCATCAGCCTGCTGAGGGAATGTAAATGGCAATTGTTCTTCATTGGATTTTCAATTGTTATCTTTGCAGAGAATGTTTAGCAAACATGTCATTTGTTTTGTTTATTGTCCAGTTAGAGTACAAAGTGCATAACCTGCATTTTTATGATGGGTGGGTAGTTCCTGTTAAATTCCCATGGCATTCCTATATTGTCGATATTATAAAACCCACAAACTGTTTTTATATTTAAATCCTTGATGGTAGTGTTTTACTCATTTTCAGTCTTGGTGGGAGTTCAAGCTCTTGATTTATTTTTTTATTGTCTGGTTTCAATTGAAATGTACTCCACTAACTAGTTTTAACTGGTCACTAGTTTTAAAATAAATGCATTCCACTCGGTATCCTGCATTCGTTTGTGCTATTGTATGTACTACAATTCAAAACCTTTGGGTCACTTCTTTTGGAATACAGAATGGACATTTGCACTCGCTCTTCTTTTTTTTTTTTTTCTTAGCAAATAATCTCTAAAACAAGAACAATGTTACTACCTCAAGACAACTGGTATGACAAAAAGTAGTTATTTATGGACTCTAATTTAAGACAGGCATCGAATAAACATGTGATTGGCTGTCCAGGATGTCCCTGCCTCTGGGCCACTCATTTGGGATTGGCGTTTTCCAGTGCATAGTGAAGCTTCCACTTCTTCCATCCATTCATTTTCTACCCCGTTTATTCTGCCCTGGGTTGCGGGTGAGCTGCAATGGGTTCCAGCGAGAGGCGGAGTCCACCCTACACTCATCGGCAGTCGATCATAGGACATATACTGACAGTCATAAATAAAATTCAAAAAGAAAAAACTGGCACGCTCACATTCCCACCTAAAGACAGTTTAGAGTTTTATTAACATAAAATGTGTTCATGTGTGAGGAAACCAGAGTACGTACAGGCAGAAGATGTAAACACTACACAGGAAGGCCAGAGGCTGCATGAGAAACCCCCAAACTCAGAAGTGTGAGGAAGTTGTGCTGAATTGCTAACCACTCATACAGGACTACTTTATGTACTTCGTTAGTTAGTGTGCTTGAACAACAGTGGTTCTACGTGACTTAAAACACTGACGCATACAGAAATACTGCAGTGCATGATAGTACCTACATTAGCTTTTGATAATAGAAATGTGTCAATAGCAAATAGAGCCTGTGTCGATGTATGCAGCTTTTCTGAAGGCCTTGTTTTGTTTTAACTCATGTTTATCTCTTAAGTTGTTTATTTTCTTCATTTTGCTTTTCTTGCCCAGGGTGACAGAACGGTTACGAGCTCTGATGCACGCAAGCTGCTCGATTTCAGCTCGGCATCGAGTCTTTTCACTCTCAGCAGAGCGCTTAATAGTGTAGTTACCTTTCGCTCTTCATTTATGTGAGCTAACATTACCTATCCGAGTGAAGGTACAAAAAAAGGCAGTGATCTGCAACATAATTGGACCAGCAAGTGGTCAATCTTTACGCTTGTTTTCAGCCTCCATCAGTAATCAAGGGTTAATTTCACACATCAGTAGAGCGCCTGCCTTAATCTCTATTCAGCGTAATTAAATCTGTCCAATAAAGGGAGCTCTTTTCCTTATTGTCCTCGCCCATCTCGTAATCGTCTCTCTCTCTTGCTCGCTCTCTCTTTTTTTATTGTTTTACACCCATCACATCTCCTGGCAGAACTCAGGCCCATCCAGATCCTCTTGACAGGCGGAATCCAAGTCGTAAAATTAAAACATTGCTGAGGGAGACTGGTAGGAGGGAGTCTTACAGGGGCCGGGGAAATGCGAGCTGACACATCAAGTGTCCATTTCCTTTGCCTCTTTTTTCCCCCACCCCCCTCCTCATTTCAGAAGAGATTTGACCCTGTCAATCAAGCCTCTCGACAAGTTTAATCACGGCGCGCCTGCTGCAGAATTACAGCTAAATGGGAATGCAAATAATATGGAGCGCCGGCATCTTTTAAGAATGCTAATCAAGGTAACTAATCAATGGACAGCTCACTCAGGGAGTCAATGTTTTGTCTTAGTTCTTAAAGGAAACACATTTGGTAACCTTAGTGGGATCTTCGCTGAACTCCCACAGAACCAGATACAGATTCTAATCGTAAAACTGTCTTCCCTTCCCAAAAAATGAAGCATTATTTCCATCTAAACTTTATTTGAAAGCGATTGAACGGAATGTTCAGAATGTTCAGAATGTTAAGAGTAATTCAATGCCATGTCCTCAAATGGAAATCTTGAATTAGACTTAACTAATGAAATGAAATGCAAAAACTTGAATTAAAACCCTTTTTTGAGGGGATGGGGGGGATTACCGTAATTCCCGGCCTACAAAGCGCACGCGGTTATAAGCCTCACCCAGTATATTTCTAAAGGAAATACCATTTGGTACATCCATACGCCGCCGCTGTGTAAAAGCCACAAGTGCCCACATTGAAACCCACATTGAAACACGAGATATGTACAAAGAGACTGTGCACAGAAAGCTTTTAACACTAGCGCGGCGCTAACGCTATTCCATGCAAGGATATATACACGGAATTAAGATTTTGGACGGAGCAGGACGCAATGTCGGAGTTACAGCGTAATGTTGGCGATCGATGCAAAAAAAGTTTGACGCTTCACAAACATCATTTTGAAATCCACCAGGATAAAATCGTGGAGTCGTACTGCGCATGTAAAGCAGGGTGAGTACTTTTTACTTGGGAAGATCACGAGTAATATCATTGTAGTCTTTAAGAGTGAGTGTGTGTATTCATTTGACTAGGCTCGTAATCGAACTCAGTGCTCTGTTTTAAAAGTTCAATGTGATACAAATAGGCAAATAGACATTTCTATTGCACGACATGGCACATTTACATATCTCCAACCCAACTCTTCGGCATAAAACATGACACACTTCATTCTGCAGGTCAGTGAAACGCTAACAAAGTGAAAGTTGTTCTCCTGCAATGTATAAAGCACTGATAATAATTCATTCAACATCAGAGAAATACTTATCCTCACTTAGCTTCGAAAATACAGGCTTGTGTTGATATTGTTCACACTCGGTTGTACGCGTGCTCTTCCGCGAGCCCATCGTAGACACTTCGCCAACTGTTTTTTAGGCTTTAGAAAATGAATCAATGAATCAACCGGGCCCCTTGTCATCTGGCCGGATATCTTCCATCAGAATTGTACGTTCCCCAAGCGCATCTGAGGACCATTTTTTTGTCAGATTATTTTTCATTATTATTATTATTTATTATTTATTATTTTTAAGGGTAAATGTAATCTATAAACTGTCTTAAGCAATCGTCAAAAAAAAAAATATCGATTCAGTGATGGGTGTTTATATTTTGTTTTTACTCTTATTCTCTGTTTTACCCTGACAACAGAATGTGGAAATGTGTTCAAATTATCTATACAGTACATTGTATTTATTTGAGCACATAGGTTTTCTTCAATATGAATACTCACATTTAATATGAGTTGAAAGTCATTCTATTCTGTTTTAATCTATTCCATTTTACATGAACGACGAGTTCAAAATAAATCTAATATTTTTCCCTTCAAGTTTCTGCACATGTCCCAACAATGTAAATGAGTCTTTGCCATGATGCGCTGCACAAGTCAGGGGCTCTAAGGAAGACTTTGAAATGTTGATTCAGTGGTGAGCTGCAATGCTCCCTTTACACTTTCAAAAAAAAAAAAAAATACAAGTGATCTAAGTTTTATGCGCTCTTGAAAGTTGTGAAGGTTGCCTCTCGTCCCAATTGTCAAAGGTGTCAGGGCTACACAGGAAATTCCATCTTAACATGGGGGGATGGGGAATGAAGTCTGGGCACGGTTTTAAAGTCCATAAATCCCACTAGTGTGCTTGGTTGGATCCATCCCATCTAAAAATCATCCTTCTAAATGAAGGAATCACTTTGAGTTTAATCTTTTTTTTTTTTAATCATTCTGAAGTGGAACCTAAATTCCATGTCAAATACACTGTTTACTTTATGATCTTCCATTCTATTATTAATTCTTTTTGGGACTGAATGAAGTGGACTTACTTTAAGTACAGATGATTTTAGATGATTTGGGTTGTCACTGGGAATAAAAAGGAAAGGGTTATATGGCACATCAGTTAGATCGAACACTTTCAAGAGTTTGAATTCCCTACTTGCTCATGTTGATTAACAGGTCAGTTGTTACGGGGTAATATTTCAAGTAGGAATGACAATTTAACTACTAAAGCTATCAATCTATTTTTTGTACCGCTTATCCTCATTAAGCTGTGCTGGAGTCTACCACAACTGACTCTGGGTGAGAGGTGTGGTACACCCTGAGCTTGTCGCCAGCTCCTCATGAATAACCAACCATTTGCACTCAACATTCACAATTTAGAGGCAATTAAGATTCTTCAATCAGACCCAGACTTGATGCCCGTCGGTCACGGGGCACATGCTGTAAAAACAAGCAGTCACATTCACACCGATTAATCTTTAGTGACCCTAACGTGTTTTTGAAGTCCAAGCAAGGATTGCAGTCCAGTTTGACGATTAAGACAAAGCTGACTGTTACACGCTCGATAAGTATCTTTAAATTCGAAATCACTTTTTCTCTCAGGAGCATCAGCAGAAGTTGGGAAGTCCGTGTCCAAGTTTAACGAAGCATACATCTTGCAAAATCTTCTACACAGCACAATCCTAAATTCAAAGGCCCAACTGTAAATCAACATTCTATCTCATATCCATGTTTATCCACTGGGACACAATTCTGCGGTAACAGCTCAAACCTTCCAGAACCTGCAGAGCAAGATCAAATGTCCAAACAGTGGAGCAGCCCGGACCATACATCATTAGGCTCCTTAGCGCCTCACTACAGCCAAGCAGACTGACACGCAGCCAATTTAGGTGTGCGCCAGCATGGCTATTCGAGGTCTACAAACTCTCTCTGGAGTAATGATGCTCTAAACATGTCTTGGTTCTTTAAAGGGACTGAACAATCCACTTTGAAGTCAGGATAAACCTATGCTCTCTTAAAAGTTGTTTACCTGTTTGAGTGCCATTGCAGAAGAAAAAAAGTGATCCCTTACAATGAGGTCGCTTGTCAGGCTGGTCGATGTTAGGCAAACAAATATGATGATTAACCAAACTGTTAACTCTTCGAGCTGTTAGGATGGAATCATACATGAGGAAGAAATGATGCCTTGTATTTATAGCATCCAGCTGACCTGGAAAATGGCAGGACCATCTAATGATGCTCCACAAAGTGGGTGAGGATGTCGACCAAGCGGGCCTTTTCCAAATAGGGGCCAAATCCTGTTGACAATAGGACCGAATAGCCCGGCAGTGATCCCATTGTTTGGACACCTCCACACTGTGGCGTTTGACATGATTCCGGAGGACAAACGATGGTAACTCTGCCAGGGAATGTCAGTCATCACCTCAGTGTCACTTTGTTCACATACCGAGGTAAGGATGCATACTTTCTAAGTTGATGAATAGTTGTATGGAAAGATCGTCCTTATTGCTCATTAGAGAGTGAATTCACTTGTGACAGCAGCACATTGCAGACTGTTTAAAAAAATACAAATAAAAAACTCATGAAATGTTCGTTACTTTTTATGTGTCGTTATTTTAAGTGTAATCAGATTAGTTTGGACTAGAAATAATTCAAGTATTCTTAGTATAATACCATGTGGTAATATTCTAGTTTTTGATGCACTGTGAGTTATATACCAGAGGTGGGACCAAGTCTTTGAATTCAAGTCCCCAATCAAGTCCTGAGTGGAGACATCCAAATCCCCGACACTTTGAGTTTCAAAGATAAGGTACAATCGGAAGAAGGAGTCCTATTGGGCATTTCTGGGCCTGTGAAACTCATGAGGCAGCTGAAGGGCATCGGCTGGCCAGGCTTAACACAACTTTACTTGGATGCTGTGGCAAAACTTTAAGTGTGGGAGGAATTCAGGGAGGCTATGGAGAATGACTTCTTAATGGTTTTGAGAAAATTCTGGTCCACCATCTGCCATCTCAGCAGGGGGAAGCAGTACACCATCAACACTGTGTTTGTTGGGGTTGGGGCAGTGTTGAACTTGACTCAGGACATTGTGACATTGGGGAGAATACATTCATGACCTCCTCAATTCCACCAACACACCTTCCCATGAGGAAGCACAGTCTGGGATCTCTGAGGCGGGCTCTCGTATCCCTGGGGTTGAGGTCACCGAGGTGGTGAAAAAGCTCGTTGGTGCTAAGGCCCACGGGATGGATGAGATTTTTTTCCTAATTCCTAAAGGCTCTGAATGTTGTGCGGCTGTCATGGTTGACCCGTCTTTGCAACATCACATGGATTGGCATCCTGAGATGGTGGCCCCCCCCTTTTAAGAAGGGAGACCTGAAAGTGTTTCAACTACTGGGGAATCACTCTTCTCAGTCTCCCTTGAAAGATCTATTATGGGATTTTGGAAAGGAAGGTCCGTCAAGAAGTCGAATCTCAGGTTCAGGAGGAGCAGTGGGGTTTTTGTCTTTGCCATGCAACAGTGGAACCACATCTACACCCTGAGCAGTCTACTCGAGGGTACATGGGCGTTTGCTCAACCAGTCTACTCATGTTTAGTGGATTGGGAGAAGGGTTTCATCTGATCCTTTATAGAGTCCTGTGGTAGGTTTCCCGGAGTATGGTTTACCAACTCCCCTGATACTGACCGTTGGTCCCTGAACGACCGGTGTCAGTTAAGTTTGATTTGTTTCCTGTGAGGACTTGGCCAAGGGTGTCCTTTGTCACCAATTCTGTTCATACCATTTATGGACAGAATTTCTAGGTGCAAGCAAGGTGTACAAGGGCTCAGTTTTCCATCTCTGGTGTTTGAAAATTATGCGGTTCTGTTGGCTTCATCAAGCCGTGATCTTGAGTTCTCACTGGAGTGGCTCACTGCCAAGTATCTCGCAGTTGGGATGAAAATGAGCGCCAACAAATCTGAGATCACGGGCTTCAGTCAGAAAAGGGTAGCAAGACAAGAGATGCTGCCTCAAGTGGAGGAGTTCATGTCTTTTATTATGAGTGGGGAGAGAATGGAAGAGGAAATCAACAGACAGATCTGCAGGGATGTGGAAGTGTCATTGGTCTATTGTGGTGAAGAAGGAGCTAAACCAAAAGGGAGGGGTCTTCATTTCCGGTTCATCAACAATTCTACCATCACCTATGGTCACGAACTGTGCGTCCCGATTGAAAGAATAAGAGCCCGCAAGCACACAAGCGGCGAAATTGGTTTTCTCCACAGGATGTCCGGGCTCCCCCTTAGAGATAAGGTGAGAAGTCACTGAGGTGGGGCTCAGAGTAGAGGTGGTTCTCCTCCACATCGAGAGGTGCCAGATGAGGTGCTTCAGGCATCTGATTAGGATGCCTCCTGGAGCCCTCCCTGGTGAGGTGTGCCGGCCATTTCCCACCGGAAGGAGACCCCAGGAATGACCCAGGACACACTGGATAGACTATGTCTCCCGGCTGGCTTGGTGGGATTGCCTCAGGGCCCTCACGGAGGAGCTGGTTGAATTCGCTGAGGAGCGAGGAGTCTGGCCTCCCTTGCTAAAGCTACTGCCCCCGTGACCCAGCATGAGATAAGTGGAACAAAATGATAGGATGGGGGGATGCATGGATTAATAAGGAAGCCAGATGCATGAATCACTGAGCCATCAGTGAATCTGCTGTCTGGGTTAATATAACATATACATACATATAATATAATGTATGGATAATTGCGGTTATTCAGAGTTACACTTCCAATGATGTTACTGTTTGAAATTGAAACAGTCTTACTGCAAATGGTTGCAATCTGAATACTAAACTCCATATTTGTGTGATACCTTCTTCAATTAAAGCTGTCTTCAATTATTGGGTGTTTTATGTATTTCAAATCCATCGTGGTAGTGCACTGATGCAAAACCACGTCCCCGTACAAATTCCTGTGGCCCTAACTGTATGTCTGTATCTATCTATGGAGTTGTGTTGTGAACACATAAACAAAAGAAGCACTCTTCCAGTCAGTCATGATGAAGCCACCCACAGCTGCCACTGGGACCTCCATTAAGCGCAATGTTCCTGAGATGCTCTGGTCTTATCTGATCCATCAACAAGACGTTGGCTGGCATGATTTATCTATGCCACTTACTTGTTTTCATTTTGCCCGGGGGCTGCTGCCAGCGTCGGGGTTTTTCTTTTTTTTTTTCCTTCTTCTCTTTTTTTTTTTCTCTAACAACGTGACAGCTCCATCTCAAGAGAAAAGATTCCCCGTGCAAAAACAGTGCATCATAACAAATAAGGCCTGGGCCACTTAAGTGAAGTGGCTGCGTTCAGGACCCATTTTCACCACATGTCAAGCAAATGAGGCAGCAGCACGCACAAATCTGCATTGCTTCTGTGCTCATCTTCCTTTTGTCTCCAACTTTTATGTCGGGGAATTGAAAATAGCGGTTATCATTTTTTTTTTTATTTTGCAACACCTACCTTCTTTCCTCTTTATGCAGTATATTTTTCTATCGATCCATCCTTTTATCCACATCTTTGGTTGCAATTTGTATTCACCTAAGAGCTTATTTACATTCTGTTCCCTGCAGGAAATTCTGAATGTAAGTCAAACCTGAACATCCTTTTAGGTTTTATAGGAGATTTGGAGTTTTAAAACGACCAGTCAGATTTAATGTAGTCTCCCTGACACCCCTCGAGTCTCTTACCAAAGCAACAACAACGGAGTTTGCATGTTCTCCCTGTGCCTGCGTAGGTGATTTAATTGAAAACTCTAAATTTGTCTTTTGTGTAAATGCGAGTGCAAATGGTCGCTTGTTTTTGTGTGCCGTTTGATTGGTTGGCAACCAATTCAGTGTGTACGCCACGCCTTCCCCAGAGTCAGCTGTGATATGCTCCGAGTGAGGATAAGCGATATGAACAATGGATGGATGGATCAAATGCACAAAAATCCGTTAAAGTTGTTGATCACAAATGTTGCTAATTCCACCTTGGGGCGGAATCCTCTTAGTTGCTTGGGGCCCTTCCACCTCTGAAAGACAGCTTCTATCGTCACCCTTGTTTTGTTTCAGGAGCTGCCCAATTCCTTCTTTTTAACTTTTGTTGCAGATACACTGCAGTAGTTTTAGCAAAGATCTTCAAGATCAATGAAGCACGTAATAGCACAAAAGCACGAGGCTACGGGGATGTGCCCACTGTGAGTGTGACACCTTGTCAGTTACGAGTGTTGTCTCTGAATCGTTGTTTTGTCCCTTGTGGATTGGCTTCTTACAAATCTAATTAGAGGGACTCATTCAATGAATTGAAATTCCATTCATCCACTCCAGGTTCCTGAAAAAACATAAATAAATAAATATAGCATTATTTTGTAAAATATACATCTAAACATGTAATAAAACGTAATAAAAGAGAATAATAAATAAATAACAATTTTATTTACTATATTATACATAACATCAATAGTCACAGACACATTGTGTTGGCTATTTACGACAGCGTCAGATCAGTGTTAGCGTCTGTTCCTTACTTCTTGTTGGAGTTTTCGTTTTGCTATTTGTGTGTTTGACAGTTTGTCCAGTTCAGTGACAGTCAGAAAGTGCATTGTGACAGCTTGCTCTTGCTTCGAATATTGGTTCAGACAACACACACCCAAAAGAAATAAAATAAAATCATACTTGGAACTCGAAAAACTCAGAATACAAGTTTTTTTAAGTCTGGCTTTAGTATGACCAATGTACCTAGTATTTCAATCTAATTAAATAAGTGATAAAAAAAAATAATGGGGTTCAAACTTGACACAAAAACACATTCTATTAGTTTCCTTAATGAATTCTCAATTTTTTACACTTCCGCCCACCCCTTCCCTTGTTCCTCAGCCTAAATCTACAGGCAACGGGATGCTTTGTGGTACATTAAATAAGAACTGTCACCCTGGGCGAGTTGCAGCGACGAAGCGTTTATTCTGCCTCACATTTCCTGGCACTTGGAATTATTTCCTTCATGCCTGATAACCAAATTACAATATGGCAGGTCTCCCTGGAGCCACAGGATTGTTAGTGCCAGCTCACGACATACTTTCAACCGATGTGGCATTTCATGTACAGCTGCCAATCAAAGGCGGCGAACGGGAGAGATGTAAATGAGGGCGGGATCGACGGTGTTCAATTACGCCTCTGAGCTCGGCATAATCCCCCTTCCTGCTGATGGACTGACTGACAGCTCGGTGTTCCTCCTTGACGCCGACTTTTTCCCTTAATTTTCCCACTTGGTTGTTGCCTCAGAGATAGCACAGGGAATGAGGAGATTTATGTCATGTGTATTTGGAATCTACTGTCCACCACGACATACCTAAAAGGTTCATGTTGATTCTGGAAAAGCCTTTTCAAGACGTATTCCCAACACAAACCAAAATATTTGACACAAAGATACCAAGTTCTCCAGAAAACTATGTTCTCCTTTTTTGCTTTCCATACATAAAGAAAATAAACGTTTCTTGGCATAACCCATTTTTATTGATATAATATGCTGTATTGCTTCTGTAATATGGTGACTGTACATCTTCAACCTCATCTTGCTTGATCTAAAACACTTCCCGCCTTTTTTTTTTTAACAGCATAAGTTCCTAGGAGTGAACATCGCCTAGGATCTCTCCTGCCCCAGCAATACCTCCTCACTGGCCAAGAAAGCTCACCAGCATCTCTTTTTCCTGTGCCAGCTGAGAAGAGCCAGAGCCTCAACCCCCACCATGTGCTCGTTCTACAGAGACCAACTGCATGACTGTGTGGTTGAGAGTCCACACCACATCCTGCCGCAAGACTCTCCATTGTACAGTGAGGGCAGCTGAGAAAATCATCAGAACCTCTCTTCCTTCCTTGCAGGACTTTAAATCACCTGCCTCACCCACAAAGCCCTTTGCATAGCAGGGGATGCCCTCATCCGTCACACAGCCTCTTCAGTCTACTAACATCAGGGAGGAGACTGCGGAGTCTACAGCCCAGGTCTAGCCTACTCAAAGACAATTTTATTCATCACCCTGTCTGGAATCTGAACTCTGCCTGTTCTGCCCCCTCTATCTCTTCTGTCTCCTGCCCACCTGAACTCTGAACTATGACTCCTTGACCTTGACCCTGAAAATAATCCTACCCCAAATTCTTATGCAACCCATTTAGCCAGAAGTGTTGTCAAAAGTAACATCAGTCGCACAATTGTTTGATAAATTCCATAAAATTGATAATATCTGATGGCAGGGTGCCACAACTGGTAAGAGCATAGGCCCAACTGTTCTGAAGACCAGGCTTCAAATCCCGGCCCCGCCTGTGTGGTGTTTTCCTGCTCTCCCCACGCCTGTGTGGGTTTTCTCCGGGCACTCCGGTTTCCTCCCATATTCCAAAAACATGCAACTTTAATTGGACACTGTAAATTTCCCACAGGTGTGATTGTGAGTGCGACTGTTGTCTGTCTCGATGTGCCTTGTGATTGGCTGGCAACCCGTTCAGTGTGTACACCCTCTCCTGCCCAATGATAGCGGGGATAGGCTCCAGCACTCCCGCGACCCTTGTGAGGATAAGCGGCTTGGAAAATGAATGAATGAATGAATGAATGAATAACAAATCTCTTCCCATCATAAATCAATCTCTAGATGAATCTGGCCTATTCTTATTCACAATGCAGTGCTTTAGCATCACATTACAGTATAGCGCATACTGTAGATTCCTCTGTTTAATGGTATTGGAAAAACACAGGTTGTTTTCCTCCATTGTCATCTTATATCTGTCTGTCTAAAAGTGGCACTTTTGTCATCTTGCGAGGGGTTGATAAATCAATCCATCAAAAAATTCTTGGCGGTGAAACTCAATCAAGAAAGGTCATGTCGGCGGGAAAAGAACAGATTAAATTAGCATTGAATTAGACATGGAAAGTGAGCTCTGTCAAAACCATCACTGTGCTCAGCACAATTAGAATATGTTAATTATGCATTTCATTAAGGGGCCTCGGCGCTCTTTGAATGTGAGATGAAATGTCACTGGTGTAGGCAGCCGAAAAATGGAAGATTGCCAGGCACAACTTTCTTTGTGCAATGTGTGACACCTTCATTAACATCAGGGATTGCTAGTCTGATTAGACTTTTTGTATTAAGCCTTCGGGTTTTCAAATGCGAAGCTTTTCTTTCTCCGTTCTGATGGGTTGCCTCAGTCCCATCTCCATTTCCGAGCTGATCTTGTCTCTTATTTCATTCTTTGTTTGAATTCTCCCAACATCTCATTGTCTTTGTGTAGATGACGGCATTTACCGCGTCTTTGTTTCACATAATCTCGGGTCACTTTCAGACATGCAGGACTTAACCGAACAAATTCCCTCACTAGAGCTTCATATGTGACGTTTTGATATGGCCCTTTGCCTTGTTATCAACTACAGATTTTATGAGGTTTGTTGCAGTGTTTCAGCAGGGGGTATTACTGTATATTATAGTTTATATACGGAGAAGTGATCATGGTTTCTGAGGGGTTAGATTTGGGTTTCCCACTTCTGTGACCCAAAATAAGAGGGTTTCTAGAGAAAGAGCTCCCTGGTTCATTTTTTTCTGGTAGACTGAAGTATTTTAGGCAGTGTTAATGGTAAACACGTGTGACTCACAGTACTGAAGTTCCCTGTTTGAATCTTGGCTCCAACCTTGCATGTTCTCCACTGTCGTAAGGGGGTTTTCTCTGGGTTTCCTACCAAACCCCTGCCCCCCAAAAAGCACGCCATTATTCGGTGAAGACACTAAACTGTCCATAGGTGTGAACGTGAGTATCAGTGGTTGTTCATAAAGAGAATAAATCATCACTGTAATACAGATGTGGTAACCCCCTAGACAAAGGTGCCCAGAAAGATATAAGATTAAATATGGCTTTCTAGATAAGCAAATAAAATGCTCAAATTACATGGTTGGATGACCAGATGGAAAAATAAACGGAGACTGTAGTATATTGCATGGAGTGCCATTCATACATAACCAATTCGCCAACTTTAAAAAACTTCATTAAAACAGAATGAGAGCACTTGAAGGCAGACTCCTATTAAATCCAAATGCACTGGGACGACATGATGAAAGCTCGAGGTGGGAGCTGTCAGACAATTTCGCACACTTTGATGATATGAGATGATTCTTTTGTGGCGAATGTGAATGATAGCAATGATTGTCTCTTGGAGAGCTCATCTCACAGATGTAATATAGATGTCGTCAATGACTGACTACCTGCTGCTTGCTTTGTCTTTGCACCTCCCACCTCGCTAGCTGCGCCGCAAGATTGTCTTTTTATGCTAACCGCATAGGACGAGACCTCCGCGATCATCATGAGCCTGCAGCAAAGGATCAATTACTTTATGTCTTTACGCCTTGCAGTATAACTGTCATTCTTGTAAAATCAATCTTGACTTGGCTATTATAATTTGATAACAGTTATCGGTAATGTACTGATAATGCACATTTTTTTCTTTGCCCAAAATGATACATCAATGCAGACGGCTTTTCGTTCTTTCTTTTTTAAAAATAATTTCCTTTGTGCACACTTTTCATGTAGTCCTTTTATGAGGTACGGAGCCACATTTGGTTACTTAAGTAGACTTTAAAAATGAACCCTGCCAGCAGTCAGAAATGACAGAAAATCACTGAAGACAAGTAATCATATAATGAAATTATAAAAAATTCAATGCAGGATTTTACCATGTCAGAGTATCCATTTTTTTTTAATATTGGGAAAGAAATGTAGTGTAATACTACAGTGAATTTGGTGAACTGTGGACTAACTCTTTACAAACCTGTTTACCAAAAATCGTTTGTTATACCAAAGACTCGATTATGTTCTTCAAAGACTAAAAATTGTCTACAATGTTTACAAACACACAAATACTAGGTTTGTTGATGAGTCAACCGTCTCCAATATTGACAAATATATCTATGTTAGGTTGTGTCCCACGAATGTCAAGTCTAAATAAATATTTGGTGAATTTTTGTGAAAAATACATTCTTCAAATAGTCAAAACTACTGGATTCTGTCTCTGTTATTCAATAAATGGACTTAATTTTTTTGTAAGATCACAAAAGTGAACTTCAGCAGTACGTGAAGTGAAACTAAAGCCTAGATCAGAGATCAGGATTTTAGCCTCGATTTTGACCCGACTAGGTATTGCAGCAGATTTCCCAGATTGGGCCCGCAATATTTTGTTCAGAACAACAAATCCTCTCAAAAAAGTCGTAAATGTGAGAATTACTGATTCTAGGTCTCCGCGTGTCAGTCCTGTGATTGACAGGTGATTAGTTGAAAATGCACATCGCCTCGCAAGATGGAACTGTCCATTTCAGATTTGGGCCACTGATAGGTGCAGGACTGAGTGCTGAATCTGGAGTAATGAGTCCCTCCTAAAGTTTACCACAGGTGTTGTCATTCCCCTCTCTCGCCTCACCGTCGAGCGTTTGTCACATTAAAACCTCGGGAGCCGTGACAGCTGCGCTGCTGCGAGAAGTGGGCTAATTAAAACGTATCAATCACTTGTTTGAGAGCATGATTTTTCCTCCACGCTTGATCCGGCCGACGTGGAAAGCGGGAACAAAACGGAAAAAGGAAAAGCTGCATGTTGCAAAATAATCCACTTGCAGGTGTATAACTGCAGGGAGCAACTCCATCAAAAGAGAAAAATGGAAGTGGGTGTCCAAGGCCTAAATGTATTCCATGGCCAGAGAATGAACCTGCCGCCCATGTGACACATGATTTACACAGGAAGAGGCCTGTGACTTTCTACAATGATAGATCTCCGTCCAAGTCTGCCTGGGCTCACTCTATGACACATCATCCTTCTCTTTTAGCTCGTAAGATAGAGATGGATAACAAAATGCTGTATTGATTTCCCTGTCCAACGTGCGGCTGCCTTTTTAAGACTGCACGTCTGAATTTTGACCACAGTGACAAGTGCCTCCCCCGTCACCGTCGCCGTTGCTCACATTTGCATCATTAGATCCATTTGGTTTCTTGACACTTGATGCACGCTCTGCATTCTAATCAGCTACTCAAGAAAAACGCAACTTTAAGCATTGGGAGATGCTTCCTACTGTTGCTCGAGCTTCATGGTAATAGATGAGTCTGCAGGAACACGTGGGAGTGCTGGTTGGTCAGCTGATCGTCGGGGTTCACCTTTCTGCTTTAGGCTGGACTTATACTGCATGGTACAAGTGAGGCGGAGCCTATCCCAGACAGCTATTGCAGCACGCATTCAGTATTGGCAAACAGTAATACACTCACATTTTCACCTATGGACAATTTAGTCTTCAATAATCATACCACAGGCAGCACGGTGGGTCAGCTGGAAAGTGTTGGCCTCACAGTTCTGAGGTCCAGGGTTGATCCTGCCTGTGTGGAGTTTGCATGTCCTCTCCAAGCCTGCGTGGGTTTTCTCTGGCCACTCCGGTTTCCTCCCACATCCCAAAAACATGAAACATTGATTGGACATTCTAAATTGCCCCTTGGTGTGATTGTGAGTGCGGCTGTTTGTCTCGATATGCCCTGCAATTGGCTGGGAACCAGTTCATGGAGTACCCAGCCTCCTGCCTGTTGACAGCTGGGATATTCTCCAACACTCCTGTGACCCTTGTGGGGATAAGCGGCTAAGAAAATGGATGGATAGATGGATGGATGGATGGATGGATGGATGGATGGATGGATGGATGGATGGATGGATGGATGGATGGATGATGGATGGATGGATGGATGGATGGATGGATGGATGGATGGATGGATGGATGGATGGATGGATGGATGGTCATACGACAAATGTTTAAGTAACATGGGAAAAAGGCTGGAGAAAGCCCACGTGCACGGAGGGAGAACATACAAATTCTACACAGCAGGGCTAGAGCTGAGATTCAAAACCAGGTCCTCTCAACTACGAGGCAGCTGTGCAAACCACTTTTCTGCCAAAACAAAACCTACCTTATGCAGGATATTGCTGTAATTGTTTTTCACTACAACAGGTATTTTGTTGCGTGATGACCTCAACACCAGTATCTCCATTGAGGTTACCAAAAATGATTCCTGGCATGGTAAATAAACAGTTATAAATGATACATTCCCGTATTAGAACATAAACTCTCATTTAACACAGTCTCCCCTCTAGGAGATGGACTACAATTAGCTAAGCAATCGACAAAGTTTGTGTTCTCACTTGGTCTTGTGATAGGTCGTCAAAACATGCGGTGCCACTTTGATGGGAAGCCGAATATGAGCGTAGCAGCTGCACATCATGTCACATTAGCTGATTGTCATTTCACATTATAACCTAGCTATTTTGAAAAAAAAAAAAAAAAAAAAAAAAAAAAAAACCTGTAGCAACCTATTTTTGCTCTCGTGGTTCACTGAAGAAGTTTGGGGCTGGGCGGGGCACCATGAGATGGGTCCTTTTTATCTGCGTCTGCTGGAGGCCGGCAGGCGGACCTGTGTGTGTGTGTGTGTGTGTGTGTGTGTTTACATGGTTTTAAACGTGCCGGCGTCAATGCTGATTCACGTCACTTTGAGTGACAGTTGACCTGAGAGCCGGCAGCCAGACACTCAGACGAATTACAAGGCAGCTAAATGCACACAACCTCTGGCCTGATGTGAGGCAGCATGATGACAGCGTGGGAGGCGGGAGCCGTGGGTCGGGGCCAAGAGGTGGTGAGACCCCTCCTTCCATCACCCATCACCCTCTTGGCCACTATCCACACTGGCTGGATGGTAGAAGAGGAAAACTTGCGCTAAACACTGAATCAACTCACGTTTTGGACATTAACGTGCATAAAAAAATACAATAATTTGTTGACGTGACAACGGCACGCCAGAGACGCAACACGGAGCTCAAAGTAGTAGTTGATGTAACTGTACCATTATTTTTTCATCAAAACTGAAAACTGCTCTCTGTGTACATGTACAAGTGTATCGAATGTTCAGTGTTGACACGTAAGAGTATGTTGCAGCCAAAATAACAACAGACAATGCCTATGACGACTTTGTTTAAAACTTCCAAATTTACACAGCATACATCATATTTTACACTCACATATACCAGTGTTATACACAAGATAATTTTTTGATAGGCACAAGCAGTGAGTGTGCATGTGCGTTGTATTTCTTTGTCACATCAGTAACTAATGGTCTGGCATACATATTACACTATTTTTAGTAGTTTTTGAAGGATTGTTTTGACATTTGCTCATGAAATATTGT
Organism: Syngnathoides biaculeatus; assembly: GCF_019802595.1. Lineage (NCBI taxonomy): Eukaryota > Metazoa > Chordata > Actinopteri > Syngnathiformes > Syngnathidae > Syngnathoides > Syngnathoides biaculeatus. Next base: position 18,411,401 of record NC_084641.1, read on the forward strand.
TGTTTTAATGTTAATGTATCCTAGCACAGTAAAACTAAATGACTAAACCAGAATACAAAATGATAAAATACTAATCCATGTGGTCTTTAAACTTTAAGGATAGCAACAGTATCAAACTAAATCTCGACTCAGAATCTAGAATTTAGTTGGCTAAGTATGTTAAAACACAACAGGAATTTGTGGCAGATTGTTGGTGTCACGCCAAGCAATTACGTGCCACGTATAGACAACCATTCACACCTATGGAAAATTTTGAATCTTCAATTAACCTACCGTGTATCTCTTGCACCGTGCACCCATGCAAACTCCACACAGAGAGGCCAGAGGTGGGATTCAATCCCAAGACCTCTGAACTGTGAGGCGGATGTGAAATGACCCAAGTTCCCACCCCTTCCACTCCACAAAATGTTATGGCTTGGCCCCTGCTCAGATGTGGTTGAGGTTTGTGTCCTTTCTTCCTCCGTCACCTCGTGCTCACTCATGCGGGCCTCAGTTGGTTTCTTAATGTGTAAGGTGCATCGTTGTCGGCCTCAAGTGTTTTGAGATGGCTTCTGTTATGAAAGGCTGCAACTATATATAAGTAGAATTGACTTTACTTGACGTGATATGATATCAAGCACCTAATGAAGTGGTTAGTGATGAAGAAAAGAAAGAGCGTGAAGGGCGATGATTCGACCTTCCGCATACAAAATCAAAGTGTTCACGAGTCCTTGTCCGCTGCTGCCAAGCCAACAAACCAACAAATCTTCTGACACAATGTAAGGCGCCCAAATCCAATCGTCTCCAATTCCGCTTGTTAGTTCACAGCAAGGACAACCTTGAAGAGCTCGGGCAGTCTTTCCTGAAATCTTTCATAATTGTTAGACATCACACTGTTTTTAAAACGTTTTCCAGGATCCGATGTTTAAGATGAATGGCTCGTTTAAAATGCGTATTGCTAAAACAAGACTCCCTAGACAGATAGAGAGAGAAAGAGAGACAGAATGGCCCTTATCTTGGCAGTTTTACATCAGATGTCTCATTTTATTTTGAAACCAAATTTCCTTGTGGTGCAATAAATGTTATTTGAAATGTCAGACAGCAGTAATGACATGCAACGCCATCCAAGTTCTTTTTTGATCAACTGACTGATGTTACTATGCTCTTCACTCATTAGTGTAAGTTGGAGGGTTTTTTTTTTTTCTGAGGTTCTTAGGATATCCGAGTTTGATAGAATCATTTTTCCTTTCTTGTTATCTCTCTACCATCACCTTTTACAATATGCCAAATTATTATGCTGACAGCTTGAATGATTTTCAGACCTGCGCCAAACGTGCAACCACTTTCTTGCACCCTGTGAACATCTTTCTGCAGGGTGAGTGTTCTTCAGTCTTTCTGAACTTATTTTTGTCAGAAAAAGAGCCCCACTGATTCTGGAATTGGACCACCGATGCTCGAGGGAGTATCAGTATGGTTGCATGGTTCAAGTGACAATTCCATTTTTTGCATTCAAGTGGCACAACCTGGATATGCATCATGAATCTAAATTGAAAAAAAAAAAAAACAGATGAAATCCGTTATCTTCAGATGGACATCAGGTTTTTCCCAAATGTGCTAGCTATCCAATATCTGTCGATGGCAGTGCAGCATAAATGCACCGATAGGATATACAATAAAAACTTGATATTGTGTGAATCCACTTCCCTTTTTCGACATATACTTATTTTCAAACATTTTGATTATTATTGGGCTTTGTCAGATGGTTCATATTTGAGCGGTGATGCTTGAGGTAGATGAGGATAACAGTTGTCTCAGTACATACATGTTTTTGACAGCACTCCACTGGTCAGTTTTTAGTGGGTTTTCATGTAGTATGTCAGAGAAAGATCCTATTGGCTTTCTGATTCTGGAGGTATCAAAAGTCAAATTTATACATGCTTTGGTTCCCACTCACCCAGTCACTCTTTTCCTAAAAATCTTTGCCACACGATCATATTCTATTAATCTACTGGATATACAACTAATAACACTTTAAACAAGATTTCAAGTTAACTGAGGTCCAAGGTGAAACCATTTCTTGTTCCGTTCATCTCTGCAAAATTATTTTTTAAATCTGATGGCAATTGTATGCGAGAACATCCTATTGGTTTTGATTCTTTAGCAAATCTGGACACATTTGGAGCTAACAGCCAGCACTAACACCCAAGTCACATTTTAAAAGATCTGTTAAACGTTCAAGTTGCTCTATGTCAGAGCAAGAACCTGGATGATTTCAATGCCTGTGATGAGATGGAAGATGGAGAAATGTCATATCAGCATACAGTACGTTTTTGACAAGAGTTCAATCGCTCCCTTTTTCACAATTGGTTGTTTTCACGTGACGTCACCCGTTGTGCTGCCTCGAACGGCAGCCATTTTTGATCCCTGACCTCCGTTACTCATACATACGCAAGGTGGATGACATTATGTTTCTAACTGCATTTATTAAAGATGCGACCGACAGCACATCAAGCCCAGACTGACTATTAGGCTAACCGGCATACCGACATCATGGGACTCAGGACTGCGTCACAAAGGTGTGTATTGTGCCCTCGATCTTTTACTTTATGTGACAGAAATCACGAAGGAGGAGCAGTGGGATCGGACACTTGTCTGCTAAAGATACTTCATAAATGGTTAGTTCAGTCTTATTTTTTATAGATAGGCTGTTGCAGCTAACAAAAATTGCTGCAGTGTGTGCTGAGCTCTGTAAAGTCCGTACACCATTCCTCATATTCCTCCGCCTTTCGTTTTTTGTTGTTAGCGTACAGGTAAGTGCCCATATATATATATATATTATATATATATATATATTATATATATATATATATGGGCACTTACCTGCATGCTAACACATAAAATGAAGGAAAGGCAGTGGAATATTATTTTTTTTAATATTGAGGCAAACTCAATTTTTTAAATTTTTTTTCAAAAAGTAAAACCTGTATTTTAGTTCACCACAAGCAAAGTGAAATATTTATTATTTAATTAAAATTTGATGACAATGGCAGAAAGAAAAGAATAAACAAATCCAGAATTTCACAAAATTCTCAAATCTTTCAAGTGATTAACAAAAAAGGATCTTAACTGTAATGTTGGCCTTCTAAAAAGAGTATCAATTAAGCTTGTTCACTCGGCGACACAATCAGGACGATGGAGGTTGAAGCTGGGCAGCGTGATAGCAGCGTCGGGCAATCGGTCCGCAAAGCCAAGTCTATGTGAAGCACAGCCGCAGCACGTCGGAAGCATTAAACGATGTCCCTGACGATGTGCCGAAGTCGGACTTGTATCCCGGATTGTGAGCCTCTTCGTTGCGAGGCTTTGAAGAACGCACCGGCTAGCAACTCTGGAAAAAGCTTCAGCGAATTGGCGAAAGTTGTCGAAAAAAAGTCAGAAGAAAACTCAGAAGAAGGCTCTCTGATGGTTAGCAAATCCTCTCTTGTGTACTTGAGTCCCGTGACGCCCGTGAAACACAAAAACGCAAACAGTAACGGAGAGCATTCCGGAGGCTGCCACACAGGTAGGCGTTAGGTAGGGAGGTTAAATGGCAGCGCGCAGTGGTGTATGGGTAATGCAGCAAAAAATGTGACATCAGTGAAAACAACCCATTCTTTTTCAAACACACTTGGCAGCACAGACGAAACCGTCTCCACTCACTCGTGGCTAAATCCCGCATCACAAACAAATCCCATGCACTTGCCCCCCAGTACCTTTCTCCTCAACCTCTAGTCCCCATCTTGGATCCTGAGGTCTTCCACGTCGAGTGTCCTCAACATCCCCCGCAAGATGCCTGTGAACCTTTGGCCTCAGAGACTTCAGGGAGGCAGTCTCCAGCCTCTCGATCTCTCTCACCTCTAATCCCTCCAACACTCCACTGCTGGACATTTTCAACCAGAAAACTCTAATATTTCACACAGGTTTTGATATTTAGCGCTCTTTGTTCTGTATTTTTGCTTGTGGAGCTTGCATAAAGCGGCCGCGGTTGCCATAAAAAATGCTATATAAGCTACATCATCTATCTTATTATTATGCATCCATTTTCCGTCCCGCTTAGCCTCACCATGCTTGTGGCTGTGCTGTAGCAGTGTGGGCGAGCGGCTAACCCTAACCCTAACCCTAACCCGTGCAACCTGGCCTGGCTGCTCTGTACCACAGCACATTATAAACAATGTCACCTAAAGTCACACCTATGGTGAATTTAGAGTCTTCAACTAACCTCCCACACGTTTTGGAGATGTGGGAGGAAACAGGGGCACATGGAAAAAAAATCCCACACAGGCATGGGGAGAACATGCACACTCCACACAGGCAAGGCCAGATTTGAAACTACGTCCTCAGCACTGTGGTGCGGATGAGCTAATTCGTCCTCGACTGTGCCAATTCTTCTTCTTGTTATTTTTGAACTTTCAGATGTCATTTGTCATATTGACTAATGTCTTCTTTAAACATTTCTGTGGAATGACAGCCTTATTGATTTGGACTTTTCAGCCAAGTTACTTCCGGTTGTCGAGGTTAGAGCTCGTTTGCCTTAACATGGTTTCCTCCTATTCTTCATTACTCTATGGTCACCGTTTTGTTCAATTCTACACATGCTTTTGTCCCTACTACTAATGGCCCTAAAAGCAATCGATAATCCAATAATCTAATAAGTGAAAGTGTAACGTTTGCATTTACAACAAGACGTGATGGGAGTTTTCACGTACCGCTTTACCGTATTCTCAATCTGCTGCTCATCTGGAGATCGGAGAAGGTAAAATGTTAGAGTATTCCGGGATGCAGCACGTCATGGCGTTAAATTACGGCATTTGCGATTGTGCTGACGTCTGCAAAGGGGGAGAGCAGGGCTGCGAGTTGGAGCCCAATAATAATCATTTTAAAAAGTTCTTGTTTTTTTGCTTTCATATTTGCGGGATGTCAGATCCTATTTGAGCAAGCCCACTGCCTTGAGGGACAAACATGAGGGATGAACTAATGAAGCGCTGGCCAGAAACTCTTAGCTCTCTCTATGTTTTTCCACTGAGCTAATGCTATCAATCTAATTAGCCAGTTATCAGCTAAAAATAAAAAGGGAAACATTGGATTCTCCTTCTGTATTCCAGTTCTTTGTGAGAGCCAAAGCACTGTTGATTTTCAAGGCCACATTTTATATTTAATATTTCTTGGCAGGAAATGTGTTCAATACGTTTGTCTACAATCCTTGCAGTAGCTTGATGAAAGCATACCACAAACTGAAATTTGAAAAATAAACACGGGAGGCACGGCACAGACGTAGAGCATTGGCCTCACAGTTCTGAGGACTGGCGTTCAAATCCTGCCCTCCCCTGAAGTGTGGCATTTGCATGTTCTCCTTGTGCCTGTGTGGGTTTTCTCCGGGCACTCCGGTTTCCTCCCACATTCCAAAAACATGCAACATTAATTGGACACTCTTAATTGCCCCTAGGTGTGATTGTGAGTGCGATTGTTGTATGTCTCTATGTGCTCTGTGATTGGCTGGCAAACAGTTCAGGGTGCACCCAACCAAATGCCCGTTGACAGCTGGGAAAGGCACCAGCACTCCCACGACCCGTGTGAGGATAAGCAGCTAAGAAAATGGATGGATGGATGCTATTATTGTCAATAATTGACACAAAAAAAGTAGAATCGAACCCGGTAATCCAATTGTTAATTGTGTAAATGTTGCGTGAAACCTTACGCAGACTTCTGTGAATTTAATCCGTCTTCTAAGCGCTCCATCAACCTTCACCATTCACACCCCCCCCCAGACAAGACAGTAGTTTCAGTGTGTATGATTAATAAGATACAAATGCGCAACGGATACTTGATAAATGACTGGGCTTTCATATTCATGATGCCCAATGAATATGCAGCACCGGCGGCTCGGGCCTCTACTTGATTGATCAAATGTATTCCATTCATCACACATTTTGTGCTTAATTAGCATATTTGAGGCAACACTATTAAGAGTGCAGCACTATGGGCTATTTGGGAGATATGATGTATGTATGCAGATGAGCACACATCCCTCTTTGTCTCGTAGGCCTCTCCGTCGTCCTGAGGAAGAAATCACTCCTGCCCGTTGAGGAGAAACATAGAAATGAAAAAAAAAAAAAAAGTTATGTGCTTTATGAAGGATTTTTATCACAATATTGTCACCCAAATCTACAAATATTGTTTTTAATCTATTTTTGGGGGTTCATTTCTTTGGTAATTAGAAGAGCTATCCGAAAGCTACAAGACGTCTTGGTGCAAAATGATTTTTCTGTATCTGCTGTGATAACTCTTTCCTCCTCCCTACAATTCAGAAGGTAGACTTCTGTTAATCTATTACTCACGTTTTTAGTCAGTCGCCATGAATCACACAATAGTCTGTGAGTGAATAAACAGAAAGTGGATGATTTCCTCCCTTTTATCACAGAAATTTGTTTTCCATTTGCTACGGTTTCGAGTCATTACATTTTATTACCAACAAGAGTCTTATTCACACAGAGATTCCGTAAAATAGATACATTAGAGATGTACCAGAAGAGCCACAAAATTTGGGCTACTTCCACGATTCTGTTAGGAAGGTTTGAAACCCCACACATAAACCCTATAGAACATACACTATACCAACTAAAGAAAAAATTGAAGGGAGTAGAAAAAAAACAAAAAAACAAACAACTGAAAGGGGCTGGAGTGAACACATGCAAAAGCCTCACAAAAGCAAATATTAAAGAACACATTCTGTATTTGAGCTCAATTTAAAACACTTTTCAGGTATCTTAATAAAAAGTCTCTGGAATTCAGAAGAATCTGCACACTCAGCATCCATTTGTAAAAATATTGCTGTGATTAGACCGTGTTCTAAAGCAGCCGATGCAGAGTCAGGGCGGTGCAATTGACGTCACATTCTCAAACAGGCCAGAACTGAACACAAAAGTGAGTCATAAAAGTAAAAGCGTAATTTTGTATTGTATTGTATGCCACAATAATTGTGTAGATTGATTGCTTATGTGATGCCAAACACAAATTTCCAATGTCAACAACTTTGCTGCACATTGAAGTTCAAGAGGCTGTTTTCAGTCGACAGCAAGAATAAAAGTTAGCCTCAAAGTCCTGATATTGTTGCAAAGGAGTTGAAATCCCAGCAGGGTGAAGGAGGGAGGAACTGACAAATTCTTGTGACACTTGAGAAGCAATCAGAATCAGCTGATTCTGATTTTGAATTTAAAAAAAGGAGATGGGTGAGACATGGCTCATCTTCAAGCCACTAATCCTCACAAGGGTTGCGGGAAAGATGGAGCCTATCCCAGCTCGCTTCAGGCGAAAGGCAGACTACACCCTAACTGGTCTCCAGTCAGTCGCTGGGCAGATATCAACACCATCACTGAGCGGGAATCGATCAGATGGTGCCCGCACCAAAGGCAGGCGTGTGTACCACTACACCATCAGTGAGCCTTTACAATGAGTTATTCAAGGTATTAAATAATGTATTTTCATGTTTTAGTACGAGAGGTTACTTGGAACTGGTTTAACAATTATGAATGTTCCATCCATCCGTTTTCTTTGCCGCTTATCCTCACGAGGGTCGTGGGGACTGCTGGAGCCTATCCCAGCTGTCAACAGGCAGGAGGCGGGATACACCCTGAACTGGTTTCCAGCCAGTCGCAGGCCACATCGAGACAAACAGCCGCACTCACAATCACACCTAGGGCCAATTTAGAGTGTCCAATCAATGTTGCACGTTTTTGGAATGTGGGAGGAAACTGGAGAGCCCGGAGAAAACCCACACAGGTATGGGGAGAACATGCAAACTCCACACAGGCGGATCCGGGATTGAACCCGGGACCTCAGAAATGTGAGGCCAATGCTTTACCAGCTGTTCCACCGTGCCACCATTATGAATGTTTCATGTTTAAAATATTTACAAAGCTTTTGAGGTTCACGGTCTGGAACTGATGATCTCTTTTCCATTATTTCCTGTGGGGGAATTTGTTTTGAATTTAAAACAAATTAGAGGTCACCCAGGATCACAGAGTGGATGGATTTTTGACCTTTAATACACTGCTGTACATTTGTCACGTTTTTTTTGTTTTTTGTTGACAAAGTGGTGAGGAGAAAATGAAACCATCTCAAAGAAAAGGAACAATATGACGCTCTCGGCAGGATATTTCTCGAAAAGGGATGTAATAACCTGCAGAGAGAGGATAAATTGGAGGAAGGGGAGTCAGGATGTGGGTCATTATGGCTCCGAGTTCTGAAGGCCTTCATTAAACACATGAGCTAGTCATTACCGCGCCACAGACTTGATGAAGATTCTCCGCCCTCCTCACAGCAACCCCCCTCCTCCCATTCCTCGGCATCACAGGCACAATGATGCAGGGCGTCCACGCTTGTGCGGTGCAAGGGGGGAGCAAAGTCACACAGGCGCACATTCTGGACACACAATTGCACGCACTCACACCCCAAATACAGCCCAGCGGTCACATTTCGGATCGCTTTATTACTGCACATCAGCGTCACGTAATCACTCGTTCATTGCACGCTTAATGACAAGCGTCCGATTGTTCACTTATTAACCACGTCGTAAGGTACGAGATGGGCAGTGGTGTTTGGAAAAGATAAATTAAAATGCTAGGGCTACATTAACATTTCAGTTTTAGACCTGCCACCCTTAGGCATGCATGTACTGTTGTCAAATATACTTAGCTGAAATGAATGGTACATTTTATAAATTTCAATATTGTTTTGTTTTTTTGTTTTTTTGCTCTTTTTAGGCAAATGAACATTTTATGGAAAAATAACCTTTTCATTGCTTGTAAACAAATGAAAATGTTTTGTTGGCTCCTTATTTCAGAAAATACGCTCATAACTTTGCACATCATATTTGCAGGTACCCCATACACAGATTAGCATCAATAATTGCCAGGTATAATTTGATGGCCCAGGGTGCTGCTTCCGTGGGTGAAAGTACAACATTTTAAAATTTAAGGCATACTCGCTTTTTTTTTTCCCAATTGGTCAGAGCAACGCCCTATTTTCGCCCTGCGGATTGAGTGATTTTGATCACTGTGTTGCAAGTGGATTTTAAGTGTGCTGTAAATTTTGTAGCGATTGCACATTTGGGACCAAAGAATGTCAATGACATGTTCTTAAACTGCTTGGGAACTCTTAAAATTGGAAAAAAATGTCAAATATGTGTCCAGCTAAAGGTAGTGTAGTTAAAGAAGTAGCATGTATTCCGAAAAAACATTTTAATCAACGGATAATGAATTCTGGGCGGCACTGTCTGCACCGTAATCAAAAGTACGCGAGTTTGTATGCTGGAATACATTTTTTCGTGTTTACATGCATTTTCTATCAATTTAATTCAGGAGAGCACTCCAGTGTTGCCTGTAGTAGATGAACTTCTCCTGCTCTGCATTTAGAGTTTTTGTCTTATTGGAACAGATTCTAGTTGAGAAGTATGCCCCCCCAGTTCTGCAATTACACTGCTGGCGGCTGTCTTCTTTGATTAAAACACAGCGAAAAACGCCGAGTCACCAAAATGTACTCGTGGCCCATTTATGCGCTGAATGACGATGACGAGTTGCAACCATTAAAAAAAAAAATTAAACTAATAATGGAATGAAGAGACAGGAGAAAACAATCCGTTTCACGATGTTGGTAGATTTCTGAGTTGTTCGAATGAAACAAATCAATGAATTAATTAATAACTGCTTGTGGGGCGGCTGTGGAGCATTGGGCGCATAGTTCTGAGGACTGGCTTTCAAACGCTGGGACCCGTCTGTGTGGAGTTTGCATATTCTCCCCGTGACTGTGTGGGTTTTCTCTGGGCACCCCGGTCTCCTCCTGCATCCTAAAAAGATGCATTCATTGGACATTCTAAATTGCCATTAAGTGTGATTGTGAGTGTGATTGGTTGTTTGTTTCTATGTTCCCTGCGATTGGCTGGCAACCAGTTCAAGGTGTACCCTGCCTCCTGTCCTTTGACAGCTGGGATAGGCTCCAGCACTCTGGCGACCCTCGTAAGGATAAGCGGCTCAGAACATGGTTGGATGGGTAATTGCCTGTTACTCTCTGCAGCAGAGTAAACAAATACTAGATGAATACTACGTGAGAATATTCGACACAGTACTTATTGCATCATTGTTTTGGGTGGTGCATCATCATCTGTTGCTGTGCAGATGATGAAAGCTATCTCCTGTGAATAGTTCAAATTTTACTGAGGTATTTTCCAGGATTTAAAAGTACTTGGAATTTAAACAGGAGTACTTGAAGAGTGGTGACCCGTTTTCACATGAGATTTCTAATTCCTATTTCTAATTCCTATCTTCTATTACAAAGCTGTATATGGGATAAAGAATAGCACATAAATAGTAGCTTTTGTGTAAATATACAGGCATACAGTATAAGTTTTCTTTTTCTACTATAGCTGTACATATTCCAGAATTTAACCACAAATACGTGTCCAAATCCTGTCACCACATCAAGAAATTGATATATTTTGTCGTCGCCACAAACCCCCCCCCTACAAAGCGCATCCTCGGAGCGCCGCTGGCTCTCCAACATAATGGCCTCGCAGACGAATCAGAAAAAAAGGCTTTAAATAATTGATCGCTTGGATCTGCTCACTGAGGTGTGGGCTCTTTGACAGTAATTATAAATGCGTGCAGAAATTATAGCGGAATACTTTAACTGCATTAGGACTCATCGGATGAACGAGGTGATTGCCGGCTCATTTCCAACAATGGGGGCCACGTCGGTGTCACACGCATCCCAATGGCCGCCGCTTTCCCCCCATTTACCGTCAAATGTCACTCGCCTTGTATAAAATAGAGATTTGATGGGTTGAGGTAATTGAGGACTTGATTGCTGCGACAAAAAGAGATGAATTGCATAAAATGTTTATGAATCTAGGAGGCAATTATTTTTTAATAGCCTTGAAATAATAGAGCTTGAGGAAATATGCTTAATTGTTATGATACCATCTTGCGGAAAAGCAATAAAGGCCGACATGAGGAAATATCTTGGCGGTGCATCTAAACGCCATTATGTGGAGATGAGAAATTATTGTACAGTGCGGGCCTTGTTGTCCTTTATCTCACATTGCTTCTTACTGTGGGATTAAAATGTGTTCCTGTTCTCGCAATTGAATCAGATGCATCCTGGAGCTCCATCATTTCCTAATAATGTCCTCAGAGCAAACGCGGCACTTTAAGTCCATGCCAATATTCATCACTATTAGCTGTTGTTTACACCCTCTTGCTTGCCATCAGGGCCGTTTTTACGGCATTTGTGGAGGAGTGAAGCCTGAAAGTCCCTTTCGTTCTCGGTGATTTTACAGAAGCTACAACACCTTTTTCAACTTGTCCACTAAATAGTAGCTATTTGTAATGTTCGAAAAGCAGCGGAGCAACTCTTAAAAAAAAAAAAAAAAACACTTTGGAAAAATATTTCAAATATTTTTTCTTACCCGGGAGGAGAGGTCTTGCTGTTGCTCATCAATAAGAACTTGGATTTTGGAGAGCTGCTATTTAATGATTACTGCCAAGGTGACCCCTGGGCAAAGTATCAACCTGCTACAAAATACAAAAGAGTTCCACAAAAACATTCTACGGAGTTGGAGTAGAATTTTCCCTTCCCCCTCAGCGATGGTCTGAATCAGAGCGGGACGCTTGTCTGTTTCTCCACCCTGTGATTGAATGGCCACCAGTTCAGGATGAGACAGGCTCCATCTTCTCATGACCCCGGAAGCCAGAGTACCAGGAGAAAACACTCAAAGCTGGGATTCGAACCTTGAATCTCAGATTTGTGAGGTGGACATATTCCCCATTTCCTACCACATTGCTTCAACCAATTAATTGTATTTAATTTTCTATGGTTTCCCCCTTTAGATTTATTGTTATATAAGGGCGGCGGCACGGTGGGGCAACTTGTTAGAGTATCTGCCTCACAGTTCTGAGGACTGGGGTTCAAACCCCGACCCTGCATGTGTGGAGTTTGCATGTTCTCCCCGTGCCTGTGTGGGTTTTCTCCAGTGCTCCGGTTTCCTCCCACATCACCAAAACATGCACGATATCTTAACTGAAAACTCTATACCACATATCGGTTCCCGTAGGTCTGAATGCGAGTCCGAATGGTTGTTTGTTTCTATGTGGTGTCAGATTGGGTGGGGACCAGTTCAGGGCGTATCCCATCCCTTTCCCGCGTCTTGCCTAAAGGTAGGTGGGAGAGGCTCCAGCATTCTCACGACCCAAGTGAGGATAAGCCGTCTGGAAATAAAGGCCTTTTTTCAATCAACAAAAGCTAGTATTTTCACAGGGGTGTGTTCACATTCCATAATCACTTTATGGTCCTTCTAGTTGGCAACATAACATCATGGTACAACGTGCTGATTTTTTTCTTTACAAGATTAAAAAAAAAAAAAATCATAATTTTCTATCTTACTGAATCATCCACATCAGCGGACAGAGAGGTGACAGTTAATGGAGTTATTTTTAAAGTAGAGAGGAAAAAAAAACAAATATATCCAAAATAGAATATTTCTCGTCCATGCTGTCATGTCGTAGCACGATATATTTATCTTTTGATTTGAAAAAAATGTTAGGCTATTAACGTGCTGCCACTGTCTCCTGTGATAACTGTTAAAGGTATCAAAGATACAAATTCCACCACTCAGACGTGCACTTGTTAAATCCGTGATTCGTACCGAGTTGCATGCATGATTATTTTACACAATTGTTTTAAATGAAAACAATCACAATAATATAAGCTGTTATCAAATGTTAACTCTTTATTTGAATATGTAAAAAAAAAGGTGCAAGGACCACAGGTATCATTTGTCTTGCAGCTTGTACTCATTGCGTGTGTCTTTTTTATTTCAAACATAATTTACGTGTGAAATAGTTTTGCTTTTGAAATGCTCAAGCCAATTTTAAGACTTGTTCCGACTCCAAATTGATGATTAAACATTAAAGTGCTTTCCACCCCTTCCTTTATCCCTCATCTATTTCACTTCTATTATGGCGACACAAAACAGCTTTACATAGAAATAACCTGTACAGATCTGTACAGCGCGGCCTGCTCCACATTTATGCAGGTGTTCCGTATCCCAAAGGTTTGCAAAGTACAATTGTTCTCTTTCCATAATGTTGCCTTTCATATACAATTGAAATTTGACATATCAGAAATAATAAATAGTAGTCATAGCCGCGGCTACGCATGCAACATCAGCATTTACGTTTCTTCAAGCAGTAATAAAATTCATTACTGGTGATGCATTGGAGCAGGGTGCAAACGTTTGTCTTCGTGTCAATCTAACGTTTCCTAACCAGTGTGTCTTTGCTGCCACGACAGCAAATGTTGTACAGTACTACACGATGCTAACTGGGAACTGTTGAAATGTCCAACCCGTGTGTTAAAACAATAACCGTGTCGATCGTATGAAAAACTATTCCTTGTCCATCTCCACATACTGTGAATGGTTGTCAGGGGATTTGCTGTGTGTTTTACTCAAATGAAGTTTGATGGCGTGATTACTGGCAAATGTCCGACAACACAGCTTACATTTAAACTTAGAGTCAACTTCCTCCTCCGGGACCAGAGTCTCTGATGCTCGGACGCCGAGGACCTTCGGGAGCTCTGCTTCGTCCACCTTGATCTGATGCTCCACGGGCATCTTGCACATGTCTTTGATCTGGAAGCCCAGATGGGACTCCAGGTGGGAAATGAAGCTTGTCGGCGACCTGAACTGGGAAGCGCAGTCATTGCAGTAGAAGACCGGGTGGCCTGTGTCCATGTTCTTCAGGAATTTGGTGCCTCCCGTTTTCCGCAACTGGTATTTCACATTTGCTAACCAATGGCTTATGGTGGTCATGGAGAGTCCCGTGAACTTCGAGATGTGCATCCGCTCCTGCGGACCGAGGTCAGACAGAAGATACTTCCCCTCCGAAGTGAGGAAGAGGCTGGAGGCGAACTGAGCTTGCAAGATGAGAAGATGGCGAGGATTCCAGTTGGATTGGCGGCCTTTGCGCTTGTGGACGGAGTACACCTCGGCGGACACATCCTCAAAGCGCCTGACATCCGACTCCAGTTTCATGGCTGGAAGCCTAGATGCTACAGGGGGCTTTGGTGTGGTGGCTTTAGGAAGAACTTTAACCATGTCGGCGATGTCAGACAGAGCGTACTTCTGTGGCATCGGGACGGAGGGCTGCAGCTGCAAAGACCTTGGCTTGCTGTTTTTCGATTTAGTCAGATCTATTGGTTGGTCATCAGTTGCAAAAACAAAGTTTTTTTTAGGCTTGTTCTTTGCCAGATTACTGAGCATAAGTGAGGGTTTGTCCCTGCAGTTGTTAGTGTTAGCGAAAATGGACTGGATATGAGAAGACAGGTTATCTTCTCGCAAATTATTAGGTTTATTTGCTTTGCCCAAATGATTGTTCAGGACCGACTGGAGAGCACTAAGAGGGTTTACAGCAAGGTTATCCAGAGTGTCTTTGAGAGATTCTGCGGTGCTGGCAGAGGGGCTCGGAGTCTTGGCCCTGTCAGAGAAATCGGGGCTCAGCTTCCCTTTGATCGCCTCGCTCGCGTCATTCCCACAGTCGGCATCTGGCTTTGAAGAGAAAGAGGAATCATCCTGACAATCACTGTCGTCTGTCTCCATTAGATCAAGCTTCACACTTTGACTTTCTTTCCCATCACTAATCACAGCTGTTTCTTGTTTGATGTCAAAGTTTTTATGTGTCCCCTGGGGACTCTCAAGGCCCGTGGCACCATACTTTTCCTTTGGGGCGAGGGCCCTCAGCTTTTGGTGAAACGTTTGCTTCAGCTGAACGGGAGGCGACGCAGATGTGACGGGGTTGCTTTTGATAATGCCAGAGATCTGATAGGCAGCGTGAATGCTCGGGTAGGCACTCCAGCTCGGCGTCCCTGTTTGCGCTTTATTGATGGCCGAGGCCACTGTGTTGGCTAAAGACTTAAGAATGTCCCCCCCTCCACCAGAATCCTGCTCCAGATCTTCCTCCCGGAGATAAGGGTATTTAAATTCCCCATTTCCTGCCTTTTGATCTTCACTCGCTTGCTTGTCATCTTTTGCTTCAATTTCTTCCATTTTATCTGATGCACTCTCCCCTTGGCTGTTCCTCTCGCTGCTTGCAGGGGAAACATTTTTGGGAGACAACTTTTCTCCGTCCGGTTCACTGGCATTGGGCTCAGCTAACACCTGGATCTTCTCCACGACCAGGGGCTCGAGCGCTAGCTGTTTACCCTTCTTGGAAGCAGAATTGGTAACCTTGATGAAATGCCCAGTCACCATCATGTGTGTGGTGAGTTGCTGCAGGGTGTCATGGGAGCTTCCGCACTCCATGCATTTTAAAATCTGAGATTTGCACGTCTCAAACTGCCATGTGTAACTTGCGCCGTTCTGATAGCCATAGCGACTATTGTTTGCATTTGAAACTGCAACAGCACGTTGGGTGTCGCTGTACCCGGACGCACCGGTTGTAGAGTCAGGGGAGCACGGCCTGGCGGTTTCAAATGCACGCTTCTTTGCTGGTGGCAGTAGTTTGGGGGTGATTACTGGTATTGGCTCCTTTAAAGGCACTTTTTGGTAATGCTTAGTTTTGATCATGTGGACGCTTAAATCTTGGAGGGAGTCAAAAGAATGGCCACAGAACATGCACTTGAGAACTTTCTGTGCATCCTCCTTCCCTTCCAGATCCTGCATACTGCGTTTCTTTGATTTAGAGGAGGTTGCAGAGGAATTACTTTGCTTGCTGATGTTATTGTCCTGGTAGTGACCACTCTTGTTCATGTGAACCGTCAGCTCGACTAGGGTGTCATATGCAGCACTGCAGTCCTTACAACGAAAGCGACTCGCACCTGTGAATACTGAACCACAGGGTTTGGTGCTTTGCCGGTACAGGTGGACTGAACTAAAAAGGTTGGGTTTGGAAGTGGGCTTCGGGGAGACAGTCTGCTGCAGGGTCTTGGAGAGAGCATCCTGGTGCCAGTCAAACTCACTTTTGGTGCTTCCGTTGGTGCTGTCACAGTTGGCTTTGCTGGTGTTTTTGCCCAATTTTAATTCTGTCCCAACTCCTGTCCAGTAGGAATCTGAAAGAAAGTTTGCATAGGCTGCCCTCATTTTCTGCAAGCTATTGCCCATCTCATCTTTACGTTTAGAGCTGTCCTCTTCTGCCTGGCCCTTGGTTGGCGAGGAGTTCTTGAAGTCAGACAGTCTGTCACAAGTGTCGCTGAGGTGCGATTCTAACTCTGCCTCTTGGTTTGACAGGAGACTGGCGGGAGAGTTCTGGTTGCTGTAACTGTTGGCACTCCTGTTGTCCAGCTCATGGTCCTCAGACACTTTGGGGCTGGTCTTTTCCGAGAAATCCTCTTCTGTCAGGGTGCCATTCTCTCCATCTTCCTCAATGATGGAGTCGTGAAGAGCAGTGTCTCCATCATCAGGCATGTATACTAAAACAACAAATGAAAGACATTGCGATATTAGTGACATCCAGTTTGATTTGGTGGACCTTTAGTTGTGTAGCAACACGCAGCGAATAATCTCAACAAGATCAGGTCAAACCAGTACTTCATCACAACAAAAGTTCAGAACATTCATGGGGAGACTTACCCATGCCCTGGTTGGAACCCAACAGAGTGAATAGGAGCATGTTTGCTTTTAAATTTAGCACATCAATATCCCTGCCTCCATGTGACGATATGTTTTTTTATTCTTTTTCCATGCTGGACTAACCTTTTATGCTCACATTCACCAAGAACCAACAAACTTGAAGGGATTCTTTCGCTCTCCATTCACCTTCCTGTTTAATCCGATCAAGTTTACAAAGCTTCTTCCATGCAGTACTCTACATGTTCATCCACAATTTTATTTCTCTCGGGTTTTTTTTGCTCACAGTTGCCATTGAAATGACGATATGTTTAATGAAAAAATACCCCTTTATCTAAAATAAATACAAATGCAATCTTACGCTATGTAATTCCACATTTCAAACAAGCTACAACTAAACTCGTAAGGTGTGAGGATTTTAAAATGCATAGTACACAAGGGATACTGCTGTCTGGATGAGCAGTGGGCATGATTGTGATTGTAAATGCAGTCTGAGGCTACAACCTGTGTGTAATTACTACCATAAAGTGGGGAACACTACTCTAAATGGTCATCCCTAATTCAGAAAAAAAAAACACATTTGAGTCATTTAAGCCAACATTTGTGTCATGTGAGACTTTGTGCTGAAGACAGTGTCTTTACGAACAGAGTGCTGCAGCCTGTGATTCACGACGGGCTATCGACTTAGTGTTGCGTCCAAGGCTTTTCTGGCTCAACTTGATGTGTTTACAACAGTCATTGGCGACTGAGTGACAAAAGCAAATTGATTCTTCTGAGTCCTGTTAACCGTTATTGCAAATGACCTCTTCCACAGTGATTAAGGAGCACGGCAAGTGCAGTGAAAATGCGAGTCTTTTACTTCTCAGCCCCACTGCTGCCTTCTCCAAAGCCAAAAAATAAATAAACAAATAAAAGATTACATACTAATGTCACGGCATGCACCAAACTTTCAAGGCGGTGAGGAAACATGACTTCAGCAGATGGTTCCAGTGATTTGACATCAGGAAACTGATTTTGCTGACGGCAAAACAGAATTATGTTGCAAATGTGAGCAATGATGAAGCGCAATGAAACTGTACATAAATAACAACTTTTGAGAGATTACGGGCAAGCTGTCAGGTCTTTACATTCCCCATGACAGCCTCATAAACAGTAATTACATCTTTCATTATTCACCTGTTCCTTTCCCCTACTCCTACTGCACAAACATTATTGCTTTCATTAACAGATAATTAAGCAACACTATTACTAATTGGCAGTCTTCCCGTCACGCAATTAGAAGGAGTCTGACTCAGCACGAAGAATTTTCACGTGGTGCTGGAAAACGTCCTCTTGAAATGGCCGTCAACGGTATCACGACCGACGTCCTCTTCGGAAGCCACTTTGCCATAAATGAAGTTTGTCAGCACAAATCTGAGATGTTTTCCACCTCGCAGCCATGCAGGGAAAATGTGCATTTTGGGAGAAAGACTTGGCAGATGCGCTCCCGCTTAAAAAATGAATGGGACATAACAGCCGTGCCCGGGTGCACTTATGCCTTTCACGTGGTTAATATTTCCCCTCTCTTCCAAGCAGCACTCGCCGCTCCCACGCCGGCCGGTTCGAGGAACGCCTCGCCTCTTTTCTTTCTGAAAATAAAACTTTTTCCTTTTTAAATCAATATTTCACAAGCGCCTCCAGAGAAAGCCTGGAGGTGAGTTGCTTGCTAGCTAATGGCCACAAGTTGGCGATGGGCTTTGGACTTTTAAAACAAATATAGAGAACGTGGCATCATGAATACACACAAAAGCCCCCGACGTGCTGTGACCTTGATCCGCCGTAAGAGCGATGTTTTGATTGGCCGACCGACATCCGTGATGGCCTCTAAAACACCCTGGATGCTGAGGGAGCGTGGAGGTATGTTTTATTTAGTGTCTTATATATAGCGAGAGCTCTGACAAGCTCAACTGACAAGAACAAACGTCAAAGTGGAGCTATTAGCGTTTTTTGAGGCTAGAGGGAAACTGAATGCCCATGCTTTTTGTAAACTCCAAAATTCACTTTAATTTCACCTTTTTTTGGGTAAAATAATTGTGCATTCAGCAAGGGAGTGCCGGCGCTTATAGTTACATCAATTTGAATATGAAAGTCCATGTTATCACGCTGGGAGGTATCGTGGGAGATTAACAGCTGCCCTTCCTACTCTTCTAGGCGCTTCTATCAGATGCCCCGAGTAGCAAACTTCCAGAGGCACCAATTAACCTTCTGGCAGGCGTTGCTGGAATGTCCGACTCTTGCCTCTCAGCCGACGTTTGTAACTCCAATTTTTCTTAACGACCTTTAATAGGAACTGTGATTCAAGGGCAAGAAACCGGTGCTGTTTTCACACGGGAAAAGAAGTGGTTGACTACAGTAACAACAATGTTACAAACCCCAGAAAAAGATTTATTCTGTGGCAGAGAATACCAGGCCGGTTTCTGTTTTTATTTTTTTTTTTTTTCACTGAGGAGGCCTTTATGTTTCAAAACAAATATTTATATTTAATATTATTCCCACTATAATCTGTGTCTTCAAATTGTTTTAGTGAATCCAACATATTAGTCCTCAAGTGTCATCACCCTGGATGAGCATTTTCCCATTGTTGCAAACTCGCAACCCACTTTTATAGAAGTCAAGTAAAATAAACGTTTTATTTACTTTGAACATACCCATTTCCCATGAGTTTGACATACCAATGAGGCTGAGCTGCACTGTTTTTGTTTGCGGAAGTGAATAACACCTAATATGGTCCATGTGGAATCTTGGTATGCCTCTGAAAGACATCTGAATACGGGTATGATCAATAGAAACGTTTTCTAACTGTTCACGACCTATTTTTTAGGCCCGATTCACCAGTAGATAACATCCGTATTAGTGTACAACTTTGACTATTACGTATATTGCGATAATTCACCAATATGATTCGGAATACTGTCGACCCTGACATATGGTGGTAACAGCTGCCTAGTGACACCACCTTGTTTTTCTATTGAGATGGGAGAGGACAGACAATGCACTCACTGATAATTGAGGCACGGCTTTTATTACAAGAGTGGCCAAGATTTGATGAATGAAGGTCAAAGTAATTGTTCAAATTCCGTTTCCTGGCTATGTCGCAGGTCTGCGTAAGTTTTGTTAGGCAGAATCTCCAGCTGCAATCATTAGAGGCTCATTACACAACTTGAGGCTCCACTGCCCAAAAGAGCAGAGAAAGGACAAGGAGAGATGAAAGGAACACAGTCAGAAACATTCAGACGAACAACATGACAGTGAACAGGTAGGCGCTCAAACAAGGCGGATCCTACATTTGAAGGGCAAGGATAAAGTCGTTTGAAAATTGGCAAGGAATCAGCTGATGTCCCAAATGTTGTTTGTTGTTTTCCGTAATGATGGGACTGAAAAAAAGTTAGCTAATGGGATGTTTGCTACATTTTGCAGCTTTTTTTTTTTAACTGCACTCATGCCACACCCTATCCTATCCTTGAAACTGCTTCCCAATCTTTATGAAGATGAGGTAAATAATTTACGTTAGAAAAATGTTAGGGCACACCCCCACACAAAATTCACAAAAACTGGATAGATGTTTTTCTGCTTGTCACTATACATTGCTGGCATATATAATATGAAAAAGATACATTATTAGTAATAAAAAAAAAATAAATTCAGACCAATTAAGCAAAGTTAAATAATTTTCCGTAGCCCACTGGCTGGGAATCACTGGTTTAAAACATTATTTGGTTGCTATTCAAACATTTTATGACAGTGAAAGCTTGTCTCCCTTTCGTGTTGCGAAAATTGATTCAAAACAAAAATGTAAACAAAGAATCTTCCACTCCAAACAGGTTATCTCATGGATCTTGTAGGATCTGCTAATAAGACTTTAAACCACTAAATGAGAAGAGATCCTGATCCTGATCCTTACTCTACGCTTTCTCTAAAGGTACTTACTGCCTTAGGGTAGGACGAAGGCAACCTCACTACCTAGCTAACAAAACAGGAGGCTGGCACTGCTTAGCTGAGATTTAGCATGTCATAAACCACTGTTAAAGCCTCCAATCTGTGTCAAGGCAAATTTATATCTTCAGATGGAGATATGCAAAGGTCAAAAAAGCCGAGGTGTCCATCGTAAATCCACGGGCTGAAGTGTTTTGAAGCTTTATCCGTGATAGCGGGCGCTTGGCATAGTGAGGCCTAGATTTACGGCGGCAGGGCCCTGTTTGTCAGCCAACACACTCTTTCCCTTACGTCTACAGAATGTAGCTAAGTGCTTCGGCCATACTAGATTACTTTTACGGCGACATCCAGACACTGGCAGCAAGTTGTCCAAGACCATTGGTACAGAGAGCGTACAGGAGCAAATATTTAGTGTACGACGTTTGGAACTTCAGAGCGCACAGTGCTTGCTTGCTTGTTGGATGGAGGAATCTCAGGAAGTGTCAGTCATTTGAGGAATTTCCTGTTTCAACACACCATCGTGTAGGAATGATTCACACTCCCAAGATTAACACTTACTTCATTAAATTTAGAGTAGAAACACTTGCATATTTTCAAGGGTGAGACAGCAGGTTAAGGTTCAACTATGCGTACTAAGTTTTCCGTGTTACCAAAATAATGTAAAAACTGCTGAATTTATTAATTGAGTGCGTGAGGCATAGTAGCACCACCTACAGAGGACCACAACTCCAGACAAATTACAAGTTGAAGTTCAAATTTACAATCGAGTGCGACATTTTTGACCAGAGTTACTTCTCAGCAGATTGAGTTCATATAATTGGCCTGTTTATTTCTGCTACAACACTGCTTGTCGCGAATGAAGCTCACAAATGTGCACACTAACCACAAAGAACAACTTGTCGTCTTCATCATGTCGTGAGTTGAGATAAAACAATGTCAAATAGCATTAGTGTATTTGCACGATGTCTGTGTCCAAACCTGAGCTATAAAGTTAACACAGACGTCAGGCCTAACACAATGAAAAAGTAGGAGACAGTTCGGAAACTGCTTGTTACAAGCTTATTACAATAATACTATAGTTCCATGCAGGTATGGATGGACAAAGGCTGAGCCCACTTTTGTGCTCAAGCACTACATTTTACATTTAGACTTTTAAAACCAACACATGGGCTTGATATTTTGTAGATCAGGTTTTAAAAAAAAAGCTATGTAAAATAGTTACAAAATAAATAAAAAATAATTTCATTTTTATAATGAATTCTAGTTAATTAACCAATGATTTAGCTAAACAAATTCAAAACAAATGTAAATGAGTTTTTTCTTTTTTTTCATTTTTTTAATTTATTTTAAATTCTATTGTGCATGTATATAGTTTGTGTTATTGAGAGCTTGAATTGAATATTACTGCTCCACCGAAGCTGCTGAAGCAAACATTTTACCACAAAACCTTTTGTTTCGTAAAACTATGTTGTGTTTTTTTCTTCCTTCCAAATGATAAGGGGATTTTTTTAATGATTGTAAACAAAACAGTTCACAATTTGGAGATATATGCTTTAGTAAATTTCTTTTTTTTTTGTCAATTTTACATATGGTCATTCCCCACGTTGGTCTGTTATCTTACAAATTATTGAGCAATCTCTAGTTTTGTAAATTGCCCTTCTATCTGTCACAACGCAATGCAAATGGCTCAAACAAGAAGAAGCTGTACTCTTTAAGTAGGTTTAAAGGTACAATTACTTCATAGTAATGATTTTTAATATGGTGAATCACGGAGAAAAAGCTGCAGAATAAGTAGTAAGACTATCTTCTGGCGATGTGTGCACGACGTACCTGGATGACTGTACTCATGCTCAGCTACTTCGCCCACACACAAACAACCCCCCCAAATGCTCTCAGGCTGTCTCAGGCTTCACTTTTGCTGCCCGCCAATCAATACCTCTTTTTACTTCTCATTGATTTCTTAGCGGAGGGAGCGACCTAAGCAAGACTGTTATGACATTTCCAGATTTCCCGCTGTCCTTGCAACAATCAATTACATGTGCATGGCAATCAAAAGCTCTTTGCAAAATGAAGCTGCCCCGTGACATTTTCATCTTGGAGATTTATGCCATGTAACGTACAAGAAAAATGGCATCAGTGAACATTCTGTGGGTTGCCGCGATAACTATCACCCTCTCCCTTACATGAAAGTAGCAATTAATGGTGTGTGTCAATTTCAAAACACTTAAAATAAGTGTGGATGTGTCAGTCAAAAGAAAAAAAAAAGTTGGGTTCCAAACAAAGTCGCGGTGGTCTTTTTGTGTGGAGAACAAGCGAAATAAAAGTTGTGTCCTCTGTGAGCTATGATTAGATGGCGACGCGCACCCGCCACAAGGTGTAATATTTGACATCTTGATATCTGACGACATGTGTGAGTCACGATCAAACGCCGACGCTGTCAGACATCCCGATGACAGACTTGATGACACGCTTGACGTCTGAAGTTAATTCTGAACACAGCCGCACACAAAAAAGGAACGAAATGGCAAAGTGTTAATTTTGAGGCCCGCAGCCATCTGTAAATATCTGCAAATGCTTTTCCTCGTCATCGCTTCCTGTCAGGAAACAGCCTTAGTGCACACGAGGACATAGACAGAACAATCGAGCCTGGGCTGCCTCCTTTTGACAAAATATGTCTGGAGGTTAATTGACATCACGGGATGAAATAGTATTTGATTTGCCTTTAAACAGGAGCATGTCGTTGCCTCCCTTCTGGCCCATTATTTCCTTGCAAGTCTCGAGTAAAGCGGCTCTGATGACGCCCTCGAGGGACTTCAACTACTCTGACGCACTACAACTGATCATTTCAGTGGTTTAGCCAGCAGAAGACTGTGGCATGATGCTGTGCATTGAGCAGATGAGGGATGGGAATTTGATCGCCAATCAATCAAATGATCAGAACGGTTCATTTGAACATGTATCTGTCCGTCCGTCCATCCAGCCATCCATCCATCCAGCCATTCATTTTCTCAGCCGCTTACCCTCACAAGGGTCGTGGAAGTGCTGGAGCCTATCCCAGCTGTCAACGGGCAGGAGGCGGGGTACACCCTGGACTGGTTGCCAGCCAATCGCAGGGCACATCGAGACAAACAGACGCACTCACAATCACACCTAAGGACAATTTAAAGTGTCCCATTAATCTTGCGTGTTTTGGGGATGTGGGGGGAAACAGGAGTGCCCGGAGAAAACCCACGCAGGCACAGGGCGAACATGCAATCTCCACACAGGTGCGGCCGGTATTTGAACCCTGGTCCTTAGAACGGTGAAATTTTGGCACAAAAGTTCCTGAAATGCAAAGTCAGCATACAGTCAGGGCTACGAATGATTGTTTTAGGCCACATCACGATTGAACCCAACTGATGTGGGCCATTATGAAAAAAACACAATGAGTGAGATCAGGGCCCACCTACTGGTGTGCTGCAACAGAAAAACTGCGACCCTGTATCAGGTTTTTAGGCTCAACATGTAGTAGCATATTATAAAAACGTCCATCCATCCATCCATCCATCCATCCATCCATCCATCCATTTTCTTTGCTGCTTACCCACATGAGGGTCACGGGGAGTGCAAGAGCCTATCCCAGCTGTCAACGGGCAGGATGCAGGTTACACCCTGAACTGGTTGCCAGCCAATCGCAGGGCACAATGAGACAAACAGCCGCACTCACAATCACACCGAGCCCCAATTTAGAGCAGGGGTCACCAACGCGGTGCCCGCGGGCGAATGGTAGCCTGCGAGGACCACATAAGGTGCCCGCGAGGTATGTTCTAAAAATACCATAGCCCACAAACTGTTACTATTATTTGTGCTTTAAATTCTGAATGTGACTTGCTTACGTAAATTAAAATTTTAAAATAACTGTAATGTCATTTACTACAATAAATTAAAACAAAAATATTTTATGTACGTGTAATGAAGTGAGTCTGAAATTTGCCGCAAACAGGTCACGTAGCCCTTCATACGGTCGGTGCTCACGAAGTAGCCCTCAGCCTCAAAAAGGTCGTTGAGCCCTGATTTAGAGTGTCCAATTAATGTTGTTGTTGTTGTTTTTGGGATGTTGGAGGAAACCAGAGTGCCCGGAGAAAACGCATGCAGGCACGGGGAGAACATACAAACTCCACACAGGCGGGGCTGGGATCGAATTTGGATCCTCAGAACTGTGAGGCCAATGCTTTCCAGCCGATCCACCGTGCCGCCATTATTAGGACATTATCAGTCAAAATCAGACTTTCTGTGGCAATAGCATTAAATTTTGTTGAAATACGTTTGTACTTCTTCCTGTCTTCAGCTGACCATCTCAGCATGCAAGCTAGTTGGGTGTGAATGAACTGCACTCTCTTCAGGTTGCTGCCAAGTAGTGAAATCCATTACATCGCCTTTGCTTCACGACAAAAGTGAAGCGATGGAACGGACAGACAACAGAGTCCGACGCTCCGAGCCAAACATTTTTGGATTCAAACACACAAGTCAAGCGTGATCAAATTAAGTCTACTGATTCTTGCCCTGAAATGAAAACAAAAACTCCTCAAACGGTACCCAAGTTATTTATGTGCTAACTCCTTGCATTCACTTTACACCACTCTGCCCTTCGTGTTGAGGCAACGAAATATTTCAACGCTTCCAACAAATCTTATATTTGAATATTGAAACATTTCAAACCAGATGCTGCTCTATACCCCACGAACCTTATATGCTGTGGTAACCACTTTTTATTGTATTTGTTTAAAACACAGTTTACATACTTTTCTGAGGGGTCATTTAAGCAGAAGTCATTGGGCCAGAAATGAAGTCCACCCTCTGTTGGTGCAAACCCCAAATCAACAACAAAACAGTCCACATTCTTCTGCAATCCACGGTCCATGTTCAGACATTTTGTCGCTTTGTGGAGGGGCTGTGGGCTGAGGGTGGGGGGCATATACAGAGCTCTATTTATCTCCACTAAGCCATCCTTCCATTTCTAGAGCGCCGGTCCCCATGATAGGGTCACAGATGAGCTGGAGCTGATCCAGGCTGACTCTGAGCAAGACTGGTAGGGTTTTAGTCATGCTGTATATCGCAATCCCACTTGGGTTCTGCTTGGAAATTTACAGCTATTATTGCTGTACAATTAAAAAAAAATCCTTCCATTTCAAACTATATGAAGAGTGGATATAGCCATTTTTGTTTTTTCTGTAGATTCTTTGATTTATATATTCTATAAATATATTATTTAAACATATATATATAATATAAAAATATATTAGCACATTATATATATTATATAATGTAATATATTATTATATTATATAAAGGGTGGCAGAGTGGATCAGCCGGTAAAGCGTTGGCCTCACAGTTCTGAGGACCCAAGGTTCGATCCCAACCCCGCCTGTGTGTATTTTGCATGTTCTCCCCGTGGCTGCGTGGGTTTTCTCCGGGCACTCCGGTTTCCTCCCACATCCCAAAAACATGCAACATTAATTGGATACTCTAAATTGCTCATCGGTGTGAATGTGAGTGCGGCTGTTTGTCTCTATGTGCCTTGCGATTGGCTGGCAACCAGTTCGGGGTGTACCCCGCCTCCTGCCCGTTAACAACTGGGATAGGCTCCAGTGAGAAGAAAATGGATGGCTGGAAGTATGGATTGTATAAATCTGTCTGAACTCTTGATGTTTTTTTTTTTTAATTACTAGCATTTAAATGTGCAAAAGACACTGTTATCATCATTATGACTTTCATTATTTTGAAAACAAAAATGGCAAAGACATTTTTAGGATTTTCAGGATTCAAAACATTTCTTAAAATTATGCATGAGGTCTGGAAAGGTATGTGTTGAAAATCCCCACACGTCCACGCAATTATTCCTGATCAAAAAGGGACACATTCATTTTCCACATCCATCCCCAGACAAGACCATAAAAAGCATCTTTAAAAGAGGTGTTCTGTGTCCGTTTGGGCTCCAAAAAGCACACGTGGGGGGAAAAGCCCATCTTGATTTCTGTATGCATGACAGAGATGCTACTTTAAGCACATTACGTCCTCCACTAAACACAAGTTATTCATGCAGATAAATGCCTCGTTCTTGTACACCCTCAACCTGAATATTTGATGCCCTAATATAATCACATGAAAACTTGCGGCTCAAAAGAGGACAACAGATTGTGTGCGTAGCAAACGATGCTCAGATGGACCCGCCGCCAGATTAATACGACGGGATAGCGGATGCGACACCATCTCCTGCCATCTGGCTCTTCGTTTGGCCAAAAAGGATCACAATAATTAAGGCAATTAATCAAAGAAATGTTTTCACAAGCCAAATTTGGTAAGCTAAAAAAAAAAAAAAAAAAAACACTGAGGACACGTCCAACTGTAATGAGAATTTTTTTCACATAGCCTACACCTTGCTGATGATGTCATCGACTGAGGCGCGCGCCCCTTTTGATGAAATAATATTCTGCGTCAGTCGGCCCAAAGCCTAATTGGAAGCGAGCTGTCTGAGAGCGACACAATCTGCTCTCCGGAACCTCCAGTCATCACTTTGAATGAGCCGCGGACGACGCGTCACATGAGGTCGCTGCTGCACCTGCACACGCACGCAAACACTACACACACACACACACGCACACACACGCACGCACGCACACGCACGCACACATTCTGTTTCATCTTGACTTGAAATAAGAATATTGGACATGTGTCCATCATGCCCATGACCTTTGGCGACTTTAATTTACCACACAACCTGCCACTATTATTTTGTTATACTGTGAATGCATTTGCAATAGTTACCAGTTTTAAAATAATTTTGTCACATTCTCATTAATGGGATGTTGATGTTTCAGTGGCCTTTGTAGAATGCTTTTTTTCAAATGTATTATTTTGCCGTGGAGCCTTTGTGGACAGTATGTGGCTTATCTGGATAAATATTTGCATCATTATCATATGTATTGTATAGTTTAACACACAGGTGTCAAACTCAAGACCGGGGGCCAGATCCGGCCTGCCGCATGATTTTAAGTAGTCCGCGAAGCTAAATCATGTGTATTAACTTTTGTGATTTTTGTTCAAATCTGTACCAAAATTTCAAATTGTCATGTCATAAATGATCAAATTTAGGTATTATAAGGATTTTTGTGTTCCCAAACAACAAGCGTTGAAAAACACATTTTCCTTGATTTTTGATTCCTAAAGTTGTTCAGAAATTCCATGCGGAAATATGATGAGGCGGTCAAAGATTTTTATGGTTTCACAGTTATAACGGCCCGGTGAGGTAAACCGGAACTCCATTGTGGCCCGTGACAAAAAACAGTTTGACACCCCTGGTTTAACACATGAGTAACTGTACCCTGTATTTGTTGTATTTAGCTTTTTGGGCTCTGAACATAATGCACATTTGTACTCTTGAGTATTTCAGAGCACAGAGTAAACAACAAAGTGAAGCCATATCTGGTAATCATCTAAAGCAATTATTTCAATTATCAAACTGCATTACTTTAATGAAACCATCAGCTTCTAAATTATGGTGACCCTACATTGGCTTATAATAACGGTAACCCCAGGATCAAGTACTTTACTGGCCTGTAATAGCAGCGGACCAGTGTGGACTCCAGGACACCTTTCAAGTTGTGTTTAGTTCTAGATAGGGTGTACAATGCTGCCGGTCCAGACAGACCAAAAAAACAATAGGATGAGGTTCACTTCAAAACATGATAGAACACAGAACACTGCCTTGTGCTGTTAGCGTCTAGTGTGCACAGCTACATGTATCCTCTTGGGAACGCTTTAATTGTTCATGATATAGAATATGTAAAGGGTACAGCGTGTACCTTAAAGTTTGCTCCAATATTAAGGGCAGTCAAGTCTTTTGAATGACAATTTTATGTGAACAATGTCTAACCTCATCCAAATTGAACAAACAAAAATTAAAACAAACTGTGATGAATGTTCTATGCTCATACAAAAATATCTGCTGTGGACAGCATAGATAATTAAAAATATGATGTAAATGTGCTACACTGCCAATGGCAACAGGTGAAGTGATCTTTATTTTTTTTTTTTTTACAGCCCATTGTAGACAGGAGTTACTCGTATGCAATTTGGAATATGAGTTGTTGTTTCATGTGATTTCCTTAATTTCGATGTAAAGAATCCATTTTCCATTTTATCCATCGATAAAAAAATTGAGAGATACATAGGTGTATACTTACATAACTATGGGATGACAGTTTTTTGCCGATCCATATTAGGATTACCATAATTTCCGACCTATAAACCGCGGGTTTTTTCACCCACTTTCAACCCTGCTGTTTAAGCGGCTAATTCGTGCATTTTTTTCTAATGGCCGCAAGGGGGCACTCGAGTGGAAAAGATAAGAGTGAGACTGGTGGAAAGGAAGCGACTTTTACCGGTATGTGTTTTTTAAACGGCCCTGTTAGCGCTGGGCTAGCACTGTGTTAGCGTGTTGCTGCTGTGTTTCTGCCGTTTCTCAGTAATTTTTACCAGTATGTTTTTTAGCCGGCCCTGTTGGCACTGCTGTGCTCGCTTTAGTGCCATGCTGCTAGCGTTAGCGCTGTGCTAGCATGTTACTGCTGTGTTACTGCCGCGTCTCAGTGATTTAGGCATGTTTTTTTAACCGGCCCTGTTAGTGCTGTGCTACCGTGTTGCTACTGTGTAGGTGTGTAGGTTTGTTTTTTTACGAGCCCTGTTCGTTCTACAGTTTTGTTGCTATGTTAAAATGAGATAAGGAACTGAAACTTTGAAAACTCTTTCTGTGTACCGTCTTTCTTTGTAAAAATCTCGTGTTTCAATGTGGGTTTCAATGTGGGCACTTGCAGCTTTTACACAGTTGCGGCCCATGTATGTACCAAATGGTATTTCCTTTACAAATGTACTGGGTGAGGCTTATAATCAGGTGCGCTCTGGAGGCCGGAAATTACGGTTGAAAAAAAAAGATGGAGAAAGGCCATCAGCATGTCCCTGTAGCGTCCTCCGTGTCTAACAGACAAAGGGAAACAAAAGCCATCTCGGTGAGTTGTGGAGGAAGTCAAGATCGCAACTCCAGTGTACATTCATCAGATGATGGAAGATTCCAACACCCCACCACGGCTGATCCACTCACACAGACTCACAATCTGTTGTCTTAACCGGGCAGGCCGTGCTCGCGGCACGGGTCTCCAGCGGCAATGCGATGAGGTCCGATGCTTCCTTTCTGCAGAAGAGCACTTTACCCCTCGTTCACCCTTATCAGAGCGGGGGAGCCATCATCTCGCCGTACGCCACTCAAAAAGCGCGGCCCATATTGGAGCTGACCGCTCCAGCAAACAGGGAGGCGCTAATAAAAGAGCATCCTGCTCGCCTTCAGATTTCCCTGATGGACTGTCAGTCAGGAATGTTTGCGTGGCGGCCGCCAGGGAAGTGGGCAGCCGTTTAAAGGACCCTGCAACACATGACGCCTTTGTTCTGGTTATGAGGCACTGAGCGCCTCATTTCACTCACTGTGTAAATGCTGAGAGATGAGCATTCACACTCGGGTCGGGTGCATCCAAAAATATTTCTTCTTTTTCCAATCTTTCACCCGCTTGTCTTCTGCTGAATTGCAGCACAATCGCTAACATGGATTTCAACTCCAAATATATTTTGGAAATTGTCACATTTGTACACAATTATGAAAGGACTCTTTTTTTTTTTTTTTTTGGCAGAATAAATGTTTGGGAAGTCTGCCTCCCATTTGAGGGATTCTGGGTTTGAATCTTGAGGGATTCTGGGTTTGAATCTTGGCCCAGGAAATTGCATGGGATTTCTCCTGATTTCCAAAAGCTCGCACGTAAGGTTCCTTGAAGACTTTAAATTATCTATACAGTAAGGCGCGAGTGTGAATGTTTGTTCATCTATATGTGCCCTGTGATTGGCTGATAACTAGTCCAGGGTGTGTCCCTCATCTATCTTAAAGGTTAAGATCTAGCTCATCCTCAACCCTAATGTGGATAAGTACTGGAACGATAGAACTAGGTGATGGATATGTTTTGCTCTTTATCATCATGCACATGTTTCAATGTCACTTCGTAATGCAGGCATTCCTTATTGTTTTCCTCTGAACACATTTACTCCTGATGTTTTGGACATCACCTTCAAAAAAGCATTACGTGTCCGATCAGATTGCGCCGGCGTCATCACACTACTGCTCACAACGAGGGTGATTTTGCAAGGTGGGAAGGGACTGCTATGACATTAGATCATGAACAGAAAGGCAACGCTGCCATGGCACTGCAGCACTTGCTAACGCTGCATTCGAGACTGCTGGGAATGAAGAAAACTCTCAGTTGGAGATCACGAGGACTCACCCCAAAGCATTCCTCTCAAATGAAAAACAAAAAACATGGCGGACGACCACGTTACGATAGTACTTGTTTGTGATTATACATGGTGTAACCCCCCAAAATAGACATAATTTCTTTGTCTCTTTGCAAATGAGAATTATCTTGAATTTAAAGGAGATATGCCCAAATGATGATGTTGGACTTAAGTTTGAAGTTGATTTGTTTACTTTTTAGGTTGAAGAATGACGTTCACTCACAATGAAAGGCATTTTGTTTAGAATATTTGTATACTCTCAAGAACAGCATACAAGAGTGTGCATCTTTTATTTTCATGGAAATTTGATTAAAAAAAAAGCAGAATTTGAAGCGACAAAAAAATCCCAAGAGGAAGGCAAAAGGGAAAATGTGCATTGTCAGATGGTGGGCATATTGAACATTTGTGAAGCTTTGTAAAATCTATCCCCACTGCTGGAATTTTGCTAAATCTTATTCATTGACAAGCCCATTTCATTTCATTGGTGTGGAACATGTGATTACTCAGATATTCACATTTTAAATATGGCGCATTTTTGGAACATCTTGCTACACGATCAGTGACTTGTATGCACAAATACTTTTTCATTCATCCATCCATTTTCTTAGCCACGTATCCTCACAACGGGCGCAGGGAGTGCTGAAGCCCATCCCAGCTGTCAACGGGCAGGAGGCGGGGTACACCCTCAACTGGCTGTCGGCCAATCGCAGGTCACATGGAGAGAGACAACAAATGCACTCACAATCACACCTACGGGCAATTTAGAGTCTTCAATTAACGTTGCATGTTTGTGGGATGTGGGAGGAAACCGGAGTGCCCGGAGAAAACCCACGCAGACATGGGGAGAACATGCAAACTCCACACAGGCCGGGCCTGTTTGGCATTCAAAGACTCGGGATCCATCACAATGCTGATATTGCCAATGTTATAGTAATATGTCGTAGTATTGTGCTAGATAGATGGATAGAGGATACAAATGACTTTCTCTCTGGTTTAGTTTTCCATTACATTATCCACAACTGAAACCTGCCCATAGAACAAAAATAAAGGCTTTCTAAAACCACAAACTAACAGAACAATGTATCAACGATGTCAAGTTCTTTACCGAGCCTGATTACAGCGGCGTCTACATGCAGTCATAATCAGACCTTGTACGCCCTTGTGGCGTCCCTTGTTACTGAATTAACAGTATCCCTCTCATTCCTGCTGGGAATTATAAAAACTCCCCCCTGAGATTGCATTCTCCCAGCAACGTCACCTTCGTATGAACCCAAAACAACGACCTGTCCTCCCCAAAAGATCGCCCTCCATCAAGGTCGGGCCCTGATGAATGTGATAGTGCAGCTGTGTGTATCCTATTAAAAACAATCTGCATGTCACTAACTCCTCCTGCCTGCCTTTTTTTTTTTTTTTTTTACGAGACTGCTGGACGTGCTCCAGCCGCAGCTTTCCTCGTACAAGCACTTTTAAGTTTTCAGCAAAGGGAGGCACTTTTTTAACATTCCCACTTCATTAATAGTAGATTGCCACTTTTTCCCTTCATTAAATACAATGAGGAGGCTGTGCAGGGAAGGTGCAGCTGCGAGAGTGCCTCGGCCCGTTGTTTCTGGCGGGAAAGAAACGCGGCGAGACAGGAGGGTATTAGGAACGAGCCGTAATAAACCCTACGCCGTCATAAAATGATCATTCTTTTAAGTGCAAAACTCCAATGGAACTTTGTCATTCTGACAGCCCATTGTTACAACAAGGCTGCCCAGACAGAGACGGTTTTGGCAGCCCCAATTGAAAGTTCCCCTCTCCCAAAATGGACCCTCGGCCGTTTGGGGGTATTCCACAACGTTGATATCTCCGTGTTGATTAGAATGGGAAAAAAAAAAATCCCGTTGAATCGGGCCTCCGCGGAGCAGCACATCAGCCATTGTGTCACACTGACAGTCGTTAGATTGAGCCTATTATTTCTCTGACAAAAACTGCTTAAGAGCGCCACCATGTTTTGAATTTGAAAAAAGAATAATAATCATAATAGAACAATTACGCGATTGCTATAACATCCAACCCGCTAAGTATTGTTTTTACGACTTGGGAACGAGTCATTTGACCGATTAAAAATGACTCCTTTGCCGAGTGAATGTAATTCCTGAGCCAGCTGGAAATGCGATACTAAAGACAAAAAGACAAAAAGAGGCAACGCAATTTAGAGTTTGAAATAACGTTCATGAATGCATTGTCCTTCTCCTAGTGTCTGCAGCGAAACAACCAATGAAAATTTTGAATATTGTTCTGAAGGCGTAGGATGACTTCGAGTGGCAGCCAGCAGAGCCAATCAAACGTTTACGTCCAAGTCAGACCATCGTTCTCTGTGCTTGACGTAAAAAGGACACCAACGACAGCAAAGGCAACAGCAGACTGACTGTTCTTGCTATGTCTTTATCGACCAAGTCCTGACAACCTAAAATCATGAACACATTTACATTGATGGATTTCTGCAGATCAAAATCTGTTGTCTGAATTAGCCAGTGAATTGTGAATTATGCTGATGTATAATGTTAATGCTTTAACTTTGATACGCGTCACAACAAGCTGAGAGGAAAGTAAGGCCGCCTCATCTTTGGACATTACAGCCAAGAAAAAAACATTAATATGTATGTTGAACACGGGAGGGGGGTTTGAGAAACGATAAATTTATATCTCCGTTGCTGAATCAGGACTGCATGCGCCAATGAAGAAGTCATACTATTTTGATGAGGATCTGGATAAAAAGTGTTCATTCTTCATTGCACACGATTTGTACAAATATTCTTTGCTGTTACATGATGCATCTAAGACGCTAAACTGGTGCCCCGGGGGGCGAGATGATATTTTGTGGCCCTCCACCTTAACATGAAAGTTTAATGTTACTGCGGCCCTTGAGTTGTACTGTATATCTTTACACTTTACAGTGTTGTGTACGGCGCTGATGAGCCTACCGATCAGCGTATTTGGCTCTCGGGCGTGTAACAGCGACCCGGTTTGATACAAGTAGAGAAACATTTTTCATCGAGTGAAATTTACAGAAGCATTGCCATGCAGGGTTTTATTCGTGGTTTTGCACGCAACTTTTTTTTTTACAATAAGGCCCTTCCTCATCTTATTTTGTGTTAAAAAATAAGAAATACATTAGAGACGATTGGATTTATTTTCAAAAGTTTCTGATTGCATCTGCGGCCCAGCCTCAGCCAGATTTTGCCTCCACCGGCCCCCCAATGTAAATTGAGTTTGAGACCCCTGCGCTAAACTCAAAGAGTTTATGCTTTTGCAGTGCCCGAATGAAGGATATCTTATGGCCTTTTAAAGTCCCTGTAAAGTGAAACTAAATGCGTCTTCTGAACTTGACACACCACAGGTAAGAGTGTTGTTAAGAAGGTCCAATATTACTGTCTCCAAGACGAGAAATGTGATACATGTTTAGGATGGTCATCTCCTTACATCTGGACACACATTACTGGACGCTGTTTTAGCTATTCACTAAAATCTTTGAAAACTGCAATGGCATAAAGCAGTAAAGCTATTCACCTACAAGTGACTCCTACATACTGTTGATCTTAATCTTTGCACATGCGTTCTGCAATTATTTTTCAGTATGTACAGCATAATGTATTTAGAAACAAATGTATGACCACGCACGCTCAGTAATTCGGCCATACAAGCGCGTCACAGGTCTTCAAAGAGTGCCACTGGAAAAGTCACTGCCACAACAATATTTTCCCTGCGTGACATTTGCGAGGTAAGGGAGGCGGAGTAGGTCCCTGACTGTTCTTCTTTATTCACAGCACGAGAGAGAGAGGAGAGTGGTTAATTTATTGAAAAGAAGGTAGGCGGACGAAGCAGCGGCACGGAACTGATACCCTGTGCACGGCTCTAGGTTGTACACCGAAGCAAGGGGGCGGTGGGTTGGGGGTGGTACCAGGGGAGCTGGGGTGGGGGTAAGGAGGGTGCGTCGACCAGTGCGACAGAGGAACGGTTAATGGAAATGAGTGACAGGCTTTCAGAATGATTTACAACGGGTGGCGCTGCGGCAGAGGCGGCGCTTGATGGATGATCCTGAAAGACGGAGACGAACCATAAATCATGTCTGGGAATCATTGACAGAGATAAAGGAGGGCGAGAAAAAGCAACGGCATTGACGTTCATTCTTCCAATAATGTACATTGACGAGTTACACTACGGCGCCTTAATTAAAAAGTGAACATGGCTTCTTCTCCCCGCCATCACCGTCCCTCCACACTACCCCTCCGGTCGTCCTCCCCCATCCCTCTGTATTGCCTTATCAATGGTAATTAAAGATGCGGCATCCTCGGGCAAAAGACACTTCCGCCACGTGAGATAAGAGCTGTGCCAAAAGATAGCGTCTCTGCCGCTTCTTCCCAAAACAATATCTCACCCATTTGTTTCTATGTGTTTAGATACAGCGTTGTTGTTTCAAAGGACACCACAGTCACAAGCAGGCTGCACGCGAACGTGTGTCTCAGTGTAAAAACAAATTCAAACATTTGCCACTAAGATTCATGCATGCCAAACGAAATGTGTGTATCTAATCAAGAGATAGTAGATACAGAGAGCATCACGAGTCGTGTTTTGGTTTGGAGCATTTTAAAGCTTTTAGCTTCAACCCAAAGACTTTTGGCTAGCTACGGTAATACGGAAGTTTACATTTTTTTTGTAACTTTTTAATTTTGTGGATAACCATAATGGTGTCCAAAATAAAGTTCAGTTCATCCATTCATCCATGATCTGAGTTGCTTATCCTCACGAGGGTTGCGGGAGTGCTGACGATAGCAGCTGCCGTTGGGCCGGAGGCGGGGACACCCTGAGCTGGTCAAAATGCGGAAAAACGTCAAGGATCTGGACAGGCTGGAGACATACAGACAGGGCAACGCTAATTTAAAGATGAAATCGAAGGGCCTCAGAACATAAATGGGCACACAACAATGCGGAACGCAAATAGTTCTGAAAAACTCTACATATGTGCCGTCGGTTAGCAATACTTTGTGGCAATCTTAAAATGGGCTCAATAGCTAACTTGTCAATCAAGTGAGGTGAGAACAAGCTTCAAGTGCACAATGCAACAAGTTCACAATATTAGAAAAACAAATCTATGGGAAAAACACATTTTGAAAGCATATCCATTGATTTCTTCTTTGTCAGTGCTTATTCCTTGATTGGACTGTACCTTTTTTTTTTAAGCTGAAATATCTTTCACTTTTTTCCACTTTTCACAGTATCTTTAAACTTAAAGTACAGATTTTGAGTATTTTGGCCACCTCTGGGCAGACCTATAATACATTGGAGCCCACTATTTGAGAAGTAATGCACAATTCCTCCTCCCTTTTTGTAAAACAACTACATTTTGGCTTTTTTTTTTTTCAGTTCTGTTTTCAGTATTAAAGACAGTAGCTATGAGCTCCTGTTTGTTTGTGAATCGTATCTGTGCCCTGTGATTAACCGGTGACCAGTCCACGGCGTAACTCGTTTCTGTCCGAGTGAGCTGGGGTAGGCTTGAGAACAGCATAAGCGCTAGAAAGAGGATGGCAGGATGGATTAAGAATGTCAGCCCTCTCTAACCCTTAAACAAAGCTAGATTGTGCATAATTTCAGTTTGTGTTGCATGCAAATCCATTTCTGAGCGTGCCATCTGTCAATGGTTAAATGAGTCCCCCTAACTATTTCTTTCTTTTTTTTTTAAAGCATCCACTCACTGTTAACTTGCAATAACGCTGTTCCCAAAGAGTTTACAAAGTGTACGAAAGCATTGAAAAGGTAGCACTTCTGATTTAAAATTTACTAAAAAAAACCCTCCCCCCCCTCCCCCCGAAAAAATGCAAATAAATAACTAAGCAGCACCTTCATCTTCCCACCAAGCTCCTCTTGAAGATGGCGTCAGTGTGTCTTGAGTGCAGATGGCACTTTGATAAACAGGAGGAGCCCTGCAGGAGCCGAGATGAGTGGCATTCCACATCAGCTGAGCTCGCTTTACGTGCACACAATAGAGCAATGAGGTGAAAGTAATCCTAAACATCTGTCTGCTGGGTCCTACACGCACAGGCTGTTTGTTCAAGTTCTAGGAAAGACATTAGAGGGTGGGGGTGGGGTTGATGGAGGGGCTGTTAGAGGAGATATCAGTTCAGGCTCGAGCCTCCAGAAGGATTAAGCTTCTGATTCCCCCCCCCCCCACCCCCCCCGGAGCGTTCCGACAAACAAAGCGTGCATCCGTTTAGGCGTGCGCCAGTCGTACTTCAAACGGAATACACGCAAATTGCCAGATAGAAAATTCAAACATTAGCAGGTTAAATCGACGCAAATTGATTTTTGCGCATCAAGATTTTTGTCAGCATTGTGACTCTGACTTGATGAAACAAAATGACAATTGAAGCACGTTTACTGTAATTTCATACTGCCAAAATTGACAGAATTTGAAATATGAATATTTTAACACGAAGTAAACAAAAGCTAACTTAGCTGCATGCCTGAAAAATAAAAGAGGTCCGTATTTATACAAATTTGGACATATTAAAATGGATATCTATTGTATAATAGATTTCACAAAACCTACCACATGCCCAACTGCGTTTTCCGGTTGGTGTATATCGTTTTTGAATTTCTTGTTTGATTGTTTCCAAGTTTACTCTAACACACAAAATGCCTTTTCAGAGCTAGTCGATGTCATTCAGGACATAGAAAAAAAAAGTCAAAGTAGAGAATTTAACGAACAATACACTTAATCTTAAGTACATTATTAAAACTTAGTTTCACACATGTCGTTGAAATTTGCGAGAACTTGAGTGAGAATTGGCTGTTTTTAGACCCTGTAGAATAAAGTTTGCTGTAAATGTGTCAATATTGTATACATCTATAACAGAGCGGTGCGGGTAAACAGTGAGGCAACATTAGCGTCTAAATAAGAAGCTCCTGTGCTGACTGATGACTGATGTTACATGTCTTTCTCTACAAAAAACCTAATTTTCTTATGCTTCACTTGTCTAATTGAATGTGAAAGACGTTTGCTGAAGCTCTGGGCCTCAGGTTCCGGTGCTTGACTGCATTTTCCTTTCCTTTCTCCCTTTCCACAATTCACACAACTTTTTGTGCAAGTGCAAAAAAAAAAAATTATATCCATACGTAAATAAATAAATAAAAAAGACCTCAAGATAAGGCCGGACGAGTGCTCCAATTTTGTTGGAATTTAATGCCAAGACAATAAAGGTAGTCTGATTCTGATATGATACTGTAATCATGTAATATATTTAAATATAACAGGTCAATTACAATTAGAAGTATAAAAATGAATCTTGCAA
Organism: Syngnathoides biaculeatus; assembly: GCF_019802595.1. NCBI lineage: Eukaryota > Metazoa > Chordata > Actinopteri > Syngnathiformes > Syngnathidae > Syngnathoides > Syngnathoides biaculeatus. The sequence continues at coordinate 18,449,696 of NC_084641.1, forward strand.
ATTATAAAAATGTATCAAGATGTCTTGGAAAATACTTGCATGTGTATTTTAACCAGCGCCATCCAAAAGTGTATGTGTGTGTGTGTGTGTGTGTGTGTATATCCAATCCAATCATTTTTACAAGCTTTCCTTTATGTAACTTGACTAGAAGACATTGATCAAATTAAGTAGCGGTAAGTTCAATGATACGTCATCATTGTACAATATTCATGGTATGAACCTCAGCTGATTTGAACCTCTTAGGTGAAAATAACTGAACATGCCAACAAAAACATGTGGCCATAGTTCAAAGAGTTGACCTGATTGAGGCGGAAACAAATTTATATTTGGATCCAGGATGTCAAAATTGTCCTAAATTACTTAAAAAAAAACCCATTGTAGCCAAATTTGTTGTTGACCAATGTAATTTTTCTTTGATTCCATCCTGATTTAATTCTATCAGATAGAGTGGGCCTACGTGCTATGAGTGGAATCAAGGGCGGATGGTGGTGGTGGTGGGGCGTGGGGGGGGGGGGTCACCCTCCCGCCATCCCGCTGTGAACAGACATGTTGGCAGGCTAGAATGAAAATGAAGAGACAATGGCCATCGAGCCTTGAGAAGCTGTGGCGATACCGTCAGCCCCGCGTGTGTGTGCACGAAAAAAATCATTTCCATTTGAAGGCTTGAAGTTGTTCGGATCATGTTTGATCGCATCCCTGCATCAAAACACACTTTGATAGACAAGGCAAATAATTAACTGTCATTCAAATGTCTGACTTCCTCCTCTTCGCCGTGTTGCTTTTATTTCTTTTTTTCTTGTTACTATCGTCTGCTCACCAAACTCAAACGAAAGTCCTCCATCGACTGTTGCGCTCGCCGAGTCAAAGTGCCACCAAGTAATGAAGTCCTCCGAGTCATTAGCACACCGTGGTTCCTGCTGATCTTTAACGGTCTTAAAAGATGATCTATACAATAATGAAGCTGGGTCTGCTGCTGGCTCGGAGCCCGAAATGGGACAGGGTCAAATCCTTAAAGGATACAGCGAAGCTCCCAATGGCGCTTTCCTCATTTTTGACCCTTTTAAAGTACACGGAGGGGTCCTCAGTTTAAAAAAAAAAAAAAAAAAAAAAAAAAAGCCCAGCCAGAGATTTCAAGGTTATAAACAGCACACAGTTGAAGAATGCCTTGTCACCAGAACAAGACAGCATACTCAGTTCCCTCCATACTTGCTGTTCTACTTTTGATTGTTTTAATGTATAACCCTGAAGTGCTCTCCACGCACATATTTACAGTTATTATAACTTTACTATTAGTTTAGCGCAGGTTAGTGATTAGACTATGGTGCTTTTTGACTTTGGTCATAAGTCGTCAACGCCACTTTACCTGCCATTAATGGGGGGAAGCAGGAGGATGCAAAACTTTCTCATTTCATGATGAACTCCATCAACGTGTCTTGCTTTTCCTTTGTTTGTCCAATTTTTGTTTTGTGACACCACGAGAGAAGAGGAGCAGAAAATGTGATGATGACCGCGAAGGTGAACTCCTTGTGATCTAGTAACATGTCAAAGGCTGCTCGCTAGGCAATGAATAACAAAGGAAAATAAATGAGGGGAATGCATCCCTGACAGTGAGCTATATTTAGTCTCGCCCTATGCATATTTGTCACTAATGTTTCTTTAGTTTTACATCAAAATATTATGAGTAACATGTACAGTTAAGAATGTTAAAATGTTACATATTACATGGCCTGTAAAGTGATGAAGGTTTTATGAGGACAATAAATTCACTTTGCAATGGGAAAAACTGTAAATCTGGAAGAAAAAAAAAAACAGAGGTTCAACAGTATCATGCAAACTGATGATGCATGGACTAGAGATTCAAGAGTAAAATAATAATAGTAATAATTGTGACTTCTAAGTATTCAAATTCAGAGCTGTTTTCTGGCCGGCAACTGTGTCTGAGACCTGGCAGGAGCAGTGCGTGTTACAATGGCCTGCAGCACGTAATGTCCGAAAGCTTGACCCCTCCCTCCCCTTCCTCCCTGCAACCGGGACCACCCTGCTGGCCGGACTGCGCCGCATGACAGGATGCTGCTGCTCAGAGCTGAGAGCCGTCGCATTGTTTTTCTTGGAGCGCGCTGAAAGCAAATTGTAGTTAAAGGGCTGCAGTGCTCACAGTAAAAAACAAAAGCCGTGCAGTCATTCATCAAAGTCCAAAAATACCCCCAACAGCCGACAACCCACCCACTCCCCTCAAGGCCCGGTGCACCTCCCACTCTAGGCTTTAACTAGGACTCCAAATAATTCCAGAAATGACAAATGATACTTATATCTCTGGCCTGTGCCGAATCAATAAGCATGCAGAACAACGATCCATCTTGGGACGTATCGACAGATGTGGCTCAACATCTGCGGGGATGCGCTTGGCGGTTTCAATGTGGTAGGCGGGGCCACGTACAAGTTACCCAAAAAAAAAAAAAACACTTGCATTAAACAGAAGAAGCGTGTAAACTCATCCATGATGAGGAGGCCTTTCATCAAAACCTGGGTATGTGTTAGTCCAACAGGAACACTTCCTTATGTGTACATAGTAAATGTATGAACCCAAACCGACCCCCTTGCTATTGCCCACAAATCCCCCCCCCCCCCCTGCCGCACCCCCAAGCACAAGAGCAGCTGACAGATCGCACTTCAGAGCAGCTTTAGCTCCAGCTCCCCTTGAGGGGCTGTGATGGATGACTCCCGCTGCCACCTCCATCCTTTTTCTCTGGGAATCTGACTTTTTCCAGGTAGACCTCGAACCCGCTCACACGTTTGAGGGTTCAATTTTTACTTTAAAGACGGAGCGTCTTCAAAATGGCAAATTAACAACAACCTCTGAAAATGAGCGATCCAGAAAAAGCAAGGCAATGTTGTTTGGGGATGTGATGTCATTAGTGCGCAGGGAGATGTTCAGACCCCTGCTGGTCTGAAGGTATTGAAGAGCAGTTAGCTTAGCCATCTGGTAGACAATTATGGCGGAACAAACGCACCGCCTCAGCAAATAAAGCTCAGCTCATCAATCACCACAATGGCCTCAAGTCGGCCTCGTATTGCCTCTGATTTAATAACCCGATGAACTGCGGCAGTGTCAGCTGGTGAACATTCCTCTAGCAGTTTGTGCTTCTGAGAAATTTCAAACGTAAATAACTAGGCTATTCGGTAGAGGATACAGTTTATGGTGGCCTTTGGCCTTTAGAATAAAGAAAAATCTGAAAATATTCAACCTTCAGGCATGTTGCTGTACGTGTACTAATTGCGATGGCCAACGGATCAATAAAAGTTTTATTTTGGAAGCAGAGGAGACCCCATCTTGGAATGTTCTGATCTTCATGCCTCTTTTCATGCCATTGTCATATTAAGTCTATACGTGCTCCCTGGAGGATCTCGGCCACGCCAAAGCTTTCCACCAAGTACCTCGATTGCGCAGACTCGCCGTCACGTTGGGCTTTTTCAGACAGTGAATAAACTGGATCAACAGCGCCTCCGCTGGTTGCAGAGCCATATTGCACTTCATTTGGACTCTACTTCAAGACAATTATTCAAAAAGCTCTTCCACACAATGGGAAGCATTGTCATTCATTAATAAATTGATTGTTCAGTGGGTTCCTTTGTTACTATGTATAAAAATTACACTAATTTTTAATAAGCTTTGACCTACAGTATGCATGGGTTAAGATGTGTCAATTCACTGCATAGTAATTAAACCGGTAGTGCAAAAAAAAAATCATAGAATTCCAACTCAAGATTGACAACAATATAGTTACGGTGGCTTAAAATTGGTATCATGGAACATCTGTAATTGAACATCCTTAAAGCCTTGCAATTTGCAATTAATCCAAATTCGGGGGAAAACAATAAGCTTCTGAAGTTCCACAAAACCTTCCTTGTTCCTTTGTCAATATGTGCGTGATGTCTCTTGCCAAAGTCAGCTGGCGTCGGCCCCGGCTGCGACCCAAATCAGGACAAGAGCTTGAGAAAACGGATGGATGCTAACATAAATGACGTACCCAAAAGCCCAAATCATCCTCTTCAAATGTTCCTTTTGTCTCATCACTACAAGGCCTTCAAATTCCTTTTTTTTTTCTTTGTTGTGATTTACGTCTTAATACACTTGTATTGCTTAGAATACGTTCATCTTTGAGTGTTTTTTTTTTTTCATACCATATCATGCGAGGGGCATTTCCTGCAATCAGTCCTGCGTTGCCTAAAAAATACGCCGCTAAGGGATGATGAATTGCCTCAATTGTGAAGCAGTAATGTTAAGCCAAACAAAAAACAAGCTTACATTCGGTGCAATTAGACCTCGGTTATAATCTTAACGTAACTGGAAGTTTGCACACTAGCATCATGGCAGTCCAAATAATAGCGTCAGCATTATATATGTTCTTAATGGCAATTCAGCACAACGACAAAAAAATTCGATTGCATCTCTGTTGTAATTGGCACCAGTGCAAATGAACAGAAACGTTAAAAAGGAAATGGAGGTTAAAAGTAACAAACGTTAAAAACAACCCCTCTTTCTGGTTTGAAGTACTTTTCTTAATTAACATTTGCCTGATGCTTTTAATTGCAATCACAATCCCCCCTGGGATCTGAGTGTGGCTCGTCTGGTAATTGCAGATGCTGATATGAGATGACGGTGCCGACGTCCGTGTCAAGTTTTAACTGCAGAACTTACAAAAGGACGATGAGGAGTAGGAGAAGGAGTAGGGGGAGGAGGAGGAGGAGGCTGAGTTTCACCTGAATGCAGGTCACTCTTTGTCAGGAACAAACTGAGCTGTGTTTCTGGGTTGTGGCCCGTGCGGAAAGAAAAGAAGTAGGCCATTGCCGCGGTCTCCGGTTCTGCATGGTACACGCGTCAGCTGCCAACTCGTGTTGTCCCGTACGAACGCGGACGTGGGCTGCTCTGGCAACAAGCAAATGTTTTCGTTTACCTCGGGGGCATCTGCACTTCGTGGCAGGACTGGGAAAGGTCACGAACTCATGGTTTGGGAAACCACAATATAAAACACACAAACAACTGTTGGGGCTCTTGGATGGGTCATTGATTCTAATATGTACGAACCAACGCTCGTTCTTGATTTTACAGTACGATGCAAAAGTCTAGTCCCTTAATGAGAATCTGAATAAAGATGAAGATCCTGTCTTTTTTATGTGGATTGGAGATACAAAGAGGGTGGAGTCTGTAGCTCAGAGCTAAACATCATCACAATCAAACAGACAAGTCAAGGGTAAGTAAATAAAGTACTGCCTGAAATGTGAGCATGTCAACATGGATGAGCTAACTCCATCAACCTGGGGAACCTCACTCCATCCTCTTGACACCTGCTATCCATTGTGTGCAGCGTTGCCCTCTTTGCAATGGACTTCTGTATTTTCTTTTTAAAATGGTCCTGCACCCAACTTCCATTCTGTTTGCTTTGTTTTTTTGGCAGCAAATTTCAGTTCACATTTTGGGTCCGCATACAGAATGATAGACAAGAACAGTTTTAGTTTTGTGTTTTTTTGTTTTTTTTTTGCAGCAACCCATTTTGGCAACCTGTATTAATTGTGGCCTCTGCCCATGTTGCTGAGACTTGGCAACTTTTACATGGTTGTCAGAATTGTGAGCAATCTAATATTGATTAGCCCTACTTGGGGTTGCTAACATAAAGTTAGTCTTTGAGTGGGGCTGCAGTGGCAGCTGATTGGTGGCAGATTTAAAAGCCTCTCTGGACCAAATAAAATTTTGCAGAGAGAAAAATCTGATACTTTCAGAAAATTATACTCTAGACTTAAAATTTTCGATTATATTAAACCTGTTGCAAATTTGCAACCCCTGGCCAGAAAGAGTTAAGATGTTTATTATATATATTTATATATGTATATAATTTTTTTTTTTTTGGGGGGGGGCACACCTTTGCAAAGCCATTCAGTTTTCTGGAAGTTTGACTCAATTAGAGGAGAGGTGTTAGGAATGTGTTTTTTCAGAGGACACGTTAAAGCTCCACACATATTTATTTGCTGCCATCGGGGCTGAGGAGCCGGCGACAGCCCGTCATGAGTCGACTTCTTTGATCAGTCGTCTAAAAAAATACGGCGGCGGGGATGAGGGTGGGGGAAGTAACCATTCCTGACAAGTGAAAAGAGAAACCCAAAAGGTACACAAAATGTTTATAAAGCACAATTTCAAAAACCAAAAGAGGCAGAAAAGAGCTGATGAAAGACAGACAAGGATATGACAAAAGCAGTGCTAATCAAATGATCTAACAGGGCCAAGGAATCGCACAATTGAGAGGGGCTTTGTGAAGGACTCAGCGGGACAAATCAAACTTTTGATGTTCATTTCAAACTAGAAAATCATATCCTTGAGACTATTAACAACACAGCCAGTCGGGGAAGCAAAGTTAGGAGTTACTCATACCCTGCCTCCGTTTAATGATTCACCACCGAGGAGCGTCCGCACGCTTCCAGGAGGATTCAAATCCCTTTTCCCACAGCCTCTTTCAGTCGGCATGATAAATGACACCCGTCATTCCACCACTGCCAAACAGCACAGAGGGGAATTGTACTGATATATGATTCACATGAACAGGAAATAAACTCGGGCCTTTCTGTGCAGTATTCCTGCTCGCCAAGTAGGACGGACCTGGACAGCATCAAGCTCTCAGGGAAGAGGCAGTGGGGAGGAGGGCGGGGGTGGTTCTGTCGAAGCCCAAAAAGGGAATAGACGGCGGGTCCAACGGCTGATGAAAGACACACGAGTTGTGGCAATAAAACAAAAGCGAGCTCGGGAGGGTCACACTGCTTAACAGATGCTCGGCTAAAGTGTGCACTTATCAAACGGGCAATATAGCAAAGAAACGAGAATGAGCAACCTCCATCTGCCCCCAATTACACCGCGGCAAGCAGGGCTAATTAGTGAGTCGTTGATTTGAGAAAGAACTCAAAAGATCCGATGTGAGCTCAGACATTTCTTGGGTGGAAAAAAAAAAAAAAACACAGCTAATTTTAGACAATGTGAGGTCCAAATAGCCACAAAGACAAGGAGACTCTATGAACGGACAAATAGGAGTGCTCGGCCTAGGCATGAAAAACAGTTTACTGTAATTATTTCCATAGAAACGCTTCAAAGCACATTTTAAAATAGTATACATGTTTCTCGTCTGAATTTTCTCTTTAGAAAACCAAGTAGGTTTACATTTTGCAAACAGTAGCATAAGCTGATGGCCAATTGTAACGTTTTGAGATTGCCACACATGGCGCAAGGCAGTCGAACCAGACTGGATCATTGTGCAAAAATAGGAGTTGCTGAGCCGACCTCGCACATCAAGGGATTAGATATATGGATGCTGTGAATAGTGAGCCAGTATTGGCGCTGAATGCTGTATTGACAACAGTTTACGGAATCACATTTCTTACATCATTAAAAGCTAGATTAATCGTTAAGGACGAGACGCACAGGTAAAGGCAGTGGAGGCAGGTGAGAATTAAAGCGCGAGTGTGGATATTTTAAAGGACCCTCGCTGACGCCATTCTTTTTCGGGTTCTGCCCAATCGTCAGTGTGCGGCAGCCTTTAGACAGGACCGTTTACGCAGCTATAACCGGATTAAATATCCCATCATAATGGCCGAACTTTGACAAGAAACTGCCAGAATATTTGCAAAAACAATAAAAGAGCTCAGCAAGCTCATATAAGGCAATCTGTGTTGGTTAATATTGGGGTTCATCTTTCACACCTTAGCTATATTTTGGATTTGGAAGTGACGGTTTTATGATGGGTTTTTACATTACGCAGGCAAGTCTGAATTTAGAGTTACACACTTTTCAGCGTAGGACAACGTTGTGCTGCAACATTCAGACTTGCACTGACGTCTACTCAAACAAACGTAGGATGATTAACAGCGAGAAGGTGAGGACACTGTAATACAGTCCCACATTTTGCTGTTTTGTTCTTCCCACACAGCAGAAAGAATTATATGCCTTAGCAGTATTAACGGATACTCTGGTTGCACACTCAGTGTGTGTTAAAGTTGCATCTGCTTGAAGTTTTATAATTACTGACCATCTATGCAATCCTGCCATGACATTTCACAATACATTAACATCAAGCTAGTGGACCTTCCTGAGAGAAAATTATAATGGTTTGGTGTTAATATATACAATGTTTTAGTTCAATTTTGTACTGTGTGTTAGCTTCAAAGTAAACCTCAACAGGAGTATTAAAGAAAGGGCTTGAAGCAAGCACACCAGCCTCTTATTTAGGGAATGTGGATGCAAGAGTCGTCTTTCCATTTCCTAAAAGCGATGTTATATGATCCATTTCTTCACAGCAAAAGAGTGAGAACAGGCTCTAAGTATTTTTTTAACAAGTTGAAGTGTTTAAGAAGCTTAAATTTGTTTTAAATGTGTGGGAAGTTAAAACTATTTAAAAAAAACCTTTTAGTAGAGTCTCTTTATATCGAGGTATCACCCAGATGTCTGAAACGTGTCCCCAGCAGATTTATTGTGCAACTAATAACTTTTGACTGACTCAAGTAAGACCACAGTATTACATATCAAAATGGGTTATAAAAATAAATGTCGAGCTGATTTCTCTTTGGAACCTATTGAAGAAAGATTCAGTCCCATTCATACTCCTACGAAATGATATGGAATGTATAATCTTCATTGACTTGTGTGATTGTCACCGATCGATGTTGAAGGTTGTTTCAAGAATTCAGTAAATGCATCGTGATATGGGAAAAGAATCCATCACTACTCATCTACCCATCCATGATATACTGCTTATTCTGCTGTCACGGGGAGCTCAAACCTATCCAAGCTGACTGCATCTAGACTCACACTTGTGCCATCACTGAGAGGGAAGTCAGGTGAGTGAACCACTACATTATCAGTGTCACATGTAAATATCATCATCTGTAGTCACCATTAACATATTATCATATATTAATCACGGAATCAGAATTGGGCATTTAGACCGCCAATGTAAATCCAAGCCCAGTGGAGGAGGCAGCTCCTGCCTGCCGGCCCTCAGACAAGCCCCTGTCCCACATGCCCCCCTCGGGCAAGCGATCAGCGGTGGGCCTGCCTCTTGGGCTTGTAGCGGTGAGATGTGCCCAGATCAGCAGCACTCAATCACCCGGACAGCGACATCCTTCCGCCATCAACATCAGAGAGGCGCCTTTTTGGAGGGGGGTAAGGAGGTTGGTGTGCTGCTGGGAAGGATATTTACGAGTGGAGTTCGCTCAAATGCACACACACACACACACACACACACACCCACACATACTTGATGATGTACTGTGGGCTGGAGCTGTCTAGTTCATCTCCTCATTTCCAGTCTCTAAGCACATCCTTGTTGTTTGTGGTTCTCTCACCTTCACAGATCTCACTCTGAAAATCTAAAAGTAACTGACTGGACCTCACTATCAGGGATTGCTCTTTTGGAAAATGTTGACCAAATGACCGATAATATGTGGGTGGCATTTCTGGCACAGGTCGTTACAAGACCAGGATCAAGACTATGCTCAACTATGTCGGGCTAAGTTCATTGGTATACCACAAGCGCGAGATTTAAATTTGTTCCTATTGCTTCACAGTATATGTATGGCATGATTGTTAAAAGCCGAATTAAAATGTTGTTTTCGTCATGACTGGTGTCCTGCGACTGGGTGGCAACCAGTTCAGGGTGTACCCCGCCTCTCGCCCAGATCCAGGTGGGATAGGCTCCAGCACCTGTGCGATCCTTGAGAAGATTAAGGGGACAGAAAATGGATGGATGAATGGTGCTTTTAGACAATAGCTAAATACATGTATAGAATTCAATTATGTACACAAATATGACACGACATATGTTTAACATTGAATATTTCATATTTGGTGGCTCTGTGTTGAGATTCTGTGTTTATAAAAGGCATTGTGGACATTTAATCTTCCTATGGTTGCCTTGTCACGGTCCTCTTTGCCCTTCACCTAAACTGGGGGAAGTAGTTAGACCTGTTTTGCCAAACGTGGGAGTAGGTTGCACATATTAACTTTTTAGTACACTATATGCATGTGACAAAGTGACATTGCCAGCTGCTACCTGGCATGCATATCACAATGCTTTTGAAGTTCTTTTTGAATGGTTATTGTTTTGACAACCCAAGGCACTTCAAGGAGCATGGGAGGGATTGGCTTTAAAAATGACAGAACAGTAAGCCATGACAATAAAGTAAAACAAAAAATGTGTTTTTTAACATTTCATACTAAAAAAAATAAGTACAGGTTATCTGATTGTAGCTGGAATCAGATCGGATTGATATCTGTTTCAGTTAAAACTTAAGACTGCAATATTGGTATTGGATCGGAAGAGAAAACGGAGAGGGACCTTCCTGGCAATTATCAGCCAATCGTCATTTTCTGTGGGGTTATTTCTCAATTGCTTTTGTAAGAACAATATGTCTTGATTGAAAAAAAAATCCAACGTAACAGAGGTGGAAAAAATATGTTTTTTAATTCACTCTTCTACTCACAAAGCAAGAACACTATGTTTAGCAAAGCTATGTTTCTGTCACTCAATCAAGGTGAATGTGCGAGATGTTGTTTCGTCTCAGTGACTGCGCCCCGCCTGTGTCATTCACCAAGCTTCTGTCAAAGTGGGTCAATAACGAGCAGTTCCAAAGCCGAGTGGGGCTCGTTCAGAGCTCCTCCTACCTAACCTTCTCCGGGTGCAATGCGGCTAAAGCCTGAGCTACATAGACCACCTAAAGCATCACGACCACAAGGCAGCCTCCAGTTCAAAAACATGGTTGACTCTCTCATGTAACACAGTGAGGTCACCAAAATGTGAGACAGGTCTCAACCCCTCGATCTCAAACGCAACAACAGAAACATTTTAATTATGTTTTGTCGATTCGGCCCAGTAACAAAAGACTTCTTGATTGGCGTGGCCTCTTTCAATACCACTGGAGCACAACTAAAATGTCAAAAACCTTTCACGATCATCTGACTTAGCTAAGAATTGACAGCCTTTCCGTTTGATCTATTTTTAGCCATTTGGGGGACTCATAAATGATCAAAACCTCAACCATTCGCTAAGATGCGTCTTTGAATTAGCAGAATTTTGTGTGTTATGTGGTAGAACTGAACAAGGATTATTTTTCAGTTCTGGCCTGCCCCATTAGCAGTCTGAAGGGTGATATCACCTGCAGCTGTTTACAATTAGCTGGATGCCGTCCCAGAGCAGTTTTCCAAGTTTTACTCACCCTCTTAAAAATCAGCATTTTCCACTTTAAAAGAAAAAGATGGTCATGCTGTCGCTTTGGTACATTTCTCAGGTCCAAATTGAAATTCTCCAAACTATGTGTTCAATCTTTCCATCATTGTATCAGTTGTGCACACCAAAAATCAGTTTCTTATTTCTTTGAGTAAATTGATAGTATAGTTTATGGAATGTTTTCTACTATAATATTCTCAACTAAAACGTGTCACCCTCCACATTTAGTCATTAGTTCATCGCACAAGTCTTTACATGGAAAATTGTTGAACAAGTTGACATTTGGGCAGCCCGGTGGACGGCTGGCATGTGGCGTCTGACTCACAGTTCTGAGGACCGGGCTTCAAAATCTCAGCCTGTGGGTTTCTTCCAAAAACCCCAAAACATGCATTAATTGTACACTCTAAATTGCCCTTAGGTGTGATTGTGAGTACGTATGTTTTTTTTGTGTTTTTTTTTTTTTTTTGTCTCTGTGTGGCCTGCGATTGGCTGGCAACTAGTTCAGTGTGTACCCTGCCTGCTGCCCAAAGATAGCTGGGATTGGCTCCAGCACTACAGCGAACCTTGTGGCAAATTTCAGACTGAGTTAGTTACACGCACATAAAATATATTTTTTTAATTTATTGTAGTAAATGACATCACAGGTATTTTAAAATTTGAATTCACGTAAGCAAGTCAGATTCAGGATTTAAAGCACAAATAATAGTAACAATTAGTGCCTGTAGTTTTTAGAACATACCTTGCGGGCACCTTATATGGTCCTTGCGGGCTGCCATTCGCCCGCGGGCACCGCGTTGGTGACCCCTGTACTAACCTATTATCCCGGTATGGGACGCGTTTCGAGTGATTTTTTTTTTCCTCCCTGATCGGAAAACAGCCGAAGATCATAAACGTTTAACCTATTCAACATTTGTGATTGCGATTCAACACAGAGTTGGGCCGAGCCATGAACTGTGACAGGAAATGGAAGACTGAAGATTGCTCTTTTGCTGTGAAGAAATAGAGGAAGAACTAGATGTTTTAAGTCTTTGCAATGTAATTAACGAGTCCTACTGTACTGTATCATGACACCCCTCATTTGGAAGGAGATTCACAATTGTCAGTGGGGGTATTGTTATGCGTGGTGTGCTGTGTTAGTCATCTTGAGTCAGTCACTAACCATCAGAACAAAATGTTAAAAATCATTATGCGGGTACTCTGCTTTAGAAAACAAAATAGTACACATGTAGTTTTCCCTTTTTTTTCCAGCTCCAAATCTTGAAACACTCCAACCTCCACCAGCTTACTGCACAAAAGGATAATGCTGTTATCACATGTGGCCCAGATTCACAGGCCAACAATAGACACACAAGGTTCCGAGGGAGGTAACTCTGCAGGAGACACCTCTAAAGCCACCGAGCGGTCGCGTTCAGTTTAGCTCACTACGCCACTGAACCGATCTGAGCGCTTCGGTCTTTCTGTCTCCGTCTTTTTTGGTACCCTGCAACTGCAGAATAGTGTCGTAAAGTGCTCCGTCGGCTGCTTGTCATCATTCGGGTCACGGGCGAGATGGAGCTTATCCCACACTAGACTAGTTGCTAGTCAATCATGTGGCAGTTAAAAAAGTCGAGTGGATTCATTGTTTTGGTACACGACAACTTTTGACAATGGAGTGATAAAAATAACCAACAAAAAAATCATAATAATTGGAAGAACGCCATGAAATGAACATATTGAGACGTCAATCTTAGTGGGATCCTCACAAACTCTTCACGGTGCACACACCTCTAAGTTACATTCCAGACGGAACAGTAAGCCATGACAATAAAGTAAAACAAAAAATGTGTTTTTTAACACACACCTCTAGTTACATTCCAGACCTTTATCCAGCCCGAGGTGGAGATGATCCACTCCCACAGCGGGGACTTCCCTTTGTGTACTCGTGTGTTTGGCGTTGCCGTGACGATGGGGCTGCACCTCCACGCCCTGCTGCTGTAGCGTGTAGAAGAGCAGTTGAATAGGCTACCTGAGGCTCATCATCAAACACGACCAATAATTAGAGAGCTGAGTTACGGTCGTATGTTATTCTGATGAACATTCACTTCCCGTCCAGGCCGAGAGAGTAAACAGCCCCCCCCCCCACCCTTTAATCACAGTGCAGTTATCTCTCTCTGTGATATCACCCCACCCTCGTGACTTCACACTGAATGCCATATTTATTTTATGGGGGTGGGGGGTGGAAGGGGGGTGACGGCCAGAGGAAGCAGTCACGTGCACAAGACAATGGCCCAACTTGACTGCAATAACAGTGTTTATCAACAGAGCGCCCACATGCTGTGCAAAGACGACGTAAAAAGTAACCGTCTATTTTCTTTACGACGGCAGCTGACATAGCTCGTGTTTTAGCGGGCCCTCTTGAGGTTTTACCGCCGATTGAAATGCTGGCAACCTTTGGCAGGAAATAAGGAGGGCGGGGGCAGGAGCCAAGGCAGCTTTTCATCATTTCAGCCAAATCAGAGAAGGAAATGAATATGGATGTCCTCGGGCAAGAGGGGAAGACATTTGAGGGGGTTGATGAGGTCCCTCAAGGAAATGACTGGACAGTACCGCAACTTCTCGGCTGGGTCATTGCCAACATCACACACACACACACACACACACACACAAAGTAAAAGTACAAAACAATACACAATACAGACACTCCACCAGGCATCCCACTGGTGTTCATGGTACTGGATGGTTGGTTATAAAATCAGACCATAACAACTCATTCGAAAGACAAATATAATGTGATCCACAACCAGAATTAATCAAAAGTATTCTATTTTTTACATGTGTATTTTTAATAGAGCTGTGTATACTTGACTGGTGTAATGGTTTCATTGTCCATCCATCCATCCATCCATCCATTGTCTTCACCGCTTATCCTCACGAGGGCCTATACCAGCTGTCAACAGGCAGGAGGCGGGATACAGCCTGAACTGGTTGACAGCCAATCGCAGGCCACATAGAGACAAACCGCCGCACTCACAATCACACCTAGGGGCAATTTAGAGTGTCCAATTGATGTTGCATGTTTTTGGAATGTCGGAGGAAACCGGAGTGCCCGGGGGAAACCCACGCAGGCACGGGGAGAACGTGCAAACTTCACACAGGTGGGTCCGCGACTGAACCCGGGACCTCAGAACTGTGAGGCCAACGCTTTACCAGCTGTTCCACCGTGCCGCCTGGTTTCATTATACAACACCCCCAAATTAAAATTTGTATATATTATTAAGATGTTTTAGCCTTTTCTTCATTTTGGCATGAAGCCTAATGATAATGACGCCTTCTATCAGCTACTGTTCTGATCCAAATGAGGCTTGCTTCGCCTTGCTGGTAGTATCTGCTCTGTTTTGAGCACCATGTTTATAGTAGATGTGCGACCTTGAAAATCTAAAGGTTAAAAGAAAAAGCCGCATCAAAGCTGACTCCAATCTGCCCACGCTGCTTGTAGACGGCCGCTGCCAGCTGGAAACGGCCTCTGCTGTTGCTCAATCGCTCAGCGCGCTGAATAGTGGCGATGACATCGCCGGCCGCCCACGGAAAGTGTGCGCGTGACATGTCCGCACAGTTCCCACCGGCGGCCTTTGCTGTGCGCCAGCTGAGCAAGCAGCTTCCTGTATAAAGATCTCCCTGTGCAACATTCATCATGTGAGGATAAAGTTCTGAATACTCTTATCTTAAATGTTGTTCAGGGGCGTGGCTTTAATTAGCTGTAAGGGCCTTAGAATGTCAAAGAGACAAACTTGTCTTTTTTTTTCCTGCTCGTGGGGTAGCCTACAGAAAAACACCAGGGAGAGATTTGATGCACTATTTCATTAAATTAATGCAGCTTCACGGAATATGACTATTCTGAAGACAGTACAATAATATTCTTTAAGTTTCGCTGGCATTCATTTTCTCCTCTAAATGGAACCATTTTTCATGGACTTATTAGTGAGACAGTAAATTCCAAAAGCCTCCAATATCAAACTTAAGTCACACTGGAAGCACATTTGTCATCTGGCTGACAACTTTATTTGACGTGCAAATATAATAATGCAGATGAATAAAAGTTTCAAATAAGCCAGAAAGTGCTGCAACTGGTTAAAGTGTTAGCCTAACAGTTCTGAGGATGGGAGTTCAAATCCCGGCCCCACCTTTGTGGAGTTTGGATGTTCTCCCCGTGCGTCCATGGTTTTCTCCAGGCCTTCCGGTTCCCTCCCACTTCCCCAAAATATGCAACATTAATTGGACACTCTAAATTGCCCCTAGGTGTGATTGTGATTGTGAGTGTGACTGTTGACTGTATCTGCGTGCCCAATTGGTTGGCGACCAGTTCAGGGCTCCAGCACTCCAGTGAACCTTGTGAGGATAAGCGGCTCAGAAAATCGATGGGACTGCATGCAGTTTAAGATGAAGTGTATTGGGCGGTACCGTACAAAGGGGTTTTAAATTTGTATCCAGCGTGCTGCAATTTCAGAACTTGGGTGGTTAAATTTGGCTTGTTCTCGAGGGGATCTTAGCTGAGTCTGGAACTGGTTGCAAACCAATCACAGAATAGATGCAGACAAAGAGCCATTCAAGTTTACATTCACATCTTTGGACAGGTTAGTTCTCAATGAACCTTTTGGAATGCGGGAGAAAGCCAGAGCGCCTGATGAAAAGCCACACAAGCACAGGGAAAACATGGCTAACGCCACACAGAAAGACCAAAGTCAAGATTCGAACCCTGAACCCCACAACTGTGAAGCGGATTTGCTCGTCATTATTTGGAATTCAACCAACACTGCACAGGACAATACAGTCAGGTGTTTTTTTTTTTTTTTTTTAAATGTGTGCGTATACTCATTCTTCACAAGTGTGTCAATGATGATGAGATGAAGAGGACGACAAAAGGACACCAAATGTGGTGCAATTCACAGGTGAGAACATATTTGTTGGATTTACATCCAATCCATCCATCCATTTTCTTTGCCGCTTAACCTCACGAGGGTCGTGGGGAGTGCTGGAGCCTATCCCAGCTGTCAACGGGCAGGAGGCGGGGTACACATGGAGACAGATAACAGTTGCACTCACAATCACACCTAGGGGCAATTTAGAATGTCCAATTAATGTTGGATGTTTTTGGGATGTGGGAGGAAACCCGAGTGCCCGGAGAACACCCACAGAGGCACGGGGAGAACATGCAAACGTCACACAGGATTGAACTTGGATTTACATTATTTCTTCAAAACGAAGCCATAGCGTAACACAAATAGGATACTAGTCAGCTTCAGAGGTTCAAAATAAATTTTCCCTTGGAAATAATACAAATGTTATTTTTTCCAAGGTTAAACTATCACATCATCAAACCTTTACTAACTTTACATTCATACCAATGTAAAAATATTACATTACAAAAATATAATTTAGACAGTATATAGCACTTTTCGACACAACGAAAATGCAAAATTCAAATTGGTTCAAATCAAAGGTTCGATTCCCGAGGCTGGACTGTGTTTCAGGATGTCCCGCGGGTGCGGCGGTCCGAAGGACTACTCAGCCACTGTTGTTGCTTCTCTTAATCAAGTTGTGAGCACAACACAATTATTCCACATCCATCACGGACACTGAAGCTGTCACCGCTGTTTAATGAGTATCAATTAAGTCGTTTCAACCGACTCGCTCAGCGCGTTGTGAAGACACAAGCGGGCGGGCGACCTCCAAACACAAAAGACCTTCAGGCACAGTGAGCCTATTGCAACAATATGTCATCATTTTAGCCCAAAATAATGGCTTCATTTGGGGTTCCACGCTGTCTTGTAATCAGGAGACGTGTCTCTCTCTACTCTTTGGTGGTCAATAAAAATAGCAGACTAGGTTAGCGTTCGGGCTAAGACACCTTAGTTTTCGTGAGACGCTAACACTATCGTTCAGCGCTCGTAAAATAAGTCGGTGTTTATTTGAAGATAGAAGACTTAGAAGACTTCAGCTGAGCGCTGCAACAGAACAGGCAACCCAGGCTTTTGTCAAGGGTCGCCTCCTCGGGAGCTCGTACGGACCCCGACAAATGGCGGATATCGCTTCGCAAGTTAGGGCCCCGATTAGCATTACCAAACACAGCAACAACAAAAAAAGCGACCTGATCACTCAGGGTGGCGGAAATATGTATCTGGTACTGTACATCGAGACGTAGTGACGCAGAACAGTATTTGAACTTTACTACACATCATTAGCCAACATTTGAAGAGGAGCAAATAATGTTAGAGAGACAACATTATGTGCTTTTCCATTACTTTTCATTTTATTGAATTGTATGGTTTGTCATTCTGATATTTTGTACATTTTCAGTTTATTTATTTATAGTTTGCTATTGTTAAGTTGTTGCTGTAGTTATTTGTCATCCGTGTCAGTTGCCAATTATATAATATAATATGTATCTGTTTATCCATCATCTGAGTTTTTGTCTTATGGGGGGATGAATGAATGCTTCTACTTCGCAGGGGCCCAAGAGAATATAGACACGCCCCTGACCTGTATATATACATACATACTCATACGAACTGACTGGACTACCATAATTTCCCAAAGTGGCAGCAGAGTATATTGCTAGTTCAAATACAATTGTATACATTCAAATGGAGTTTAGCTATAACTACAATGAAATGTGAGGGTTTTTTTTACATTTTATTTGGGGGGGGGGGTTTCTTTCATAACTGAGGTCCATTCTAATGTGTTAGTGCTTTTAAAATACATGCCAATGCAGAATCTTACACACTTTTAATGTCCACGTAATATACACACAGTTCTTCCTGATTATGTAATTCGCACATAGTATCAAATTTCCTACATCTGACCATATAGACGAAATAAACAAATGGGATTTTGAACTCTAGAGCTTCTGTTTTTCTTTTTTTTTTCCCCTTACAGCAATTGGCTGTAATGGCACAGTGGAAAGTTTACTGTTAAAGGGCACTTTAAGACTTTTAAATTCGACGATTTTCAAAGCACGAACGGAAAATGAGGTAACAGCGCTCATTGGCTTGTAATACGATTTGACCAGTTCAACCACGTGATCTTGTGATTGTTTTTATTATTGTGATCATTACAATTAAGATTATCATAAGCCATTTTGGAATTGTTGTGTTTTGGCCCGCCAACATTTCCCTTCCTCACCTGTATGCTCTGTATTTAGAGTCACGTTGTGTCTGTACGTGGGAAAGTCAGATTTTAAATTCATTGAATGCACTTTTAATTGCAATTTTGTGTGTGCATGAAAAACGGTTACAAATAAAGTTTCATTGATTTTTTTTTTTTTTTAAATAAATGAACGGCATTTTGGGGATTCCAAACCTTCACACATTTTGCTGTCTTCTGTATCTTCCGTGTGTGTATTCTACAGGTTCTGAACACAATGGTTGATACTAAATACATTCTTAAGATTTTGGAGGATTACAGTGTTAGTTTGATCAGATTTTTTTTTTTTTTCAGAATGTGCCATAATGAAGCGTATGTGAGGGCTTGTTCATCATCACTGCTTGCAACTTTAAATATTCTAATTGTATAACACGACTCACAAGAAACGATTCTGTTTGTTTTATGAGCACAGGCAAAGAGATAATAATTATGAACATCGCTGCAAACTCAATGATTGTGTTTTATCATTCTATTTTTTTCCCCCCAAGCGCATTTTAAAGAATCCAACCGGGGCTGTTTACCAAATCTCATCATGGATGCACGAGACCTCCGTTTGAACCGCAGGGGGAGACGGAAGATGGCGGCCCAGCAAGGTCAACGATGGCAGTTGAGCATCGACTTGATTCATCAAATTAGATGGTGTGTAATTGCACCGCATGATGACTCATAAAACACGGGCCACATAAAGCTGCGACGGCGCCATCAGCCTGGCGCTAAACGAAGTCGCCAAAGGTGCAAAGTTCAGCATTTGCGTACAATTCCGCAGAAACGTGTACGGCGACACGTCTTCTGCTCACGTGCTCGCCGTAACCGAGGAGACGAGAGATGATCATCGTTCCGAGCCCAAAGCCCAAGTATTCATGCAAGGTTTTTATGTTTTACGATGATGTGTCTGCAAGTACACCCTGATTGGCTGGCCAACAACCAATCATATTTCTCAAGAATGGAACATGCAGACGTTGCAAGTCTCTAACCTTATAAAGGACACGGAATTCCAACACAAATTGGAGATTTCAGACGATAGCATTCCTGGTCACTTTTACTTTGGACCTTTTGCTGATTTGTTATTAGCATAATTCACATTCAATTAAATGAAATGTTTTAATGATCTTTAACGATATTTTTTGTAATCTATTGCCACACTCGAAAAAAAAAACATCTTACGACACCATTATTTGGTTCTATGGTAGAGTACTGAAACTTTTAGGCAGACTAATATATTTGTTATATTTTATCTTCATTTATATTTCATGATATGTTCTTAGAGTGTATTGATATTTTCAAATATGATCCCTGTTGTTTTTAATTCCTTGGTGAAATTCCTTGTGAAATTATTACCTCTCCATTAATTCAATTAAGGAATCCATCCATCCATGCATCCATCCATCCATTTTATTAGCCGCTTATCCCCACAAGGGTGGTGGGGAGTGCTGTAGCCTATCCCAGCTGTCAACGGGCAGGAGGCGGAGTACACCCTGAAATGGATGCCAGCCAATCGCAGGGCACATAGAGACAAACAGTCGCACTCACAATCACACCTAGGAGCAATTTAAATTGTCCAACTAATGCATGTTTTTGGGATATTGGAGGTAACCGGAATGCCTGGAGAAAACCGACCCAGGCATGGGCGAACATGCAAATTCCACACAAGTGGGGCCGTGATTGAACCTGGGACCTTGGAACTGTGAGGCCAACACTTTCCAGTTGATCCACTGTGCCGCCCCCAATTAAGTAATACAATAAAAATATCCATAATGAATGTAATGTTTTTATTTTACATTTCATAATAATAAATTACTGTTACTGTATGACATATAAAATATATCGCTTTTCAAAATGATTCATTTTAGGTTTTTTTTCACAAATTTTTTCAAAAAAATATTTTTTTTCTGCCTTAAAATGTTTTTTTTTTATAACCACTGAAGCAAACAAATTTGGTTCCTTGATACAGCATAAAACAGATAAAACTTTGCGCTTGCTATCATTACAGTGGAGTGTACTGTAAATAAAAGTGTAATGTGATTTATATGAGCTGAATTGTGCGTTTTAGACATTTGTTGTTGGATCAATCAGCAATTCATTACTACATTTTCCACAGAAGGTCGTAAAAATATGATTGGAATGACTTTTTCTTCAATAAAATCTTAACTCCAAGAAGAAAAGTTGAACATTGCCTTGAACAATGACTGCAACATTTAAACAAAAGATAAAAGTGGCCAAAATGGAAAGGCAGTGGAGCCTGACACTCAAAGCTAAAAAGTAGCTCATCCGATGCATGAGCCAGTCAGTCCCTTTGCGTCAGCCTTTTTCAGTATTGCAATATGAACTTTGCGGGTTTTTTTTCCAAGTGATCTTAACTTCACTCAATAAGGAAAGCCAGGATACAAAATATAAGATAATACACCAGGACACCCCGTGCCGTGTGATGATTTTCCTTTGTAATTATCACATATCACTCCATTAACATTAGCACCAATGTTGTCATCGCTCCTGCAGTCACAAGCAGCCGAAGGTCAATTTGCATAATTCATCTTAATTGCGGCTCATTAGGAGTCTGATAAGAAGCAAATCAGATAACTTAAGATGAATGTTTTCTTCTTCTCTTTTTTTTTTGATTGTGTTAATT
This sequence comes from Syngnathoides biaculeatus, assembly GCF_019802595.1. Lineage (NCBI taxonomy): Eukaryota > Metazoa > Chordata > Actinopteri > Syngnathiformes > Syngnathidae > Syngnathoides > Syngnathoides biaculeatus. Next base: position 18,470,762 of record NC_084641.1, read on the forward strand.
AATGCATCATGCAGCCAGTTCAATTGAAGTATAGTGACTGTTCAATGCTAAGTTGCCACTTAAATTCTTTTCATTGCACAGCAACATGATAAGTGTTTTTGTTTCCCCTATTATTATTATTGGTATTTAAGAATTCTAAGGATAACATCATTTGGTCTCATTCAGCGTTAGACACACCGATCCTTAGGTGAACCTAATCTGTTTGCGATTTGTTTTTAAGGCCTCCATCTGGCCGCCATGTGTGTCCACCACGAACTCGTCACCTCCTGACACGACACGTGTAGGTCAACAAGTACAAGATGAACGCCGGGATCTCTGCGTGTGGATAAGACGAGACGAGACGCGGGGGCCGCGGGCATATATTACAAAGACGAAAGCCCGTGCGGGAATGTTCGTCGTAAAAGTAACACACGGCGCAAGAGGAAGCGTGCGTTTCAGCAAAAAGAACATAAAACGCACAGCCCCACGGCGCTGTGTAATCGATAGCAGGCCGGCTGCTGCTACTGTTATCCTCTGGCATTTTTTTTTTTCTTTTTGTGCACGGGACGTCTTATGGCCACACTGAGATTCAGCCAACTTGCACTAATCTCCCTTCGCAATATTCTGGTTATTGTCAGACTTAATGGGCAAAGGGTGAAAATATGCACAACGAGAAATTGTCTCTTTGCTGCATCGCACCTGCTTGAATCAAATTGTGTCATTTGCCTGGAAACTGCCGCGCGTCTCAAGAGGAGCACCAAGGTGAATGAACGTTAGCGTGGACATTTTCAAGTCTTAATGTGTTTTTCATTGGAACATTTCTTGCTGATTTCAAAAAATTGCTAGAGCTGATCATGCCAGACATACTTTCTGTCGACGCTTTGTCTTTTCAAGTGCAGGATAAAGTGGATTTGTTGACTTACACTTAAGGTGAAACGAACACCAAATCATTGATTTTTTTTCCCCAGCCAATCAGAGAAGGCGGGTAACGAAGATAAAGAATTAAATTATGATGACGGATCATTTTGTTTATCAAAAACGACAGCGATTCAACAATTTGTAAAATCTTAAGTGGGAAAAAAAATGAAGTACATTTTTTTCTGGTTTGTATTTTACATTTTGAAATCTTTTAATGAGCTTGGAGTTATAGATTATATAGTTATTTAAAGCCTTAACAGGAGTCAGGAAATCACGACAGGTACTAATGGTGATATTAATGACATCTTTCCATTCACATACACACACAACGGCAAGATTTGTCTGTCAAAAAACATACACACCTTGTGTAAATATCTGTCCTTCCATTTAAACACAGAACACGCATAATATAAATATCCACAAGTCTATAACATAAACATAATGCCTATAAATAGAATATATGGGTCTGCCCATTTGGATACACTGCGTGTCACATTTACATATCTATATGCACACATACTGTAAACACAGTATGTTGGTCCATTTTAAACATATTGTAAACAGTCCATCCATACTTAAGGGAAACATCTGTCCGTCCATTCAATCGCATATACAGTAAAATATAAATATGTGTCATGTAAATAAATAGATGTAACATACACATCATGTAAATATAATTGTCCACAATACGTGTACACACGCAATGTGAACATTTTCCTGTTCATTTGCATACAGTCTATCTGTCCATTTGTACATAAACACGTCATTAAAAAAAAGATCATTCACATCCACTCAATGTAAATGTCTGACGTGACGAAAACACAACTGCATCCGCTCGTGCGCGCACAATCACAACAGCTAGCGCCACCTGCCACCATCTCACTTCACTTGTGATTTCTCCTGATTTAGAGGAAAAAAAAAAAAAAGTCGCTGATGAAGAGGAAGTTATTATGGGAAATCTCTGCGGAAGGCGAGCCCGAAACTGCAAACGCTGCAGCGAAGTGTGCCGCGCTCGGGAGACTGCATCGGATCAAAACATTTGTTGACGTCAACCTCATCGGCGGCAAACGCAGATTTAATGCCCGCTAATGATTGCATCATTTTGCAACTTCACGGTCCTTGAGCCAAAGATCGCAACCGCACCAAGAAAAAAAAAAAAAAAACACTTCAGTTTGCCCACATTACCGTCAAAATGAAGTAACCCACCATTTCTCCATTGACTTCAAACCTTCTTTTTTTGCATTTCCCGCCTATTCGGCGAGTTAGCATTCAACTGCATGCTCAGCAATCGACACAGTGGACTGTGTTCAGCTTTCGGTACCATACCACCATACTTGGGCCTCCAACCGAAGGGTACCAAATTGTTGTGTGATATGTATCTGTTTATAGCGGTACTTCTTTTCAACGCTGTTTGTTTATTAACAGTGTTAGACATCACATGTGATGACTTACTGTATGTATTGATAATAATGTATGCACTCTGTCCCACTATTTATTTTACTTTCCGAACTATTCTCATTTTATTTACTTCATTCGGATTTTATTTTTGCACAGTTCCCATCTTATTTTGTACTGTTCATGTTCTTGAAGAAACATTTTAGGCGCCAAGGAGAACACACCTCGAATTAAGTTGTAATGCATACAATGACATAAAAGGAAATTCTAATTCTGATAAACCACTTGCCATCCAAATTTTTGAGATGAGAATCGGGTCAAAGCAGAACATATTGGAATCTTACGGGGCAAAGTATTTTCCCCACTACACTTTATCTCTTTTTTTTTTTGTTTAACATTGTTTCTCAATTTCTGACAGAATAATCAAAAGTCAGAATCAGCATCCAGCAATGTTAGTGTGCTCCAAATTAGGTAGATTGAGGTTCAATTTGTGTGTGTGCATAAAAATAAAATGTTTAGACACAAAAGGTGTTCCGGTTCCTACCTTCAACAACCGTTTTTATATTGAAAAAAAAAAAAGTTATTCAAGACATAAAGCTCGAGCGTGTCACAGAACAAATTAATCACCGGGACAGTGTGCTACTTCAAGTGCAATTCCCCGATAGCAAAAAAAAAAAAAAAAAAAAAAACTTCACCAGTCCCCCATTTGAAACTGGACTAGCTTTTCCCACCTCAAGTAGATCAACAACATCTGCCTTGATGCTCGGATGTTTTCTGAGCAAACCACTTAGGAGGAATTTGAGCAAGGCCGTTCCCACAAGCTGCTGTCAGTCATGAGCTCCGCGCTGCAACACTTAATGCTTTTGTCTGCTCCCCAATTCATCTTGTTAACAGCAAATTGGGTTACAGGCACAGCGCTATTGTAAAAATTAAAAACAACAACAGCGAGAGGGATCCTCCCACGGGTGGACCACTAGCATATGGCTTTCTTTTACTCAAACACGAACCTTGCGTTATTACGCCACCTTGAAACTGAATCAAAGCACAAAACGTTGCTGATAATGTCACAGTGATGAAGGTGAAGATGAAGCACTTCAAGAGCTGATTTCCAAAATGCAATTCATCCGTTTTGATTACTCTGAGATGTTACCAAGACTTCTTTACAAATATTTTCAAGTAATGCTAAAAACTTTTCTTTTCATATTAAGCAGAAGTGCATGCAAAGAAAACTGAATTGAAACAGAACAAATTCAGCCAAACCTAATGATTAAAATGCTTTTATGTCATATGGAGCCGGTCGAAAGCATGCATCTCACACATTAAAAAAAAAAAAAAGTGAACCCAACACAAGCTAGAATTATACTGGTCAACAATCTAACAAAAACAATGTTTACAGTTGAGTGTGCACTCCCGCTACATCTGTGAACTTGTGACCTCTCTCATCCGTCCATCGAATCCATCCATCCATCCATCCATTTTCCAAACTGCTTATTCATAACAAATAAAAACCTAGTTGACATGGAATGAAGTGGATAAATGTGAAACTCCCTGGGACAATATCACTGATTACCAATGAAACCTTTCTTCAAATGGGCATCAGCGATGCTAGCATGCAGTGAGCTAGCCTTCAATAAGTGAGAAACAAAATAACAAACTGTTGTCATTCCTACAGCGTATCCTTGACGTGAAACTGGATGAGAGTTTCTCTTTTTTGAGTCACAAAGGGTCTGGTCTGAAGCCAAAGTAGAAAGTACGGGATGCAATGGTGTGCAATGTTAAAATTCCACCTTGGCACAGCCTGATCGAGGATGAAAGCACAGATGAGATAGTGCTCTAAAAGCTAATTTTGTATTTTAAATATAGGAGGCAACATAACATTAATCCTCAAACTATTTGCGAGCATCGCTCAGCTTTCAACATGTATTGCTAAAGATATTCTGCAAGTAATAATTCAGTTTTACACTAAGAAAAACAGACGGGGATATCATTGTGGGTTAAAAAAAAAGAAATGAAACAAAGTTGCATGCGACATTTCAAATTTACAGTTCATAGTTGGCTTGGTTTGGTTAGCAATGTATTTTTTTGTTTGTTGACATTTTCATTGTAAGTTTGCAAAAACACAAAATTGTACTTAAAACTGTTCTGACGGGAATGGAAATGCTGTAATCTGAACCTTTGAATGAGCCATGCAAATTCAATGGATGACACTGATCTGACCACAGTGCATACGTCTGATGTTGCTCACGGTGGTCAAAGGGAGCGCTCACGGCCTTAGTGTGTTTGCTCAGACACGTAAAAAAATTAGAGGGAACATTGTCCGGGGGGTATATTTTTGATGTGACACTTACATATGCACCTATTAATAAATACCACAACTCCCATAGGAGCATCCTGACTGCTTTGTGATTTAAAAAAAAAAAAAAAAAGAAAACAAACTCCAATAGGAGGGACCTTTCATCTTTAAGAACCGTACATCAACAATGAACACACTTAAAAATGTATTCCTTTGCATCTTGTGTGCGCCTATTTCCATCCTCCTCTCTCCTTGTTCTCTCTGCACACATCATTAAACATATTATTATAACATGACTGTCAGCCGCCGTTTTCCGCTCGCTCCATTCTTGCTCTGCCAGGTAATCAATTTGTCGTCACTCTCTGTAACCTCAGTAAAGTCATCAAGTGAAATGAGTTACAGCTGCAAAGAGCCTTCAAGAACACTGGCGGAGGATGGGAAGGAGGGGGGTGCGGAAAAAGGAGAAAAATGACAACGAGGGCTGGGAATATTCCACCGCTTCACAACACCGTCGCAGGTCTCGGAGATGAAATATTAATGCACAATTTGTTTATCTGCGGGTCCACATCTCACAAGCGCGGAGCTGTTAATTTTCAAGCTGAGGGGTTTGGGGGGGGGGGGGGGGGGGGCTTTCAGACAAGGGATCAGTCAGTCATGAACTCTTCACAGCCATTAGCGGCCCGACATTTTGATGAAGTATTCCTAATGTAGTGGATAGGAAAGAATGAAAACACTCTGCCTGCCAACTTTTGATTGACCATTAAGCCACTGATGAATGTGCCTGTCAGCCAGGAGACAATTACCTCAACAATGAAGAAACTCTTCTGGAGGGCTTATTTGTACGCTCGCACAGGCCCGACACATTTAGGGAGTGTGTAAAGGGAATCACTTAGGCACCGTCTCAAAAGTTCCCCCTACCCCCATCCAGATAATAAAAGCAAGGGCATTGCTTTTTGAGGACAACCACTTAGAAGGTTGAAATGTGAGTGTGTGTAGTGTGTGTGTGTGTGGGGGGGGGGGTTGAATATTCTGTGTTGTATTTGCTGTACAAATGTAGGATTAGGCCTCCTGTATTTGGTTTTCTGTGTGTGTGTTTGTGTTCATAATAAAATAGTGCCAAAACAAATGCTAATCATATCAACAACTCTATCTTAAACTAACTTTTGTTCTTTTTCACCCAAAAAAAACTGTCCACGAAGCTGTGAAAAATAAATCCAATTGCATTGATTACAATTATGTCAAATCATCTTAATATTCCATATACCGTAATTTCTCGAGTATAATGCGTCCTGAAGTTAAAGCACATCCCCAAAGTTGACCTAAAAGAATCAGGAAAACCCTTCTACCAATGAACAATGCGCACCACCAATTTGCTGCAATCCATAGGCTCAAAATATTGGGAATTATCTGTATTTCAATTTTGCTAGATTTATACTTTTACTCTTTGTACTTGTATTGTTTTTAAAAAAAAATGTCTTTACAACTGTGTGTTTCTTTCAGCTTGTCCCTTTCGGGGTCGCCACAGCGTATCATCTCAGATGAACGCATATATATGTTTGGCACAATTTTTACGCCGGATGCCCTTCCTGACGCAACCCTTCTCAGGGAGTGGAGGCCCCCAGTGGGATACAAACCCACAACCCCTGGTTTACCAAACCAGTGCTCTAACCACTGAGCTACGGGGTCTTTACAACAATCATTAATAATAATATTTGTGCGTGTACTTATGCAGCGGTAATATATATCTCGGGACAGGCCACAGGACATGCTTGTCCTGGTCCCTGCAAATGTTAGAACAGAATCCCTCAACCAACTAAAACAAATGCTCAATGATGGCATAACATTTTGTTAATACTGTTGATAGCACATATTACAGTCTTAAATAATTAAACTATTTTACTCTGTTAACTCCATTACATATTTGTGCATAGTGAAGTTTACCCACTAAATTACACATCCTTGGCCAGGACTTGGAAAAGAAGGATCTGACTCATCTCCAGTCTGAGAAAGCTCCATCGTAGCTACCTTTGTGCATCACTGTCAAACTCATCATTGATGACTTGGTCCAGTTCTGGTGCCTCCTGCATTTATGAACAGTGATCCCATCTTGCTCCCACCGCATGTCATCCTCTGTGCCATCCGTGGCGTTTGTGAGGAAACATTTTTACGATTCCTAAGAGTCTTGCTTCCCTTTATTCCTCATTATTGTCAGCGCTTCGAGGGGAAGGTCAACCCCGTGCTACCAGCGCAGCCTCTTGCCGCCGTTCGGCCGCAATCTGTCCCAGCTCTTCAGAACGTCAGGTCGTGATCAAAACCAACACTTCAAACTACTTAGGAATGAGCGTAATGGGCACTTTTAAAAAAGCGAGCATTTCACTTGTGTCCGCGATCCCTTTTTTTAAAATAATCGTACGACAGTAATACGTACTTTCAGCTCACATTGTTTTGTTTCCAGTTTGGTGGCGTCATCGGCCGGAGTGATGACACATTTCTTTTAAATGCGGCTGCACAAGTAGCCGTTGTAGTCAACATTTTTTGTCTTCTTTTAAGTTAAAACAAAGTCACGGGCAGTCATTTCTGATGTTTGGTGCAGTAGCAACAAATATGCTACGCTAACGATCGTAAAATGCAAAGCTCCAAAAGCCCCCCACCACACCCTCCCGAGGAGGTCAGAGTTCAGGTCGGTGGCATATCGGAATTTATATGTATACCTTTTTTTTCATCCATACCTAAATATAATGCACTCTATTGACTTTCTGAAAATATTTTTGGAAAAAAATGCGCATTAGTTTTGAGAAATTACGGTACTTTATGCAGTCAATTTTACTGCTGTCATGACTAACGCAGGTAAGGGTTAATATGACTGTATGGACAGGGACTGGAAACCTAAACAAAGATGGTACATTCTGCCTGTGTAGAGGAATATTATAAATTTGAAATGTTTGGTTCCAAGTGTATGAATAAATTAAAGTCTTTGTCTGATAAATCATCATCGTGATAGAGCAAACTTCGGCTACCTTTAATTGTAATCATTGTGGAGACATCTTTTGAAACACATATAAAGCTCACCTTTTCCATCTATGCTTTTATCTCAAGTAGACTTGACTATTGTAATGGTCTTCTGACTGGACTTCCAAAAAAAAGAGGAACTCATTCAGTATGCTGCAGCTCGCGTTCTGACCAAAACAAAGCATATACCTGTAACTCCAAACCTAATTTTTTTGCACTGGCTTCCAGTCATCTTTAGAATAGATTTTAAAGTTCTGCTACTGGTCTATAAATCACTGAATGATTTAGGTCCTAATGCTTACAGAATACAAACCCAGTAGAGCTCTGAGATCGACTGACTCAGGTCAAATAGTGGAGTGCAGAGTCCAGAGCAAACATGGTCAAGCAGCATTTAGCTTTTATGCTGCACACAAATGGAATAAGTTGCCAACTGAGGTGTGGTCAGACCCAAGTGTCAATGTTTTTAAATCCAGGTTGAAAACTTTTTTATCAACGCTTTTTAGAATATATCCACTTTTTGATCATATTACTTGCACTGTATGCCGTTTTAATTCTTTTTTTTTTAATATTGTGTTTGTCATTTTTAGTGTTTTCATCCCGTTTTAAATATTTTATCTCTTTGTTTTCAAATTCTTTTAATCATGGAAAGCACATTGAGTTACCTCGTGTATGGAATGCGCAATACAAATAATTTGCTTTGCTTTTATAAAAGGTATTCCCCCACATTTATTTAATTTTAGGATCAGCTCAGTAAATACATAGCTGCCGTGAACGTGATTCGGAAGTGGCGTTGTCGTGACGCTTCCGCTGCATATCAAGTTTGGACAGTAATGACTGACACACCACCAAGAAAATGCCTGACGTGGAAGACTGCCCGATGACTACAACCCATGACCGGGAATAAAACTGCAGAGGAAAATGAGATCAGTGATTTGATCACAATTGCAGAATTGACTTAAAGGGGCAGAAACTACAATATACAATTGATATCCTGGTTAGATATATTGTTGGGTCTAAAAACAAAACGTCTGTAAAACGACTAAGTCTAGTCAGCCTCGAATGGCAGCAAGTGTTGTGTGTGTGTGTGTGTGTGTGTGTGTGTTTGAGATCTCAGTATCTTCCTCACGTAGTAAAAACAATGATAGGCAGAGAAACAATCGCCATCTGCTCGGAGGATCCGCAGCCATAATAAAGAGTGATAACGGCTCACAGCTTCACACGCAAGAAAGGAGAAAAAAGAGAGAGAGAGAGAGAGAGAGACAGAAAGGCATCCTCCGAAAACACCCAAAAGATGGCCCAAAGGGCTGAGGTGACAGGCGGCCGAGGCCACCGATTACGGCGCCCCTTAGGAAACACGCTTCGCATCCCGAAAGGCTAAACGGATTATGAAGACGTACACACATTACAGCCCACCAAAAAACGTGCATGTCCAGAAGATGATGCAGAGTTCACACAGAGTTCACAAGCAGGATACGCGCAGCTCCACACATGGAGGACAAGACTTATTATTTACTACTACAGTAACTCACTCACACTGACGCGTGCAAGCAGGGAAGAGTGAAGGCGTACGAGTTGGTCCCGATCCGAATTACGATTTTGGATTACATAGATAGATAGATAGATAGATAGATAGATAGATAGAGATAGATAGATAGATAGATAGATAGATAGATAGATAGATAGATAGATAGATAGATAGATAGATAGATAGATAGATAGATAGATAGATAGATAGATAGATAGAGTTTTTCATATTTAAAAAAAATGCTCTCTTTCAAATACTTTACATAGATATATCTGGAAATATATAGTTTGTGGATTATTTCCAGCAAACTCCAATTGTGATGTGAAAAAAGCAGATGAAAAGATCCTAATTCCTCTCTTTAGTCATACAGGGAAATTGAATCGTGGTCACCTCCAGCTATAATATTAGGAACGGCACTTAGCACGGGGCAGTGCAGTTTTACAACCGCACCAACGAACGCATTTTGTTGTCACGTTTTTTTTTTTCTTTTAAAGGCAGAATCTTTGTATTGGATGCATTCAGATTGGGGCTGGTGAGCAGTCATGAGTGCACCCCGCCTCTCGCCCAAGGTCAGCTGGGATAGAACATGCAAGGATGGATGTTGGGCAAGTGGAGTTTCCCTAATAAAGTGACCACGATGGATAGCTTTTGCGCCCGACGTTACTTTTTTAGCAACTTATTAGATGAAAAATTGCTCATGTGAATGCAGTGCATGTTGAGTTTAAGACGTACAACTGGGTCGCGCATGAAAACAAACCCCAAAAGTTTGTTGGGAGGGACGAAAGGATGGCTGGAGGAAGGGGGGGGGGATAAGGTGAGACTGTGACCATGGCAACAAAGGCTAAACAAGCCTAACAATGTCCCTCATGAAAGCCAAACGAAGACAACGGGAGTGCAAGAGGCGTCTTCTTACCCGCAGCCCGTCGAGGCGCCTGCTGCTTCCTGCGTGGCATGTTGTTCGCGCGCGCGTGCCCAGGTGCAACCACAATGCGGGGCCACGCTCGTGAGCGCGCATAGAGAGTGCACAGGCGCGCGGAGCGTGCGGGGTTATTTCTCGGGGTTTTCTGATTGTTTTTTGTTTGTTTTTGTTGTTGTTGTATTTTTTTTCTCGTTGCTCTCAATCTGGCTGCCTGAAAGAATCCCCTTCGCTTTGTCGCGTTTATCAGATCAAAATAAAACGGAAATTTCAAAAATAAAATGCAAAAAAGACAAATCTCGGCGTCTTCCGTCTTCTACGCGGGACGAAGCGTCTTCCTTCTCGTGTCCATGTGAAACCTGGTCCCCGCGTGTGCACGCGCGTCCACTTCCCCCGCCCCCCCTGCGGGGGACCTTGAACGCGTGGAGCAGGCTCGAGAAAAAAAAAAAAAAAAAAACACCGAGAAGCAAAAGAAGAAAGAGGGCTTGGAGAACCGGAACCGTGGGCTGCCGGGCGCCGGGGGTGACGGGCAGAGCAGAGAGGCGATGTCAGCGCGCGGAGATCCACGCGAGAAACTGAACATTGAAAACTCCTCCCTCCCTCTCTGCCTCTTCCCTCCTTCCACCGGGCCGGACCTGACGACGACGACGACGATGGTGGCTGCGAGACATTTGCGAGAATAGATAAGCAGTAATTTATTAAAGGAACAGGGGCCGCGTGCCGCTTTCTGCCTTTCAAATGAACGGAAGCTTTTATTTTTCACATCAACGTCTTATAGTCAGTCCTCGTAATAATAATAATAATAAAAAAGTTAGACTAACTATCATCTCGAGAAGGGAAATTCAGTGTACTATAGTCTACTGCTGTATGTATTTTGTGTGGCACAGAAGCAAATTGAATTTTTTTTTTTGGTGTGTTTTTTTAGCTGGGTGGCTGGGGTGGTGCCTTGCTTCAGGGCACCTCGAATATTTCCAGGAAGCAGAAGAGCATATATCCACCCATCCATCCATTTTCTTTGCCACTTATCCTCACAAGGCTTGCGGGGAGTACTGGAGCCTTTCTCAGCTGTAAACTGGGCAGAAAGCGGGGTACGCCCTGAACTGGTTGCCAGCCAATCGCAGGGCACATAGAGACAAAAAGCCGCGCTCCTAGGGCCAATTTAGAGTGTCCAACTAATGTTGCATGTTTTTGGGATGTGGGAGGAAACCGGAGTGCCCGGAGGAAACCCACCGTGCTGCCAGAAGAGCATATACCCGACAACAAATTGGTTTCTTTTTCATCTTGTTCACGAGAGGATTCAAACCATGTGGCCCTCTGGCTGCAACCACAAAGTCCTTCCGTGTTTTCCAACTTTATACAAATGGAAACGGCAATGAAGTACAGTGGGTTGCATGTTCTACCCTTGCTGGGCTGGCTTTTCTCCGTATACTCTGGCCTGTGGTGTGGTTTTATTTTTGTTATTATTATTATTTTTTTGTTGTTGTTGTTGTTAAAGTTTTGGGAGTACAGCAACCTGCTTCAGGTCAAAGTTGGACGTTATTAACTTAAATATTTTCTGACTTTATGGATAGAAAACATTATACAAATGAATAATTGATATGAGATACATGCCTGTCAATACCATTGTCCCCCCTCACGGGACTCACTCGGCACGGTGAAACAAGTGGTTAGATCATTGGCCTCATACATCTGAGGACTGGGGCTCAAATCCTGTGTGGACTTTGCATGTTCTCCTCGTGCTTGGGTCAGTTTTCTTTCCAGGCACTCTGGTTTCCTCCCAGATCCCCGAAACATGCATTAATTGTGGACTCTAAATTGCCCTCAGATGTGATTGTGAGTGCGACTGTTTTCTGTCTCTATGCAATTGACTGGCAAAGCAGTTCAGGATGTTCCCCGCCTCCTGCCTGTTGATATCTGGGATAGGCTCCAGCACTTCCGTGACCCTCGTGAGGATAAGCAGCTCGAATAATGAATGAATAAATCTGAAGTCCGTTGGTCAAGGCCAGTGTGCCCGCGGGGTGTGGTTAGCAAATACTAAGGTTGCGGCGGCCTCAAGAGGGCACCAAAAGTCAGGTGGAAAACCTTTCATTGTATTTAGTTAGTTAGTTAGTTTTAGGACAAAAAGTATTTAATATTGAATAGCTTAGAATATAGTATAGTATTCACCTTAGGTGGCACGGTGGAGCAGCTGGAAAGCGTTGGCCTCACAGTTCTGACGTCCTAGGTTCAATCCCGGACCCTACCTGTGTGGAGTTTGGATGTTCTCCCCATGCCTGTGTGGGTTTCTTCCCACATCCCAAAAACGCAACATTAATTAGACACTGTAAATTGCCCCAAGGTGTGATTGTGAGCGCGGCTGTTTGTCTCGAGGTGCCGTGCCATAATATTCACAATAATTTGTCTTGTGATTTTTATAGCTATCTGTAATAATGAGGGGGAAATGGTTAACAACTGGTTACCATATCTGGCTCACAGTTCTGAGGACCCGTATTCAAATCCCGGCCTCACCGGGAGCCTGCGTGGGTTTTTCTCCAGGTGCTGCAGTTTCTTCCCGTACCCCATCCCATGGTAGGTTGACCAGTATCTTTAAATTGCCTGTGGGTGTGAATGTGAGTTAAATGGTTATTGTTGTACATGTGCCCTACGACTGGCTGGCGACCAGTTAAGGGTCTACCCTGTCTCTGGCCTGAAGACAGCTGGGATAGGCTCCAGCAATTTGTCCGACTCTTCCTTGGAGAATTGCTTGAATTCACCAACTTCTGTGTTCCAACTGGGTGTTGCTGTTCATTTGGCTTCATTGTCTTTCAGTTCCCTTGGCGATCGTTGGTGGGCGGAGCCATCTGAGACACACCTGGAAGGCATTGATTGCAGTCTGTGGTGTTTCAAGGCCAGCAGCGGCAGAAAGGTGTTGTCACATTATTGTTTCTGGCCTTTTTTTGTTTTTTGTCCACGGTGCAGTGGTATGTCTGTCCTGTGTTATTCTTACAAGTACATCTTTTTTCAATTATAGTTTGCTTAAATACTTACTTCATACTTGTTTGTTAGACCGGTTCTTTTCCACTGCAGCTCCATCCACCAGCATGCACTTAGTTTTTGTGGAGTAACTTGCCTTATGATGTACCTTTTTTGTCATTGTGTTTGGTTGTACTTTTTGTGTCCATATTTATCACGTGTTGTTTTAATACTGTACTCTTAATCCGGATCGTATACTTTTTCCATTTACATGCACCCTCCTTACTGGAAACAGTGGAGGGTTATAGAGTACAAATGGCCTTTTCAAATTGGATTCAAGTCCAGACTTTGATTGGATAACTCCAAAAACTTTAAATTTATCTGGCCGTCACAATTTATGGCCACTTCAACTTCTGAAAATATCTGAGCTTTTGCCTCAACACCTTGGATTTTAAATACTCCCCTTTCCAGCCTGACCATCCCGTGACTCAGACAGCCACCGACAAAGCGCATTGAGCGGCCAGCGGCCTGTTGGTCTCATTCTTTGCTCAACATAAACAAATTGACCCATTACTGCCAGTGTAGCATGCAATTGGCCATTAAAATGTGTCCACAAGTTGTAAAAATGCATCTTCCCTAATGGATGAAGTGGGTGGCGAGAGGGAAGTCTGAATGTTCTTGCTCAAGCTACTGCCTCCGCGACCCGTACTTGGACAAACGGTAGAAGATGGATGGATGGATGTCTCTACCCCATGTAAACTGCATGTCAGTCGTGACCTGGATGGAATCTGTCACTCTGCCTCGTCAGCCAGATATTGGTTAGCGTACCCACCTGAGGTCTAGCACATCAGTGTTTAGGTTGTCAGCCACACAGCTGCTGGCTGCATGTCAAGGTGGAGGAGGTGGGAAAAAAAAAAAATCATCCAGGTGGACCACTGTGAAAGCCATTGCTGTGGCCTTCGGCAACCACAGAAGTGCGCAGCGCTCTGTTCCGCTGAATGTCAACAGAGCCAAAAGAGAGAAAGTTGTTGGTCGGTGCCATCTCAGAAATTGTTTCTCTCGCTCGTCGGAGCCAATGCACTGTGGATCGCTAGGAATTCTCCTTTCCCCACTTGAGTCATGACGGACGGAAGTATTTGAATGACAGCTGAAAGTTCTGCGGAGTTGGGGTTTTCAGAGCATTCACGGACCTGCCCACAGCATCGGCAAGCTGAAGGAACATCTCAATCCTGACCATTTTGAACCCTGATATTACAGACTTAGCATTTTTTGGGGTTTGTGTTTGAGTCATTTTCTGGCTCGTTGAGAATCTGTTTCAAATTTCAAGCCTTTTTTCATGCCTCTTTTGTTCATCTGTCATTCATTGTTTGTTGATATGAAATTAAATAGTCTTGTTACTGTATACACTGTATGAATTGGTGTGCTTTGACACAAAGTTTGAGTTTTATATGTGGGAACATTTGGAAAATGTCTGTCTCTCTTCAAATGCTGCTCATGACTTCATCCAACAAGAAGCTGAGATGATGGATGACTTCATCTCAGAGAGACAACCCTCCTCAGAGATCTGGGCTCAACCCACTTTACAAATGACTTCCTGATAATATTCTATCAGTCTATTTTGTGTCTGTCACTCACTCATACCACAGCCGATACTCGAGACCTCCGCTGAACTCCGCCTGAACTCTCGCGATCAATCAAGCCTCAGATCAAGCCTGTGTGGTAGCTTTCTGACAGCTGCGAGCACCTTGTGTTTACGCAACTACCGCAGTTACCCCAACGAACGGGCACACACATGCACACCTTATCACTCCCACCATTTCCTGCTGGTGCCCACATGTCAGCAACTTCTTTGCAATTCAGTCTGCAGCGGTGCAGATTGTGCTGGCAGATTGATCTCCAACCTTGGGTGCATGGTCAAAACATAACTATTAGGATTCACCAACAGGAAGATTAACAGGCAAGGAAATTTTCAGTTGCGCTTCTTATGTGCAATGAGGAAAAGTTACCCAAAGAGCCACTGAATGTTGGAGCAAAAATGCACACTGAATCTAAAATGTCAAATAAAATCTCAATTGAACTTTATTGATTGTACAATTTGGAAACTGAACACAAACAGCAAATCGAGCAAGACCTTACAAGTCTGTTCACCAAAGTTCAAAGTAAGTGTTTTATTCCTATTAAAAATCATAATACGTAGGTGCAGCCACAAACTCTGTGATGTGAAATGAAACGATAGCCAATTAGGAAGCTACCAAAAGATTGCACTGTTCTGGACTTCACTAATGGGCTCTGTGCACATCATGCCATGTCGTCATATCCTTTCAAAATATGAACAGTCACCCTCTTCTGGTTTGCAGAAACCTGAGAGCTGTGAATTTGAAATTCGGTAATCAACTAAGTATGAGGTTTATAAAAGATGGTTATTTTAATTAAAAAAGAAAGCCACACAATATTATGAACATTGCAAAATTTCAAGGAACTACAGATTTACGGCCCCCCACCCCCTTCCAGGATAACCAGGCTGCTATGGCTAATGTGTGGGTAACATTTATCATATCGTCTGGTACTGTACAACGTTCATTATGATGGCAAGATGTTGTTCAGTGTTCATTAAGATAACAAGATTAAGATGAGTCTATTTAAAGAGAAAAGCCACCACAGGTAGACTTTCAGGAAAACGGTTCTTCCTCAGAACCTGGCCCAATTGGTAAGTGGAAAATGCCAACAGCAACAACCCCAGATTTGTTCAGCGTCACCTCGCCCCCTCTCTGAGAAGAAGATTAGGGGGTTAGGAGATAGAAAAAGCGGTCGTGAAACAAGCCTACATGTATTTTAGCTCAGTCCTAAAAAGTAAAAATAAGTCTTAAATTGTGATTTGAACATTTCTATTGATGTGACACCTCTAATCTCCGCAGGTAGGGCATTCTAGAGCACTGAGGCCCGATTATCAAATGCTTAAGAGCCTGTGGACTTCTTTGAGGCCCTCATAGTCACCTCAAAAAAGAGTTTTTTTGTGAGCGTTGGTGTCAGGACGAAACATATGGTACACCTACTTCAATAAAATAAGAGGGTGCTAGCCCGTGTAACAGGACGTCAAAGTCACAACCAATGCAAGTTGGCCACTATCAGGGAAATATTATTGAACTTTCTCATCCTCGTCAAGAGCATTGCTCCAGATTTTTATACTAAATAGAGGCTTTTAATAAGAGACATGGGAAGTTCGGAGAGCGCCACATCGCAATAGTCGAGGCGAGGCGGAACAAATGCACCGTCTATGATCTCTGTATCACGATCGGATAGGGAGGGCTGTCTATCATCAGCAGGTATTGTGAAGATGACAAAAAAGAAGCAGTTTTAGTAATCTTCTTAATGCCCATTTAAAAGGAGAGAGATGCGTCAAAGGTAACTCTCAGATTCTTTGCTCAGTCACTTTGTGGAATGGTGGTTTTGTCTAACCTAGGAGTGCTATCCTTATTAAACAAGTGTTTAGAAGGACCAATAATAGCGCAGTATTCTCGTTGCTGAGCAAAAAATTCAAGACATCCACTGTTAATCTCAGCGAGATATTACTCCAGATTATCGCAATAGCGTGGGGCTGGTAAATTTTCATGTCTTATTTTATATTTGCATGTGACAAAAACATATAATTACTGAACAAAAGAGAGCTGAGTACTGATCCCAGTGACACCGCACAAACAGAGATTATAATACTCAGAGGTCACATCACTGTGAATTTAGATGGTTTCTGCTGTCTGAGAGATAAACCAAGAAAGTGCTCGGCGTGTAATACTGATATGTTTCAAGGTGATCTGGTACTATACTGTGATCAAACGTATCAAAGGCAGGACTGAGGTCAAGTAATATTATTATTGATGAGGTGTCGCAATCCATAGCTAGTTAAAGACCATTTGATACTTTTGCAAGGATTTTTTCAGTAGAGTTGTCTTCCCTGAATCTGGGTTCAAGTTCAAATAGATAGTTAGAAGGCATGCGATCATTGAGATATTGTATTACATTTTTGTTCAAGAATAAAAAACAAAAAAAACATGAGCTTTGATACCTATAATTGCAAATACTCTAAGGGTATAACCATTTGGCATTTCAGACAAGGTCCAATGAATTTACTCATGATTTTGGCATGATTCGGGCAATTCTGTGCCAATCTGGTGGCCCGGATTGAAATGGGCAAGGGACGGGATGTGGCCCATGGGCCATAGTTTGCCAATCCCTAGTTTAATCCCTTTGAAAGCAGCCAAATCTGCTCTGTGAGAAAAAAAAATGCTAAATACCAAGTTCTACTACAAACTCAGATGTGCAAAGACATTCTTCATGACTGACAAGCACTTCACAATGAAACAATACCCACACGGGCTTCAATGTACACCATGATCATGTAAACAACACTCTTGACATTTCTTTGCTTGTAACTTCTTTTCTAGAAGGCATTTCGGGAGCAAAGGGGTCAAAGTTGATCACATTTGCACAAAAAGGGCACATCAGATTTGAGTGCAGACGAATTGGATCGGGTTGACGTGAGTGTCGCTGCTGTTGAAAGCAGTAAAAGCAGCTTTGTGCTCCATGGCGTGTTGTGTCCTCGGGGCTGAATGTAACAGATGACTGAGATCATTGGAGCCTTTTTCTGCAACATCACTCAGAACCCAATGTTTATTCCCCCCTCTTTGACATAGTTTGTGTGCATGCGGTGTGTGTGTGCGTGCGTATTATATTATATTTTATTATATTATATTGCCGGCAAGGTAGCATAACTGGCTACAGCATTGACCTCTCAGTTCTGAGGATTGGGGTTCAAATCCAGGCCACGCCTGTGTGGAGTTTGCATGTTCTCCCTGTACCTGCGTGGGATTTTTCCAGGTACTCCGGTTTCCACCCACAATTCCCCCCTCCCTCAAAAAAAAAAAAAAACATGCATTAATTGGAGACTCAAAATTGCCCATATGTGTGATTGTGAGTGTGACTGTTTCTTTGTGCCCTCTGATTGTCTGGAAACCAGTTCCGGTTGTACCCCACCTCCTGCTTGATGATAGCTTGGATAGGCTCTAACACTCCCGTGACCCTTGTCAGGATAAGTGTCTCAGAAAATGGAGGGATGGATTATAATGTTTTTGTGTCCATGTGCCCCCTTATTACTGAACAGTAAAAAAATATGTTTTGTACTTGTTTTTGTTGCCTATAATGCACCGTACAGTCCAAAGTTATTGTAAATGAATAGAAAAAAAGCTTTAACATTTTCAAAGTTTATATATAAAGTTAATATGCTAGTGTGCTTGATGTAGGCATTGTTGACATTATCATATGTGAAGAAAAAGGTGGGTCATTTTCATGAGTCATAAGGAATTAGTGCGCTCTCTTTACTTCCAAAGTCATTGACATTGACAAACGGCTTGACAATGAAAAATACTGGAAATTAAACCAAAAATAGCATTTTGTAGACGCCTTAGACTCGTGTTTTGCATTCCTCTTAAAGTTAACACCACCACCAAGCTGCTCTCTCTCTGTACACAGCACACTTTGCGACAATAAACACTAGATAGAACCATCATAATGAGGGCTGCCAATCAATGCATAGCCTGGAAATGTGCAATATTCTACATGACCACCAGATAGACATGGGAGGCATGACTTATGATCTCAACATATATCTCGACGTATATCTGTGCCCGGAAATGCATATTTTTATTCCCTGCTTGCATTGCGCCAATTGTGGAACTAATAGAGTTTGTCAATGCATATTAAAATGACAATTCTAAACTATTTTTTGAACACATTGTTTGGTCCTGACGTTTGGTTTTAGCCGATATCTGTTATATCAGGGTCTGTTATATCGAGGTTCCATTGTGTGTGTGGTCGAAAGGTCTTCTGCTTCTCATTTGAATTGTGGCAAATGACTTGGAAAAACATCCAACATAGTCCTTTACTCCTATATTTGTGTACAGCAACTGCACCAGTTTGGAAATCGCTTCCCAATTGGCTAGTGAACATTCAGTAAGTCAAAGTTCTCATTATGATGGTAATGATTATGAATTCTGAATTCATGTCAAAGTCACTGTGTCTCCATCTTGACGAAGTCACATAGGGATTTGCGAATACAAATATTGAACACATTTAAGGAAGAGTGTACCCAGCTTTACTGGTTGCACTGTATCATATTTATTAACAGAAGTTGGATATTGGCACAAAACCCAAGACTTTCAATGTAAATGAAGTCCCAAAGAAAATGGTCAGGCTAAATAAAACTGGGCCAGTGTGTCCCAGATGTAACCCTTCCAATCATATCTGCATTTAAGTGAGAAGCGTATTGTCTATTTGTTGGCCACGGATTCAACCTCCCCCCACCACCACCACCACCACCACCCAAAAAAAAAAAAAAAAAACCAGGGCTGCGATCACGCTCATACTGCTGCTTGACCTATTTCCTCTCGTGTAATGTATCGTTAAAGCAGCCTTGTGAAAACGCTTAATTATTCATGCTTGATTTCAGAATGAAGAGCTTTGAGAACATGGCTCCACGGGAGGATTGACACACGCAGACGCACACACACACACACTTACACACACACACAGCAGTTCCGTGTGCAACGCATTAAAGAACGAGTGAAGATAAATGCCCTGTCAGCGCCTTTAATGATTTATTTCAAACATTCCACTGGATCCAATAAGGTTACAAATCCAATGCAGGTAATTGTTTGTACAGGAAAAAAATTGGAGGGCCTTTTGTTTTGTTTTATTGAGTGCCGGAGTGAGTGGAGAACACACTCACCACGGAGAGGCATCCATTGTCACAAACAAAGAGAAACAAATGTTGAGAATCAGCACATTTCTCATAATGCCAGTAGACAACTTCTTCTACGACTGCAAACAGCCTTCTGTTTATCAGGTGATGACGTTTACCTAGTCACACAGAAGATGATGGACGATGTCCTGCATCTCTTTAAAAAAATGAGAGCAAAATAACTGCTAAAGGTTCTTCTTTGGGTGAGCACCGTGACCAAGTGGTAAGCGCGTGTGCATCTGCCTGCAGTCGTGAGGTTCTTCTTCTTCTTCTTCTTTCGGCTTGTCCCGTTAGAGGTCGCCACAGCGTGTCATCTTTTTTGATCGAAGCCTATCTGATCTGTCCTCTTCTCTAACGCCCACTGTCCTCATGTTCTCCCTCACCACATCCATCAACCTTTTCTTTGGTGTTCCTCTCGGTCTTTTGCCTGGCAGCTCCATCCTCAGCACCCTTCTACCAACATAGTCACTCTCTCGCCTCTGGACTTGTCCAAACCATCTAAGTCTGCTCTCTCTCTCACCTTGTCTCCAAAACATCCAACTCTGGCTGTCCCTCTATTGAGTTCATTTCTAATCCTATCCGACCTGCTCACTCCGAGCGAGAACCTCAGCGTCTTCATTTCTGTTACCTCCAGTTCTGCTTCCTGTTGTTTCTTCAGTGCCACCGTCTCTCATCTGTACATCATGGACGGCCTCACCACTGTTTAATAAACTTTGCCCTTCATCCTCGCGGAGACTCTTCTGTCACATAGAACACCAGACACCTTCGGCCAACTGTTCCACCCCGCTTGTACCCGTTTCTTCACTTCCTTACCACACTCACCATTGCTCTGTATTGTTGACCACAAGCATTTGAAGTCATCCACCCTCGCTACCTCTTCTGCAGATGACAATATCAGTGAAAGCAGGGAGCAGGCAGAGGAACAAGTAGAAAGATGGAGGTACGCACTGGAAAGGAGAGGAATGAAGATTAGCCGAAGTAAAACAGAATATATGAGAGGAGAGGAGGAGGTAGAGTGAACCTCCAGGGAGAAATTAAAGCCATTCAGATTCTCACCAAAACTCAAGGTAACATCATTAAATGCGCTGGTCCATTTTTGCCGTCCCAGGGTCAAAGTCCAACCTGCAAATACTGCATGTGGGGTTCGAGTGATCCGAGGAATGCCGCGTCCATCTGGAATGCCGTTATGGCAGCAGCCTGTCAGTTGTCACCCCGCATCGCATTTAGTGTGCTCGGATTGTGCGTCCACGTTGGGTTTGTCAGCGTCTATTGCGACCCGACCTGTCTTCTTGCGCGCGTGGCCACGGATGCTGATGGACGTTTCCAGTGTCCATCACTCGGCTCGGGACGTTTGCCTGACGCGTCTTCCTTTTGAGCTCCTGAAATCTGTTGACAGCTGCAGAGGGTGGTCTGCACTTGTGTCAGCCTCCATTACTGTAGACGGTACCGGATCCTGACGGCGGGGATGCAGGTTGCCTGCTGTGCATAAATGCTCAATTGCGGTCAATCGATATCTTGCTAATAGGTTTTGAAAATTGACAACAATGAAATGAGAAGGATGAGTAAAAATGCACTTGAGGGATTTTTTTTTTCCTTCCCTTTTTGTATTATTTTGAAAATACAGCTCCAGAGGGCTAAGTGAAGTTGGGGCTCTGGGGCATGGCTTATTTATTTATTTTCCATCAGGCTGGTTTAGATTCACTCACAATGCTTTCATGTTTGTTGCTTTGCAGCCACTTCATCTCGTGTTTGTTCTCTTAATTTGCTGCTAGTCTCTGAAGATAAAGACGCACTATTTAATTAGCACTCCCTCTGTTCTGCTCAAACTGTTTTATGTAGCAAATTGTGTGTGTCTTTTTTTTTTTTTTCCTGTGGCGATGGAGGACCCCACACTGCCCCCTCCCCTACTCCAGAAGAGGCCAAGTTCAGCTTTTAATAAACACGTAATAAGAAGAAAACAGCTGGTAGCAGCGTCGCAGATGGCGCCATTCTTGGCATCTCCGAGGAAGCCACCTCTCACATGCAGATGGCTCATTATTCCAACATTTGGTGATGCATATTGCACAAAATTTTATTCCAATGCTTAACAACCAGGATAAGTCGTACAGGTGTTATGACAGCGTCTTCAAAGAGTTGAGCGCTCTTCAATTTTCTTCACATTTGGGATGTGGCGGCCTTATGCTGCAATCGGAAAAACTTTTTTTTCCCCCCCTTCCTTCTGGACGTGGCCAATATTTCTGTCAGGAGGTTTGGGAAAGAGAACATGGAAGCCACCACAATGCATTTGGACAGTGGAACCTCAAACGTACTTCATAAGAGCTTTTGTTGACAAGAACTGAGTATTTGACCCACAATGGCGACTATTCACCAATGTTGAACGATTGTTCCCAAACAAGCAAAAGTTCGTCCCAGCGGGTATTCCAAGTTAGCGAAACTTCCAGCCGGTCCAAAAACGAAAGGCAGCAGGCGTCCGTGTAGTTAGTGTTCCAAGCAGTGTAGTTTCCCAGAGCAGCGGTAAGTTCGTAAGAAGAAGCCTCGATGTCCGTTTTTCTTGTCCTTATATAGGTAATCCTTGAAACATTTCATACTTCCGCATCACAAAGGACACAAAGAGTTCCTGTCAGACGGTTTCCCATTAGAGGAAACATCATAAGGACTTAAAAGTATGAAAAGAAACAGTGTCACAAATATCCGCATCTTAACAAGTTAAAAGCATGAAAGGAAAACACACACACACCTGCCTTTTACCTGCTGGAAGGTAGCTCTTCGATCCTTCGTGTTAGCCAAAATGCCGGCTCATTTTATTGCTGGATATTGTTTGAACACTCAGGAGGATGGATTTACTCTTTATATATTTCCAAGAGACCTGGTTCGTTGTGAAAAATGGATTGCACAGGTGCAAAGGACGAGAAGTTCCGGTCAAGGCTTCGGCTGGGGTGGCTCATTGGGGTGTTAAACTGGCTCATCGCAGCGCAGAGGTGGCGTTGTTCATCCATCGGTGATGAACAACACCGCCGACGATGGCGCACTCAGCCGCGAGCGACAACTACGCCGTAAAGCGCCCCGGTTCAGCGCCGCGATGAGTCACCGAGGCCGAAGCCATGATCGGCTCGTCGCATCGGTGGGTCGTCGTTCCCGGGCCGCGGCATTGTCGTCGCTCGCGGCTGAGTATGCTACATACTGTCATACTGCCGGGGAGTCTGTTGTTAGCTGGAAGGGTTCTGCATATCATTTAAATATGGCTCGAAATGATAGGGCAATATCGCCCCGGTCATGACACTCGATTATGAGATGTTCTCTTCTTTAAAAAGAGCTTCCGTTTCAGAAGAGGCGTCAGAAAAATCTGAAAATCTCTGTTGTTCCTCTCCCATAGCAGATGGCACAGCATCTTCCCAATGGCGACTGTCCCAGTGTGACATCTGCTGATGACGTTGCAGGCAATATGGCTACCACTTCGATGTCGAGTGAGACTTCCACAACTTTGCGCATGGATGACGCGCTCTCCGCTCATATTTATTTTTTTGTATAGACATTGAAGTGAATAATGTTATATTTATTTTTGATTCTTCTTCTTCTTTTCCTTTCGGCTTGTCCCGTTAGGGGTCGCCACAGCGTGTCATCTTTTGCCATCTTAGCCTATCTCCTGCATCTTCCTCTCTAACCCCAACTGCCCTCATGTCTTCCCTCACCACATCCATAAACCTTCTCTTTGGTCTTCCTCTCGCTCTTTTGCCTGGCAGCTCCATCCTCAGCATCCTTCTACCAATATACTCACTCTCTCGCCTCTGAACATGTCCAAACCATCGAAGTCTGCTCTCTCGAATCTTGTCTCCAAAACATCCAGCTTTGGCTGTCCCTCTAATGAGCTCATTTCTAATCCTATCCAACCTGGTCACTCCGAGCGAGAACCTCAACATCTTCATTTCTGCCACCTCCAGTTCAGCTTCCTGTTGTTTCTTCAGTGCCACCGTCTCTAATCCGTACATCATGGCCGGCCTCACCACTGTTTTGTAAACTTTGCCCTTCATCCTAGCAGACACTCTTCTGTCACATAACACACCAGACACCTTTCGCCAGCTGTTCCAACCTGCTTGGACCCGTTTCTTCACTTCCTTACCACACTCACCATTGCTCTGGATTGTTGACCCTAAATATATGAAGTCCTCCACCCTCGCTATCTCTTCTCCCTGTAGCTTCACTCTTCCCCCTCCACCTTTCTCATTCACGCACATATATTCTGTTTTACTTCGGCTAATCTTCATTCCTCTCCTTTCCAGTGCATGTCTCCATCTTTCCAATTGTTCCTCTGCGTGCTCCCTGCTTTCACTGCATATGACAATATCATCTGCGAACATCATGGTCCAAGGGGATTCCAGTCTAACCTCATCTGTCAGCCTATCCATTACCACTGCAAACAGGAAGGGGCTCAGAGCTGATCCCTGATGCAGTCCCACCTCCACCTTAAATTCCTCTGTCACACCTAAGGCACACCTCACCATTGTTCTGCTGCCATCATACATGTCCTGTACTATTTTAACATACTTCTCTGCCACACCAGACTTACGCATGCAGTATCACAGTTCCTCTCTTGGTACTCTGTCATAGGCTTTCTCTAGATCCACAAAGACACAATGTAGCTCCTTCTGACCTTCTCTGTACTTTTCCACGAGCATCCTCAAGGCAAATAATGCATCTGTGGTACTCTTTCTAGGCATGAAACCATACTGTTGCTCGCAGATACTTACTTCTGTCCTGAGTCTAGCCTCCACTACTCTTTCCCATAACTTCATTGTGTGGCTCATCAACTTTATTCCTCTATAGTTCCCACAGCTCTGAACATCCCCTTTGTTCTTAAAAATGGGAACTAGAACACTTTTCCTCCATTCTTCAGGCATCTTTTCGCCCGCTAGTATTCTGTTGAATAAGTTGGTCAAAAACTCCACAGCCATCTCTCCAAATTGCTTCCATACCTCTACCGGTATGTCATCAGGACCAACTGCCTTTCCATTTTTCATCCTTTGTAGTGCCTTTCTGACTTCCCCCTTAGTAATCATTTCCACTTCCTGGTCCTTCACTCTTGCCTCTTCAACTCTTCCTTCTCTCTCATTTTCTTCATTCATCAACTTCTCAAAGTATTCTTTCCATCTATTTAGTACACTACCGGCACCAGTCAACACATTTCCATCTCTATCCTTAATCACCCTGACCTGCTGCACATCCTTCCCATCTCTATCCCTCTGTCTGGCCAACCTGTAGAGATCCTTTTCTCCTTTTTTCGTGTCCAACCTGGTGTACATGTCTTCATATGCCTCTTGTTTAGCCCTTGCCACCTCTACCTTTGCCCTACGTCGCATCTCGATGTACTCCTTTCGCCTCTCCTCAGTCCTCTCAGTATCCCACTTCTTCTTCGCTAATCTCTTTCCTTGTATGACTCCCTGTATTATGGGGTTCCACCACCAAGTCTCCTTCTCCCCTTTCCTACCAGATGACACACCAAGTACTCTCCTGCCTGTCTCTCTGATCACCTTGGCTGTCGTCGTCCAGTCTTCCGGGAGCTTCGGTTGTCCATCGAGAGCCTGTCTCACCTCTTTCCGGAAGGCCGCACAACATTCTCCCTTTTATATTTATTTTTGATTACAATATCTATTTTGCAATGTATTTAGGGTTGTCAGTGGGGCTTTAAACCACAATTCTAATGAAATTGGTATGTGGAAAACAGAAATAAACACAGAACAGAAACTAAAAACACATTTCCAAAATCCTTTTCACCCAATATGCAAATGAATACACAACAAAGACAAGATATTGAATGTTCAAACTGATGAATGTTATTGGTTTTTTTTTTTTTTTGTTTCTCATTTTAAATGTGATTCCTGCAACACATTTAAAAAAAAAAAAGCCGGCAATGGAGCAACAAAAGAATGGGAACCTTGAAGAATGCTGAAAAAACACCTGCTCAGAACATTCATCAGATGAGCAGGTTAATTAGAAACAGTTGCGTGTCACCAGCGTGTATAAAAAGAGCATGCCCGAAAGGCTCCGTTGCTCAGAAGCCGGTATTGTATTAAAATCTGAATCATTGTGTAAAGGATATTGCCATGTGGGCTTCGGAACACAGTTTCTCACTACATCTACAAATGCAAGTAACAGCTCTACCGTGCAAAGCGAAAGCCATACGGTTATCAACAACACAAATGTCGCTGGAAATAGGTCACTCCTATTCACTGTCTGAATTGTGCCACAGCGCCTGAAAACATCTACCGGTATCAGTCCATTTTCTACACCACTTATCCTCACTTGGGTCGCGGGCCTGCTGTGGACCCTGTCCCAGCAGAATCTGGGCAAGAGGCAAGGTACACTCAGAACTGGTCGTCAGCCAATAAACAGGGCACATATCATATTGACGTGCAACCATCCACACTGGCATTCACACCAGCAGGCAATTTAACCTTCAAATGACCTACAATGCATGTTTTCGGATTATGGGCGGAAGGTGGAGTCCCCAGAGGAAACCCACACAGGCACGAGGAGAACATGCACACTCCCCATAGTGGAGCTCAGATTTGAATGCGGATCCTCAGAACTGCAAGCCAGATGCGCTAACCATGCCGCCTAGAAGCTGCTCCTCTGTTTGTTAAGTTTTCTTTGTTCCCTACTTGTGTAGTTAGATTTTCTTCTTTACGCAATTTCATGTCTTTTTTTTACAGATGAGTTTTTTGGTTATTGCTTTTTTGAAGACTTTTTGGAGAAACATCTTCATCCGGCGGAACAGTGGAGCAGCTGTAAAGTGTTGGCCTCCGGGCACTCCGGTTTCCGCCCACATCCCAAAAACATGCATCACTAATTGGAAACTTTAAATTGCCCCTAGGTGTGATTGTGAGTGCGAATGTTGTCTGTCTTCATGTGCCCTGTTATTGGCTGGCAACCAGTTCAGGGAGTACCGAAGACAGCTGGGATAGGCTCCAGCGCCCCCCGCGACCCTCGTGAGGATAAGCTTAGAAGAAAATGGATGGATGGATATTTTGCCCACCAGAAGTAGAAGTAACAGACTTTTGGCACACGTTGTTCTGTCCCGGGGCTCCTTTTTATCCAACGTCCGTGATATCTGTTTTGTAGAGGTTCTACTGAAATTGAATTCTCTTTTATTTACCCTCGTCACATCGTCCCAACACTGTTGGAATTGAGTTTGTGGTTGTTGGTGGCCAGTCGAGTAAATTGAATGACCCATTCATGTTCTGGGGTGATCCACAAGCTGATGACCTGTGCTGATTGCCACACCTGTGTTGGTTTGCCATACTTACCTGGGTGATCACACAGAGAGGAGGTTATGTGGAGTAGAGCAGAGAAGCAGAGTAAGTCTAAATGTTTGACATTTTGTTTTGGTCCATTTATATGCATACAAGTATGACATTGATGTGAAATGTTTTTTTTTTTGTTGTTGTTGTTGTTCAAATGCAGTTTGGGCCAGGCGTTGTGGCCTTCATGATGTCATTGAAAAGTTTGCACCCTTGGTAGGCGGAGCGAGGTTGGCTCATTCTCTTGATATTTGTGTGTTGCTTTAAACAATTGTTGTTTGTATACAAAAATGGATGTATAACGAAGTGTTGGTTTTTAGAGAAAACTGAACTTTGTACATATTAATATTGTTATGCGTTTTTTTAGTTTCACGGTGCTTGATGATGCAATAAAGTTTGCACCGGTTGAACTCTACGCTGTCTCATTGATGCCAAGGGCTGCTACAGTAGTATTTTTTTTTTTTTTTGGAACATGTCATCATCTATCGCTAACCTATGCTAACAAAGTAGTAAAGTTGTAATTACAGTAAATGTTTGTATGACGTCCATGAATTCAAAATTATCAAATGAAAACCGCATGTACGGTTGTGACCTTCTTGTTCTGTATGACATCGTATTACTGACGCTGCTGCATGAGCTTTCATAACTTCCACACGTTTCATAAACGGACGGCCCCCTGCAGTATACCACATGAAACTACACTATTCTACTATTAACAGTGGATTAGTTTAATAATGACAATGAAGAATTCAATTTACTTTTGCATTTTATTGTTTTGTTTATTCTTACTTACTTCCACCTGCCAGCTAGGGATGTTTCTTAAAATCTTCTCTGCACACTTATGAAAGGATATACTGTATGATGTTGACAGTTTCAGTAATACTAATTACTTCAATTATTTAATATCCCAAAATCCTTTCCAGCATCTTGGAACAAATAATGTTGGGCCTCCAATGTTTTAATGCACTTAAATGTATTATAATTCATGAGAATTTTATCATCATTGATTGCGAAATGGCGGTTGCACATGGTTGTACTCTTTACGAAAGTCAAAGTAATCAACATGAGCCAAAGCAGAACCTTTCCAAAATATGCGAAAAATGTATCAGGAAGCCCCTGCAACCATCCACTTCTAAATATGATGACACGCACATGCTCGAGTCTTATTTATGTAGAAAAATAGAAATGTGAGATTATACTCCAGTCCCCCCCAAAAAAGGAAAGGGGTTCATTCCCACGAGAGAAATGAGCTCTTTGTTGAGTTTTTTTTTAGGTTGACTGTTTTAAATTACAGATGCGCGCTAATTGGCTACGGTCAAATAAAACCCACCTAATGAGGCATCGCAGTCATTTGCTTCTTTCCTTTCAAGTCGTTTCCCTTTGGATCTCGGAGCAAAGAGTCTGCTCCTGCGCTCGCTGCTCTATTCCGAGACTTCTGGATTTTTCTTTGTCAAGCATTCCTCTTTGGAAATAATAACAAACTTGCAAATATTTTTGTTGTTGTTTTGCTCTAAATGAAAAGTTCGGGCAAAAGTGTGGCAATCGTTGTGTAATTGCAATACTTGTGTACACTCCAAGACAACTCAAAATAAAAGTATTTATTCTATTTACAGGTACTGAATCTACGTATAGATCATTATCTATCTATCTATCTATCTATCTATCTATCTATCTATCTATCTATCTATCTATCTATCTATCTATCTATCTATCTATCTATCTATCTATCTATCTAAAACATTCATAGTTTTTGACTAATCAACATGATTCTAACCATTAAATTTCTGTACGGCTTATCCTCACAAGGTGTGCAGGCGTGCAGGAGCTTATCCCAGCCACCTTCGGGAGAGAGGCGGGGTAAACCCGGAACTGGTAGACAGCCGATCACACGGTGCATAGAAACAAACAACCATTCGCACTCACATTCACACCTACGGGCAATTTAGAGTCCTCAATCAATTTACCTTGCACGTATTTGGGATGTGGGAGGAAGCTGGAGCGACCGTAGAAACCCACGCAGGCACGGGGAAAACATGCAAACCCCCACACAGGCGGGGCCGGGATTTGAACTCCAATCCTCAGAACTGTGAGGCCCTCATTGCCCCATATTTGTCTGTTCTTGTCAGATTGGCATGTAACCTGTGCAGTGTGGTTCAGTAAAAAAATTAAAATGAAATAAATAAATAAATGTGAATGACTGTATTTCCTCCAGTCTGACAGACAGCAATTTTCCAATGGATTCGAGTGGCCTCAATACACTGGGGGAGGGGGGATTGGGGGCAGTTGCATGTGCATCCATTTCCGTGTTCCAGGAGGTAAACATCTTCAGATTGGTTCCACATTAGCGGGGTTTACATTGCATGGTTCAAGTGACACAATTCGGATGTTTTGCCCTCAAGTGGCGCGGTTCGCATATGCGTCACTCCAGAAAGCACAAAAAAACATCCACCATCAATCCATTTCCTATACAGCCTATCCTCATCGGTGAGTTGAAGCCATGGAATCGGAAATCCTCCGATCGCAAGCAGGACACGACGAAATCTGACTAAAAATATGATAATTATGTAACTCCCCATCCAAGTGCAACGTTAGCGCAGTCCGGACACGCCCAGATCAGCGCAAAGCTGACGTGCATCAAAATACACCAATTATCAAAGTACACATATTGTGCCCGCTCAAACATAAATGCTATCAAAAAATTACCCACTATAAATTGAAACTACAGTCAAAGCATAAACTGTTAAATATGATGTAAATATGTTATACTAGGAGTGTAATGATCACTAAATGAGGAAACTAATTGGGGAGAGTGGCCAGTAATGCCTTGGGTACGCTCATTTAAATTAATGAGTCGAAAGGAGTCAGCCTAGGAAACGACATCTAATATTTGATATTTTCTGAGGTATTATTGTTTTGCTCTTTGTTGTCACTGCCTAATTTTGACTCTTGTGTCATTTACCAGTTGGATTGTGTGTGTGTGTGTGTGTGTGTCCATCCGTCAGAAGATGAGGAGTTGGGGAAAAAAATGTCCATCTAGCAGAGAACTCTAATGGGGAAAGAGTCGTTGCAAGCACAGAAAATCTGAAAATTTATTCGCATGAATATCCAAAGGCTGCGGATATTTTGGAAGGAGTAATGGCACTTAGCTTTGACCTTGACGGCTTTCCAAAGATGCTTTGAAGTGCTTCCAAGCAACTCCAAGGATAGACAAAGAGCTTCTTCCAAACATGCTCTTGAGTGCCATCATCCATATCCAACACATACATTTTTATTTTACGACTTAATTTGCTCGTTATCTAATATTCCCTGTGCTTCTCTCACTTTCGCCCTGCGGCCCAGCCTTCATCTCCTCCAGGTTCTTTTAGCTCACCTGCTTCTCCCACTTGCTGGTCCTTGATGGGACTTCCTCACTTGCGCTGGTCTTAAACAATGGACCTTTCAGATGGCGACCTTAAGCTCCGCCCCCCTTCACGAGCGGAATTGTCCTGCGCATGTAAAGCAGGGTGAGTACTTTTTACTTGGAAAGATCACGAGTAATATCATGTAGGCTTTATAAGTGAGTGGGTGTATCCATTTGACTTGGCTCGTAATGGAACCCAGTGCGCCGTCTTAAAAGTCGCATGTGATATAAATAGGCAAATAGACGTTTCTCTTGCATGACGTGGCGCATTTACGTATCGCTAACCCCGACTCTTCGGCATAAAACATGACACACTTCATTCAGCAAGAGAAGATACTCCTCCCTCACTTAACTTTGAACAGACAGCTATATGTTTTTAAATGTACTTGCGGTCTTCCGCAAGCCTTGATCCATCGTAGACACTTAGTCAAGTGTGTTTTAGGCTTTGGAAAATGAATCAACCAGGCCCCTTTCAGCCTAGCCAGATATCTTTCATCAGAATTGCACATTCCCCAAGCGCATCTGAAGGCCATTTTCTTCGTAACATTAACTTTTCCAAGCGCACGCGACTTACAACAAGCATTGCTTGTGGGACAATATGGCGAGAGGGGCGTGTCAAGCCAGGGGTTAAGACAATACGGCTATCTGATTGGCTATTATTGTACGAGTGATTGACAGGTCGGAAAGGTCCATTTGTTTACAATTTTGAGCTTTCTCAACCAGCATGTACATACATTTACATTGTGACCACTAGTTTAGTTGTGACAATTAAAGACGTGCATTACAAACATAGATTTAAATAGCTACACTGCATAATGTATTAATGTAAACTTTTGTGATAAATGGAGAAAAAAAAATCATGTAAAGCGTGCATTTATAGTCATAGCATTTTCCTTGTGTGGGAATTTTTGCAAAATCTTTACTATTGTTTCTGACATGCAGGTATATGACAAATTAAAAAAAAATTGCATGAATCATGTATTAACTCAACAATTCATTTTTTATGGATATTTGAAATGAGCTGAAGGGTTGCAGTATGGTCAGTGATCGGGTCGATGCTAACGCAAGTCCAAAGATGAATGAGGAGACGCCGGCTTGTGTGGTCGGTGGCAACTTTTGCTCCAAATGTTTCCCCTGTGGGACTTCTGGAAAATTCTACGGTAATTGGCACATAAGTGCAGTGTTGAAATCTCTTTTAATCCAAGCACAACAAGTTGAACATACCATCTCAAAGCAATATGTAGTATTACTTAAAATGTGTGATTCATAATTAATCAATAACAATTAATGTGTGATTAAGATGTATATGTTTTACTAAGTTATTTGTATAATTTAAAAATTCACTTGTAGATGCACTTAGAAATGATAACCAGCTATGATACATAGATAGAATACAAATAACTGATGTGCATGTTCAGTAGAGGCGCTAGCTAGTTGGTCGGCATTTTAGCTGTTTCCATTAGCAACACGTGGCAAACAAAAACAGCTTTGCGGCAAAAGCATTCAAACATTCTCATTTTTATTTTATTTCGTTTACAAAACTGTTGATTCATTTTTAGTTTTGGTTATTTCATTCCTTTTGGTTTCATATGACAACGTTGATGTGTGAGTGTGTGTTTGTGCGTGTTTGCGTGCATGTCCCAAATCATTGGGGGGATTTTCTTTCAGCCCTCCTCCCACTTGACACTCGCTGTATGGCCGAGCTGTCCTGTCCAATTTAGAGCAGCAGCCAATGTGACCTTTATCCAGGCGATGACTCTAATGGACTTGAGCACGTGTCAGTCTCCCCGCTCGTGTCATATGTTTTGTCGTGCATGTTTTACACTCACCAGGGAGCCACGTCATGTCTTCCCTGCTGCCGCCTATTTGAGTTGAAATTCCACTTAGACAGGTGATAAGCTTCAAAAATCCATCCTGTTTTATTCCTTCTCAGACACTTTGCAGAGGCCGAGTTAATAATCGATGTCACGGTAGATTCCTACTTCAACTATGCAGTATAGCAATGATAACCATAACCCTTCATATGGCAATAAAACAGGAATTTCTTGTTTTTTTCTAACCTTTCACATGGGTATCAATTAGGGATGAGAAAGTTAATCATTTCATTAATCATGAAAGATTATTTTGTTCTTGAAGTGCATGGTGGAATAGTGGTTGGCACATCTGCCTCACATTTCAAATCTTGGTGTTGACCTTCTGTGAAGTTTGCGTGTTCTGTTGCTTCCTTCCACATTACAAGAGCACGCTGGTATATTGATTCGAGACTCGGAACCGCCCGTAGTTTATCGGTGCATATATATATATGCATATACTGTATGTATGTATGTATGTATGTATGTATATATATATATATATATATATACACACACACACACACACACACACACAGGAGGCAGGGTACAACCTGAACTGGTTGCCAGCCAATCGCAGGGCACACAGAGAAAAACAGCTGCATTCACAATCACACGTAGGGGCAATTTAGAGTGTCCAATTAATGTTTTGTAGATTTTGTAACAATAATAATATATAAATTGTATAAAAATGTATACATTATATAAATCAAATAATCTACAGACACAACAAAAATGGATATATCCTCTTTTGCGTCTGATCTCTTCATATATATATATATATAATGGATGAATGACAGTTTGCAACAAGTTCTGTCGTCCCTTGTGCACTGGCAAAGAATAATTAACTATTCGGAAACGTTACAAAAAGCACGTAACAGTGAAGCAATTTAAAATTTCATCATCCAAGTTAATAGAATCCAGTTGCAAAACTTGGACCGCTTACTGACTGATTTATGATATAACTTAAATGATATATACAAATCCGCATGGATGGGCACACATACATAATACATATACATAGTACATATTTACATAAGTGTATGTCATTTTATTCAAAAGAACTTGATTATTGGGAAATATTAGCTAGATACAGATGGATATCTTTAATACAATATACTGTATGATGTTTTAGGGTGTGATTCGGGGGCATATCTCCATCCATCCATTTTCTTTGCAGCTTATCCTCACAAGGGTCGCGAGGAGTACTGGAGCCTATCCCTGCTGTCAACGGGGAGGAGGCAGGGCACATAGCGACAAACAACCGCACTCACAATCCCACCTTGGGGCAATTTAGAGTGTCCAATTAATGTTGCGTGTTTTTGGGATGTGGGAGGAAACTGGAGTGCCCGGAGAAAACGCACGCAGGCACGGGGTGAACATGCAAACTACACACAGGCGGGGCCGGGCTCGAACCCAGGTCCTCAAAACTGTGAGGCCAATGCTTTACCAGCTGCTTCACCGTGCCGCTGGGGAAAAATCCCAAATAAGGAAAATGGATTGGAAGATTAGTTTGATTGAAAAAGCAATAGATCGTGTTCCTGCATGGAAAGGTGTAAAATAAACTACGTATGGTTAACGTGTATCACGCAAAGAAGCAATGCAGCAAACAAAAGGAGCCAACGGCAGTGATGTAAATGACTTCAAAGCGTACTGTAGGTGGGCCGCAGAAAATAACTGTCACATGTTTTAGGCGCCGTTCCCCCCAACCCACCCCCGTGCAGCTCTTGTTGCTCATCAGCTAACTTGTCAGGTCCGCTCTGTCCCTTTGATGGCATCACTGACAATTAGCAAGACGCCGCCACACAAAACCATCTGGACAGGCACGTCGCTCGCTGCTGAGCGAGACAGTTTTGTGGCACGACAAAAATAAATCTCAAGGTCACTCGCTGTCACTTTTCCAACGACGCAGGTTCCTTCAGAGGTGGATTTATTGGGATTGGAATTTATTTTGAGGTTTCCTCGCTAATGACAGAGTCTCTTTCTTAGAGACTGTTAAACGGACTAGATGAATTAAATCAGCCGAGTCTGTGACTTTGTCACATTTTAAACTTGGCTATTATTCATTTATTTTTCGTTATTACTTATTATATTTTGGCTCTTATCCAGTTATGCCTGAAGTAGCATTTTCTTATACACAATTACATACAACTAACTACATAGGTAATCAAAAGTTAAAGAGCACGTTTTTTTCCTCCCACAATTTAAATCTGTTGTCTCTGACATACTTCTGGTTTTTGGGGGGTGGCCCAGTGTCAGT
The DNA here is from genome assembly GCF_019802595.1 of Syngnathoides biaculeatus. Lineage (NCBI taxonomy): Eukaryota > Metazoa > Chordata > Actinopteri > Syngnathiformes > Syngnathidae > Syngnathoides > Syngnathoides biaculeatus. The sequence goes on from NC_084641.1 coordinate 18,505,344, forward strand.
GCCAATGTAGAGTGGGAGGGGTTTCGTTAGCATTCTTTACTGACTGGGTGCAGAGAGGTTACATCAAATTCAATCAAAGGAGTTCAATCCCGAAGCAAGGGCGTTGCGAGTAGGCAAGCGACTACTTGTAATCAAGTATCCCAGAATCTGAAGACAAACTGGACCACCACACAGGCATCGTTTGTGCTTTTACTTATCATCAAGCTGTCACCTTTTATTATTCGATCAGTGTTGCACTTGTCTTTATCCTTCGTTTCCTAAAAAGAAGACAAACTGTTTATGTTGCACTTTACTAAAGAGAAAAGATTTAAGATACGGATGTTTTATTTGAAATGATGTGAACTCTGTTCCACTTCACACAATTGATACAGTAAGCAATTATGTTATGTAGTATCAGCAGAAGCAGTGGGCACCAACCCTAACTATGATGTGGCACTTGATGAAAACAGGTTTGATACCCCTGGCACTGTAGTGGATCAACGTATGTGGCATACCCAGCGGTCACATCGGCGAAGGCCAAAAACGTCACGCCCCACATTGACAATTTCACATACCGATCAAGTATTGTATTTTTAGATTGCGATTGAATTAGGTGAAGCTAACGCCGATGCTTCTGTTATCTAGAGTGGATATGTGCTAGCACTGCAGCTCTGCTTATCGGAGACCATGATATAGTGCAGGGGTATTCAACAAGAATTTTTAAAGGTCCAGATCTTGGAAGGTGTCGTGAGCAAGACATGGCCACTGCCAAGAGGGGCGCGACCACGCCACTGCTGTGGGCGATGACACCTGTCACCGCTCACAGCTGTTTGACATTGGGACTGTAATTAGACAGGCATTTAAGTCGGAGTTTTTGTCACTGGCATTTGCCAGTTCTTTGCCTTGCATTAGTGAGTTGCATTCACTGCCTGTGGGATTCTTCGCTTCTACGCATAAGTTAGCGTAATCCTAGTCACAGCAATCCTGTGCCCTTTTGTTTGATCCTGTCCTGTTAAGTTTGATAGTTTGCCCCATAGTTATCGGACCTTGCTGTATGTCTTTTGGATTCCGCCTAGCCTAGCATTTCTGTGCCTCTGCCTTGTTGGACTGCTACTGACCCAGTTTCTGGAATAAACCACATTGAACATTATGCCTCTACCTCGAAGTCCTGCATTTGAGTCCGCCCCCGTACCGGAGGTTCGTGACAGAAGGAACATCATCTCCTGTTTATTTATTGTGATAAATATTTCTTTAAGTCGCCTTCATAGTCATCTACATCTATTTATAACCTGGATCACAATCAAATTCAAAAAGCTTTTGCCATTTATTATTGTCACGTAAACAAATTCATATAATAAGATTGGAGTTTGCCTGTTCTCCCTGTGCCAGTGTGGGTTTTTCTAGGCACTCCGGTTTCCTATAACATGCTCGTGCATGTAGGTAGGTATGTGACTATGACTATGTGAGTGTGAACGGCCCATGTGAGGATGAGCGGTGTAGAAAATGGACGGACTGATGATGTATTTAATGATTGTGATTTTCTGAAATGCCTGACAGTTTCATTTGAATCCCGTAAAAGATCAAATTAAATGTGTTTCGCCCGGTCCTCCATGTTTTGAATAAAGAACAGTACACAGCTTACAAATTCTGCGGAGGTAATCAAATCATCCCATGGCTGATTGTTTATAGCTTGCTATCATGTTAGCGATTGGCACGCCAGATGGCGCGGCTCTCTTCATTTGAGCCCACGCGGCCTCCTTCGGGTGCGCAAACATATCACCGTACGTTCCATGCAGAGAATTTGTATTCTTTAGGTTAGTTTAATTTCCCAGAAAGTAGAACACAGTGCTATTATTTGATGCAAATCTCCTCAGCAGCTCCCTCGTACAGCACACCATACGTTCCCGTGATGATTCTGTGTCCATGCATCATAGATTTTTTTATTTTATTTTATTTTTTGGATCCATTGGACCCAACGGATTTAACTCCATTGTGTCGTCCATAGAGTTATCCCTCATCGTCGACTGACCGCAATGTTTCTCCAATGGGACTCTTTGACTAATAAGCCTTTTTTGCTTTACAAGCGCTGTCTCGAGTCGATGCTGCCGCTCTGAATAGATGCAGAGTGCACAAAGAGCACCAGGCAATGGAAAAGAAATAAAGGTAGCCGCTACTATTATTTCACGAGCCTGCTTGTGCAGAAAATGGTAACTTCAAGATAGTAATCGTGTAATAAACATGAAAAGTTATTAGTCATTGAATATGACCATTAATTCTTAGTATTATTAATGCAAAGGGGAAAAAAAACATACAGCATCTCTACCAAGGCTTGAACATTTGGTGTAGATGATGAATGGCTGGCCGGAAGGGTTGATGGAATAAAAAAAAATGTTTTTTTCAATGCTATACTATTGGTGTCAATTATCCGCTGCTTTTCACTATTTATGGTCCGGCCTGGTCCCTAACCCTCGCAAATAGCGGGGCTCCACTCCTCCCAGAACACTGCGAGATGGCGCAGCGCGTCCCGCGGTCCCTGGGGGTCAAAGCGGCGCTAGAAGTTCAACACGCATGAGAAACATCTGTCACTTTGACAAATAACAAGAGTAGAGGGCCTCAGGGGAGACAAGAAGTGCAAGTTCCATATTTTATATCTTTCTGTGGAGGGTGAGGGTGTACTTTACGTGTAATACAATGCATGCTCACGTTGAAAATTGACATTTTAAGGGCATTCCCCTTGACAATGCGACCTGTACAAATGAAAGGAAAACGCAACGTGATTTATCAAAGTGCTTTGCATAACATATATCAATTTACATTTTTCCTGTCTTGCTGCATTTTGAAATAAATCTTTAAGTGTAAATTTATAATGAAGGTCTTAAAGGTTGATTCAGATTTAGGCATTCTTTCTGTGTTTTGTTTTGTTTTTTAAATGATCGAGATGTCCACATAAATTTGGGTGATAATAGATTGCTGATGGCAGTACGGTGTTGCAGCTGGAAAGCGTTAGCCTCACAGTTCTGAGGACTTGGGTTCAATCCCAGCCCTCCCTGTGTGGAGTTTGCATGTTCTCCGCATGCCTGTGTGGGTTTTCTCTGGGCACTCCGGTTTCCTCCCAGATCCCAACAAAGTGCAACATTGGACACTAAAAATTGCCCCTAGATGTGATTATGAGTGTGGCTGTTTGTCTCTTTGTGCCCTGCGATTGGCTGGCAACAAGTTCAGGGTGTACCCCGCCGCCTGCCCGCTGACAGCTGGGATAGGCTCCAGCACACCTGCGACCCTCGTGAGGAAAAGCGGCTAAGAAAATGAATGAATGGATGGATAGATGGATGGATTGCAATTTTGGGACATAAAGTGCTGTAAAGCTTTTGGTCGGGTGTCCCTCCTGGTCAGACATTTTGACAGTCAGCCGAAGTCCACGTCTGTCACACAATGCCAGCTACAGAAATGCATTTTTCTTCTATAGGAAATCTTTTCAAACATTTTAAAGGCATTTGGAATGCAATCAGTACAAAATTGATCTAATGAAACCCATTTCTATATGAATCGGCAAGAATTAAATCATGTGGGATGACATGGCTGTCTTCTTTCCTCAAAGAGGCATTTTCAGCCCGAATCTGGCTGAATATAAAATGTTCAAACAGGTCAACATTGGCACTTCATCCATAGTTCTGGATTTACAAAAAAATCTCCCTGAAGTAGACTCAGTATTAGTCGAGTAGTCACTTCGTCATTCAAGATAATTTTCCATCATATTTTTGCTGATGAGGGCCCTCAAGACCTTGTATGAGTCCCTGGGTCCACTCTCCTCTTCCAGTCCTACCAGGTCTGTGCGTCTTAATTGAGATTAGGAACTCACTAATTAATCATTGCAGCGCATAAAAATGACAGGATTCACGCAGTAGCATTCTTCATTCTCTCTAATTTGTTGTGTTGGTGCAATACACTTCTCTGGGCCTCGTCCCTCCGGCCCATAGAGGATATTTTTTGTGCTGAATCTGCTAGTTTAGCCCCCTTTATGAAAATTACAAATACTAGTCAAGGTTAACGAGTTAATATTCTCATTCAATATTTATTTTATGGGCGAAAAAGAATGCGCCTCCCTCCAGTGCGTGGCCCGTGATCCCAAACGTGTTAATCAAACTGACAAGAACTGTGTCCTTTTGATAATCCCCTGAATCATCCAGAATTAAAAATGGACTTTATTCGTCAGCTTCCTCTGATTAATTGTTATGAAGTGTTGCTCATCCATTTCCTCAGCAATCCAGAGTTTTCACGGTTGCCTAACAATCTCCCAGATGACTCGAAGCCATTTGAGCTCAGAGGCAGATAAATAGCCCGGCAAAAACACAACACTTCTTTGGTCCCTTTGCTTGCCACGTTGTTTTTTCACTCTGTAACTCTTGAGTTTTGCACTTTTCAAGTGTTGTGTAAATGTCGGTGCTGGCAGTGACAAAAGTTTACACCCTCCATGAAAGAAAATGATGTTTCAGCTAACTTCATTATGAAGATGATTTCATTATCATGATTGTCTGGATCAATACAGGCATTTCCTGTGTACAATCTAGTAATTGATCTTATTTTACATTTTCTGAACATACAATTAGCTACCAGGAGCCATATTATTTATATTACGCCTTTTTCCCCCCCATTAAATCAGTTGACATTGACAAATGTGAGTTTTTGATACTTGGATGAAAATCATTCACATTCAGTGGCTGATTGTGTAGTGCTGGGTTGAGCGCAAGTGTTTCCTCAACGTGACTACAGTGAAGAAAGTAAGAGACTTGCGGTGAAAAGGAGGCCAACTCACCAGTTTGCTAGAACGTGCCTTCATGTGAGGTGACATGTCAGAAGAAGCCAGGATTGGTAAAACCGATTGTCAGTCAATCGACGCTTGACATCGACGTATCGGCCACACCTGAATCAAGTGTCAAGATGGATGATGGGCTGATGTCTATTTATTTTTTGGGGGGGGTCACGATCGACGCATTGAGCACCTCTGCTAGGTTCAGCGACATTTCGTTTGAATGTGACGACGAATGGTCATTTGTCTTAATTTCTGGCCTTAGATTTATTAGCAACCAGTCCAGCGTGTCATCTGACTTTTAGATTAAGTCCACTGGGACTGACGTCATCTTTCACCCGTACCCACAACCGGGCATAATTTAATGCCGATTTCCCACTTTGGATCAAAGTCAGCAAAAATTAGAGTTACGTATGTCTGATTTGAATAAGTCGATAATCGGCATTGTGGGCGTGTAAACAGGGATTTGTTTGTCTCCCATTACATTAAAATGGAATGTTTCAGATTAAAACATTGTGTTCCATGAATTCCGTTTTCAATGTAATTATTCCAGTGTATGAATTCAAATTCACATATAAATGATTTAAGTTGAGTTCCTATTGGCACATATTTCAGCCTACAACCATCCGCAATCGGCCTTGAAAGGTGAAGAGTAATCAACTATGTTCCTTAGAAAAAATACCATTTGCAGATCATTTCTTCAACTCACTGACAATAAACTTTTTCAATTTTTTAGTTTCTGGTCACTGATCTTCTTCTTTTCCTTTCGGCTTGTCCCGTTAGGTGTCGCCACAGCGTGTCATCTTTTTCCATCTAAGCCTATCTCGTGCAGCTTCCTCTCTAACACCCTCTGTCCTCTTGTCATCCCTCACAACATCCATCAACTTTTTCTTTGGTCTTCCTCTCGCTCTTTTGCCTGGCAGCTCCATCCTCAGCAGCCTTCTACTAACATACTCACTTTCTTGTCCCTGAACATGTCCAAACCATCTCAGTCTGCTTTCTCTAACCTTGTCTCCAAAACATCCAATTTTTGCTGTCCCTCGAATGACCTCATTTCTAATCCCATCCAACCTGCTCACTCCAAGCGAAAACCTCAGTATCTTCATTTCTGCTAGCTCCAGGTGTGCTTCCAGTTGTCTCTTCGGTGCCACCGTCTCTAATCCGTACATCATGGCTGGGTCATCGCTGTTTTATAAACTTTGGCCTTCATCCTAACAGAGACTCTCCATTGCTCTCTATTGTTATTTCTGGTCACAGATGCATTTGATAATTTATCTGTGGCCCACAAAAATTACTGCACCCTTCACATTTAATGATGACATTCTGTATGATTCAGCCTGAGATTTTGGGGGGTCTGGAGGTTGCGGTGGCCAATGTGTAATTAATAGCGGAGGTGTTTTATCCATCAGGATGAATAATTTAAAGGGAATGTTAGGTGTCCCAGTCTTGCTAAAAGGACGGAGACAAAGCGTTGTTGGAAAAACGTTTCATTACTTTTCTGACTCTGCTCTGTTTTTTTCTTCACTTTGATCCGTTTGTTCCACACGGGGAACGGAGATGAAATCACCACCGTCATCAGTTGATACCATAAAAGTGCATTTTCCATTAGAACAACCACAAAGTTTCAGCGCCTTTCTCCACAGTTTCAGTATACTTCTGATTTCTACAGATCCCTGATGTTTAATTTTGGTGGAAACGGAGGTGAATGGGAAAAAAAAAAAGTGTAACATCTCAATGTTGTATATTAAATATTATAATGTGAAATTCTGGTCCAAATTTTAGCAACAATCATGGAAGTTGAGGTAAATGATTAATTTTTGCCGGGCACATAAAATAATGTGGCTACTACTAGCTGCGAGTTTAAGATGCTTCTTACAGTATTTGTTTTTATTCTATCCACTTGATACACTTTTCATTTTGTTTCAACTGTACTTGATTCCATATTTCATTGAATCATGAATTTGTGTAGTTTATGTGAAGTTTGTGTTACTTGTTTGACTGTAGCATGTATTTTGAGGATCAACTGTATCAAAGAATCGTGGAAGTAACTGCATTGTTGAGCTCTACTAATCTATTATTTGTACTTTTTATTATTTTTGGACCAGAGGAGGATTAGCAAATGCAAACGCTAATGGGGACATCAGTAGATGTTGCTGCTTGAGATACCTATTGATATTTCACCAAACTAGAACACCGAATAATACTAGTGAATCACATCCATATAGTTTCCTATTTGTCATGAGCCCCCCTGCAGTCCCATGGTGAGATCCTGGGTGGGGCTTTGTACCATCTTGCCCTCCTTCTCTCTGTTCACTGCACCTTCCTCGGCTGTGCACCTTTCACCAATCAGCCGCCAGCATAAAAACCTCCCAGATCCGAGAAACTCTTGCCAGAGTGTTACAGTTGGTCCAGTGGTACAACGGCTTCCCCGTCTCCATGCAAGCTACGTGATTCCTGGTCTCGTTTCTGACCTCCGTGTTTCTCCTTGTCCTCAGCGTTTCCTCCAAGTTCATTGGCAAGTTAATTCCGAGCACTAAGCTGTAAAGTGTGTCACTGACTGGCACGCGTTCCCTGCCTCTACGACACGCCAGCGCACCTCGAGGACCATCGACAGAACCCTTTTACATAAACTGGTCATCAGAACCTCTCACCCTCCTCTTGGGTCCAGTCTTCATTCCAAAATGACACTATTGGGTAAATATCCTGTAAATGCAAAGATTTTTATTTTCATCTTCATCAAAACTTCGACTGAACACTAACATAACTAGATAACGCTAATGACCCCATTACCCCCTATGAATCTGAACAGCATTCCTGTAAACGTTGTGGCAGATCTAATCCGAGGTCACCGGTTGTATTACCGTTTCCCAACACCAGTAGGCAAGTGTATAGTTCATATAAACGAAGACGCTGCTCATTGAATTATATGTTCACAAGTTTGGATGTGCAGGCCATTTTCATACTGAATTCAAATTGATCCTGCAGGATGGACAAAATTGCTGCTGTGCTGTCCTTCACATGTTTGCCCTAAACTTTACTTGGCCAAAAAGAATCCAATGGACAGTTTGATCAACTGTGCCATCTAAAATGAGTACTGTAGGCCTTTGTGGACTTTGTATGTTCTCACTGTGCCTGTGTTGGTTTTGTCCGAGCACTCCGGTTTCCTCCCACATGTCCAAAACATGCATTCATTGGAGGCTCTAAATTGGCTCTAGGTGTGATTGTGAGTGCGACTGTTGTCTATCGCCATGTGCCCTGCGATTGGCTGGCAACAAGTTCAGCGTGTACCCTGCCACCTGCCCAATGACTGCTGGGATTGGCTCCAACACTTCTGCGACCCTTGTGATGATAAGCGGCTCAGAAAATGGATGGATGGATGGATGGATGGATGGACGGCTTTCTGAAAAAATATTTTCTGATCTGGTATGACTTTACTGTACAGTCTATGTAGGACTTTTACTTTTTGAATTGAAAAAGTACAAAACATTAATACATTCAATGTTTTCAGTATCAGTACCACAGCCTTTGACATCTCTCTCTCTCTCCCAAACAAGAGCTTTGAGTGTGCATCCTTGGACAGTTAAAAAAACAAAAAATACAGTTCACCAAAGTGTGCATTCAGTAATATGATCACACACAGAGATATACAGTACTTCATATTGTTTCTTTTTGTTTTTATTTTTTATTCCCTGGCTCCTTGGAAAGATGTATACATTGTAGTATAACATAAAACATGTGTAAAAAGTTGTTTAATATTCTGAGAAGTAGTAGTAGTCATAAGAGTGCGCTTTAAGCAGAAAAATGGACAACGGGCATTGACAGGTCTTGACTGAGAACAAAATTATTCCAACATTAGGGGGACATTGTGTATTGTGTATAGCAATACTTTGCATTACTTCTGTACTTTTGCTCTAAAATAATGTCAGTTGTTTTCATATTATGTAAATAAAATCAATATAGAAGCAAATTGGGTGTATTAAAACCATTCTGTCGTTTTGAGGGGAGCAGCTTACCCACTCTCCGTTGTTATATGTATACACATTCAATTATTTTGTTTTAATCTTTTCTAGATTCTTGTGCTTATCTTATTTATTTTAAACGAAGAAACTTTTTAAACAAAATTACAGTTGAGCATCAAACCTGAGTGTGTGCGTATGTGCGTGTGTGTGTGTGTGGTGTGTGTGTGTGTGTGTGTGTGTGTGTGGTGCGTGTGTGTGTGTATCCCAAATGACTGAGGGCTGGCATCAGAAAGACATGGTCTCCGTCAGATGCAATCACATTGGATTTTCGTGCACGTCGTTGCTGATCCTTGGCCCTCAGCAGTCGTCTCACTGCATCAATTAGCAATGGTGACGACGCCCCTTTTGGCTGCCAACCAATATTTGGAGAGGAAGGGCAACTCGGGAGGATGCGCAAAAGTGAAACTAAATCCAGGCGTTGCAGTATTCATTGCCAGACCCTTCCCCACCAGGGACACGTGTCCTTTCATTTTTCCGCAAAAGGATTCACAAATACATGAACCCTTCTTTTTGCACAGTCGCGTCAGATGGAGATCTATGGCATCAGTGGGAACAAAAGGCACTCCTTCAATGACAAGTGCCAAGTACATCATCCAGTCCTTCTCTTCAAGTAGTAATTCCGAGCGAGGCTATTCAGGGTTTGCCCTGTGGCGAGAGAACTCATTCTCCCGAAATAGCCCCAGCTCATCTTTCACGAGCGCCCAGGTCTTCTTATCATGGGCACGGAGGTTAATTTGAATTTCTGTCCCTTCAATATGCCTGGCAATCATCGTGTCCACTTAATATTGCATTTGGATGGTCGCTTGATGTTGTCGTCCCTCCTGGTTGCCTCAGGCTCTTCAGGCACGCCTGAAGAGCATTTCATTGCTTCTACATCTTGCCTTTGGATTGATGGTCACCTGAACAAAACCTCCAAAATATGCTGTCATATACAATGTTTTATAGATGCCGTAGTATATTATTTAATGGGATAACGTTGAAGAAAAGACATTGCTGCGATATGTACAGTTGTAAAATTTGTACAAAAATGTAAATTCACTCTCCGCTCAGAATAATTTAACACAGAGTCCATAATGCCCAAAGGGATCCCGACGCTTTCAAGCTCTGCAGCAATTCTGGCAGCATTCATATAATTTTTTTTTTCCATTGACAACCTCGTGAAATAAAGCTAAATATGTGCACTCTTCTTCTTTGGTCAGCCTCTTCTGAGTGGATCTTGTCCGGTATGCTTTTAGCCACTGTGCTACCGCTCAATTTCAGGGCGTTGCCAATCTTCTCGAAACCTCGGCCATCTTTATGTAGACCAACAAGTATTTTTCTTTCAGATCCTCAGCGTTCTTTGTCATGAGTGGCTACATTGACCTTTCTGGGACCGGTATATAGAAGCTGTAAACAGACTCCACTGCAACAGTGTCAATTTGTCATTGTGTTCTGATGAAAAGATTAAACTCATTTTTGTGAAATGGTGTGATGAGAAGAGGGCTGCGAATCACGAATCGAGAACAGGTTGGAACCAGGACTAAGGTTCCAATTCTCCCAGAATCGTTCTAATGTGTACATTTCGGGTCACGGTTTGGATCCATGGCCTGCCAGTCCCGAAGAAGAACTGGGAAAAACCAACAAAGAAAAACATTTCATAGCATTTACCTCTGTCAATAAATAAATGGAAGAACCAGGACCAAGGTTCCTTGATAGATTTTATGAAGTCCTTCACGTCCACGTTGCAAACACAGAAATTATAGGACATTTCTGTCAGTACTTTTGCATGCACGATGATGTGAATTCACTTGCATTTGTCCGTAGCCACACAACTCTGGGATTCTTTCACTGGGTGTGGGAGTACTCATTTATTGCAAATACAGCTCATGTATACATGAAGATCTTATGTATGACCCCACTTATATTCTTGTTCTATTGACGACTGTAATCCACTTAGTCAGTTCCATCACATTCCAGTTGTATAGCCGGGTTCACGATCTTTCTCTTGCATGCTTCTTCTCCTGTCTTTGTCCTGTCCTGTCCTGTTCTTCGTTTACAGGGTGTAATTGTAGTCTCACGCAATATCCGTATTTGTTTTTGTTGTAAATATGGAATGATTTTCTCATCTCATTCTTTTTAAAGGTAGCGCTTTGTCCTTGTCTTTTTGTCCCCCACCCCTCTAGAAATTCTGATTTGTTCGACTGATTGACTCTGATCCTCAATAAAATTGCAATTAAAATACAAAGAAATCACAGAGGAAGATCAAAAACTCCACTGTGACACAGTAAAATTGTTCCGGCATAAAGGCGATACATATTCTCCATTCTGCTTGATCTGACAGCCGAACAGGACACACACAATAAATAAAATATCAATGTAGTCTTGTGAAGTCACTTTTCATGTCTAAATGCTGATATCAGGTGACTAACCGTCAAAATGCAAGGCTACGAGCTTAAAACAGGAAGTTATGTGCACATTTAAACCTATGGACATAATAAAGCAGTCCCAAATAATAATTTTGACAATGCTATATGTAACTTTTGGGTGAAACATTAATTAACATCCCAAATAGCCTTCAAACTTCTGTTTCTGTTGTCACAGCAACTGGACTTCTACCTGTATCCATGCATCCATCCATTTTCTTAGCCACTTATCCTCACAAGGGTCGCGGGACTGCTGGAGCCAATCCCAGCTTTCATCAGGTAGGAGGCTGGGTACAGCCTGAACTGGTTGCCAGCCAATCGCAGGGCACACAGAGACAGACGACAGTCGCAAACGCAGTCACATGAAGGGGCAATTAACACAGGTTTTTGGGATGTGGGAGGAAACCGGAGTGCCCGGAGAAAAACCCATGGAGGCACGAGGAGAACATGCAAACTCCACACAGGCAGGCCAGGATTGACCCCTGGGTCCTCAGAACTGTGAGGCCAAAGCTTTACAGCTGTCCCACCATTCCGCCTTTCTACCTGTATATTTGCACCTAATGCTGGTACAAAGCAAATCCACTTTTTTAAAAAAAAAAAAAAAAGGAAAACCGTCATCTCCAGCGTTTAAAACAAACAATCTTAGTAATTGCTAAAAAACAAAACAAAACAATATTGTGAAACTGGAAAAATAATTGAACTATCAACATTAACCAACGGCAAAATCTTTTCATAGACTATATATTTATTGAAAATATGTAAATATATGCCTGCAAAACATAATCAGCAGATGGATACATTTTAAGAAAACCTGTTCACCTCTCATTAAAATGGTGAACCTTGACGCTTGAGTCTTGTCTGGGAAAGAATGTCATTCATACAGAATTGTGATGCAATGTAATGTGTGAAGTAAATGTAACATCATGTGACTGAATCATATCCTCTCATTTGAGACTCCTGAGCACGCCAAAAGATGACTTGCACGTACTCCCTATCCTTTTAGCTCCAGATCTGCAGTTTGAGCCTCTGGGGATGCTGGTCCTCTTTCCCCCTCTCCCTTTGGGTCAAGTTTAGTCTGTGTCGCCCTCCTGGGAGGCTGCTCTCGGTCCCTGGGTGCTGGTCCAGTTCTCCGTGTGCGTGCGTGCGTGCGTGCGTGCGTGCGTGTGTGTGTGCGTGTGTGTGTGTGTGTGTGTGTGTGTGTGTGTGTACCGACGACCCCGTTTTCTCTGTGTTCAGGCCGAGATGGGCCCAGAGGTTTCTAGCCTCTTACTTCACACAGTCTCTACATTTGTATTACACCTTACATACATTCGCATCTCATTCAGGGACCCTTGAGGTTCTGGCACGAGGAACGATGAGAGGGACGACGGGCCAGGTCGTGGCACATCTATGCTGGTCTCTGGTCTGGTCATTCCCCTTCTCTGCACTGCCGGTCCTCCAATTTTAATGCATCATTCACCCGGCGGTGGGGAAAAGGCAGTGTCAGGCTAGCGTGGACACTCGGACAGGTGTTCGAGCCCTGCGCTCTGGTCTCTGGCCTGCTGTGCTTTTCCCCACAGATGTCTAATGCTCCTCATGGAGTGGCACATCCTTTGGTGAACTGATTGGCTTGGGTGGGAGTGACACCTGCGGATCACCATTGCTCCATGACTGTCCAGCCCCAACGCCACCAGCCTCCCCATTTTTAATGCAAGACAGCCCACCGCACACAATCACAGTACAGGGATAACGGTTGCTCGTGGGGACCTGGCAACCATAGGAATAGGGTGGGTGGTGGGGATTCACATTTAGCGTGGCTTAACTCCTGGAGTCTACATCTGCTTCTGTTGTCGAGCCATTGGGAGCTAAGGTTCCCCCCCGTACCCCGACCACTCTCCCGGTGGCCTCACCCATCATTGCTAGTGACTGCCACTTGAAATGGGCTCACTTTTGGCAGGTTATGACCTTTTTCAGGTGGCAGGTGGCTACTGTGTTGGGCACTGTTGGTGGTTGGGGCCATCATCCTCTTCAGGGTTGGCAGGGATGATGACAGCGGTCTGGTGCGTTGGGTGGGGGATGGGGAGATCGGGAGTGGGGGTTGATGGTCTGTTTGGTTGGGCTAGGACGGCCTGGGGTGTGGGTGGCGTCTCCCTGCCTGAGTCCCCAGCAGGTTGGGCTTGGTTGCTTGTGCCCCTCCCTCAGTGGGCCAGCTCAGCAACTCCGTACACCAGTTGATTACCTTCCATGCTAGATGGTGTTCATTCACTAAAAAGATCCACAGACACGCTATAGGTTTGAATTGCTTGTGCTTGGACTACTAATAATAACACAGATATTCACTCACAGGTTCTGACAGGTGTTTAGATACAATAAAAGTCCCACCGCGCTACTTATCAGTAGTACTGCATTGCTCATCCCCCGGGATCCGGTCCTACCCGCCCTTTGCTGTCCTCTCTCATCTTATCCTATTGGTGAGTTGTTACATGTCCTGAACAGCTGTGGCCCCCACACCCGCATCAACAAGTGAGAACTCGATTTGACTTTTGTAATGTTACTTGTGGTAAAATATCTCGACTGTCTAACTATTGAATCTTGAAATCAGTGGCGAGACCAGAGTGTACCTATGTAATCTCTTGACTGAGGTCACCTGGGAGAGGGTCCAGCTCTCCCGTGATCCAAATAAGGACAAGCACGATAGAAAGTATGCAGATTTATTTAGTCGCTATGTGTTTATGAAAATCTCTTTGCAAATCCTTCTTATTCTTTTTATTTTCAAAATCATTTCAGCATTGTGATTACAAAGAAAAGTAAAAAACATGTGCTTTTTCTAAGTGACACGTGCCAAAAAACTAAATCGAACACCAACCAAAGAAATCATACTTTTCTTTTGTTCCCTGCGCTTAGAATAACTATTAATTAACACACAAACATATCTTGACAACTTTTTCGCTTTTAGTAAAAAAAAAGCGAGAGAAAGGTTTCGTCTTGATGACTTTGAGATAAAAGACATGGCAGTCACTTCCTCCCGTGACATATTTGTTCTTGAACAACAAATCAGTGGTTGAGAACACTTGGCACCTGCACACTGAGCGATGGCGAGATGAAGCGACGATTGTCTTCATTAGGCACATTAATATTCATAGAAAGAAGAAAATCTGACACCACCGAGTACTTGCTCACCTTTTCTCATGAGGTTTTTTTTTTTCTAAACTTCTTAACACAATTAAAGTCCAGCAATGACTTAATTAATGCACTCCTTCTGTCAGGCGCTTTAAAGGAGTGCTGGTTAGGCCCGGGTCTGCCTGTCACCTGGGAAAAAAAGACAAGTTGGAATCACAGCGCCGGATGAAGTGGCATCTTCAGACACATAGCAAGATGGTTCTTTTCTTTCACATTACCTTTACTTCCATTATGTCTATTACACTCGATGCGTGTCAAAAGTGAGAAGAATCAGAATTCAGTTTTGGCTTTTTTCTTTCCTGAGTTTATTGATAACGGCCGGTTTTAGTTGCCTTTCTTAGTGAGCCTTGTCAGTAATCTGTGGACAGCTACAAATAATTGAATGCAAGGCAGGGAAGGTTTATGGCTGATGTGGGTGTTTTTAATGCCTGTAATCTTCCTGATGAAAGGCTTCAAAACTCACGCATTTCCAAATGCCTATTATATTAAAATGACTGGTTCCCATTAATATATAGTATAATGAATGGTTACCATCAATATCAACTCGATTTTTAAAATTGGAGCCTCCCCAAGTATTTGCCAAGTATGTCAAAAACACTCAAGGATTTTGTCTTCACTAATTTTAGCCACTCTAGTGCAACAACAGAACATACTTTTGGGACATAAAAATATAAAAAAATATCGTATGAGGAGAGACTGAACAATTAAATAAAATGGTAAGGCTAGTACATTATTTATTTATTTATTTATTTATATATTTTTTTTTATTATTATTATTTTTTGACAGTTGTGCAAATGACGCCAAGTACTCTAGAAATTTAGATCAGTTTGAAATGACTAATAATAATTATGAGGTCCAGGGAACATTGCAAAAATACCACTTGGGCCTCGGGAAATTTTTGCAGTTGAAAGTGACTGGTAGTGAGATAATTAAGACCACTGCAATACCATAGTCCCTCTCTGGGTATTCCGTCATGCTGTAGGCTGACTCTAGATCTACAAAGACAGGATATAGATCCTTCTGACCTTCTCTGTACTTTCCCATCACCACCTTCAAGGCAAATGATGCATCCCTGGTACTTTTCCCAAGGATGAACTCATACTGTTGCTCCCAAATACTAACTTCTGTCTTGAGTGTAGTCTCCACTCCTCTTTCCCTTAACCTAATTGTGTGGCTCATCAACTTAATTCCTCTGTAGTTCCTAAAGTTTTACATAGCACCCTTGTTTTAAAAATGCCCCCCAGTCATCTTCTCACCCACTAGAATAATTACACAAGCTGGTCAAAAACGTCACAGCCATCTTTCCAGGTGCTTTCATAGCTCCACAGGAATGTCATCAGGTCCAACTGCTTTTCAAGTGTTCATCCTCTTTAAATGCCTTTAACTTCCCCCTTACTAATCATTGCTGCATCCATCTCTCTTCCTCCAGTCTCATTTTATTCATTTATCAACTCCTCAATGTAGCCTATCTATCCAGCACACTACAGCCACCAGTCAGCACATTTCCATCTCTATCTTTAAATCACTGTAAGCTGCTCCACATCCTTCCCATCTCACTCTGTCTGGCAAACGTGTAGAGAACCTTTTTTCTTTCTTTAGCGTCCAATCTATGGTAGATATTCTCATATGCGTCTCTTTATTTTTGCTCTATGTCGCATCTCCTTGTATTGCTGTCTCCTCTCCTCATTCATCACACATCTTAGCTAACCTCTTTCTTGTATGATTTCCTGTACTTGGAGGTTGTCAACCACAACAAACAATGTCTGAGTATTGTTGAAGTTCCGAATGATGATTTCAGAAAAGTGTTGCTGTCTAGCCCTAACCCTGAGTTAAAATTACAAAGATTTGGAGTTAAGTTTTTCTCCACTTACATTCTGCTTTGATACACTTTGATTAAGTGCTCCTGACCATCATTGTGCTCATCCATGGTGTTCTCGGTCACCTCCAGATGGTCTTAGTTTTAACACGAGCGACAGCATTCATGACATTTGAGATTTTCTTGGTGAAATTGTCCAAAAGTTCATCAACTGTCTCAGCTTCCACAATTTGGGGAACAGCTAGAGTTTCCATAAATGTAGTGGCAGTACTTTCATTCATTTACCTTTTCTTAATAGACATAGATGTTGTCTGAACTTTTGGAAGAATCTCTAAATAAAAAAAAAAAAAAGAAAAAAACACACACACAGACAAACACGGTCAGAAATAGCCATATCCTAGTGTCAATTGATAAAATCTCAACATCCTTAGAGAAGACCAGGTCTAAGATTTCACCCCGAGTGGGGGTTGGACTCTTAATATGTTAATAGAGGTCAAATGTATGACAGAGAGTTCTGGGGCTGTTTATTCCATTTTATTGTCAACATGAATGTTGAAGGCTCACATTATGACAATATAGTTGTAGTCAGTAAAAATAACTGCCAACAGTTCTGAAAAATGCTCCAGAATTTTTTTAGTGTGTCTTGGAGGTCTATAAACTATTAAAACAATAACTTGGGACATATTTTTTCTTAAAAAAAAAAAAAAGCACATATTCAAAAATCACACAGTATAATTTCTTTACAATGAAACAATGACTTAAAAATAAGAGTATTACCACCGCCTTTTTACCCTATTTCAAACTTGTTCATAAAATTACAATTTGCTGATATTGCCTCATTTAGAATGTAATTACAGCTGCTTTCTGTTAGCCACCTTTCATTTGATTTAAAAAAAAAAAAAAAAAAAATCCAGACGTGAAAGCTTCCTTTGCACGAAAATCTTAATCCAACTGTTTCACTGAGGTGCCTGGTCATTTATATCAACAAAGTGAGGACACACTTCTGTTCGTCGCTGTCATTGGGTACAATCATGTCATGTCATTATTTGATATTAGTATCTGATTTTAAACCCTTTGATCAAATTTTAGCAAGATTCAAGCTGATGGGTGTTGTCTTCTCCAAATGGAAAAGGCTCTTAACCCATGCCTTCCGCTCTCCTGTGTTTTTTTTTCTCCTCTTGTCTTGCTGGCAGCTCAGCCACCCCTCCCCCTCCCATTTCTTTGTCCGGGTACACAGCTCAGTAACCGTGGCCCCTGAGAATATAGACTTGGCTTCCCACCCTAAAAGAGGGCCACTGCTATGCAATCAGAGCAGCTAGTACCAGGTACAGTTCCAGCTACAGTAAGTGTGATCGCTCTGAAATTGCCAGAAAGCCCCACAATCAAGAGGAAGAAAGAGAAACATTAATATCAATAAACATCATTCTCCCAATGAGGAGTGACGACTAGCCATTTTTCGTCTTCAGCACCTTTTGTTTTGCTCTATATTCTACATTTTTCCCTTTCTCCAACTTTAGTCCAACACACAATGTTCCATTTCCATTTTGCAAAGCCCATTTTCCTTCATTTTATCATGATTAGTGTTAATTTCTTTCTTTAGTCTGACCCCTTTGTGTGGCTCCCTCTAAATGCCTTATTAAATACTGTATACTAGAAAAATCCACTCTTGGTAGTATTTGTTGTGTTCTGAGTTTTAGTAAATCACTGTCATCTAGAACTCAAAACGTCACAAAGTGGAGCAACCTTCAGATTATGAAACAAAAGAAAAGGTAAAAATCTTTCTCATCACTTTTCCTAAATTTTATCCACACAAAAAGTAATGTGATGCCTCTTTTCTCGATAAAATGGCTTGATTTATAACGCTAATTCAAAATTACACAAAACCGTAACCAACACAGGCCTCACTTGCAGTTTATTCTTTTCTACTAAAAAAATACATTTTGATTGAGCCCATATACACTACAACAATGAGCCGGAGCCGAGAATTTCTAGTTGTGCACCCACAACTGGAAATATAATGTACCAGCCCCAACCCCCACACATAAAACCGGAGCGTGTTTTAGTACACTCAGCTTGTTATGGACGATCCAGTGCTCACCTACCGGGAAAATGGCTTCACCCAAAAATAACTGGATGCACTCCTGCTTTCCGAGCACACTTCATTAGCTCCGTCTTGCTCAAGTCGGATTCTTTGTGCCATTTTAACTGTATTCAAATCTCCTTAATGCCATCTCGTGTTTAAAGACTGGCCATCAATCCCGTATCAGCTCTTAATGACCACTGCAGGCCGGCTGCTAATATGTCATTGTTCTCAGGCGATCACCCAGCGGGGAATAGACCATGCCAGTCTTTGTAATTGCACAGCCAGTAAGATTTATATTGCCATTATGCACACCCATAGGAAATAATTCAAAGATACCATTGAAAAGAAATGCCTGCACATTGCCGATGCCCCAATCTCCACTGAGCACCTCGTCTTCTCCCCTGCCACAGTTAGCCTAGCTTTATTGTCACCTAGTAAAGATGTCCCCAACCTTCATATTCCATACGTCTATTTATTAGCACTAGCACCGCTTCCTCTTCAAAGGCACTTTGGGGGGGAGTATGCAAAGAAAAGCCGCTGGAGCACTACAGTGTCTGACTGGTGGGAATATTGCGTGAGCATTAATTAGGCGATGCCGCATTCAACCAGGAACAAACTCCCCCCATGTGTATGCGGCTCCCGTACACCGTGATTGAAGATTGCGGTTAGTTCACCTCCCCCACCAAGTGAGCAGCTTTGCTACACATCTCTCCAAAGTGGAGGCAGGTGTCGGACGATGACCAGGGCGTACGTGGGCTCCCCCCATGCCATTACTGGAGCGTTCGCAAGGAGGACGGACTGCAGCCAAAATGCAGAAGCACCAGTTATTCAAATGGAAGTAACGAAATGGATACCTGGCAAGAATGACATTGTGTTTGTTTTCTTTGAAAGGAATTAATGGGTACACTACGTACAAGACAAACAAAACCAGCGTTAATTCACTGAAATCTTAACGCTTAATTTACACCTCATGGTTCAAGTGTCACAATTCCAACTTTTTGCTTTCAAGTGGCACTGTTCGGATACATCCCATGGAAGCATAAAGAGATAAAAATGATGGACTCACATATCCTCAGATTAAAATCAAGCCCACATGCGGGCAAAAATCCTACAGATGCAGCAAAAATGCGCAGATCGGAGATACGCGTCAATAGAAGCCTGGCGTGATCAAAATAAGAGGATTGGTGACCAAAACACAGCCACATCAACACAAATAAACATACTACAAAGACCCAAAGTAATTCCAACTACAGGAAAAACAAGCACCTTTAAATATGATCTGCATATGCTACATTGAATGCGTGTCCATCATTACATAAATTCACTTGAATTATATTTATCATGAAGAAATCAGGGAATGTCTTGTATCTGTTGAGGCTCGCTGAGCTGAGGACTCTCATAATATGATGTCGCATTGCCAAAAATGCGTGCCAATTTGGACTGATCATTCCATCAACCTGAATGTTTTTCATGATGCAGCTTCTGACGTTTCTGTTCCACATAGTTATGAAATTAATTGTACAAAATAAATAAATAAATTTCAAAACTACTTGAGTACCTGTCACTTCCTTTCAAAGAAATCAAGTATGACGCTATTCTATCCAAGTAGCCAATTCATTAGCGTCCGACAAGATCTCGCCTCACGGAGTTTGGCTGCAGTCCGTCCTCCCGGCGGACGCTCGCGAAGCCCCCCTCGGCCCATCTCATCGAGCGCTGAATGGGATATCACGCTTGTTGTTTTTAAAAAGATTTGACAGTTACTCAAATATGGCATCCGGTGTTATCGTTTAAGCGAGGCACGGTGGGACCAAAGCGAGAATTGTGGACTACTAAACTGGATGTTTATGCATGAAGAGGTGCTTGAAAACGAGGCCTGGTAGTTTCAGCAGGGATCTGTGTGTGTGTGTGTGTGTGGCGGGGGGGAATAATTCAGATTTTTATTGATAATAAATTAAAATGACTCAGAATACAATTGAGTTTACACATGCCAAATAGAACATAAAATAATATGGAATAAGCTGTGTTTTCTCATGTTCATTCTATTCAAGTAATATTTTTTTGTGATACCAAGCATTAAAATGAGGATGGTTTTATTATTATTGTTAACATTTTCTTTTTCATGACCTTTTGTGAGGATAAGCAGCTCAGATAATGGATGGATGGATTTTCCCCTTTTTTATGGTCAATATTTATATACTGTATTGTAATGCTAATTAGTGGGTTAAAGTCTCATTATCAATTTTGACATATAGGAAAGCAAACGACGTGCACCTTTCCTGAAAACCTCAACCCCTCACTTAGTTTCCTCTTGAGCTCGCAATACAATGGATGTCTTTTTAGTTTATTCCCAGCCCAAGAGAAAATTCAGTCTTCCTCCTGCATTCCTGTCTATTGTCCTCAGCCAATTTCTACCTCTTCAGTTTCCAAAGAGATGTCTCCCTCTCGATTTGCTTACCCATCTGTCCAGTAAGGAGCTAAAAATCAGATCCACCGTGCCCCGCCCCCTCCCATTTGGATGGGAAGTAAGCTATTCTGAAACCTTACATTTTCTTACTCACTCTGCTCTTCCCATTTCCTTTGCTTTCCATCATTAATTCCTTTTTAATTTCCTTTTTCCACTCCTTTCCTCCCTTCTCACCGATCATATTGTTTTACTTTTCCTTCCTTTCTGCCTCATTTCTTCTGTCATTTTCTCGTTTATTTTTTGGTTCCTTTGAGTTTGCTTCCAAAATACAAAATCAGTCTGTATAGTTGTCCAACCAATAACAATAAATGAGGACAAAAAACACTTGAATGAGTGTTTACAATTTTTAACAAAAGAAATCCTTCTTTTGTCACACTTGTCATCATGACTTAACAGTACTAAGATAAATATGCTCTGTGAAAACAAATCTGCCATCTCTGGCCCCATCTTGTGACTCTAAATAGATTTGCAGGAAACCACTGAGCCCAAAGAAAAACAACCAATCAGAGACGGAAAGCGTGACTTACAAGTTGTCAATCAGGCCCACACCTGTGGCCATGTCCTAAACTTTTACAGTACCTTGTTACCTTAAAAAAAACACTATATTAATAGAGGCGTCTTACCACAACAGTACATTTTGTCAGTTTCAAGGCTGCAGGAGTTTGGCCCCGTTGGGCATGCCCACGTGTGCGTCGAAAATGACTAACACCTCACAAGTCAATCTGTTTCTGACCCCCCCACCCCACCCCACCCCAGGCACAGAGGTTTTTTCTAAATTGTAAAAGAGCCACAACATGGGACCAGAGGTGGCTGATGTTGTCGCTGATCAGACTGATCATATTAATAGCCACTGACGAGATCGTAATCAAATATGACAAACTGTATTCTTTGACTCACCTTTAAGGCAAAGACTTCTTACCTTTGTTAACAGCATTTTCATCTTTATTGTGTAAAAATAAGCGTGGCACAGTGGACAACTGTTTAGAGCGTTAGCCTCACAACTCTCAAACGGAGTGCAAATCCCGGCCTTTGAGGGTTTTCTCCAGGCACTCCGGTACCCTCCCACATCCCAAAAACATCTAAATTGTCCTTAGGTGTGATTGTCAGTGGGAATGCTTGTTTGTTTCTATGTGCCCTATGATTGACTGGCAACCAGTTGAGGGTGTACCCCGCCTCCTGCCTGATGACAGCTGGGATAGGTCCCAATTCCGCGACACTTGTGAGAATAAGCGGCTCAGATAATGGATGGACGGATGTGTGAAGTAATGTGGGATGTCAGAAAAAGATCAAAATTTCACTTGGTGTGACATCACATGATTACATGAAATTTTGTTTGAAGTAAAAACGCTACTGAATTAAAACTTACGTTTGATTTTGCTTCAGATGAGTGTCGCCTTCTTTTAGTGTGCGACAAGAAACGGATTTGAGCTTGAAACCAAGACTTTCTATAAACTAATACAAAAATGCTCTTTATTGAATGAGACAGTCATGCCTTTGAATAATGTCATTCATCCAGGTCATTTCATTTTCAGAGCGCCAAATCAATCGCAACTGAACTACCAACCAGAACAATCCAGTCGTGATTGAGTCAACTCCCTGACAATTTTCATTTTACTTTTTTCAGTGCATGCTGATGCTTCTTGGAGGGCCATGGAGAGCTGGTAGTCTTCACTCTGCCGTGCCAAAGTCGGTTAGATGATAGCCTCTACAATCCAATTCATTTTTATTGGTTGTGTCTTGCAGTGTGGCACACCGCCGCAAAAACATGTTTTGTTCTCTTTAACCTACTCCGCCAGGGACGTAAACCAACAGTGACACTGTCATTTGTGAGCAATGCGCTATGACTCCCCCGTGGTCCAAATGTCAGATTATACTGCGTAGTACTAGTTATCCTCCCCGAGTGCTCCTCTCTCTGCTGCCTGAGCCTGTCGCTGGAAATTCATGGCTTTTACGGCCTTTAGTGGGAGCACACACAACTGTCACCGAGCTCGAGACGGGAATATAATTGTACGTTCATATCGGCCCTTCAGTGCTCCACCTGCCCCCGGCGTCTCACTTGATGTGCATTTTCCTCAAGTACTGCCAAATACGGCAACACTCAGTACGTTTACATTGTAGTTCTCTGTAGCGAGGGCGAATGCTCCAAGATATTAATTGGAATTCAGTCCTTTCATTATCTCACCATACAGTGTTGTTTGAAAGTTTGTGAGGGTTTCTGACATGGTCACTGTTTTTTGAAAGAACAAACTCACCTTGTTCAGCATACATCCAAATCCTAACTTGCTCAGTGTAACTTCCAAACAATGTTCCCTCGAAGCTGCGCAATTGCAGATTTGCGCACCTGTCGCATACTCTCAGTGCAGAGGAAAACAGATCCAGCGCAGTGAACTACAGCCTGTCGTCTTTTTTTTTTTTTTTTTTTTTTTTAAACACGGCAGCACACTATCTCTCACAAAGAGCTGCTGCTTGGCCACACACTCTACTTCCTAGTTTTCCTGACACCGCCCACCTCCATTTTAAAGGGGTACACTCATAATTACAAAAGGAGGCCCCATAGCTCTGTGGTTAGAGCATTGATTTAGTAAACCAGGGGTCGTGAATTCATATCTTAGTGGGGCCTCCACTCCCCCTGAGGGGTTGCGTCGGGAAGGGCATCCGGCGTAACAACCGTCCCAAGCAAATATGAGCGTTACATCTGAGATGACAAGCAGTGGTGACCCCTAATGGGACGAGCTGAAAGAAACTTACTTTACACTCATAATTACAAAAACTGGGTATGTGAATAATTGAAGAAAAAGTGGTGAAACTGGATAGGCACAGCCTGATTGAGGATGAAGGCAACAAGCTAATTCTGTATTTGAAATATAGGAGGCAACATAACATTAACCCTAAAACTGTTTGGGAGCATCATTCAGCTTTCAATATGCATTGCTAAAGATATTCTGCAAGCAATAATTCAGATTTACACCAAGAAAAACAGACAGGGATATCATTGTGGGTTAAGAAAAAAAGGAAAAGTTGGAAATTTTCAAATTTATAGTTAATAGTTGGCTTGGTATGTATTTGTATTATAATGTATTTGTTTGTTTGTTGACATTTTCTGTGTAAGTTTGCGAAAACACAAAATTGTTCTTAAAAATGTTCATCTGAACCTTTGAATGAGCTGTGTAACTTCAGTGGATGACACTGATCTGACCACAGTGCTTACGTCTGATGTTGCTCTCGGTGGTCAAAAGGAGCACTCACGGCCTTAGTGTGTTTCCTCAGACACATAAAAAATTTGAGGGAACCCTAACCCTTCCAAATAGTAGATACGCGCACAAAAAAAAAAAAAAAATCATGACTTAAGTCAAGAAGCATTGTTTTCCTCCCATAAAAACAAATAATGTTACATGTGCAAAAGTATGAAAACCCGTCTATTAGTAGCTTGTGGAACGGTCTTGCTGCTTTGAATGCAAGTCCACTTACTGTATGTCGCTCAAGGTACATTATGATGCTCGCCAAAGTGCGATATTGTGAGGTACTCACGAATGATGTTTGAACATTGTAAAAGTTTTAGGCATGACTTTTGCAAAGATAAATTTTCCCTCCAAATTTTGGGAGAAGTATGTTTGATTTGACACTTGAATACCAATAGAAATGTGAAAAAGAAAAAGTGATCTTTCACATGGGTGTCCCTAAAGTGTGCATTTTAAATGGAACGCACGTTCAAATGTTTTGCCAAGTGTGTTTAGCGCTTCATTTGTATCATCCTGCTTTTCAGTAAACATTTTGAGATCCCCTGGCAAGTGACTTATCGTTGCCAGCGGAGTGTTCATTAACACAGATTAAACAAATGTATGAAGCCAATATTGGGAGACAGGAGCAGTTTCTTATTTCGCTGCTGTCTCACATCTTTTAATTCACTTCAGAGAAAATTGAGTGAAAACAAAAGTGTTCCTTTTATGTTTTTGTGGTGTGTGGTTTCGAGTCATCATTTGGAGTGTTGAGTGTGTCACTGCAAAAGATAGACTGGGAGCCATTGTTCCTGGTGCTGCTAATATATATATATTTTTTTTTTATCAATAAAAATACTACATGGAAACGTCGTCTTCTCTGACATTTGAAAGATCTTACCAAGTGATCAGGGAAATCAAGAACTGTTTATTTTTTTTAGGTCTGGACTTCATGATGTTCACAAATTACCACGGGAGCTGATTACATACAAAGAGCAGGCGAGATCGCAAACAAGATGATTGGCTCTGCCTCCTGAGGGCCTGACTGGGTTCTTCTGTGGTGCTGGCGAGCCTTTGTGGGTCCCAGGTAGTGGGTGGACCCACATTTTCTGCCCAGGTGGGTGGGTTCCTCCACCTTCATTGTAGCTGCAGAGCACCTATACTGATTCCTGAGCATATCTCCCAAGACACATGCCTGTTTGCTGTAACCACGCCACACTGCAAACTAGGTGCAGGATGGTACACCTATGCTGCAGTCTGTGGCTTTTGTGCCAAAATTGTCTTACTTGTTCTTAAACATGGCAATTTTTTCCCCCTCTCAAAAAGTTTCTTTATTTTGCTTGCAGGCAAAAACTTCATTTTGTAGCATATTGAGCAGTATAAATTATTTCAAGGTAACCATTATTTAAGTCGTTGTTTCTTCCAAATCTTGTTTTTTCAAATTGTTCACTCATGCTGGTGGTTTTATGTTTCACTACGTGAGCTGCACCTTGTTGTCAGATGCATTTAACCAGCCCACACGTAGCCACGCAGCGTCAATCGCAAAACCAAAAATCGTGCTCCCTGAGATCGTATTGATTCATGCAGACTGTTCCAAACAAAGCTCGGTTTGGTTGTTATGCTGTTTTTCTGTTGCTTGACTTTTTTTGGTCATCTATTTCTCTCAGTGTGTCCACTCTCAAACCTGATTCCGTCTAACTGCACTTCAATTAAACATCCATCTCAATACAACCAGTGACAGAGGGACAACTGGAAATCAAACTCTCCACCTTGCTGCGTGACTAAACAGCTAAACAGAACTCAGCAAAAAAAAAAGTGTGTTGCTAAACACCCAATGACAACTGTCCTTGAAATACATACAGTACATCCTCTGCAAACCACACCTCCCCGATTCTCTTTGACTTGAAGATGAGTGAAGAGGTCAGATACTTGTTATATTATTCTTATGAGCCAAGTGTTGACAGCGTTGGAGAGTAAATGAAATGTTTTGAGCAGATGATTGCTACATTTTCAGGTTGGTGAATCATAGGAAGCCGTCGCTTTATTTACAACTCGGTGTGACGGTGATATGTCAAGCAAATACACTTAAACATTTGAAATTCATGTTTATGACTGTAAAGCTATTGTCTTTTTGTATAATGTTTGTTGTTGAACGCTTTGTCTTGGTGCTGAAACAAAATAGTAATGTTAACAGATTCATCCGTCTTCTGAAGCGCTTTTCATAACTAGGACCGCGGATGTGCTGGAGGCTTGCACTGATGACTTTGGGACTGGTCGGCCGCCAATCGAAGGCCACACAGAGACAAAGAACCGTTCACATTCACATTTGCACCCATGGACAATTTAGAGTTTTCTATTAACTCACAATTTATGATTTTGGAATATGGGAGGAGCGTTGTATAAAACCCACACACACTGTACATGGATTTGAACCTGAGTCCTCAGAACTGTGAACCAGTCTCCACCATGCCACTCACAACCGATCATGGTGGTGAAATTTATGCATTCAAGTGCATTTTTGTCATAACACTATTGTGTGCATTTTTTTTTTTTTAAATTGAAGTAGATTAGATACATTTAAACATCAACTTAACTGGCGCTGTAACTGACCACGTATCAAAGTTATGTCATGCTCACAGCCCAGGTAACATTTAATATTGCACTTTGAATCTTTTCGGGGAAAGAAAACATTTTATTTAATGTATTAAAAATAATCATCAGTCAAAAATGACTCCAGGGTTCATGTCTTCTTGGCTTTTCACATTAATGACTGGAATAAAGATTGTTGTTGTTTTATTATAAAAGCTAATCCTGTATTATTACTGACAAGGAATCACACATGTAGTGCCTGTCTTTCTTTTCAGACATAGCTCGCTATAAATAATCAAGGCCTTAGCTGGTTCCTGCGAGTCATTATCTGTGTTGTGTGACAGCCACAGGCAAGCGGCAAACTGACAGGCCTCCATGAGGGACGTGTTGTGTAAATTTTATGAGTGACAAAGGAGATTAGAAAAGTCACTTTCTACATGGAACTTTGACCTCCTTAAAAGCTATGCACACAGGATTTTCTAAAATATTATCATTAGTATTACATAGCAATTTTCTTGTTCAATATTCTGACTATGATTTTCCTTGGTTATGTGGTTAGGGCATTCGCCATCCAGTTTTGAATTCAGGGAGTTGCGTCCAGGTCCTTTGTGGAGTTGTCATGTTTTTGCCTCGCTTGCATTTGTATCTGCAGGTACCTCCCACACTCCCAAAACATGCACTTTAGGTTAATTGAAGACTCTAAAGTTTCCTTATGTGTGAATGTGAGTGTGACAGGGAAGACTGTTCATTAGATTATTTTCTGTGGGGAATATTTTGAGAATATATTTTGGGAATTGTGAACAAATTTGAGGTTGACCTTAATTATGTTCGACATAAGATATGGTTCAATTCTCAACCTGTTTCATAAACCTGTTCCCCGGTATAATTTGCCACTGAAGGGGTATGATACAAGCTTTGGCAGCCACGATGGTCCTGTACATGATGTCATTCTGTCTGGCCTCAAGCTCCGTAATTGACATCCATATTTGACGGAGACACGTCACGTGGGTAAGAGGGAGCACAAATTTACACTCACTGTGTCACATTGGCCCGATTTCATGCCGAGAGAGAAAAGAAAAAGCGGATCGGTCGGCGTCCATCAGTCTGTCTCTGTGGACGTTGCGCAAAGCGATAAGAGGGCGGCGGGCTTGGCTTTGGCGGGCGCGTGGCGAATCTCCCCGGCCATCTTGCACGGCTCACGGCTGTTCAAACAGGTTGGGGCGTCTTGTCCTGTCAAGTGGCTGACATTGTGATTTAATCAACATCCACGCCTGCCACACGAATTAGATCACTATCAAAAATGCATAGGCAAGTGCCATGTCCCTCACTTGTCAGGACCAAATTCGTCTGCTCATTTATTCATGACATTCTCCATAAGAGCAGGTCCTTGCCGCTTGCTTAAAGTTAGATGAGGTACCCTGATGGGGGCTTTGCTAATTCTCTCTCAACTTACATCTTTTCAAAAAAATGCACACACATAGTGGGATCATTCGTAAAGCATTAACAACAACATTCTTTTGAATTCTTAGTCGCACTCATATCATCATCTTTTGAATAATGGTCAATGTCAAGTCTCATCGGACAGCATTAGATGTGCGGTGCATAACAGGCAGATTTAAAAGCTCTTAAAAAAAATGAGGCCATATTAAAACAAAAGAATCACACTCCATTGTACGCAGACAATTACTTTCTTTTTTAAAAGGATTTATGAAAATAATGTTCAAAAATTCATTCACATTAGCTCTAAAATTACCGGTACTCAGATAGTCCAACTAAATTATACCTTTGGCAATTTAGCAATATAATGTAATCTTTAAGCAATCACTTGTGATTTACTTTTTTTTTTTTTTGATTGATTTGAATATTCAAAAGTAGACAGAAGTGTTAAGGAACGCTGATAAGAAATAGACAAACTCTCATCGCGCTTTGTCAAATTGACACCTCCTTTTTTCTGCCAGGAAAAAAAAGTGCAATAACTGTAATTACTTCATTTCATAAATACTATTCCTATGCAAACATTTTTAAAAAAAGGTGCTGCAAGTTCGCAGAGAGGAACTGGAGAATATATCAAAAACATGGTAAACATCAAATACTCAATGAGCAAATTAATTGTATAATTTTAATGAATACAGTACAGACTTCTCCAAAACAGCAAGAAAGACCTTTTTCTTCTCATCCCCCACTACAAGTCAAAAACCTGGGTCTTATTTTAGACTGTGAGCTCACTGTTATCCCTCACATTAAAAATGTAACAAAAGTAGGTTATTATCATTTGAAGAATATCGGCAAAGTACATACAGCCCTTTCTCTTTCAGGCCAACATGGAGACGCTAATGCAAGCTTTGATCACTAATGGATTGATTCCGATAATGCCCTACATCAGGGGTGCTCAATCTGTCGGTCGATCGTTAGGCAGTCTTGGTCGATCGCGACAGGATGCTGGAAAAAAAAAAAAAAAGACTTCAGCCATATTTTTCTGACCTTTAGCTCACTGCATATCCGCAAACAACTACACAGTACAGGAAAAGACGCTATTCAGTGAGTTCCCCCACTATTTTAAGCCCTTGCTTTTTTCTTAAAGTAAAGAAATCTTATCAAACATGAGTATGGATGTTGAAGCAAAGAAGACAAAAACATATCACTTTCATAGAGAATTGCATTCAGACTTTTTTTTTTCCACTATGTCATTTTCGAAGTGCGTTTGCCTCATCTGCCAGTGTTGTGAAATGTGGAACGGCATTTTCAAAATGTTCATGGAAAATTCGACACAGACATTCTGCCAAAAAGTGAGCTGAGAACGAAAAAAGTGAACGAACAAAAATCCCAACTGGCCGCACAGCAGTCACTTTTCACACAATATAGTTCAACAGCGAAAGCCGGCATTCATTTCGGGTTCGTCACATCATTGTTAATAACAAGAAATCCTTCCAAGAGGGAGAGATGGTAAAAGAGGCATAGCTGACTTGTTGTTCCGATCTTTTAAAAACAAGGCGGAAATATTATCTTCAATAAAATCTCTGCAGCCGTAAAGGAGTACAGTTGCACGGCGCCGTGAACCCATGGCTGATGTGTGGAAGGACATTTCGGATTGTGAGTGTTTCTCACTGCAGTTGGACGAATCCACTAATGTGAGTGACACAGCCCGGGTGTGCATTTTCATTCGTATGCTGTATAGTGATCATCAACGTGAACTCAGATAGTTACAAAAAATGTTTAACGTTAATTATGTTCTGCTGTGCAATACTGGCTCATGCGGTTATGCAAGGCACACAAACGTACATTTACACATAAAGAATCCTCAATATACTTTAAAATAAATATGTTTTGCATTTTTGTAGTGGGTACGTCTTTGTGACTTGGTTATTCTATTTCATTATTGGTCATTCTAAAAAATAAAAAAATGAAAAAAAAAAAAAAAGCTGCCCCGCCCCACTTGCGATTGAGAGGCTGGCAGCTTGAAAAGTAGATCTTGGGGTAAAGAAGTTTGGGCACCCCTGCCCTACATGCTGGTCTTCCCCAAAACAATATTTCAAGTTTCCAGTTATTACAGAATGATGACAGAATTTGGCCGCACGTGTCCTGACGAAGACCAAATGGAACAAACCATACTACATTGTTGGAAATTTTTGCTTACCCTGTTATTCAGGGTTGATTTTGAGGTTCGTTTACTTGTTTGAGTCTTGAGTCTTCCTATGTCACAGAACTCCTTTCACCATATGAACCTTTTGGAAAACAGGTTCTCGTGCTCAGGCCTTTTAATTCATTCATCGCTTATATTCACCATTGAAGCTCTGCAACATGTGCATCATTTGCACAATTCAAGAACACACAAGAAAAGCCTCACTCATGGGACGCCTTATTACACCTTTATTACACTATGCAACTGAGCCGCTTATCCTTCCAAGGGTCGCGTGGAGTGCCGGAGCCTATCCCAGCTGTCACCAGGAAGGAGGCAGGGTACACCCTGAACTGGTTGCCAGCCAATCGCAGGCCACATAGAAACAAATACCGCACTCCCAATCAGACCTAGGGGCAATTTAGAATGTCCAATTAATGTTGCATGTTCTTGTTATTTTTATCTTTGATAACACTTTCGCATTGCAGGATAACTCCACTCGACCCAGTGAGCTCAGAGCTAAATATGATCGTTATACCAATGATGAAACTTCAAGTCTACACTACTGAACTGTTTTGCGTGACTTATCTCGAGGTAGGGTTGGAATTGTGAAGTCAACCCACAGCTCACCGCTGTGATATTTCAATCTTGGACACCAACGGAGCCCCGAAACAGTTGGGCTCCACACAACCAGATGTTTTCATGCTTCGAGGCGTCCTCCATGTGCAGCCTAGTTGAAAGATTGCTGTCAGATTATTAACTAAAGTGACACCCACAATAACACAGCAAGCACACTGCAAGACTCATTGGGCGGTTTCTTCTCTCCCTTCACCCGACTGCTCTGATGTCATCGCTATTCTGCTCGCGGCACATTTGCACTTTATGAGTAAATTGCTGAGAACCGTATGGACCGATGCAGTAACAGTACTACATAGATTTCCTTCAGCTTTCACACGCAACAAATGCTTGGTTTTCCAAAAGACAAAGAATAACGGGAGCGCCACGTGGAGACTGCAGGATGCACAACAAAAGAAATTGTCACCAGCAGTGAAATGAAACAAAGCAAGTAATTGCAGACCGGAGCAAGAATGCACTGCTGGGCAGAACACAAGTGGAGCCAATTGGCGGGTACGCGAAAACGATAGTAATGATTTATCTATACCGGTTGACTTTGAGCGAGAATAGAAAAATTCACTCTCATCTATGAACAATTTCTTCCGTAAACCAAACAATCCTCTTTTTTTTTTTTTTTTTTGTGCATGCAAATCAATTGAAAGTATTCAACTGGATCCTTGAAAATGTAAGTACTATATACTAACAAAAAGTCAATTCAACATCTATTTATTATTAGTTGTTTCAATTATGGCAATTATTTATTGTACTGCAATTTCCCTCTCACATAAGATGAATAACCTTGTGAAATGCCACACACGCACTATTTTTTTTTTTTTACAGAGGATTATTTTCCATTCTTTTCATTATGTTCCCCCTTTCTTGTAATTGGTGCCCTTGGGAAAGGTTAAAAAAGAGTCTATTATAGTTCATTTTTCTTTCAAATTTGAGGCGGCATTTTGAGGCTCCACTCTATTTGATTCAAATTATTCATAGCTAACACATTGATCAGATTTCTCTGAATGTAAATACTTTTATCAGATTGAATAAGATTTTGTTTGCATTTAATAATAACAGACGAGGGCCACCCCTACAATCACTAAGATGTCAATATTTGGTTTGATCCATCAAGAGGCCTCTGAAATTGATTTCTCTGTGATTTATGTGATTGACATGAGCAGCGAGGAGTGTTTCAGCTGCATAGTAAACATGGGAGATGTGATGTGATTCGTTGTTCTCTCATTCGGGTCAGGCCCGGGTCACAAATGTGCAGGGAAGACATGTTCTTCAAACCGCGGCTCGCACACGCAATGGGAAAACTCACTCGGGATCGGCAGAGAAAACTCAGCATTGTTCCACGAGATGCTCACATTTGTCTTGGAATGAGCTACTCGACCTGACCCTCGCTGTGAATGGAAAAAAACAAAACAAAAGAACGAAATGAAAGTGCGGGCGCTGCTCACTCATCTTAGAAACATTAAATGTGCCGTTTGTTTACCCGCATGTGCACTTATGAATCCCAGGGGCGCCCCCAACCTGCGTATAACTCACCCTGAGGGCCCCGCAGTATTTTTCACCATGAAATGAAATTTTATAGCACGCGAGATTAGCCGACACTAATGCAAGGTCAAAAATAATACAATCAATAGGCGAGCTCGGCCGTGTTAACATTTACAGAAAATAATGGGCTGAAAAGCGCCGGCGAAAACAGAATGAAATGAGTCTCCGCTGAATTCTTATTGATGGCTTTTCATTATTTCTAATCATTTGAGTTTCTTTTGTTAGGCTACATTCTGCATGGGTTGGGTGAGGGGAGTGGCGCTCACTGAGGTCCATCTTGCCATCGCCATCTTTGTCTCTTTGGAGCACAAGCTTGATGGTTACAAAAAAAAAAAATGCCATTTTCCAACAAAGTCTTCCAGCCAGTGGTTGCACTTCTCTAAAGTTTGACGGAGGACTCAGGGCTGGATGTCGACAGTTAAATGGACAAATTAACACTTAGCGATCAAAGAAATAAATCTGGGATTTGTGCTCTGATAGAGGTCAAAATCAGTTTGGCTAACACGAAGGAACAAAGAGCTACCTTCCCGCAGGAAAAACTAATGGAAACAAACGACTCCGCTTGAGTGCGCTACTGCCCTGTACGTCACTTCCTGCCTCTTCTCGAAAGCAAATCCCTCGAGAGGATTTTCATGGCGGGAGTTACAAAAAGCCACATACGTCAAAATCATGTTTTGTGGTGGGAAAAAGCATGGGTCCATACCGGCTGCTGTTTTTTCATTAATAACATACTAAAAATCATGTCTTTCATGACAGTGGCCCTTTAAGTACAGCGTGTGAATACTTTATCCACATTCCCCGTTGTAATTCTTCCGTTGCTGTTTTTCTTCTTCTGATGCTGGTTTTGGTTGATGTTGTTGTGTTGCCATTGTGGTTTTTTTTTTCTTTTTCTTTCATTTTAATGGTGCTGCTGCAGTTGCCTTGCCACTGTCACTGCTGCCATTGACTACCATACATCGTAATACATTTCAAGTCCATTACGGTGATCAGGCGTGAGCATACTGTATTTACTTAAATCCAACACAGAGGAAATGTGCACGACAACAGCCAATCAGAGTTGTCATGCTCCTGGATTCCAGCCAGGGCTGGGCGTGGCCAGCTAATCTGAAGGTGCACACCTGCGCCTCATGACCTTTGATTAAGACCCAGTACATATAGGACCACTATTACTCTGCTAGATCGTTGCCTCTCATGCCTCGTTCCCGCACTACCGTACTCCTGACGTCTACCTCCCGTGTACCGACCAACGCCTGTCTCCCGACCTACCCCGTAAGCCTGCCGTTACTGATCTTGCTGCTTGTTTGGACTGACTCCCTG
Organism: Syngnathoides biaculeatus; assembly: GCF_019802595.1. Taxonomy (NCBI): domain Eukaryota; kingdom Metazoa; phylum Chordata; class Actinopteri; order Syngnathiformes; family Syngnathidae; genus Syngnathoides; species Syngnathoides biaculeatus. The sequence continues at coordinate 18,538,983 of NC_084641.1, forward strand.
GTAACCGACATTGGAACGAATAAAGGCTTATTCCGCACTGCTTACCTCTCACCTGAGTCGTGCATTTGGGTCCACCCCCGAGTCTCGTCCGTGACAAGAGTCAACCTTCAATGGCCAGTTGCAGCCATGCAAGGTGCTGCCAGCCCCACTGGGAGCAACCGAGGTTTGGAGTCTTGCCCGAGGACACTTTGACAGCTGGAGCCGGGATTTGAACTGTCAATGGACCAAATTCATGAATGTACCCAATCGGGCCAAATTAATAAATTAAACCGAAGTCGACAGTTGGTGCTCTGACAACACAACAAACCTGTTTTTCCGTTTGAAGAAGTACCACGGAAGTAATGATGTGAAGACCATAAAAATCCAAGCTGGGTCAACACAGCCAAACACTCACTGCAAGCAGCACACGTGGCATCAGCGCTTAAGCCTCAACTAGCAGCGAGGCCATCATCAATCGTGTCATCCTCATTATTGAAGCGGTTTGTAACTTGGCAAAACCAGCTACTCTTGATTGTTTTCTTATCGCAGATGGTCTACATTTACTAGTTGCTATATACGTGCAGCATTGTAATTAGAAAATCGTCATATTCACATCACAAGATGTCTGTTAGCCCCCTGGAGGCAGTTTGTCTATTTGTACAAACACGTATACAGTACCTTGAAAAATACTCGGGACTGTGTTGTCCTGCATTTTCCTACATTCATTGCCTTGTTCAATGAAAATTGTTTTGTTTTTTTCTATATTTTATTCTAGTTTGGTTAGTATGCTGATATAATGTTCTTTTACATTTTAAATATTGACAATGAGGAGTATTGTTAGCAAAAGATGTTGTATGTGCAACCATCTTTAGTATTCAGTACAGGTGCTTTAAATCTGTTTAACAAAAAATAAAAAATAGAATTCATGAGAATCATTACAATCAGTCAATATGAACAATTATTCACAATCATTAATTTTCACCATATAGCTTAGCCCAAGGTTTTCCTGAGTTATCAAATATGGTTCCTTGCCTTACTATGCTTATATTACATTACAAAAATAATTTCATTTTATATTCATTAAACCAAAGGGTGATGGTTCTTTCAGATTGTTTCCTGTTCCCTTGATTTTCATTGTTGTCTTGTGAAACGAAAACCCGTGGTTGTGTTTGGTGGACTTCTGATTGTCACATCAACCACTTTTTTTTACTGCTGTCATTAAGCTTTGACGTCGCGCTGTTAATTCTGTTAATTAAAAAGCTGATTGCTTTTTGCCAGTCTGTGATCTCCATGTGGTGCATCCTTATGGTGGAGACGGCGGATACATGACAATGATGTCAGGTCGCCGTGCGGTTGTATATAAATAATGGAGCGACAAAGTGCTTTAAAACTCTCATCATTTTTCACAACTTCATGAAACTGGTCGCTTTGTTAATTTTGAAGGAGAAAACGATTTAGAGAATCATGCACATGCTTGCATTTACTGTACATGTAATGGTGTCAGGACTCGTAAAACTCAACAAAGGAAACATTCCAGTAACCCCTCAGGAAACAACTCAAATTAAAAGGAGCTTCAAAAATGTGTACAAATCAACATCATTTAGATAATGGCCGCCTTACTTCCCGTTTCTGCCCCAACGTGTCGGTATCTGAACAACACCATGGTAAATGAGCATGTCACAACTTTCACGTTCGATAATATTGTTACGGCAATTGTCCCAACTTCATGACCTTTTCAACCAGACTTTTTTATTCTATTTGAGTGCAAAGATTTACACCTGAACCTTTATCTCATAGGGCTGCGTGTAGGTTACTGTATGAACACATTTGTGGTGCGTTAGAACAATACATGGTATTAACGTTGTGGGGTAATCAGAAACAGCAACACGGGGCTCCACCTCCGCTGAGACCAGTTTCCCCCATGATTGCACCGACCCTCTCATCAAACGGGGTAGGGCCCTCGATGCGGATTCCTACTGGGGCCTCGTGTACAAAGACTCGTGTGGATTTCCTACAGAAACGCGGTGTACGCTCAAATCCAGAAAAGGTTAAAGGCATCCAGATATATGAATCTGTGCGTACACATGCATCCGAGCACGGCACGTTTCCTTCTTACATCTCTATCAACGTAGAATTGAGCACACTTTGGAGTAGCAGAAGTAAGAATTTTTCTGAATGTGGAGTTGCTCAATGAAGTGGAGGTGGCCAAGAAAATCCTCTTTTGACACGCTGTCCTTTGGCGTTAACAAGTGAAAGAGGAATGAATGCGACAGCGTGAACGTGGCTGTCAATACGAAGAGGTCAGAATACCGCAAAGGCTGAATTAAAAAGGAAGTGGTCAGACATTAAGGTGGAGGTGAAGCGGAGGTCAAAACAGGTGGAAGAACTGGCTCAGAGGGCCTCACCCCGTTTGAGGAGACAGTGTCTTAGTTGGGCGAAAATTGCGAATGGTTCTTTGTTGGAACGATTTTTTTCTTCAGAAATTGTTTTTAAGTCCAGGGCCATTGAAGAAATCAATGTTTTAGTATAATAGATGTCCTTTAAAACGATCAGTAATGACAACAAAGCTTGAGAGCTACAGTGACAAAAATAAGTATTTGAACACCCTGTTATATTGCAAGTTCTCCCACTTAGAAATCATGGAGGGGTTTGAAATTTTCATCGTAGGTGCATGTCCACTGTGAGAGAGATAATCTAAAAAGAAAAATCCAGAAATTACAATGTATGATTTTTAAAGATTTATTTCTGTGATACAGCTGCAAATACGTATGTGAACGCCTGAGAAAACCAATGTTAATATTTGGTACAGAAGCCTTTGTTTGCAATTACAGAAGTCAAACGTTTCCTGTAGTTGTTCACCAGGTTTGCACACACTGCAGGTGGGATTTTGGCCCACTCCTCCACACAGATCTTCTCTAGATCAGACAGGTTTCTGGGCTGTCGCTGAGAAACACAGAGTTTCAGCTCCCTCCAAAGATTTTGTATTGGCTTTAGGTCTGGAGACTGGCTTGGCCACGCCAGAACATTGATATGCTTCTTATGCAGCCATTCCTTGGTTTTCCTGGCTGTGTGTTTCGAGTCATTGTCAAAAATCAAAATCTCACAATACATGGTTGCTGTCATCCTCTCCTTAATACAGTGCAGTCGTTCTGTCCCATGTGCAGTAAAACACCCCCAAAGCATGAAGCTACCACCCTCATGCTTCACAGTAGGGATGGTGTTCTTGGGATGGAACTCATCATCCGTCTTCCACCAAACAGGATTAGTGGAATTATGACCAAAAAGTTAAATTTTGGTGTCATCTGGCCACAAAACGACTCCCATGACTCCTCTGTATCATCCAAACGGTCATTGGAAAACTTAATATGGGCCTTGACGTGCTGGTTTAAGCAAGGGAACCCTCCGTACCATCCATGATTTCATACCATGACGTCTTAGTGTCTTACCAACAATCACCTTGGAAACGGTGGTCCCGGCTCTTTTCAGGTCATTGACCAAGTCCTGTCATGTAGTCCTGGGCTGATTACTCACCTTTCTAAGGATCATTGAGACCCCACGAGGTGATATCTTCCATGGGGCTCCACTCCGATTGAGGTTGATCGTCATGTTTAGCTTCTTCCATTTTCTAATGATTGCTCCAACAGTGGACCATTTTCACCAAGCTGCTTGGCAACTTCTCCATAGACCTTTCCACCCGTGTGGAGTTGTACGATTTTGTCTCTGGTGTCTTTGGACAGCTCTTTGGTCTTGGCCATGTTATAAGTTTGAGTCTTACTGATTATTGGGTGGACAGGTGTCTTTATGCAGCTAACAACCTCACAGAGGTACATCTGATTTAGGATAATACATGGAGTGAAGGTGGACTTATAAAGGCAGACTAACAGGTCTTTGAGGGTCAGACTTCTAGCTGATGGACAGGTGTTCAAATACTTATTTGCAGCTGTATCACACATATAAATCTTTAAAAAATCATACATTGTGATTTTCTTTTTAGATTTTAGATTTTCTTTTTAGATTATCTTTTTCACACTGGACATGCACCTAAAATTTCAGACCCCTCCATGATTTCTAAGTGGGAGAACTCGCAAAATAGCAGGGTGTTCAAATATTTATTTTCGTCACTGTATAACTGCATGTCTTGAAATAGATATTTTGGTGTTTGAACACAATGGTAGCATGAGAGTTGGCCTGGGTGGTCCACCACTAATACAGACCACTGATGTTGCTGAGACAGGTCACCAAGGCAATTTCAGGATTTAGAAATTGCTCATGGATGACCAAATAATTACATCCATCCATCCATTTTCTTAGCCGCTTATCCTTACAAGAAGTCCCGGGGACTGCTGGAGACTATCCCGGCTGTAAACAGGCAGGAGGCGGTGCACCCTGAACTGGTTGCCAGCCAATCACAGGGCACATGGAGACAGAAAACAGTCACAATCTCACCTAGGGGTAATTTAGAGTGTCCAATTAATGTTGCATGTTTGTGGGCTGTGGTCGGAAACCACAGTGCCTGGAAAAAGGTCACGCAGGCACAGGGAGAACATGCAAACTCCACACAGGCGGTGTTGGGATTGTACCCTGGACCTCAGAACTGTGAGGCTATCGCCTTCCAGCTGACCCACCGTGCCGCCCAAATAATTACATACTGCTATTTTAATATCCTCCCAAGGAGGGAAGAGACTGGACTCACCGTGGCACCTCTGAAGTCACTCTGCTCTTAAACCAGCCGGGGGGGGGGGGGGGGGTGGACATTTCTAATGATGTTATAACGCAGAACAAGAGGTGTCTTGCCCGGTCCATGAAAACGATAGACCGTTTAAGTAGCTGATACTTGTTGCCATGGCTACAATAGGAGAAATTGTTTTCCTTGTTACAGGTCAGAATAGCATCATGTTCAAATGATTACACCATCGTGAAAATCACTATGGCAACAGAAAAGACAGCTGAGAGCTTAGTTCAATGAGCAACAATCGATCCGAATGTGTGTGCTTTGTATTTTCATTGGTTTCCACACGGCCAGAACAGCTAGTTTTTTTATGTTTATCCAAGACATGTCAAACATGAGTGAAAGGCAACTTTTTTTTCAGTAGAAGGCAGCACGTATCGTGGTCCTAAATGTTGAAATCGTAACGGACCTTTGAATTCTTCAGAAAGCGTCTCTAATCCATGTGGAATGTCAGTGTTTAGAGAAGAGACAGAGTAAGTTTGCACTAGCGGACACGTCAAGCCTGTTTGGGAGAGGACGTCTATCAGTTCGGAACTCCACTGCTCGCATGACTCACCCATTTCTCATTTTCATTCCCCGTGACAGGCCCGAGTTCTGTCTCTTCTCGGGACTATTTACAGTGCTGCGATTTGTTTATGTCTCACAGATGTAAATGTTTACACAATGTTTTTTTTTTTTTTTTTAACAGTCAGAAGAAGAAGACCTGGCCTTTGAGGCTGAGTGAGATAGTTTGGATGAGTTTGTTGGCATCATCTCACACACGTGCTCTCATGTCAGTTTTTTTTGTGTGTGAAAGTACCATACAGTACATGTTTGGTACCAGCTAGATGTAGCACCGGTGTGAGCAAAATTTGGCCCTGGAGTCTCATACGGCCCTCTACGTTCTATAATCCAATCAACCAAGAATTTATATTTTCAAGGGACATGTTCATAGCATTAATTTGGCAGCGTGAGTTTTCTCTGGGCACTCCAGTTTCCTACCACATCCCAAAAACATGCAACGTTAATTGGACACTCTAAAAATTGCCCTTAGGTGTGATTGTGAGCGTGACAGTTGTCTGTCTGAATCTGCCTTGTGATTGGCTGGAAACCAGTTTGTGGTGTACCTCGCCTCCTGACCATTGACAGCTGGTATAGGCTACAACACTCCTGCGACCCTCGTGAGGATAAGCAGTTGAGAAAATGGATTGATGGATGGATGGATGGTCAAATAATTTTAGTAAATATGTAGTGTTTTCAGCAAATGGCGACGGATGTCTTGTCCCCCACCACCACCAAAAAAATGAAAAATCTGCAGGTCACAGTCACAGCTACAAATATAAAAACGTAGCTCTTCATGTCATAGGCAAAGAAAGTTATTGTTTAAAGCAGGCATACATGCATGGTATGAGCAGGAGGGTTAGCACATGTTCATATTTTGTTGAAATGCAGTCCGAGTGGTCTCCAGTTTAATTTTTTGAATCTGTTGTCCTGAGCACCTTCCAGGAGGCAGCCTATTCATCATTTAGCAGGCCATTACTTTTAATGAGACTGTTATCATTCATTTTAAGCCATCCCACCTTTCCTTGACACACAGGGTATTTCTTTTTATAGACGACTCGGGATTTATGTCCCCCTCTCCCCTTGGGCCTCCACACTGCCATCTTCAGGCTGCGAAATGTCAGCTGATTGACAGTTTGGGATATGGCCTTCCACGATTCAGCACGTGGGCCCCATTGGACTCATGCAGCTCAAATCATAACCTGCTCACAGCATTCATCTTCCTGTGCAGTGAACCTGAACCCAAGTTTAGTGCTTGTCCCGTCTAAAGGCCAGCAGTTTTTAAGCAGCATAATTGATGTTTGCCACAAGGGGGAAACAGAAAAGATTCATGAACGTGACATCTACACCTCACCCTTCACAGGACACATATTATGCATTTTCATTTTTATTTTTAAAGGCTCTTCCCAGGTCTGGCTAACACCCCCAAGAATTGCTTCACACTTTCCACTCTCTGTTTATGGTTTTGATGAAATTAGTCTGTTTAAACACTACCCAATATACTGCTCGGTCTATGGCAAGTGCCAATTTCCTTACCAGGACAACTGGGGCCAAGATAGTGGAAAGGCAAGCAGGCAGGTGTCAAACCCAGAGTGTAGAAAAAAAGAGATACTTGAGATCCAAGTGCTTTGACTTAAGGTTTTGACTTTTTTGTCTTTTTTAACAAATGGAAAAAAATTCAATAATTGTCTTCCATTTTATTATGGGGTGCTGCATTACAATAATGTGGAAAAACATAACTTGAATAATTTTAGCATATGCCTGCAATATAAAAAGTGTGAACGTTTTAAGAGGGTCTGAATACTTTCCATACCCACTGTACATACGGTACAGTGTATATATAGTATATACACAACACGTTTCGAGGTACCCAATTCTCAGCCTTAGTGATCATGTGTGGGTGTGATTATTATGTATTTTAGCCTCACTGTTATGTAGCAATAGTGTGCAAGTGCAGCATGACCTGCTGGAAGACACATTTTCAGCAACAGAACAATAGCCCACACTATTTGTATCCAAGCACTAAGAAAGTACATTTTAATTTTTGTTTTAAAACTGATTGTTATGAAATACTGCAATGAATTTTGTTGTAATACATTCTTTTTTTTTTATTTTTATTGACCGCTTAACTTTGTATGTAGTTTCAGTTCTATAGAGTTCGTGCACCTATGTCATCAAATCACGTCACTGGCCGGAAGGGTCAGTCAAACAAGCCATTTTTCAGTGGTAAGTCAGTTGGAGACGACATCTACTAGCACGACTCCGAGAGTTTTATCCGATACTGTTTAACATTTAGAAGGTGATAATAAACGAAGATACTTGGAAAAATGAGACACACTTAGCATAGAGGACCCATATTTAATACCGAAGTCGATGTTTTTGCCGATAAGAAATTGGACTGTTAATCCACTTCCGCTTGTCTCGGACAACTGGATCTAGACATGTATCTGGTGAGTAAGTCGTCGAGATTTACACGGAAGAGTTTGAAAGTGTAGAAAATTCTGGACGCATACAAATACTTCGTTGCTGGATCTGTTCTCAGTCAAGAATAAATCCCACATAGTGATGGACCTACTCAGATTTTTTTCAATAAAATACCAATATTTAAATAAATGACCTTTGGTTTTACACAAACTCGCATTCATTAACTATGACTGGAAATAAAAAAGACAGCGAGTCGGCAACACGAAGCGTGTTGTAGCCACACATTAAACTTTGGTAAACCTCTTTGTGACAGACTTTTTTTTAAAATATGCATTGTTCTCAAATGAGTCCAACGCATATTTAAAAAAAGAAAATAGACCGCTGGGATAGGTTTCAGCCCAAGTACACGGAAGCGCGTTGCGGCCACACGAACTTTGGTAAACCTCTGTGTGACCGACCTTTTATTTTCTTTTTTTAAATACACATTTGACTCATTTGAGAACAATGCATATTAGAAAAAAAAAAGACTGCCGAAGATTAACGTGTGGCTGCAACACGCTTCCTCATTGGTCTGTCATTTTTTCTTTTTAATGCACTCTTCTCAAATGAGCCAACTTGGCATTATAAATACTTCTTGGGAATTTGAGATTGAGAAGAATAATTCCTACCTGAAGTGATCACTACACAGTCGTGTGTATTTGGTTGGGAACCATCCATCACGTTTAATTGCTGAAATCCATCAATCTTCTCTGGTCTTTTCTGCTGGTATTCCATAGAATAAGAGTTTCTTTCAGCTTGTCCCTTTCGGGGTCGCCACACCGTGTCATCTCAGATGAATGCACATATATGTTTGGCACAATTTTTACGCCGGATGCCCTTCCTGATGCAACCCTACTCAGGGAATGGAGGCCCCAGTGGGATACGAACCCACAAATCCTGGTTTACCAAACCAGTGCTCTAACCACTGAGCTACAGGGCCTCCTGGTATTCCATAGAATGATCTCTTTGAATATCTGTCTCGTCTGTTGTGACAACCAGCAGGACAACAAGTCTCCGGCATTGTGTATATTCTACTCCGGTTCAATGTCCCCAACACTGTCGAGCAGCTCTTTTTGACCGGGAATATGATACCATCAAAATGGTGACGTCACTTGCACGAGCTCTATTGATGGCCTTGGAGTTGGCAACCTTTGACAAAAACAGGGCAGAGATCTACAATCGACAATAGCACAAATGACCGGACAGCTTTGCCACAGCTAGATGTTTGCTGCTCCTCTGCTCTTCTAGGTGGCATGATCAGAATGCCCACTCGGTGCCAAGCTGGGTCCTTCTCCAGAACAGCGCTTCATTGGCTGTCCGCAAAAACACCAGGAAAGCACTGCCGTTTGCAGGTCAGCGTACAAAAACAATCAGAGATTTTGAAGCGAGAGAAAATCAGTCATTGCTTCAAGCTCGGCGCCCTTCACTGAACGCAGTCATGCCCAATACATCATCACTTTTATGAGGACGACCCGACTCCCAAGTGCAGATGCATCATAGTTGCACACTGAGCATTTTGTTACAAATAATGCTGTCATCTATTTTCATCTTTTGTTTAAACATATTAGTCTTTTGGACAAGATAGCTCGTATTTCAGCACCTTGATAAATCGTCTCCTTCTCTTGCTTCACTTCACACGTGTGTTTAATTAATTGCACAACCTTTAATTGGACGGATTATTCTTCATGGTGTTGCAGTGGTAAATGTACAAACTCGGAGAGGGCTTGCCAGTAATTATTTTAATGCCACTTTCTCAGTCCACTGCAATCTGTACATTTCCAGTCATTTTTCATCAGGAAAGGAAGTGATACGCTAAAGTAGACAAATTACATTTCCATTTGGATTTTTTTTTTTTTTTAATCCTGCGGCTGATGCCTCTTCCACTGCATCACGTCTAAGTGCTGAGGCTGCACAGTGTGAGGGGGCGTATGATCACTCTGTGATATTTTAATATCTGGCGGCGTTACCTCCTGTTTAATTACCACCGTAATGCGCATTGATGTACATGATGGATTTTTACGGAAGCCCGCTCCTTAACTCTCGGATGCTGCGACATGAATGATCATGGCCGCTGATGGAGAGAGCGGAATCCAATTAGCAAATGCATCTGTGGTCAAATAAAGAAGACAAAGTCGCTAACATGGTGGCAAGTTTCGGGGAGGTGTAAACAAATAAAACTGAGAAAAACTAAACCACCACAGATACAACATGTCGACAATAGAATCATCCCTGATAATATTATTTCCAACAGACAAGTTCCAAAGTATAAAGGCCAGTAATGGCTTCATCAGCACGCATAAAATTTGGGTTAAAAATCTGAATACAGCAGATACTTATTTTCTTTCCTCTGTTACAATCCACTTGCATTGAGGCCAAATACGGCAGTCGATCTACCAGATGCTCCACCACTTACAGGACTGGAGCAGAGCAGTATGACCTGATTTTTGAAAGTCAGATATGATTCAGGGTAGTTTATCCTTAACAGAGGTTTTAACACAGTGAAGGGGGAGAGCTAATATCAAGCCAGATGCCTTGACTTTTTGGTGCTTACGGCCATGCTACCCTGAGAACGCCCGATCTCATCAGATCTCGGAGGCTAAGCGGGCTTGGCCCTAGTTAGTGCTTGGATGGGAGACCGCCTGGGAATACCAGGTGCTGTAAGCTTCTCTCCCCGGCTAAATGCAGAGGGGTTTCGTCAGGAAGGGCATCCGGCGTAAAACTGTGCCAAACAAATACGCGTTCATCCAAGATGACACGCTGTGGTGACCCCTAACGGGTCAAGCCGAAAGGAAAAGAAGAAGACGAAGTAGAAGAAGCCTTGACTTTTTGGTGAGGATCTGAACACAAGATGCCAATATAATACTTTGGGGCCAAGTGGTGCAGTGACCAATAAGATTCAACAGGTAGCGCTGCCCTGACAAAATTGTAATGGAAATGTGTGGCGTTGCAGATCATATTCCATCACGCAAGTTGGGTGTCCATATTGCTTTTCAGGCTTTGCGGGGAAATGTGTACTAAATGTGAGATTATTGTAATTCCCGGCCGAAAGAGCACACTTGGTTACAAACCTCACCGAGTACATTTGTAAAGGAAATACCATTTGGTACCTACATACGCCGCAGATGTGTAAAAGTTGCAAGTACCCACATTGAAACCCACTTTGAAACACGGGATATTTACAAAGACGCTACACAGAAAGAGTTAGCACTAATGCTAGCGTAGCGCTAACAGCTAACAGTGCCATTAAAAGTCACTTCCTTGGCACATATATTCCACCGGTCTCATTCTTACCTCTTCTGCTCAAGTCCCCCCTTGCACAAATTATCCGCATCACCGCATAAACCGCAGGGTTGAAAGTGCATGAAAAAAGGCGCGGTTTGTAGGCCCGGAAATTACAGTAATTGAATGGTGGAACTGCAAGTGGAAAGCAAGTGGAAAGACCCAAAGTGCCATATTTCAAACGCATGTTTGCATGCAAACCTGATGCTCATTTTCATGACTGATCATGATGTCAGCAAGCATCCTGCTGCCTGCCTGGCACCACAACCTGCAGGAGGTACTTTATCTCACGCCCAGGTCCATTTTTCATGGACAATGTTGTGTGGAAGCAGTGCAAGATTAAGATTTAAAAACGATGTGTAAAACCAAGCAAAAACATGGGACGATATCTCTTTTGGCACTTGGCAAGCAGAAAAATCAAGGTCAAAAGGCAAACCATACAACCTATTGCCAGTTACCAGCACTAACTGTAATTTTAGCATGACCAATATTATGTCTACAGTAAATACTGTACATACCTTTCCTGTATTTGATCCACAAATGATGAGGAAAAATGTGCCATGTGTTGGCTTACTGCTCTTATAGTGTGTGGTGTACGCAGCATACCACACACATCATGATGTGTCCACTAGCAATCCCAACCCATTCTCCCGATAGCCAGATGTCTGACATCATAGTACCAAGACTGGCCTGTGAGAGCCAGCATGGTGCCACAGGGTAGCCAGACTGCTGGAAACTACAAAAGGAAGAGTAGTAGTCGAAGAAATGGAAGAGCGAGACCTACTGTTATCTATGTTATCTTATGGGAGCCCCCAGTGTTGAGTAAGTTCATTCTTTCCACTCGTTCAAAGTTCAGTTCAGTTGGAAAAGGAACTGCTTAAAGGGGAAATCCAGTGCTTTGCATGAACAGTGTATCCAATAGGTCATGTAATATGTAACCTATTTTGACAATGTGATGCTAAATCCTCTCTTATTTAATAGTGTTTTGAGAAGATTTTTATCCACATTATTATGCCATTTTCGCAAGTCACATGACTTACGTGTGGGATGCAACGTGTACCGTGCCGCGACAAAGGCTCGATTACATGGGACACCATTTATGCCCAGCGCTGATTTCTCATATTTATCCTCATCTGATGAAGACGGAGGAATACTTACATGCAGATTTGAACCCCTGGCTGTAATGTTCAATATTCGGATAATTCTTCGGGTGGAATGAAGCCGGGTCTAACTACTCGGAGGCCTACGCGTGACATAAGTGCATAAACAAAGGCCCAGCGAGCTCGGGACCAGCAGCCGCGGATGGCTCGCGGCCCGCTGCCGGAGCTCACTCGTCGGACTCAGCGTCATTCCCATCTGAAGAACCATCCGCGGCTGCCAGCCCAGAACTCAAGGGGGCCTTTGTTTACGCACTCATGTCGCGCGTATGCCTCCGAGTAGTCAGGCTCCGCGTCATTCCGCCCCAAGAACCATAACCTCCTTAATCCTTGATATAAATCTATAAATTGGTCAAAAACAAACATCCAGAGCTGACTTTGTAGCTTGCTTGACACAGAATAAAAAGGCGACCCCTGAAAGTTTGAAGATTAGTTCAAGATTCTGACTGCTGTGTTATACATTTTTCAAAACGCAATCGGATTATTTCCTTCACAGGAAGAAAGAAAGTTAAAGGATTTGTTGAGCACTGAAAAGAGGAATGTAAAAATGAAAAATTGGAATCAATAGTGTTCTTATTCTTGTTTTCAGAGGAGGCTGATCTCTGCTGCTTGAAAATCAAATCAATAATGACAGAATATCTTTATGTGATGTCAAAGGGCACTCCAGCATTTCATCTGGGCAAGTCATTTTTCTAAGAGCTCATATGGCTGACAATCACTCCAACCATCAATTCCAGTCCTTGCCATTGTCAGTTTTTTTTTTGGTTTTTTGTTTTTTTGGTATTGTTGTTTCCCCTTGTATTCCTTCTTTATTGCTCTGTACAGCAAAGCACATTACTGATCCCTTCCAAAGCACAAACTAAAAATCTATCCCTTTGTCATTTGTCACACCGCGCCATCTATCATCGGGCCAGAGAAGAGAGTAGGGGGGGCTGGCTGTATATACAGGGAGGGATGAAGGGGCGGTGGGAGGCTCTGGCAGTGCATCCATAGGTGCAGGAACAGGAGGCAGAGTCAAGGACTTTCACGCGCAACAAAAAAAAACTTGTCACAATTATTTATGGCTCTTGGTGGGACACATAATAGGACGCATCAAACTGCTGTTTTTGAGTGTGTGTGTGCGTGCGCATGTGTGCATGAGAAGCGGCCTGCTTGTCGAAGTGGGTCACAGGCATCGCTTGCCTTACACATACAATTTCCAAGACAATAGTGGAGCACAGGGGGAAAGTGACAGTGACAAATACTGGCGCCCCCACACAAAGCCATGCCGGGCTGTTACATGAGTGATTGCGCCAATAATCGTGCAGCGGTAGCGTCACGTGTATCTGTGTGAGCCTGGGTTGGGGGTCTGCGTGTGTCTGTGTGTGTGTGTAGCAGGAGTCGGGATGGCATTAATGGGCGGAGGGATGCGCGGTGAAAAACCTAACAGGTCCTGTAAAATCATTTCTTATTTTCTGATCATCTATCTCCCGCTTCTACCCCTCAGATGAGTGGCTGCTAAATGACTGTCACCGTGGACAGATATGATCTGCTGGACTGCGTATGATTAGGGAGGGGATGTCAGCCCTACCACCCCTATACCCCCCGCCCTACCCTCCTGGCCTTTCATAAACTCGGCCCACGTGTAGGATTGGACCGAGCCTCCAGTTACCTCCCCCTTCAACCCTAATTGGTGCCGGTTCATAGGTAGAACATTCCCTGTACAGTCTTGAGTGCTCTTCCAGCCTGAGATCATCTGGGTGTGGAATTACAACTCATCATGAACTTGGACCAAAGTTGTATGATTCAGGGCCATCCATCCATTTTCTTTGCCGCTTATCCTCACGAGGGTCGTGGAAGTGCTGGAGCCTATCCCAGCTGTCAACGGGCAGGAGGCGGGGTACACCCTGAACTGGTTGCCAGCCAATCGCAGGGCACATTGAAAGGGAGGAAACCGTAGTGCCCAGAGAAAACCCACGCAGGCATGGGGAGAACATGCAAACCCCACACAGGTGGGGCCGTGATTGAGCCCGGGACCTCAGAACTGTGAGACCAACACTTTACCAGCTGAGGCACCATGCCGCCTGATTTAGGGCCATATTCTCCCATCCGTGTGTAAATCTCGTTTTACTGAGGGTGACTTGCATGCTCTCAAGGTTTGCGGATTCTTCTGCAATTGCCAGCTCTCTTGGAGGTTGTTTTTCTTGCCCATCTTAACTCTAGTTCGGCTGACTATCTATCTAGAGGCTATAAAACCTTTAGCTGAGAACTGATTGACACTGATTGTCAGAAGGATGCGCATGTGATTGATGGGCTCAGCAATAGTAGGTGAAAACCTATTCATTATGTATTGTATAACCTATCACAACAACAACAACACCACAGTTCAAGACACTAACCCCCCACCCCGATATCAAAGGTGTTGGCCGACGGCTGTAGGGCTGGCCTTTTTGCTACCCTTTCTGTTTAATTTGCTTCTTTGTCTTGTGGCAGGGCCGGCCCACTAACCCGTCGGCCCACCGGGGATCTCCCCGGGCTCCATGTACGCCAGTCTGCCCTTGCAGCCCAGTCATCCTGAAAGGGTGATCCCTCCGTCTGTGGTCCCCTTTTCAAGGTGTCTCATTTATCCCCAATTGGAATTTCAAGTATTTTCTTGCCTGATTGACGGGTTTAAAACGGGGGATGTCATTCATTTTGGGTCATCACTGTGGGTGTGAAGCCCATTAATCTTATTTGTCACCATCTTCACGTCGTTCGGGTGGAAACACCCTGCGGGCTTTCATGTCTCTTACACCAGGGAGAGGCTTTCATTAGGGCTCTTTCCTTTAAAACCCCTAACTGGTGGAGAGCTACAGTGATGTTTGACTTTCTAGAACTTTCTCCCATCTCCCAACTGCAACTCTGCAGCTCAGCCACAGTGATCTTTGGGTTCTTCTTTAATTCTCAGACAATGGCTCTTTTACCTGATTTGCCAGTTTTCCCAAACGGTCAGCTCTAGGAAGGGTTCTGGTCATCCCAAAATCGTCCCCTAAGGATTATGGAGGCCACTGTGCTCTGAGGAACTTTAAGTACTGATGATTCTTTTTTTTTTTTTTTTTTTTGTAACAATGTAACCCAGAGATGGTGGCGCTGAAGAGACAATAAGAAGCAGAACTGGTGGTGGCTGAAATGAAGATGTTGAGGTTCTCGCTTGGAGTGAACAGGTTGGATAGGATTAGAAATGAGCTCATTAGAGGGACAGCCAAAGTTGGATGTTTTGGAGACAAGGTTTCGAGAGAGCAGACTGAGATGGTTTGGACATGTTCAGAGACGAGAGAGTGAGTATATTGGTAGAAGTGTGCTGAGGGTGGAGCTGCCAGGCAAAAGTGCGAGAGGAAGACCAAAGAAAAGGTTGATTGATGTGGTGAGGGAGGACATGAGGACAGTGGGTGTTAGAGAAGAGGATGCGCGAGATAGGCTTAGATGGAAAAAGATGACATGCTGTGGCGACCCCTAATGGGACAAGCCGAAAGGATAAGAAGAAGACCAGATCTGTGCCTTGCCATAATTCTGTCTATGAGCTCTTAAGCCAGTTCCTTTGACCTCATGATTCTCATTTGCTCTTATATCCACTGTGAACTGCAAAGTCTTATATATATATATATATAGATATATATATATATATATATATATATATATATATATATATATAGAGAGAGAGAGAGAGAGAGAGAGAGAGAGAGGAGAGAGAGAGAGAGAGAGAGAGAGAGAGAGATATAATGCAGCCCTATGGGGGCACAAACCAGTGCAATCTGTAGGCCGGTCCCAAGCCCGGATAAATGCAGAGGGTTGCGTCAGGAAGGGCATCCGGCGTAAAAACTGTGCCAAACAAATATGAGCGTTCATCTAAAGAATCCCATACCGGATCGGTCGTGGCCCGGGTTAACAACGCCCGCCCCCGGCACTGCTAACCTGCAGGGCGTCGGTGGAAATTCAGCTACTGTGGGTCGAAGACAAAGAAGAGGAGGAAACCGGATCCAGCGTCAGAAGAAAAAGAGGAATGCACAGAGCCTACAACTGAGTGTAGGGACTTTGAATGTTGGGACTATGACAGGAAAAGCACAGGAGTTGGTTGACATGATGATTAGGAGAAAGGTTGATATTCTGTGCATCCAAGAGAGCAGGTGGAAAGGTAGTAAGGCTAGAAGTTTGGGAGCAGGGTTTAAATTATTCTACCACGGAGTAGATGGGAAGAGAAATGGAGTAGGGGTTATTTTAAAGGAAGAGCTGGCTAAGAATGTCTTGGAGGTGAAAAGAGTATCAGATCGAGTGATGAGACTAAAATTTGAAATTGAGGGTGTTATGTATAATGTGGTTAGCGGCTATGCACCACAGGTAGGATGTGACCTAGAGTTGAAAGAGAAATTCTGGAAGGAACTAGATGAAGTAGTTCTGAGCATCCCAGACAGCGAGAGAGTTGTAATTGGTGCAGATTGTAATGGACATATTGGTAAAGGAAACAGGGGCGATGAAGAAGTGATGGGAAAGTATGGCATCCAGGAAAGGAACTTTGAAGGGCAGATGGTGGTGGACTTTGCAAAAAGGATGGAGATGGCTGTAGTGAACACTTATTTCCAGAAGAGGGAGGAACATATAGTGACCTACAAGAGCGGAGGTAGAACCACGCAGGTAGATTATATTTTGTGCAGACGATGTAATCTGAAGGAGGTTACTGACTGTAAAGTAGTGGTAGGGGAGAGTGTAGCTCGACAGCATAGGATGGTAGTATGTAGGATGATTCTGGTGGTGGGTAGGAAGATTAAGAAGACAAAGGTAGAGCAGAGAACCATGTGGTGGAAGCTGAAAAAGGAAGAATGTTGTGCGGCCTTCCGGAAAGAGGTGAGACAGGCTCTCGATGGACAACCGAAGCTCCCGGAAGACTGGACGACGACAGCCAAGGTGATCAGAGAGACAGGCAGGAGAGTACTTGGTGTGTCATCTGGTAGGAAAGGGGAGAAGGAGACTTGGTGGTGGAACCCCAAAATACAGGGAGTCATACAAGGAAAGAGATTAGCGAAGAAGAAATGGGATACTGAGAGGACTGAGGAGAGGCGAAAGGAGTACATCGAGATGCGACGTAGGGCAAAGGTAGAGGTGGCAAAGGCTAAACAAGAGGCATATGAAGACATGTACACCAGGTTGGACACGAAAGAAGGAGAAAAGGATCTCTACAGGTTGGCCAGACAGAGGGATAGAGATGGGAAGGATGTGCAGCAGGTCAGGGTGATTAAGGATAGAGATGGAAATGTGTTGACTGGTGCCGGTAGTGTGCTAAATAGATGGAAAGAATACTTTGAGAAGTTGATGAATGAAGAAAATGAGAGAGAAGGAAGAGTTGAAGAGGCAAGAGTGAAGGACCAGGAAGTGGAAATGATTACTAAGAGGGAAGTCAGAAAGGCACTACAAAGGATGAAAACTGGAAAGGCAGTTGGTCCTGATGACATACCGGTAGAGGTATGGAAGCAATTTGGAGAGATGGCTGTGGAGTTTTTGACCAACTTATTCAACAGAATACTAGCGGGCGAAAAGATGCCTGAAGAATGGAGGAAAAGTGTTCTAGTTCCCATTTTTAAGAACAAAGGGGATGTTCAGAGCTGTGGGAACTATAGAGGAATAAAGTTGATGAGCCACACAATAAAGTTATGGGAAAGAGTAGTGGAGGCTAGACTCAGGACAGAAGTAAGTATCTGCGAGCAACAGTATGGTTTCATGCCTAGAAAGAGTACCACAGATGCATTATTTGCCTTGAGGATGCTCGTGGAAAAGTACAGACAAGGTCAGCGGGAGCTACATTGTGTCTTTGTGGATCTAGAGAAAGCCTATGACAGAGTACCAAGAGAGGAACTGTGGTACTGCATGCGTAAGTCTGGTGTGGCAGAGAAGTATGTTAAAATAGTACAGGACATGTATGATGGCAGCAGAACAATGGTGAGGTGTGCCTTAGGTGTGACAGAGGAATTTAAGGTGGAGGTGGGACTGCATCAGGTATCAGCTCTGAGCCCCTTCCTGTTTGCAGTGGTAATGGATAGGCTGACAGATGAGGTTAGACTGGAATCCCCTTGGACCATGATGTTCGCAGATGATATTGTCATATGCAGTGAAAGCAGGGAGCATGCAGAGGAACAATTGGAAAGATGGAGACATGCACTGGAAAGGAGAGGAATGAAGATTAGCCGAAGTAAAACAGAATATATGTGCGTGAATGAGAAAAGTGGAGGGGGAAGAGTGAGGCTACAGGGAGAAGAGATAGCGAGGGTGGACGACTTCAAATACTTGGGGTCAACAATACAGAGCAATGGAGAGTGTGGTCAGGAAGTGAAGAAACGGGTCCAAGCAGGTTGGAACAGCTGGCGAAAGGTGTCTGGTGTGTTATGTGACAGAAGAGTGTCTGCTAGGATGAAGGGCAAAGTTTACAAAACAGTGGTGAGGCCGGCCATGATGTACGGATTAGAGACAGTGGCACTGAAGAAACAACAGGAAGCTGAACTGGAGGTGGCAGAAATGAAGATGTTGAGGTTCTCGCTCGGAGTGACCAGGTTGGATAGGATTAGAAATGAGCTCATTAGAGGGACAGCCAAAGCTGGATGTTTTGGAGACAAGATTCGAGAGAGCAGACTTCGATGGTTTGGACATGTTCAGAGGCGAGAGAGTGAGTATATTGGTAGAAGGATGCTGAGGATGGAGCTGCCAGCCAAAAGAGCGAGAGGAAGACCAAAGAGAAGGTTTATGGATGTGGTGAGGGAAGACATGAGGGCAGTTGGGGTTAGAGAGGAAGATGCAGGAGATAGGCTCAGATGGCAAAAGATGACACGCTGTGGCGACCCCTAACGGGACAAGCCGAAAGGAAAAGAAGAAGATATATATATATATATATATATATATATTTATATTTATATTTATATTTATATACGCAGATGTGAGAACAATGCTATAGGAGCATAACAGAAACAAATACTTGATAAAACAATGAATCTAACACTTTCCAAATTAATTCCAATCAGTATAATCAAACACAGTTGGACTCCAATGAAGGTGTAGAAGCATCTCAAGGATGATGAAAAGATATGGAAGACACCCTAGTTATGAGTTGTGTGATATTTCAGTTTTTCCTTTTTCATAAATCTGCAAAAATGGTCACGATGCAAGTTGGACTGTACCCCGTGATATGCTATAAGCAATCCGAATAATTAGCCAGTCAATTAATTGGTCAGGCTCTAATTCATCCATCCATCACTTTTTTTAGCCGCTTATCCTCACAGGGGTCTTGGGAGTGCTGGAGCCTATTCCTATGCCAGGAGGCAGGGTACACCCTGAATTTTTTGCCAGCCAGTCGCACGGCACATGAAGACAGACAAAAGTCACATTCACAAATCACACCTTGGGGCAATTTAGAGAGTCCAATTCATGTTGTATGTTTTGGGGATGTGGGAGGAAACCGGAGTGCCCGGAGAAAACCCACGCAGGCACGGGAAGAACATGCAAACTCCATCCGGGACCTCAGAACTGTGAGCCCAACGCTTTCCAGCTGATCCACTGTGCCGCCAGGCTCTAATTCATTAAAATATATCAGAAACTAAATCCATGCTCAGGTTTCAGTAAAGTGCGATAACCACTACACGGTGTTGGTCATTGGTTGGTGTCGGTGTTGTCACTGATGAATCAAAACAACCTGGAAAAATATGTGACACTTGGAGGTCAGACTCGTACATACTGTCATCTGAGATATCAAATGCGTTTTGCTTTTTTTTTTGGTTTTATTTTGTGTTGTTTTTCAATTTCAAATATCATGAATAGGCAGGCACTCCAGAGAGACAGCTATTTGTAATTTAACACAATATGTTCCCTTTAAATTGCCAGCATATAGAGGGAGATTAGGTCTTATAACAGTTTCCATCTACATTTCATTGCACTGCAGTGGTCACAGCGTCACTTGACAATGAGATAGAATCTTCCAAAATAGAGAGCAGTGGCATATAGGTAACATGTCTGATGAATTAGATGACACAGAAGGAGCATTTGTTCAGTGTTCGGCATACACTGCGGCATGATCATTGCCTGTCGGTGCAGCCTTTGAACATGTGACAAGCCTCATGCTGACTTGGCGGTCTGTTTAAAAAAAAAATGCCAAGCGCACCCCTTTATCTCTCCACATGTTCAGCGGCAATGGGACAATAAGCCCGAGCAGCGCAAAATCCATATTATTGATCGGCCTGTATCTTCTCTATGATCCTACAGAAGGGAAATCCCTGATGACAAATTATATCTGCAGCACTTTGTGATGGCTGCTTGGATACAAGTGATCTCTGAGGGCAGAGCCAGGAAATGCTCGAGGCTCTATTAAGTGAGCATTGCCTATTATTTCACAGACACACGCACACACACCTGCACTCAAACACACGTGCACAAACCCTAATTTATATCTAGCCGACCACATGATCAAAACCACCGCAGTAAGTTGAAATGTAGAGTCAGGTCGGGTGGCTAACTCAAATACTGCTCACAAGTGTCGCCTGTGTCTGGGCGGGAAGGTTGAGTATCACAAACTGTACCCATCACCGAGCATAGTCCAGTCTTCATATATCTATTCTAATTTGCCCTTGTTGGGGTCAAGGGTGAGATGGAGCCAAAGGTGGCTGACATTGAGGGAGAGGCAGTGTTCACCCTGAACTGGTTGCCAGGCAATCGCAGGCCACATACACGCCAATAAATATTCACACTTACATTTACACCACCAGGGAAGCCAGAGGATTAAGGAATAAGATTCGAACCCTGAATCTCAAGCCCTTGAGGCAGATGTGCTAACCACTTGTCTGCACTGCTGTCCCCTTAATAATATTGATTTTAAAACAAATACACACTTTTTATGAGTTGTTGATTGATGCATATAGCAAGTCTCGTCATCACAATGACACACATTAAAAAAAAAATCCACAGCTTTGGAGTTAATCCTGTTGCAAGCATCTGAAGTCCTGTTGAGTGCCTCCAAAGCCCACTGCTAAACATGTTGTTAATTATGGGGGGAAAGTGCAACAGGAGAGGAAGGCTTTTACTGCTAGAATCTGGTGTGAGAAGTGATAGTTGGGGTGTGGATCATGTTGGACATAATCCAGCCAGTGACAGAGGAGGCTGGGCAGCTAGCATCATTTACACAGCGGCATATGCTCCCTCCCCCCCCCCCCCCACAACCACCCCACCCAGCACTTCTATCACGCAGACATGAAGTACTGCCGAGCAACCTTTTAGCAGCCAGTCAGAGGAGGATAATCTTCCCCCCTCGCAGCCCAATACAAGAGATTACACTGAGAACATGTCAGTCCGTACTGGATAAGCTCCACACATTATCGTGTTTCCATCCATTCATGTTTTCACACGGGCGGGCGGGAGATGGGAGGGATGAATGGAGGCGGGGTACCCGTCTCCTCACCCACTGTAAGCGACTTGTGCCCACTGACGCATTCTGTAACCACGGGATGCGCTGAACTCCATTGCAGATATTTAAATCTGCCAACCTGCTTCTGTGTTCATTTCTCATGACACTGGGGGCAAACGACGCCCAGACTTTCTCCCCGAAGCTTTGAATATGCATTCTTCTTCTTTTTTTTATGCCTAAAGACAAATAGCCCTCGCTACTGTACTTTACAGAGAGGGTTTTCCTCCTCCTAAACTGGATGAGTCTTGCATGTTTTAGTTGTATAAGCAATGAGACAAAGAGTATTGTTAAGAAGCTCGCATAATCACTATCTTGCTTAATTGAACACATGAACAATTTGTGTCAAGCATTCACCCTTTGATGAGCTGACAAGTCATCCTTTGCCATTATCTATCTATCTATCTATCTATCTATCTATCTATCTATCTATCTATCTATCTATCTATCTATCTATCTATCTATCTATCTATCTATCTATCTATCTATCTAAAATCTCACAATACATGGCCGCAGTCATCCTCTCCTTAAAACAGTGCAGTCGTCCAATCCCATGTGCAGAAAAACACCCCCAAAGCATGATCCTACCACCCCTGTGCTTCACAGTAGGGATGGTGTTCTTGGGATGGAATCATCATTCGTCTTCCTCCAAACACGGTTAGTGGAATTATGACCAAAAGGTTCCATTTTGGTCTCATCTGACCACGAAACTTTCTCCCATGACTCCTCTGTATCATCCAAATGATCATTGGCAAACTTAAAACAGGCCTTGACATGTGCTGGTTTAAGTGGGGGAACCTTCCGTGTCATGCATGATTTGAAACCATGACGTCTTAGCGTATTACCAACAGTCACCTTGGAAACGGTGGTCCAGCTCTTTTCAGGTCATTGACCAAGTCCTGTCGTGTAGTCCTGGGCTGATTCCTCACCTTTCTAAGGATCATTGAGACCCCACGAGGTGATATTTTGCAAGGGGCTCCACTCAGATTGAGATTGACCGTCATGTTTAGCTTCTTCCATTTTCTACTGATTGCTCCAACAGTGGACCTTTTTTCACCAAGCTGCTTGGCAATTTCTTCGTAGCCCTTTCCAGCCGTGTGGAATCGTACAATTTTGTCTCTGGTGTCTTTGGACAGCTCTTTGGTCTTGGTCATGTTTCAAGTTCGAGTCTTACTGATTGTATGGGGTGGACAGGTGTCTTTATGCAGCTAACAACCTCACACAGGTGCATCTGATTCAGGATCATACATGGAGTGGAGGTGGACTTTTAAAGGGGGACTAACAGGTCTTTGAGGGTCACAATTCTAGCCACGACATGAAAGACAAGTGTTCAAATACTTATTTACAGCTGTATCACACATAGAAATTGTTAAAAAAAAATCATACATTTTGATTTCTGGATTTTTCTTTTTAGATTACCTCTCTCACAGTGGCCATGCACCTACGATGAAAATTTCAGACCCCTCCATGATTTCCAAGTGGGAGAACTTGCAATATTGCAGGCTGTTCAATTATTTATTCTCTTCACTGTATATTATTAAACATTGTGATGTACAATGGCAAAAGTTATCGTTGGTATACTCCATTTTTATTTCAAAACAGTTATGAGTAAAGGTCAGTGACTGAAAACACCCTATTCACCCCCACACCCTATCCTAACTTTCTACAGCCATGTTGTTAGAGTAAGAAGTGCACCTCAGGTCAAAAGCTTGGATAAATATTTAATATAATTTAATTCAATTGAAATCCATGAATATTTTAGTTGAAAGGTTCACAAACTGAATAATTCCCATAGCATTTAAGGGTGCACGTTGTAGTTTATGTACATTTATTTTGAGTGGGGTCCTGCGCAAAAAGTTTGAGAAACCCCTGCATCTGGTAGTAATTAATGTGTGGACATGATTGGGACAGCAGGGGGCGATATGGAGCAGAAAGCCCTGACAGAAGGGGCCGAAAAAGGACAAGTCCTCAGTCAAACGCCTGATGCTGATCAATATGCTAACTCGGGGAATACTAAAATGAAGCGGGAATGTTTGACAGAGATGGATAGATTTGCACCGTCCGTGAAATGTCACAGATTCAGTGGAGGATGTCACGTCGCGATCGCTCGGCTGTGTGATACGCCTGACACATCAGATTTTGTGCGCGTGCATGGGTGGGAGTGGCGTTGTACCACCCTCTCTTCCTGTCAGAGCAGACAGATGACAACGACCACCACCGCCGACCCAGGTAAAAATGAGTCCAATTAAAAAATGGATGAGTTGCAATCTGCAATGTGTGAGGTTTGGTCTGCTCGGTGACTGAAAGGAAAATCATTTATTTCGCATGAGGGTCGTCAATCAGGAAGTCCTGTCAGTACGCAGTCGTGCAAAAACATCCGACTTTTATTATGATTATTATTTTATTTATTTATTTTTTGGTCACCCACGTATTCTCTATCCCTGTGTATGACATTCATGTATTACGTCTACTAAGATTGTTGTACATGGAAAGCAGTGGAAAGTCTGCAATGGATAGGTTTCAAATTACGCCTTCTTGTGTGTCACCACAACCCTTAGACCAATTGGATAGATTAACGATGGAAAAAAAACTTCACGCTTCACCTATCACCTGTGTTCTTTGAGCTCTATGCCACACAAGATGGTGTAATTGGAAACCTGTCCTTACCTTACATTTATTTTATTTATTTTTTTGTATACAATACAGAATAGCTGTTCAATGGCTGAACTCCATCCATTTTCTTTATTTAACCAGTTTAGGGTAAACCGGTGTACTGGAGCCTATTCCAGTCGATGAAAAGCAAAGCAAAGCAAATTTATTTGTATAGCATTTCATACACGAGGTAACTCAATGTGCTTTCCATGATTAAAGGCATTTGAAAACAAAGAGATAAAACATTTAAAATGGGATAAAAACAATAAAACCCGCATACAGTCCAAGTAATACGATCAAAAAGTGGATATATTCTAAAAAGCACGAGAAAAAAGATTTTTCAACCTGGATTTAAAAACATTCACACTTGGGGCTGACCTCACCCCTATTGGCAACTTATTCCATTTGTGTGCAGTATAATAGCTAAAATGCTGCTTCGCCATGTTTGCTTTGGACTCTCCGCTCCAGTATTTGACCCGAGTGAGTCAGACTAAACCCGAGAGTGGTTGCCAATCACAGGGCACATATAAAGGGGAAAAGTACTAGAAATAGTAGTAGTACTGTAGTGGCACTGTGTGAACCCGCATTGCTTGCACAGAAGTCAAGTTGGGGAACCACAACACCACCACTGACCAATTTCCATTGATTTTTTTTTTTTTTTATTGTTTGCTCCAAGGCATCTTGACTTCCATGAATCCTGCCTAGTCACAAGTAAGCGTCCAATTGTACGGTAATCTCTTTTTTGTTTTTTTTAAGTAAACTCGTATTTGAGAGGTGGCACGGTGGCTCAGCTGGTAAAGCGTTGGCCTCACAGTTCTGAGGTCCCGCGTTCATTCCCGGACCCGTCTGTGTGGAGTTTGCATGTTCACCCCGTGCCTGTGTGGGTTTCCTCCGGGCATTCTGGTTTCCTCCCACATTCCAATATCATGCAACATTAATTGAACACTAAATTGCCCCAAGGTGTGATTGTGAGGGCGACTGTTTGTCTCTATGTGCTCTGTGATTGGCCGGCAACCAGTTCAGGGTGTACCCCGCCTCCTGCCTGTTGACAGCTGGGATAGGCTCCAGCAAATTCCCCCCCCCGCGACCCTCGTGAGGATAAGCGGCCAAGAAAATCGATAGATGGATGGATTTAAGATGCTTTCAATATTGAATGAAGTATGATTTTTGGTACTATGTGCAATTCACTGTCACTGTTGGATGACAAATTGGTTAAAAAAAGCACATAGAGATTGTCCTCGCATCATTTTTTGTACATAATAATTTTTTTGTTAAGATTCTCTTTTAAAAAAAATACTACACATTTAGATTTTTACGTGTGTGTGTGTGTGTGTGTGTGTGTGTGTGTGTGTGTGTGTGTGTGGTGTGTGTGTGTGTGTGTGTGTGTGTGTGTGTGAAATAATGTCTAATTAGTGTTTTGGCCTTTGGATCGAGTCTCCTGATCATAGCATACATTTCTTCATTCTCCCTTCATTCAAACTATCGTCATGTGTGGATTTGAATTCATTATTATATTTTTTCATAGTATGAGGAGTAGGAGTCATGGTAGTAGTAATAGTAGAAGCAGTAGCATAAATAATAAGAAAAAATATGATTTTGTGTGTAGTTTGGTGGTACATTTTTCTGTCTTACATCATAACTACAAGATTTACTTGTCACGTTGTGTTTTCTTCTAAAAGAATTGCAATATATCTGTATGTTGTGAAATGGTTTGAGCATATCTTAACAGTTGTCTTATAATTATCCTTAATGTTATTTTTATTCCCTTATATTTAAAAATGATTGACTAGAAGGGGTGAATTATCTTACTAAATATGGTTCATGGCCCAACAAGCATTTAGACTAGGAGGACATAGATCAGTTTCATTTGCAACGCTTCACTCTTTCCTTGCTCCAGAGTTTACTGATATACACGACCAAAGCGAGGGCCATTTTCCATAGATAATGTCATTGCCATAGAGAATGAAGCTATAAAGATGGCAATAAAGGCTTTAATTTGACCGCTTTCTGGGAGAATTGAACTCTTTCTGAAGCCCATATTTCCTTTAGTTCCTCAGGCTGTCACACCAAACGCTCTCTGCCTTATTGTTTTATTCTCAAAGGTCTGTGGGACAACACAGCGGTGCTGATGAGACACTTGGGCGGTTTCTACACAATGTTTCCCATTTACAACGTGCGAGGTCACTGGTGTTGGACAAGAGGAGTAGGCTTGGTCCATTCACTGCTCTTGCTCACCAACCTAATCCAAGCATGTCTTTGAAAAAACTTGCTTTGCCGACTGTGAACAGTAAACGGCCTTGCCCAAACCGTCCCCACAAAATTGGAAGCCCACAATTGTCCGAAAGTTCATTTCTGCAAATTTTCCTCAGTTGATTTGTTTGCTAGGAAGTTAAGCGAGCTATAGTTTGCTCTTTATCCAGTTCATCCTTTAGTTTGTTAGTTATCCAAGACAGTAAGGTATTGGTTTTAAATTGGTATTGCGACTAGCATCAGGACAAAAGCCACACTTCTCCTGAATCCAAGATTCAACTTCCCGCTGGATACTCTGGATACTTGGTGACCCCGCTGAACTCACTTAGGGTATCCCCCGTGATACAGTAATGAAATGAAGAACAATTTGTATGATATTTTACTTTTTTGTTTTCTTATCAATTAAAGGCAATATTAAAACAAGGATATTCCAATTTTTTTACATAAGTCTATCGAAACCACCGATGGTCGGGAGGAGGCGGCATTTAAAATATTAGGGCTCCACATTGGCTGATTAAAGGTCAAGTGTCATCCCTATAAACATTCTAAAATAGATATTGTCATGAAAAATACATGTAACATTATTCACTTCAATGTCTACACGAAAAAATAAATGTGAGCTGAGAGCGCGTCATCCATGCCCAAAGTTGGAGAAGTGTCGTTTTACGACATCCAAGTGGTCGCCGTATTGGCTGCATCCTCTGTCCGGGTGCCGTCACCAATGAAAACACGCGGTGGACCCTACTATGGGAGACAAACATGCCCCTTCTGACATGGAAGCTCTTTTCGAAAAGGAGAACACCACACAACCGGCTTAAGTTACCGGGGCAATATTACATATTGAGATGATATGCGATCACGGCCAAACCGCCTCCCCGTCCGATCCACTTCCGCAGTGGAGACGAGCCATCGCGGCTCATCGCAGCTGGCCAGTGTGGCTCATTTTTGGCGCCGAGGTGGCTTATCACGCAGCACAGCTGGGCTGCTCTAGGGCGTTGTTCATAGCGGCCACAGTACGCGATGAACAGCACAGTCGAGCTGGAGCGCCTTACTGGATTGTCGTCACACGCGGCTGAGTGAGGCATTGTCGGCTGCGTTGTTCAGAGCCGCCGCCGTCTGGAAGCCCGACACGCACCCTTTGCCTCAGCCGTGACCGGGGAACACGGCGCCTCAGCCGATGTGTCTCATTTTTGGCGCCGTGGTGGCTTATAATGGTGCCGAGCTGTGCTGCTTTAGGGGTTGTTCATAGCCGAGGCAGTACGTGGTGAACAACCGTCGTGCCGGGGCGCTTTACGGCGTTGTCGTCGCACACGGCTGAGTGCGGCATTGTGGCAGCGTTCTTCAGAGCCGCCCCAGTCCAGGAGCCCGGAGTGCAGCCTTCGCTGGCGAAGCGATGCAACAGCCCGATGCTGTCCGACGCGCACATCGACACATTTCATACGCGGATCTTTTTCTACGTTATGAGAGGCCGATTGAGTGGTCCGCCCCAAACTATTACTTTTTTAGTAGCTGTAAACACACCTACCTGTCATTTGGAACCCACAAATCTTTCGTCCTCTGCACCCGTGCAATCCATTTTTCACGACGAACCAGGTCTGTTGCAAACTTATGAAGGGTAAATCCATTCTCCCGAGTGTTCAAGCAATGTCCAGCAATGCAACGAGCCGGCGTTTTAGCTAACACGAAGGAACAACAAGCTACCTTCCCGGAGGTAAAACTAATGGAAACAAACGAGTCCACTTGAGGGCGTTCCTGTCCTTTACGTCACTTCCTGCTTCTTCTCAAAAACAAATCCCTCGAGAGGATTTTAATGGCAGGAGTTACAAAAAGCTGTATACGTCAAAATCGTGTTTTGTAACGAAGAAACACATGGGTCCATGTCGGCTGCCGTTTTTTCATTAATAACATACTAAAAATCACGCATTTCCTGACAGTGGCCCTTTTAAATATCAGTTATACAAGAAAGTATAACTCTGAAAAGGCTCCAATATTGTTACATGCAGTAAATTAACTTTCTGATCTTTTGCAACTAAATTGTACATATATGTAAATGGAATAGATTGAAATATTTCTATCAATGGGAAGTACTGGTCAAACAAATATGTTTGCGGATTTGATGGACTATTTTAGAAAATAAGTTAACGCACCATCACAGAGGAAGTCCAACTGTTTATTTATAACCTTTAATAACATGAATTATGAAAGCCACACAACCTGACTCCCTTTTTCTTTTTAGCCCTCAGACAGCAAAAATGATGGAGTGCTCGGGCTGAGAGGTAAAACTATGAATAGACTCGTCCACCTCAAACTGTCACCTCCATCCCACTGCTCATGCACCTCTGACAATGAACACCATTCACGGGCCACCCAGTCCTAACTTCCCCATCTGGTGAGGAGTTCTTCATGTACAGAATACAGTAGGCATGCAATGTCAGGGACCAAAGTATTAATGTTTGGATCTTACTCCTTGATGACAAGACAGATCAGTGAATTATCATGCAAGACAGCTGTAAGAGTAAGAGGGAAGGCTTGCTTCATGCTTTTATCTCAAGTAGACTTGACTATTGTAATGGTCTTCTGAATGGGCTCCCCAAAAGACCATTAAACAGCGGCAGCTCGTTCAGAATGCAGTAACTCCGGTTGTGACCAGAACAAAGCGGTCAGAGCATATAACTCCAATTCTAAAGTCTTTACACTGGGTTCCAGTCAGTTTTGGAATAGATTTAAAGTTCTGATACTGGTCTATAAATCTCTAAATGGTTTCGGTCTGGCGGCACAGTGGGTCAGGGGGTAAAGGGTTGGCCTCATAGTTCTGAGGTCCTAGATTCAATCCCAAACCCACTTGTGTGGAGTTTGCATGTTCTCCCCGTGCCTGCGTGGGTTTCCTCCGGGCACTCCGGTTTCCTCGCACATTCCAAAAACATTCTCTAAATTGCCCCGAGGTGTGATTGTGAGTGCGGCTGTTTGTCTCGGTGCCCTGCGATTGGCTGGCAACCAGTTCATGGTTACCCTGCCTCCTGCCCGTTGACAGCTGGGATAGGCTCCAGCACTCCCTGCAACCCTCGTGAGGATAAGCGGCAAAGCTAATGGATGGATGAATGGTTTCGGTCCTGAATACATGAAAGAAATGCTCATGCAATACAAACGCAGTAGCGCTCTGAAATCAACTGACTCAGCTCTTATAATGGAGTGCAGAGTTCAAAGCAAACGGGGCGAAGCAGCATTTAGCTATTCCGCTGCAAAAAAAAATGGAATAAGTTGCCAACAGAGGTGATGTCAGCCCCAAGTGTCAGTGGTTTCAAATACATATTAAAAACTCTTCTTTTTTCCTCATACAATTAATATTTTTTTGCACCAAAAGCTGTTGGGGTTTGTACAAGGGAGATAATTTTTTATCAGATACAGTGTAGTGCTGTGGACTGAACCAATGTTTTTTTGAATTTCTGAGCAAATGACAATCTTAATGTCATCTATAAAGATTTGGGTGATGTTTTTTTTCTCCGAGGAGCTCCTTACAGTTTTGATGTGTAATTTACTTTGAAGAAACTGTAGTTCAGTTAGGATTATGCAGATTGAAACTTTGTATTTTTTTGGGAGGTAAATGAGCCCAGAGAAAAGTTATGTCAGAGGAAAAGTCACCGCTTGTAGCACACGCATTCCTCAAATGATCATTTATTAGGTCACACTATTTTTAAAGGGAGTAAATGGCAGCCTCCCTTTGTCAAACCTAGCAAGGGAATAGCTCTCAGGTGCTCAAAGCACCATAACTCATCCCGGTGACCTTTAGAGCAGGAATTAGGCCACGTTCATCCCTGCACAGGTGCTCGCTAAACTCCATTAGCATTTTTGAAAAAGTCCTACAGTGTGTAAAGAAAAAGCAGGAGGCTTTCATTAATTGAACCAGTGAACTTTAGCATGTTCCCTAAATGATGAAAAATGACCTGATGCAGGATTTTTGCACTGGTGCCGTAGCTGGGGGTACACTTTACTTTTGAGATCTGTCTGATGACGAACAAGCTAGTTCAAGAAGCCCTCTGATCTTGTATAGAGTAAAAAGAGGCCAAAATAACCAACAAAGTTGGTGAGATTGAAGATTGAGGAGAGATGAGCGAAGAGGTGAAAACAAAAGTTGTGTCTAACATTTTGGTTACAATCAAAATCACCTTTATTGTATTGTACAGTTTTAAAAAAAAAATCAAGTAATTTTTATGTTGTCCGTTTGTTGTGTATCGAAAGTATCTTAAATGAAGTAAAACACGTTCTGCATTATTATTTAAAAATAAATAATGAAAACATTGCACATGGTTTTAATTCAATTGGAAGTTAAGGCCGCTTATTAAGTTATGTCAAAGCCTGTAAATAAATCAATAAACAAAGCAGCCAGTGTGCATACCGCATTGGAATCGAATGACATTTTTAGACATTTTTTCACATTACATGAACATTTTGAGTTTTTAACAAAGTGTACTGAATATATTTTGGGTATATTTAATTTACTGGGAACATCTTTGTAAGAGTAGCTACAGATTAATATCTCCAACAAATGAATAAGAAAATGAAAAAAAAAACTTCTTTGGAGTAGGGAATAGCTAAGGCACGAGCCACCACATTTCATACTAAAACTAAAATCAACTTCAAACGCAATGTTCAGTTCCTCCTTTATTATTACAATCCAATGGAACAGGGTTCTCCTTCAGGGAAATTAGAGAGTCTAACCCCACATGTCGAGGACCATATTAAACAAATCACAGTGGGATTGCACGCACAAACAGGACAGCCAGCGTTCAGAAGCACTCTCTATTTTTGAGGCTTCTAAATAATTCATAGATAAAACAAAACACAACAAATACCTTGAGACGTGTGCTGCCCGCTAAATTAATCCAGCCAAAAATGAAACGGAACAGGATCCTGCAACTCAAATTGAAGCAATAGTGCGATATTAAGACGTGAAAGAGTGGAAACAGGGCAAGAAATTACAAAAATGCCGGGGGGAACAGCGGCCGTGCTACAGAAAAAGATGAAAAAAAACCACCATTTCATTTTCGCTCCTCATCGTCAGTCAGTGCCAACTGAAGTCATCTTGCTGAATGGAACATTACATGTGGTCACATGACACTAAGATATGGACATTGGTTGGAATTACAGGGGAACCTCGAACCTTCAGTCGGACACAAGATATTCTGTAGGGCTGCTCTTTCTCAACTCTTTCCCATAGAAATTGAAAATATATACATAAATACACGGGCCGGCACGGTAGCTCAGCTGGAAAGGGATGGCCTCACAGTTCTGAGGTCCCGCTTTCAATCCCTGACCCGCCTGTGTAGCGTTTGAATGTTCTCCCCGTGCACTCTGGTTTCCTCCCACATCCCCAAAACATGCAACATTAATTGGACACTCGAAATTGTCCCTCGTTTTGATTGTGAGTACGACTGTTTGTCTCGATGTGCCCTGCGATTGGCTGGCAACCAGTTCAGGGTGTACCCCGCCTCCTGCCCGTTGACAGCTGGGATAGGCTGCAGCACTCCCCGCGACCCTTGTGAGGATAAGCGGCTAAGAAAATGGATGGATATATATATACTGTATGTGTTCCGGAGTGGTCACTGATAATTTACTCATACACTCACCTGACTTTGGTGTAGGCAACGTGGGTTCAGTTCCCACTCGGTGGCGGCCTCTCTATGTGCCCCGCTACTGAGCGGCAAGCAGTTCAGTCTGTAGTCCGCCTTTCACCGGAGGTAGCTGGAGCAGGCTCAGCAGGATAAGTGGTGTTGAAAATGGATGGGTCAGGCCTCCGGGATCAGGCAGCATGCCGGAGTTGTGGTTACTGTATCTTGCATGTATTGTGTGTCGGTATGTTACCATGAACAGGACACACTTATATTTGGGCAGTTTCTCTTCGCAGCAACTCTCAAGTGCCAACATTTTGGATTGGGAGTGTCATTGCACAGCCAAGTGAGAGGCTCAGATCTCTCCGTTTATCCATATTTAGGTTAGGGTTTCTGTGGTCTCGGTTGGTCCCCTCTAGGAAAATTGACAGTGTTGTCGTAAAGCTCGGGTCAGAAACCTTTTTTGCCCAGAGAGCCTTGAAAGACAAATTTTAAAAAGTATTTCCATGAGAGACATATACTGCGTTGTTTTGAATTTTTTTTTTTGCTTTTTGATTTTAATCCAACTAAAAGTGGGCACTTTTAACCGAGTGCAAGTCATTGACTGTATTCTATCTAAAGGTTGATCCAGAAGGTAACCAGTGAAAATGTTTTTCTTACCATGAATGCAGTACTTTTCAATTGTTTTCTGTAATCACCCCACCAGGAAGAAGAAAAAGAAATTTACGATGCCCCTCCCCACCAGCAGCCCCCGCGAGTGCATCTCTGTATTAGGTGGTATATAAAGGATAATCTAATGTAATGCTTATAAACACTGCTGAAAGTACAAAAGAAAGAGATATAGAATCAACATACAATAAAGAATGCATTTATTAATGTTGTTAATCATGTTCTTTAGCGCACCCGTACACCCCCTCCATCGCACCAGCAAGCACTGCATTAATGGGACATCTGGTGCTGTATGGCTAATGGCTTTGTAGTGTGGCTGATATGTGGTGAGGTTATCCTCCATGTAGTCGTAGAGTTCCACTCCCTCCCCCAAAAAGGACGCAACAACGTTTTCTCGGATGAGAACGACTCTTAACATTCATACCTCGAGCCGTACTTGGTCGATAAACAGTGAACTGCGATAAATGGCTTACGACTTATCCAAAGTGAGGGAAAAGTGGAATTTCATTGATGACCTTCACTTGTGTTTCCTCCACTTGATTTGCCATCATGATGGTACGATTTTGAAACGTTCTTGCTGACAGTGGCATGTCTTTTGTCATCGCTTATTAGACACACTGCAGAACCGTCTGTCTCCGCAAAGACTCATCTTTCTCTTTTTCACCATCTTCTTCGTCAAAAGCAACCCGATTATTTCAGTTAAAGGAGGGACGTTTTACTTCTTGACCCCATAATGACCTGTGTAGGCTACCAAATTATCCGATAAAAATAGAGTTTGACCCGACCGTACCCAGAGGCACAGCTGGCATTGGCTTCAGCCACCCGCTTTGCAGGAGAAAACGGATGGCTAGATTAAAATGCATGAGAATGTTTTATGTTTGGAACCTCACTTTTATCACTGTGATTTCTGTAGTGTTTTACTTTAAAGTCTAAGCGGAATTATTCATTATTTATCCTGTTCAGGACTGTCAGCTAAGTTTTATCCGCTAGCCAGGTGCAGTCTCACAAAAAATCCACATGTGGGTTGCAAGCCTTTGCTATCTCGGCTGTCTGATTTGTCACGGTCCTGCTGAAGGATGAACCATCACCCTAGTCTTTTAATTCAGGAGGTCTCCGTACATTGCCGCGTTTGTCCACAGTTCCTGGAGCTGAAAAAAAACGCATGATGCTGGGGCCTCATATTCCTGCACAAATTATGGGATTTACAGTGAAGAAAATAAGTATTTGAACACCCTGCTATATTGGAAGTTCTCTCACTTGGAAATCATTGAGGGGTCTGGAAAGTTCATCGTAGGTGCATGTCCACTGTGAGAGCGATAATCTAAAAAGAAAAATCCAGAAATCACAATGTATGATTTTTTTTAAATGAATTATTTGTGTGATACAGCTGCAAATAAGTATTTGAACACCTGCCTATCAGATAGAATTCTGACCCTCAAAGACCTGTTCGTCCGCCTTTAAAAGTCCACCTCCACTCAGATGCACCTGTGTGAGGTCGTTGGCTGCATAAAGACACCTGTCCACCCCATACAATCAATAAGACCCGAACTTGTAACACGCCCAAGACCAAAGAGCTGTCCAAAGACACCAGAGACAAAATTGTACAACTCCACAGGGCTGGAAAGGGCTACGGAGAAATTTCCAAGCAGCTTGGTTAAAAAAAAGGTCCACTGTTGGAGCAATCAGTAGAAAATGGAAGAAGCTAAACGTGACGGTCAATCTCAATTGGAGTGGAGCCCCATGCAAGATATCAATTCATGGGGTCTCAATGATCCTTAGGAAGATGAGGAATCAGCCCAGGATTACACGACAGGACTTGCTCAATGACCTGAAAAGATCTGGGACCACTGTTTCCAAGGTGACTACACTAAGACATCATGGTTTGAAAACATGCATGGCACGGAAGGTTCCCCTGCTTAAACCAGCACATGTCAAGGCCCGTCTTCAGTTTTCCGATGATCATTTGGATGATACAGAGGAGTCAATGGAAGAAGGTTTTGTGGTGAGATGAGACCAAAATGGAACTTTTTAATTCCACTAACTGTGTTTGGAGGAAGACGAATTCTGAGTTCCATCCCAAGAACACCATCCCTACTGTGGAGCATGGGGGGTGGTAGCATGATGCTTTGGGGGTATTTTTCTGCACATGGTATATGACAACTGCACTGTATTAAGGAGAGGATGACCGCAGCCATGTATTGTGATATTTTGGGGAACAACCTCTTTCCCCCTTTCAACATGCCAGTGATGCAAAGCACAGAGCCAGGAAAACCAAGGAGTTTTTCCGTAAAAAGCATATCAAGTTTCTGGCGTGGCCTAGCCAGTCTCCAGACCTAAACCCAATAGAAAATCTTTGGAGGGAGCTGAAACTCCGTGTTTCTCAGCGACAATCCAGAAACCTGTCTGATCTAGAGAAGATTTATGTCGAGGAGTGGGCCAAAATCCCTCCTGCAGTGTGTGCAAACCTGATGAACAACTACAGGAAACGTTTGACCACTGTAATTGCAAACAAAGGCTACTGAAACAAATATTAACATTGGTTTTCTCAGGTGTTCAAGTACTTATTTGCAGCTGTATCACACAAATAAATCGAACATCATACATAGTGATTTCTGGATTTTTCTTTTGAGATTATCTCTCTCACAGTGGACATGCATCTACAATGAAAATTTCAGACCCCTCCATTATTTCTAAGTGGGAGAACTTGGAATATAGCAGCGTGTTCAAATACTTATTTTCTTCACTGTATCAACTTGGGCTCATGGCTGGGAACGTGCGTAAATTTACCCACAGCTCTGACCGTGCGTCCACACGAAAAAAAATTGTGTGGTGGAAGAGTGAAAGCACTGAGTGAGTCACAGAGTGGAAAAATTTGATACCGAAAATTAATTTACCTACAAAAGCTGTATATTTTTTCATGTATCTTTCTTCTTCTTCTTCTTTTCCTTTCGGCTTGTCCCGTTAGGGGTCGCCACAGCGTGTCATCTTTTGCCATCTTAGCCTATCTCCTGCATCTTCCTCTCTAACCCCAACTGCCCTCATGTCTTCCCTCACCACATCCATAAACCTTCTCTTTGGTCTTCCTCTCGCTCTTTTGCCTGGGAGCTCCATCCTCAGCATCCTTCTACCAATATACTCACTCTCTCGCCTCTGAACATGTCCAAACCATCGAAGTCTGCTCTCTCAATCTTGTCTCCAAAACATCCAGCTTTGGCTGTCCCTCGAATGAGCTCATTTCTAATCCTATCCAACCTGGTCACTCCGAGCGAGAACCTCAACATCTTCATTTCTGCCACCTCCAGTTCAGCTTCCTGTTGTTTCTTCAGTGCCACCGTTTCTAATCCGTACATCATGGCCGGCCTCACCACTGTTTTATAAACTTTGCTGCCCTTCATCCTAGCAAAGACTCTTCTGTCACATAACACACCAGACACCTTGCGCCAACTGTTCCACCCTGCTTGGACCCGTTTCTTCACTTCCTGACCACACTCTCCATTGCTCTGTATTGTTGACCCCAAGTATTTGAAGTCGTCCACCCTCGCTATCTCTTCTCCCTGTAGCCTCACTCTTCCCCCTCTACTTTTCTCATTCACGCACATATATTCTGTTTTACTTCGGCTAATCTTCATTCCTCTCCTTTCCAGTGCACGTCTCCATCTTTCCAATTGTTCCTCTGCATGCTCCCTGCTTTCACTGCATATGACAATATCATCTGCGAACATCATGGTCCAAGGGGATTCCAGTCTAACCTCATCTGTCAGCCTATCCATTACCACTGCAAACAGGAAGGGGCTCAGAGCTGATCCCTGATGCAGTCCCACCTCCACCTTAAATTCCTCTGTCACACCTAAGGCACACCTCACCATTGTTCTGCTGCCATCATACATGTCCTGTACTATTTTAACATACTTCTCTGCCACACCAGACTTACGCATGCAGTACCACAGTTCCTCTCTTGGTACTCTGTCATAGGCTTTCTCTAGATCCACAAAGACACAATGTAGCTCCTTCTGACCTTCTCTGTACTTTTCCACGAGCATCCTCAAGGCAAATAATGCATCTGTGGTACTCTTTCTAGGCATGAAACCATACTGTTGCTCGCAGATACTTTTTTCATGTATCTTTACCAGTGACATATAGTCACCGGCATAACAATGCCTGCGAGATGATAAAAGGTCTGGTTAACCTGCATATCCACCTCTTATTGTTCATGCAACTGAATAAAAGCCTTGCGCTCAGCTAAACAGGCTCTGTTTTCACACTTGGTAAATTTATGAGTAAACGGACAAGATCATCATGACAATATTTACAGCATACACTGCATGAATTAGTACAGTTGTGAGTAAAATAAGAAAAGATTGTCATTTCCTAATATAGACACTTTGCGTCTTTCGGTTTAGTGGGATGCAGTGAGGGTTTTTATTTTTGACAAAGTGGTCCTTGGCTCAATAAAAGTTGGGGATCAGAGGTGTAGGTGAAATAAATAAATGAAACTTACTTTACATTTTAATGATGGGGTGTATATAGAATTATGAAGGGGTAAAATAATTAAGTTAATTGGAGCAAGACTACTGAATACCATAAAACAGGGGTGCTCAATGCGTCGATCGACTAGTAAATCGCGACGGCGTGCCGCGAGGAAAAAAAAAAAAGACAGCCATATTTTTCTGACCTTTAGCTCACCGCGCATGTGCAAACAGCAGCAGTACAGGAAAACTCTCTAGTCAGCGAGTTCACCCTTATTTTAAGCCCTCGCTTAAGAAATCTTATCAAACATGACTTTCATACGGAATGTGAAGCGGACTTTTTTTTCACCATGTCATTTTCGAAGCGCGTTTGCCTCATCTGCCAGCGGAGTGAAATGTGGAGCGGCATTTTCGAACACTTCATGGAAAATACGACACCGACATTCTGCCGAAAAGCAAGCTGAGAATGAGAAAAGTGAACGAACTAAAATCCCAATTGGCCGCACAGCAGTCACTTTTCACACAATATAGTTCAACAGCGAAAGCCGCCACCGAAGCATCATTCCGGGTTTATCACATTATCGTTAATAAGAAGTCCTTCCAAGATGGAGAGATGGTAAAAGAGGTTAGCTGACTCGTGCTGATCTTTTAAAAACAAGGCGGAAATATTATCTTCAATAAAATTTCTGCAGCTGTAAAGGAGTACAGTTGCACGGCGCCGTGAAGCCATGGCTGATGTGTGGAAGGACATCTCGGATTGTGCGTGTTTTTCACTGCAGTTGGACGAATCCACTGACGTGAGTGACAAAGCCCAGGTGATCATTGTGAACTCAGATAGTTATAAAAATGTTTATGGGTCACTATGTTGTGTTGTGCAATATTGGCTCATGCCGTTGTGATACATTTACACATAAAGAATCTTCAATATACTTTACAGTAAATATGTTTTGCATTTTTATAGTGGGTAGATCTTTATGACTTGGTCATTCTATTTCATTACTGGTCGTTCTAAAAAAAGAAAAAAAGATGTCAGCCTCCCCCACTCCACCTAACCCTCACCATCTGGGCACCCCTGCCATAAAATGTGTATTGTCCAGTATTCACACCCAACTTTCTTTACTGCTCCAATGTTAATGCCCTCAATTTATTTACAGTTCATCTTTCTCCATGTACCCGTTTTGTTCGCAAACAAGTTGTGCCTGAATTAATTTTGCCCTCGGCTGGTAGTGTCATTGGACTCCATTGTGTCACCACTGCTTTTAGACACAACAACATAACTCCAAAACGACAGACATACAAATGTTTGCATTCCACACAAACGCATTGCGCTCCTCTTTAACACCCACAGGAATAAAGTTCAAATTTGCTCCACTCTCATGTAGAATAGAGGAGCAAGGTTTCTTCTGCTTTAGCCCATTTTAAAGCCCAGTCGTGAAGAAATCTGAGTGCAACTATCATCTTTTGTGCAGCATTGCTTATCAACCCTCAAGTGCATTCTGGAGCCACCGTTCGTGTCACCTCGACGTCCTTTGAATGCAAATCACGGCCCCATGCTCCACATCAACTTACATGTCCCCTCTCTACTGGAAAAGTGCAAGATAGCAAGAAAGGTGATATTTTTGGTCATCCGGAGTAAGATGCTTCTCTCGTGACATGTCAGGTGGACCGACTGGGCCAGGAGGAGGCCGTGGCACACACTACTTGAGTCCCATCTTGTTCTTCCCTGTAAGGATTTATGTTATACAGTTTTCAAGGTCAGTGTTTCACAAAATTTATTGAGTCAAGCCACATATTTGACTTTGAAAGGAAATCAGGGGGATACCACCAAACAAAAAGTGGATACAAAGGTTAACTATCTTCTGCCATTTCATGGAAGAGTAATTAATTGTTCAGCCTGTCGCTGGTATGAATAGAATAATTTTTCTGTAATATGAGAAATTTTTCACTCCTGTTTAGTAAACCTGGATCATTTCCAGGGACACATCTGCAGTGGAAAAGTGGTTGGGGATCACTGCTTGTTCATTACTGTCTTCGCTACGCGATATCAAGAAATGGGCATGTACACATTTGTTTTTTCACGTCTAATCATTGACCTTGTCAATAATATTATATTTTTCTCTCTTCTTTTTACACTAAAAATGTTAAAATGGTATTTGAAACATTGGTTGTACACTTAGTAAAGGTTTTATAACAGAAAAGTGTTTGTCCGTGGTATCAATTATCATCCTAACATCCTTACATCCTAACCATATTAAATGGTTTTGAAATGTGATGGAGTTAAATAAGGTAACCAAAATATTAGAAACGGCATTCCGTAAATGAAGTGTCCTCTACAAGCATATGTGCTGTAAGCTCCCAAACTGTGCAATTTTTTGGAGTAGTAGCAAAATGATGGCACTTCATCATAATTAATGTGACCTTGCACAGCAGTGTGAAATTGATTTGTGTGTTAGCATTGCGAGGTCTTTTCGCTTTGTTGTCAACGTGTCAACAGGCAAACAGGTGCGCATGAAACAACTGGTTCACATGCTGCAATCCAGAAGCTCGGCACACCTGTTTCTCCCTGCCCCCTCTCCTACCCCCCCACATCTCCCTCCTAGCTACAGTGGAGTCTCTCGAGGACTCCATTCTTCCATGACACTAACACACGTTCTGTACACTCTAACATATTCACACGTACGCTAATACACACTTTTACACATAATGTAACATGCACAAAACACCCTTAACATAAACAAACAGAAATGCACACACACGTCTTCTAACACAGAAACGAACAGACACGTTTAAACGCCTTGATTCCCAACAAAGGTGCCACGACAGACTACTGTGCCGTGAGAGACTGGTGCGGTGGGAAATTATCCAATTTCACTTTATTATTCCAAAAGTAATTTTTCACAAATGTTTTTATATTTAATGCCAATGACGTGTAGCGACAGGTAAAATTATTAAATGCTCTTCCATTAGATGGCTCAAGGCGATTACCATAATTTCCGGCCTGCAAGCTGCGGCTTTTTTCACACGCTTTCAAACCTGCGGTTTATGCAGTGATGCGGATAATTGGTGCATTTTTTCTAACGGCCGCAAGGGGGCACTCGAGCGGAAGAAGTAAGAATGAGACCGGTGGAATGTATGTGCCGAGGGAGTGACTTTTACCGGCCTGTCGGTGCTGCGCTAGTGTTAGCGCTGTGCTAGCGTGTTGCTGCTGTGTTACTGGCATGTCTCAGTGATATTTACCGGTTACGGCCCTGTTTCTGTTAGCGCTAGCGCGGCACTAGCGTTACCACTAGCTTTAGCGCGGCACTACCATTAACCTATTTCTGTGTAAATATCTCGTGTTTGAATGTGGGTTTCGATGTGGGCACTTGCGGCTTTTTACACAGCTGCGGCGTACGTAGGTACCAAATGGTATTTCCTGTACAAATGTACAAAGGCGCGCTCTATAGGCCGGGAATTACGGTAACGTTTTTATGTCATGTTTTTCTGTAAGTATATCAGGCTTGTGTTACATTAAAAAAGCCCAATTTTTTAAACTAAGCAAATTGAGATCATTATTTCCGTATTCATACTTTTTGTGTTATTTGTGTTTGGTGCCATGCCGTGAGAATTTTATAATCAAAATTGGGTAAAGTAAAGGTTGGGAAACACTGCTCTAACACACACATACAGTACATCAATACACATCGCACACACACAAATATGCTATTTTTTCTACTGTATAAACAATAAAATCCTACACAAAAATCTAATCCTCACACTCGAGGAACAAAACATAAACCCGGACTTACACCACTATAAGCACAATGTCAACAGCACGCTCTTTTCAAAACTATATACTACCCGGTGATTTATAAAACACGACATACTTATACATGCATATATTAGACTGAAATATATCATGATGTTACTTGCAATTCCAAAGCACTAACTGTCAAATTGCCTCACCCGTGAACCAGTCGGTTGAACGTACCCATCAGGTGCGCAAACTTTTCTTCTTAATTGTAGACACACTAATCAGGTTTCATTCATCCAAATCTCCATCCATTTTCTGTTTATATTTGTTGATCTTACAGTGTTTGCACTCTATTCTAATCGCACAAAAACTCGGACATTTTTTCTTGTAATTCTCCATTGTGACTGATTTTAGTTTTGGAGAGAAATAAATAAGAGCAGCATTAGACTTGTTTGTTCAAAACATGTATTGTATACTGTATTTGCACTTTTTCTGTGTACTTCACGTGCGGTTATCACAGAGAAGTTGAATAACAGTGTTTTAGGTTAGTAACACCAGTCTGTAAATGCTGCAAACAAAATTATGTGTGTTCCATATAGTAATAAATACATTTTTAAAATGGGATTGCTGGAGCCTATCCCAACTGTCAAAGGGCAGGA
The DNA here is from genome assembly GCF_019802595.1 of Syngnathoides biaculeatus. Classification (NCBI taxonomy): domain Eukaryota; kingdom Metazoa; phylum Chordata; class Actinopteri; order Syngnathiformes; family Syngnathidae; genus Syngnathoides; species Syngnathoides biaculeatus. The sequence goes on from NC_084641.1 coordinate 18,580,610, forward strand.
GGCAGGGGACACCCTGAAGTGGTTGCCAGCCAATCGCAGGGCACATAGGGACAAACAGCCGCAGTCACAATCACAACTAGGCGCAATTTAGAGAGTCCAATTAATGTTGCATGTTTTTGGGATGTGAGAGGAAAGCGGTGTCCCCAGAGAAGAACCCACGCAGGCATGGGGAGATCATGTAAACTGCACACAGGCGGAGCCAAGATTGAACCTGGGACCCCAGAACTGTGAGGCCAACGCCTAGTCGACACTGTTCCACAGTCGCCATTATTGTTGCTTAGTTCCGGAAAGGAAAGTAAAAACAGCCACCAGAAGTGGCCAAAAAAAAATGCAGAGGAAACTCTGCCCCGTGGGTTCCTAACCAATACCAGCTATAGTGACACCCCCCAACTTGGAGTAGAACTGCATACATTTTCCAAACTGCGTAGGTGTGTTGCTCTTAAATGTAAAGGTAAACTGTGCACGCCTGTGCGATTATAAAATAGCCCTTCGCATACACTAACAGCACCTGTACTATTAACACAAACATTAACATACGGAGACTAAAACACACATGCTAACACATGCATGCACACACACTTAAAAAACACTCCAACGTATAATATTACACACACACAGACATTCACTAACCCTAATAAGAGCAATGGGGTCATTCGTCCCTTCTAAGAACAACGGAAATGATGATAAATGAAAGGACTTTCTGGAAGATCTTAATGTGCTTTTCTGTGCCGTAGCAAGGATTCCATAGAGAGTAATAGTGTTATTACTATTTTTTTTTTTTTTTTTTTTTTGTGGGATGGGGTTAAGGATCAGCAACTATAGAAGGTACAGTAGCAAGGTTGTCGGTATGGGCGCACTGTTGTCTGCCCTCGCCGTGTTGGCGCGGCAGTCCCGGAGGAGCTTGGTACAGCGAGACGGCTTTGTCGAGCTCATGTGAGGGACTTCATATGAAAACAACACTAATGAGAAGCGTTTCCATTGCTCTGTTTATTTTCACAGCCACATCGAGCGGGGCGCACGCATGGCTCACTGCTTGCACGTTGCATTGCATTCATTAAGGGTGCCCCTGGATGCGCCGCTGATATATTACACACAAACACTGTTTATAATTGCATTTTTTTTCTTCATTATTATTGTTGTGCGCTACTTTAAATGCTGCACTTAAGCAAAACGAGCGCACTGTGATCAAAAGTAATCATGAGTGTGTGCATCCGCTTGCTCTTTTATTTCTTTTTACTTCCACCATACGTGAAAGTGAGAGGCTTTGTTTTGATTGACGTTGGCCGGGGAGTTAGTTTGTCAACAAGGGGTGTTAAGAGAAGAAAACATTTGACAAGAAAAATATACACTCAGTTATGTGATGTTCAAACCCGTACTCCTTTGTCATTTGCTGTTAGAGGTCAAGTGTCGTCCCTACAAACATTGTAAAATAGATATTGTAATGAAAAATACATATAACATTATTCACTTCAATGTCTATACAAAAAAATAAATATGAGCAGAGAACGTGTCATCCATGTGCAAAGTTGCAAAAGTGTCATTCAATGACATCCAAGTGGTCGCCATATGGGCTGGATCTCCTGTCCGTGACGTCACCCCACTATGGGAGACGACCACGCCCCTTCTGACACGGAAGCTCTTTTTGAAGAAGAGAACATCTCACAAACGAGTGAAGTTGCTGGGGCAATATTGTTTCGAGCCATATTCAGATCATGTGCGATCACGGCCAAACCACCTCCCCGTCTGATCCGCTTCCGTGGCGGAGATGAGCCATCGCCGGCCTTGTCGGCAAGGCCGAGCCGCCCGCCGGCTATGTCAGCAAAGCTGAGCCGGCCGCCGGCCTTGTTGGCTGGGGTGGCTCATTTTCGCCACCGAGGTGACTTATCACAGTGCCACTTTATGGTGTTGTCGACGCTCGCGGCTGACTGCGCCATAAACAATTGTTTATCGCTGCCGCAGATGACGGCGGAAGCTATGAACAACCCTGTCGGCAATGGCGCACTCAGTCGCGTGCGATGACAACACCGTGAAGCGGCCCGGCTCGGCACCGTGATAAGCCACCTCGGCACCAAAGATGAGCCACCCCAGCCGAAGCAGTGACCAGCGGACCCGGTGAAGGCTGCCATGTCATGCCTCGCGAACGAGCACGGCTTCCACCAGGCTGGCTCGTACACACTGCCGCGGCAGCGACAGACTCCTAGAGAGTATGTATGAGCCAGCCTGGCTGAAGCCGTGCTCGTCCAAGAGGAACAATGCGGCAGTCTTCGCTGGCGAGCCATCACGCCAGCCTTCGCAGGCGAGCCGACACGGCAGCCTTCGCGGGCAAGCCCGACACGCACATCGACCCATTTAGCACCCCTGTCATACATACTGGGATCTTGTGTTACACGAGAGACGGATTACGTGGTCCGACCCAAAATTATTTTTTTTAGTAGCTGTATACACACCTGTCTGTCATTTGGAACGGACAAAGGTCTCATCCTTTGCACCCGTGGAATCCATTTTTCACGACAAACCGGGTCTCTTGCAAATTATGAAGGATAAATCTATCCTTCCAAGTGTTCAAGCAATGTCCAGCAATGCGACGAGCCGGCATTTTGGCTAACACAAAGGAACAACAAGCTACCTTCCAGGAGATAAATCTAATAGAAACCAACGAATCCACTTGACAGCGGTCCTGCCATGTACGGCACTTCCTGCTTCTTCTCGAAAACAAATCCCTCAAGAGGATTTTTATGGCGGGAGTTACAAAAAGCTGTATATGTCCAAATCATGTTTTGTGATGAAAAAACGCATGGGTCCATGTCGGCTGCTGTTTTTTCATTAATAACATTCTAAAAATCATCCATTTCATGGCAGTGACCCTTTAAGTTGGAGTTTTTGTCACTGGCATTTGCCATTTCGTTCCCCTGAGTTAGTGAGTTGCATTCACTGACAGTAGGAATCTCCACCACGCAGAATAGTGTAGTGTTGAGCTATACTCGTTACAGCGTTTCTGTGCCACCACAGTTTAGTCCTGTCTTAGTTTATGTTTCATGGTCATCGTCAAGTCCTAGTTCATGTTTCCTTGTTTGTCTCCTAGTCATCAGACCTCGCTGCATGTATTTTGGATCCTGCCTATCCTAGCGTTTCTGTACCTCCGCCTTCTCAGACATGATCGGACTAAGAAACACTAATACGGCACACCACAATGATTTACATTTTTGTAGTAATTCAACTCTGGTGGACGTCTGGCTGCGCTTTACGGAGTAAGAAACTGGGGGTTTCTTTTTCATTTTTCTTCTTCTAGCAGGACTGACTGAATGCTAACAAGTGGAGGGTTTTAAAGAAGAGCAATTCACGACTGAAAACATCCCCACAGAGCATCTCATCGATAAATGACAAGCTTGAGTAGACGACTATCATTCCCTCAGCTCAAAATGAACCCTCGCCCGTGTCCATCCATCCGCTCGCAGACACACCATTCGCAGAAACGTCTCTAAAGTGACATTACTCTCGAGATTGAAACCACTATTTCATTGAGCGGAAAATTGCTATTGAATTTGGAGCCTCATAATTGGGAGCTGTGTTGTCGGGGAAAAAAAGGTAGAGTTATGTCGGACTGTCACGCTCGAGCCAATGACATTCTGGGGCTGAGTGGCACAAATGGCACGAGCATTGTTGGACGGGACATTGCTCTCCTTTGTGCACACAGCCGGCAAACGAGCAGGAATACAATCTGGAGAGGGACGCCATTCACTTTGATTGGATGGACTGCTATGAATAGAATAAAAGTAAATACGTTTGAAGAAAAGATACAAGCGCAGGGACGCAGGCTTACATTTGATGTCTTTATGGAGGGAGAGACCAATGTATTCATCTTCCAGCACGCACTGAAAAGTCATTGAATGGATTTTCAAAGGAATGGAAGACCTCAAAAAGCTTTTTCTGTTTTGTGATATAACACTGATTCATTCATTTTCCATACAGGTTATCCTGAGTAGGGTCTCGGGCATGCTGGAGCCTATCCCACCTTGATGTAACGTTTGCTGAAATCTGTGATTTGTCGACCAAACTGTAGTCAGCATAAATAAAGTATTTATGTACCATTTGTGAACTTTAGACATTTTAATATCCATTGCGATTTGCTGCATCTGCATCTGAGTTCTTACTTTGACATTAAAAAATAAAATCCCTGAATGTTAAAAGAAGCTCAAGTTGAGTGTTCACTGATCGTGTGGTACTCAGTTTCAACTACCGGTAAGTGTTAGGGTTAGACGGGCAGTGCCCCACCGGAACATTTTCAAAGTTTAGTTAAGTTAGTAGGCTAAAAACACTTAGAAGACGGGTCAAAATGGTATCTCTTGGAATTGGATTCTTTGGTTAAACAATTTAACTGACTTTAAAAACAAAACCCAAAAGAATCTTTTTTCACACATAAGTCACACATATTACCGTAATTTCCGGTTTACAAGCCGCGACTTTTTTCACACACTTTCAACCCTGCGGTTTATGCGGTGAAGCAGCGCTAGCGTTAGCACGGCCTTAGCGTTAGCACACCTGGTTATAAACCTCTGTACACAAAGTTTAACGCTGGCGCCGTGCTAAAGCTAGCGTTGCATTAACGCTAGTATCTCCTTAACGCTAGAGGGGCGCTAGCATTAAACCGTTTCTGTGTACCGAGGGTCATAACCATGTGCGCTCTGAAGACCGGGAATTACGGTACACATTGTGTGATGCCCCTTCCGGTTTGCAAGTCCAAGTCAACTAAACAAAATTAAACAGCAGCGAGTATATTTATACTAAGGTAACAGTTTGAAAGTTGAAAAAAAAAAAATACAATGCCAATGCTAATTTCCGTTAGCCTGAATACGGGGTTTTCCACATTGTATTCAGATAGGAACCTACAGTACGTCAGCCTCGTTATCATGGCAGTGCATTGTGATCCCGTGATCCATTCAGGACAAACAGCTTGAAGGAAGAACTCTGTCATTTTGGTGGAACTGTTAGCTATCTGTCAAGCTAAACACTCTACATTTAGGGAGGGAAGAATACAAAAAAGAGAGACAACAAAGATGACCAGTTTTACTCAAAACAAAAAGTAAGTGGAAAACAACACGAGCAAAAATCCTGTTAGGACTACAAGCATCAAACAATTCCGTAATAGTAAACAGGATTTTGGTGGGAAAATGACACTGCAGGGATCCGAAATCTCCACAAAGAAGCTGCATATTTTTTTAAATTGCAGGTTATTATAAGTACTGACGAACCTAAAACAACCGAATAACCGTATGTATGTCAGGGGATTCATTCATTCCCTTCATTTGACCACCACTCAAAACCTCCAAGCCCACTACTGAGGGCCACAAGAAAGAAAAGCACGCATTTGCTATAGATCAACATTAATGTACACAGGAGGCTGGCATAATGCATTTTTTTGTACATAGGTATGTATCAGCAAGTGTATATTATTGTATTAGAGTATCTGAGAGGGATCAAACAGCAATGTGATGCGCAGCCACACGTGGCTGATTTACAGGCGGCCTGATAAAGTGCTGCGGCACCTTGAAGGAGACATGGCGCCTCGTTGCTCTCACACCATCAATTACTGGCTCGGCATGTGCTAACCTCTCACACCTAGCAGCCCGCCGCTGCCAGTAGCCGCCATCCTGGCACCGAGTTAACAGTTGTGCTGTGGAGGCGCTTGAATGGGTGGGTGTCCTCGTGCCCATGATTTGCTCATTTTACAGGATCGTCATCATTTCATGTAAGGGCTCCCTCAATCGCAGCCCACAAATGTGGTCAGCTTTGCCTCTTTTTGGAGGACAGAGAGATACTAACCCCTGCGGCTCCCCTTTTTGCGAAATTCTTTGAACAGCACGTTTCTGTCCTCAAGCGTAATTCAATAGGGAAGCACAAAAGAGCGACGTTTCTAAATAAAATGTAAATATAGGTGGTTTTACTTATGTGATCAGCTATCATTCCACTGTTGGGGACCTTCAAATGTGTTTGTGTAAATGTATTTAGTGTGAAATATGGTCTGAAAACATCATTGTTCACTGCTGATCTTTCAGAAATAAAATAATTCTACATATTGCATTTTTTGTGATATTAAATATAAAATATTTTAGCATGTTATTGTTTCTCTTTTCCTGGTTTTATGTGTAGATTCATCTTATTTTTTGTCCTTTAAGTATTTTTTTGTCATTATTTTTTTACCTCTCTGAAACATTATGGATTTGCCTTGTGTTTGAAGGGCACTATACAAAGAAATGTCCTTTTCTTGCTCAGTGCGCAGCAGTAGTCATTCTACGACAATATGGAGCTACTAAGGATCGTGATGTAATACAAGCAGGAAATTTCCCCAAGCTTCTGACTGTCTCCTTTAACAAAGGCTGTGACGCTTTTGTACACCACATTGCGTGGATCCACCTATGTAAAGCCCAAGGATGTGGGCCACCATTGTTGTTTTGAATGGAGAAATACTGTACTGCCTGCACTGGATACTTAACACGCACGCGCTCCAATCATTGTTTCCAAAAATTCACATTTTAAGACCCATTTTCAAAGAAAGTCACCAAAACTCTCACTGTCGCTGTTTAAATCTTTCATTGAATACAAAGGAAGGATTCGGAAGAGGAGAATCTGGAAAAAAGGGAACATTTATACACGCGGCACGGTGAAGACTGATTAGAGCATCTGCCTCACAATTCTGAGGACCAAGATTCATATTCCGGCCTCGTCGGTGTGGAGTTGGCATGTTCTCCCTGCAGCTGTGTGGGTGTTCTCCTGGTGCTCCAGTTTCATCCCAAATCGCAAAAACACCCATTGTAGGTTAATTGAAGACTTTAAATTGTAGGGGTGAATGTGAGTCCGAATGGTTGCCTGTCTCCATCTGCCCCACAATTGGCTGGCAACCAGTCCAGGGAGTACCCTGCCTCCTACCTGAAGACAGCTGGGATAGGCACCAGCACTCCAGCGACCCTTGTGAGGATAAGCGGCTCAAAAACAGGATGAATGGATTAAATGTTTATACAATGCAGACCAAAAATAAGATTGTTAAAATGATGCCAACAAAAAAAATTTCTTAGTTAAACCAAATTCATTGCAATTTGTGTGTGTGTGGGGGGGGGGTGTATGGGCTGTAATGTGTGGCAGCTTTAATTTAATTTGAATCATTTTTATTTGAATTTCTCCACTGAAATAATTGCATTAAAAATAAACTTGAAAATTGCATTAAAAAAAACATGATTTGTTTAATTTGAAACACTGCATTTAAAAGCCAACTGTGAATAGTATAATATGAAATTCAGTGTATTGGTTTCGAACTGAAGTCCAGTAAATTATATGTGAAAACCTTTGGTGTCCAGAGACCATATAAAAGTTACAAGAACAGTTATACTCCACTCACAAACTTTTACCACGTTAAACTTATTGCAAAGGACTTTTTTTAAACACGCTATGAATGTATTTGACCCTAGAGAACCCATGGGGTCACAATTTTAAATGAGGATTTGGATGTCTTGGGTTGTCTAGGGTTAGACAGAAAAAAGAATTACATGCATAAAATACTGTGCAGTATGTGGAAAAATGTACATATTAAGTGTCTTTGTGTTATGTCTGTGCCTTTAAGGGGTAGTACGTGGTGGAGTTTGGTTGTGGATTTCATTCCACAAGAATGTGTTTGCTTGTGTGTGTGTGTGTGTGTGTGTGTGTGTGTGTGTGTGTGTGTCTATTGGTGCGAGCTGTGGCCAACGGTAGCTCATGTGAGTGTGCCCATTTAGTTTGTTTTAACATCAGCAACCATACATCATATTTCCCACTTTCAAGGACATGACAGGAAGTGATTGTATGTCTTCCTTAAAAAGTATTTCTATAAATTGATTGATTTTGCGATTTTTTTTTTTTAACCAATGTTAGGCATCTTTAAGTAGGCTGGAATGCGTTTAACAATTTTAATGTATTGTTAACTTGAGTTTTATCAAGGAGATTGGGCAAGGTTTGAGAAATTGACAGCGAATACATGGGGCTGCAATTCAAGAGAAGTGGAAAAAACTGTGAAGGGATGTTAAAAGATAGATGTTGTAGATTGAGTGCACTTAATATTTTACGGCAGCTTTTTCCATAAGAGCCTCTTGTTGGAAAGCTACTTTACGAAAAGATAAAAACAGCTTTTAAAAACACTTTTTTTCCTCAAGCGAGGAAAAAAAGTGTGCCGCGGTCAAGAGTCAGAAAATGGCTTTGGCAAGTTGTCTGGCATTTCAAAAGGGACTGATGGCCACCCCCTTGACCCACCCACCCCCCACCCCCCTGGCCTCACTTTCCCCTTGTGTTATCTGGCTCAAAGCAGTGCCATCCCTCCATTGTAATAATGCTGCTTCCAGCAGCCCTTGGAATGACCTTTCTTTAATTAACTGCATCTTGATGAGCGGATCTACATAGAATGTGAAGGTTAATTAATGAAGTATCACTGCTTAGTCCTAAAACCATCACCGAGCAGTTGACAGCCAGCCCACCATTCTCAAATTTTCCCCCCCTGCCCCCATCTCATTAGCGACACAAGGCTAACGGACGGCTCTGTTCTGGCCACCAGATTTCAATAAATTGTCTCAAAGACGGACACTCTGAGATCCCTCAGATGAGTACACTGCCACATACAGTATTCTGACCCTCCACTTTTAATAATGTATGAGGAAAAAAAAAACACGTTTTCCAAACAGCGAATCAAGTAGCCATAAATAATTCAAATGAAAGTAAAATAATATTTCAGTAAGGAAGCATGTAATCTCTTCTATGCCAAGAAATACTGTACATGATGGATGATTCCTGTACTCTTGTACTTTCCTTTTCATCCCGATAAGATTTTGGTTTCCGTGTGATTTTGTTTCAGTCTTGCTTGTCTTTGCAGAGCCGCAAAAGGACACTTATTTCTAAAGGTTAAGTCCAGTACACACACAGCTGATTGATAGCAGTCCTTCCGACCAAAGTCACTGAAGGCCTGATTGTCATTTCTTTAAAAATTATACTAACATCTTATCCTGTTGCATGAGACATGTTAAGAGTGATATTTTTCTCCTTGTTCTGCTTGGAAAAGAGTTGGGTTTTCAGCCCGATCCATCTTTCTTGGATGGCATCAGTCTAGCAAGATACTCCTAGGGACAAAGTGATTCAACTTAGGGGGCATGTGGCTCAGGTCTAAGGAACATAACCAACGCATGAGGGACTACTGTAGCTGTGCCTGTACTACAGCCAATGTGGAAATCTGTTATTCGATTGTCAAAGTATTACTCATTGGCTGGTTTTCTTTCATTTACCTGGATGATATTCTAATCATTTCAAGAGAACTAAAAAATCAGAAGTTACATGTTCACTTGCAGAGAACCTGAAAAATTGGTTGCATGCCAAACCTGAAGAATGTGAATTTTCTGAGGCAGAAGAGGGGTACCGGCTTGCCAAGCAGAATGCAGCTTTGGTGTTTGCTGAAGCAAAAACTCGGGCATGCGGGGAGTTTGGTGAGGCCAAGGAAAAAGGTCCATCATCCGGAAGCAGTGCACCCTGAAGACTGTGGGGATGGGGTGTTGCTGACCTCAACTCGAGATGTTTTGAGTCAGTGGGGGGAATATCTCCTCTATTCTACCCACACACCTCCCCAAGCAGAACCTGAGTTGGGGTTCTCTGAGGCAGGCTCTCCTTTCTCTGGGGTTGAGGTAATCAAAAATGGTATTAAAAAAAAAAAAAAAAAGAAAAAAAATCCTCAGTGACAAGGACCCAAGGGTGGATGAGATTTTCCCAGAGTTTCTAAAGCCTCTGGATATGTGGGGCTGTACTGGGTGGCACGCCTCTGTGACCAGTGTGGTTTTGGTCCTGGCCATGGAACAGTGGACCAGCTCTACACCCTTGCCAGGGTCCTCAAGGGTGCATGGGAATTCACTCAACCAGTTTCCAAGTGTTTTTGCGGACTTTGAGACGGAGACCATGTCCTTTGGGGAGTTATGTGTGGGGTGGGGTGGGAGTATTGGGTACTAAACCCCCTAATAATCCCTGTTTGACCCCTGTAAGACCAGTGTCAGAGTTTGGTCCTCATTGCCGGCAGTAAGTCTGATTCATTTCCGGTGAGCGTTGGACTACTGCCTTTTATAACTGATTCTGTTTTATAACTTTTACGGACAGAATTTATATGATTATCCGAGGAATAGAGGGGGTCTGGTTTGGTGTCCTCAGTATTGCATCCCTCTTTTTTGCAGTTGATGTGGTTCTGTTGGCTCCATCAAGCTGTGTTCTCCAACTCACTGGAGCGTTTCAGAGCTGAGAGTGAACCGGGTGGGATGATAATCAGCACCTTCAAATATGAGACCATGATCGTCAGTCAGAAAATCATGGCCTGCCCTCTCTCGGTCAGTGATGAGATCTTACCCTAATTGGAGGAGTTCAGATATCTTGGGGTCTTGCTCACGAGTAAAGGAAGAATGGAATGGGAGCTCGACAGGCAAATGCGTGCAGCGTCTGCAGTGATGCGGACTTTGTATCAGTTCATTGTAGTAGAAAAGGAGGTAAGCCGACAGTTAAACCTCTCAATTTACCAGTTGATCTACAGTCTTACCCCTCACCTATGGTCACAACCTGTGGGTCATGAACAACATCCCCCATACAAACGGCCAAATTGAGTTTTCTCCGCAGACTGTCCGGAGTCTCCCTTAGAAATAGGGTGAGAAGTTCGGTCATCCGGGATGACCTCAGAATAAAGCCGCCACTTCTCCACATTGAAAGGAAAGACACGAGGGTGCTGCGGCATCTGGTTCAGATCCCTCCCAGACGCATCAATGGTGAGGAGTTCTGGGCATGTCCCACTGAGAGGAAACCCTCGGAACAGCTCAGGGCATGCTGAGAAAGAGACTATATCTCTCGGCTGGCTGGGGAATGCCTCGGGTTGCCCCCATAAGAGCTAGATGAAGTGGCTGCGGAGAGGGTTAGGTCCGGGCGTCCCTTTTAAAGCTATTGCCCCTGTGACCCGACCTTGGATTAATGGTAGAACATGGATGGATGAATGAATGAATGAATGGATGGATGGATGGAAACAAATTGAGTGTTTTCTTGACACTATATTTTGGATCATTATCCTGCTGAAATGTCCACCCTCTTTTCATTTTCATCATCCTCACAGATGGTAGCAAATTTACGTCAAGAATTTCTCAATATCATTTTGGGAAGTATATTTAGTGAGAAAAATGATGACGTGCTAAATAGTTATTTCAGGGGCTGTGTGTGTATATGTGTGCATGTGCGCCTGTGTGTTTCCAATATCTGAACAAGACGTCACTGATTAGCATTTAGCAATGACAAAAAAAATGTCTGACTGTAAGCCAACAAAGACTACTACCATCTATCACTGCTGTCTCTGTGTTTAGAGAATAAAATATTATTGAAAATGGTCAAATTTTGTCTTTCCTTGTGAATCGTTGAGGTTTTTGAGCTCCATCCCTAATTGCCGTTGCTTTTAGCTCACGCCATCGCGTCGTCACAACTGGGGTGCTGACTGTCAGGTGAACGCTTCTTCTCTCTTGAAGCGTCAACGTGATTTCCCGCTCTCTGAGCACAGCAAGTGTGTGACATGTCGCTAAGAGCTGGCTCCGCACGCTGTCACCGGAGACGACTCGTTACTATTTTGGAGAGTTTGAAACAAAATAGCTGCTGCAGCATTTCACCGTTTTCTGTCTCAAATCCTTGACGGGAGAGGATTTATAGTGGAGTGAAGTGAGTGGGGGTAGAGTGCTGACAGGGACCCTCCCTTTATTTTTTCTTCCCTGATTTCTCTACTTTTTTTTCTTGGACTGTTCAGAGAGTAAGAGATTTAAATGGCCACTCATGAATTCACAGGTGTAAGGTCTGTCATCATTATCTCCACACACCTTTCTCCAACTACAGTGGAACCTGTGTTCGAACGTCTCGGGGGTCGAACAAATCGGACTACGACCAGAAAGTTAACGTACAAAAAGCATGCGTACGACACCACAGTGGTAGGCTGCATGACGGGAGGTGATGAGTCCAATTACTGGGATGAGGTGCCACAGTTGACCGTGTGATGCAGAGACAATGAGAAGTTGCTGAACACATCCAAAACGAAGGAGCTCATCATTGACTTCAGAAAAAACAAAACAGACATTCAGCCCATTTTCACCAGTAGAACCCGTGATCAGTGACATCTGCTTCCTGGAAGTCCACACCGAGGAGAAGATGGAATAAGGTCGCCGCACAGGTGGCTAAGAAGGCATAAAAAATATTCCACTTTCAGAGAATCCTCTGGGAGAAGAACATCAGCCAGAGACTGTGTATCTTTTTAACGGTCCACCTTGTAAAGCATCCTCACTAAATGCCTGTGCAGGAAAGAACTCCAGAGGGTCACCAAAACGGCTGAGAAGGTCAATGGGAGCCCTCTGCCAAGATTAGAGGACCTTCACAGTTCTTACTGCCTCAGGAGAGCATGTGCTATCCTACCACCCGGGCCACTCCCTGTTTGTGCTAGTGCTATTGGGCAGAAAGTACAGAACCATTTAAAACCAGTACAAGTAGGCCAAAAAAAACAGCTCATTCCAGCTGCTGTCAGAGTCCAAAGAATCACTCTCGATCTTATTTTTTTATTTAATTTATTTTTTGCACTTGTTGCAATGGCAATACGTCTATGAATCTAAATGGTTTAGGTCCTGAATACCTGAAATAAATGCTAATGGTATACAAAGCCAGTACGGGTCTGAGGTCAACTGACTCTGGTCAAATAGTGGAACGCAGAGTCCAAAGCAAACATGGTGAAGTAGCACTTACAGTAGCTAAGATGCTGCACACAAATCGAATAAGTTGCCAATAGAGGTGACGAGTGTGAATGTTTTTAAATCCAGGTTAAAAAGTATTATTTTTCCTCATGCTTTATAGAATATTTCCATTTTTAAATATTTCTTGCACTCAACGCTGATTAAATTCTACTTTTATCATAAGTACCATTTTCATTTCTTTCGGTTTTAAATGTTTTAATTTTTTAAGATTTTAATCATGTTAAGTACTTTTTTTTACCTTGTGTATGAAGTGCGCTATAAAGATTGATTTGCTTTGCTTAGCTTTAATTTTGGCTGATGTAAAATTAATACATGCTTATTTGTGTTATATTCATAAGTTACAGTGATAAATAGAAATGTGGGTCAGAAGTTTATTTTGAAAAGAATTGCATAGCATTTAGCATGCTATTATACAGCTACTGCCCTGAATTTGACATTTATATTTAGATGAGATGATATTAAATTAGATCAGATTGTGGGTAGACATTTTTATTTTCACCAAATAATCTGTTTGAAGTGGTCCCATGCAACCGAGCAGCTGGTAAAACGTTGGCCTCACAGTTCTGAGGTACCGGGTTCGATCCCGGACCCGCCTGTGTGGAGTTTGCATGTTCTCCCTGTGCCTGCGTGAGTTTTCTCCGGGCACTCTAGTTTCCTCCCACATCCAGAAAAAAAGGAAAAAATTTATTGGACACTCTAAATTGCCCCTAAATTGTGAGTGCGGCTGTTTGTCTCAATGTGCCCTTCGATTGGCTGGCAACCAGTTCAGGGTGTACAACGCCTCGTGCCTGTTGACAGCTGGGATAGGTTCCAGCACTCCATGCGACCCTTGTGAGGATAAGCGGCAAAAGAAAATGGATGGATTACCTCTTATTTGGTCGGCTGGTGACGCAGACAGCTGAAATCTAAAAATGGTCACTTCCCTGAGCAGTGGTTCTAATGAAAGCAGAAATCATCATTAGTTATTAAGAAAAAAGCAACTCGAGATGAGAAATGTTGCTGCTTATTAGTCTGTTGTCCCCATTTTGCTGACCCACCGCTTCCAAAATGTCAGCGACAAAAAGTAGAGCGGTGGCTTGCAAAGGAGACGCAAACCCACTCGCGTTGATAAACTGATGTACGACGCCCTCTGTTGGCTCAACACCAAAACACTCAGCTTTGAAGTTCTCCATGCATCAAAAGCTTTTGAATGGATAAACTGAAAAAAAAAATGCCGATTAAATGTGTACAACCGCAAATACATAAAAGTAGAATGTTGATTGTTTCATGATTTAATGCTTTGATGGATTTTATTCTTGTCTTTGAGGACACATTTAGCCCTTCAGTGTGCTGTAGCCATATCATCTGCATCACTTCACACATACAAAAAGCATAGGGTGTGGGCTTGTGTGTCTTTTGTGCACCGCGTGGGTGTGCTTTGCTCGTTTTTTTTTTTTTTTTTTAAGTCGGAAGCAGGATAAAGTGGGCGGAGGCATCTGGGGTGTGTGGCAACCGACACTGCGATGGTGACTAGATGTCCTGAAATTGCTGGGTTTTTGTTTTCTACTGGTGTTACGGCCGAGAAAAAGACCAAAACTCGACTTTCAAATGGAACAATTGCGATATGTTCAATTAACTTTATCAAAATACACCATCAGTGAAGTCGTGTTTATGTTGTCTACGAGTGTCTGCCCAACAGCCAAAATACACTTCCACCCATCCATTATCTGAGCTGCTTCTCCTCACAAGGGTCGCAGGAGTGCTGGAGCATATCACAGCAATCTTTGGGTAGGAGGCGGCACACAACCTGACCTGGTTTCAAGCCAATCGCAGGGCACATAGAAACAAACCATCCGCACTCACTCACATTCACAATTATGGGCAATTTAGAGTCCGCATTCAACCAACAATGCATGTTTTTGGGATGTGGGGGAAACCGGAGAGCCTGAGAAAGTCCACACAACCGCAGGTAGAACATGCAAACTCCACGCAGGCAGGGCCGAGATTTAAACCCCAGTCCGCTCAAAACAGTCGCTCACTGTTTCGCCCAAAATCAACTTAAAAAATGCAAAAACACCTTCTGGAATACACATGAAAGCGAAACTTTGGACCGATATATATAAAGTACATAAATATGCTACTTTAGCGATCAAGGAAAATTATTTCCAGTAGAATAAAGTGGAGGTTACCCTAATTTAAATCAAGTCACAGTTCTGAGGTTCAAATCCCGTCCTCCCTGTGCGGAGTTTAAATGTTCTCCCCGTGCCTTCGTGGGTTTTCCCTGGACACTCCAGTTTCCTCCCACATCCCAAAAACATGCAACATTAATTGGACACTCTAAATTGCCCCTCGATGTGATAAGTATGAGTGTCTGTCTCTATGTGCCCTGGGCTGGCAACCAGTTCAGGGTGTACCCCGCCTCCTGCCCGATGACAGCTGGGATTGGCTCTGCACTCCCATGACTCTTGGGAGGCTAAGTGGCTCAGAAAATGGATGGATGGATAAATGTTTACGTCTGTGTTATCATTTCTCAGTGTTTGTTCTCGTGTAGCTATTTTTAAGTGCAATGTGCTCTCCGCATGTGGGTTGTTTTGTGTGTCTCGTCTGTGTATACAAGGAAATGTCACGCGTGGCACGGAAAATATACAGTACATGAAAAACAATTGGCATTAGGCATTAACTTTGAATTTGAGACTTGAAACTTTAGTGCAATATATCCAAATTGTGCTTAATATAACCCAGTACAGCGGAGGGACTGAGTCTGACAACAAATATGGAATTCCTGCAATGTGATGCACCACTAAAAGTGATAATAGATTACACAGTATTAATAGTTAAACATACCACATACTATAATCCCGTAAAACTTTAAGAGCATTTCAAATGCTTATATTACTGTACCCTTAAAAAGGAAAAAAGCTTACAGTTAATTAGTCGGACACACGGTGCATGATACCTGTAAGTCCATATCAAATATTCTGACGATGATGATGTGGGTAATGATGAATTACTGTAGTAAAACAATCAACATGACGACACAGCAAAAAATAAGTAAAATACCAGAGGTGTCAAACTCGAGGCCCAGGGGCCACAGCCGCCCTGCTACATCATTTCTTGTAATCATCTGCATCAACCCTCAGGATTCTTGCTAAAATTTGTACCAAAATTTGAAAACATACTGTATGCAATGAATAAATGCATTGAGATGTTGGAAGTATTTGATGAGACCAACCCCTTTTTTGCAGAAATTATGAAAAGAGGTGAACACTGTTGTCCTTGACTTCCGGCCTTACAACTACTTATCCATCAAGTGGTTGTTTACATATAGTATTACGATGATCATACAATGAAACATTTATATGCTTTCAAAGTCATGCCGGCCTTCTAAGGAAAACCGTACCAACAACGTGGCCCATGACAAAAATGATTTTGACAACGCTGCTATATCATAGCAATTCCAGGACACTGTGAAAATGTGCCCCCCAGTGACTGTGAGAAGCATACAGATGATATAATGGTAATGTGATAGGACCACAAGGCATTAAACTAAATAAAATAAGGAACATCAGATGCGCTAGCCACTGGCGGACCCATACCGTCAATCATTTCACTTCATGTAATACTGTATATGATATTAAAATAGAGCAAAATAAATACATTGGAAGAAAAATATATATATTTGGAGAGCCTAAACCTACCTAAACAGAACCACCCGCACCATCTTTGCACTCACGCATTTGTGTTGCTTCCTTTAAATCATAATCATCTTAAATGCGCTTCCCCTGAATGACATGAAATAATAATGAGCAAAGTGTCTCAAAATCCAACCTGCAGCAGCGGCCCCTTAGGTGACAAATCTCGATTAATATTTGATGCCTAAATAGGACCAGCGTGATTGGGAGTGTGGGCCCAAAAAGAAACTCGGAGAGTGGTGGGTGTTGTTGGGGTGCCCTCAGGTGGAGGCCAGGTATTCTGTAATTGCTGTTGACATGCTCCACGTCATTGTGCAATTATAGCATGTGTCGCTCCAGTGTGGCAGCAGGCTATGATGCCTGATGATGACAGCCCAGAGCCATTAAGCAAGTGCAAGCAGCTGGCACACCTCGACAGGGAGAAAATCATCCGCGCACACACACACGCGCCATCATTGTCATGCCCCCTGTTTGATGGGCAAGCCAAAATTTGTTGTTATGACAATTCATTTT
Source organism: Syngnathoides biaculeatus (assembly GCF_019802595.1). Classification (NCBI taxonomy): domain Eukaryota; kingdom Metazoa; phylum Chordata; class Actinopteri; order Syngnathiformes; family Syngnathidae; genus Syngnathoides; species Syngnathoides biaculeatus. The sequence continues at coordinate 18,597,597 of NC_084641.1, forward strand.
TAATGATAAACTTCTTCTCCAGCTTGCGGGTGCATGCAAATAACTGAAAGTGGCACCATTAGTGAATTTAGCGGACATTTCCAAGGACAAAAACTGATTTGGAATCGCTGCCGTCCTGTGCATTGGACTACCTTTCGATACCTCCATTCAGCGATCATTCAAACAATTAAAATGAAACTTTTTATACTTCTATGACAGTTAAGAATTGTTTTTAAATGTGTGGTTTAGATCTGCCAATGTCAGTCATCTTTACAATAGGCCCTCGACGTTGAAGTGTAGTCATTTTACTAATTGCATGTTTTAATATGAAAAGTGGTTAACATGGATTTACACTTGAAAGTATACAGTACGGTATAATTACAATAAAATAATTAGATCAATTTAAATATGAATATTGGCAATCACTGGAAAAGGACTTATGGTAAAGCCTTTCATTTTGACATTTCTTTTTCACTGCTTTTTCAGCCACATGTTTTTTTTCTATGAGAAAAAAATATATAGCTAAACAGTTAAAATAAGGCGGCACGGTGGCGCAGCTGGAAAGCATTAGCCTCACAGTTCTGAGGACCCGGGTTCAATCCTAACCCTCCCTGTGTGGAGTTTGCATGTTCTCCCCATGCCTGCATGGGTTTTCTCCTGGCTTTCCGGTTTCCTCCCACATCCCAAAAACATGCAACATTAATTGGACACTTTAAATTGCCCCTAGGTGTGATTGTGAGTGCAGGTGTTTGTCTCTATGTGCCTTGTGATTGGCTGGCAACCAGTTCAGGGTGTACCCCGCCTCCTGCCCGTTGACGGCTGAGATAAGCTCCAGCACTCCCCACGACTCTTGTGAGGATAAGCGGCTAAGAAAATGGATGGACTGAAGTTAAAACAATCAGTCTTGCTACTTCTCGGCATTTTAAAACAAACACATATATTTTGTAATATGGGAGGAAGCACTCAGGGGGGAAAAAACAAACAAGCCCTGGAAAAACAGATAAAGTCTTCACAAAATGGCTGGCTCTGAGATTTGAACCCCAAAACTAGTGCCTAACCACTACACCAGGATGCCATTTTTTAAGTTATTTAAGAATAACAAAGGCCTAATGAAACGATCACAGCTTTGCTCTCCAATATTGACATGTCTTGGATGCCTCCTAATGAGCTCGTCTACGGGCCGTTTGTATGTCACATGTAAATCTGCTCTTGATGCACATTCAAGCACAGCAGAATTATGTGCATGTGATTTGCACGCTGTTCACTCACACTCATCGAATTATCTATCCGCTTAGCCGCCATCCGCGTCTTCCCCCTTTTACACTGTGTCATCAGATTTTTGGGTCGCGAAACTATCAGAGCTGTGATTGACAAGATTTGTGTTGGCTTGCGTGTATCCATGGAGATACAATATGTGTCAAGCCAGAATTGTTGAAAGGCTCTGCTCCAGTCTCCAAGTACCATTCGTGTGTGCGTTTGTGTGCGGACGCTTTTCCGGTTTGTCTCCAGGATTTTGCAGTTTCAGCAGAGTGGGAATCAGGCCAAAGTCTTGAGCCTCCCAGTAGCAATGAGCCAGTTAAGGACCTGCCAGTGAAAATGGCGCCGTGCGTCAGTCACATTCCTTGCTCATTCACAGCAGCGGTGCATTAAGAGGCTTTTCTCATTCACTCTCCCAAACTAAATTGCCCTCACTTGAAAGATGGAAGCGTGTACATGATGGTGTAAGTGTTTTGCAAGAGAAGCTACATGTGAAATATGAGCTTGTAGGAGTTAGTTCTCTCAAGCTCCTGGCCCTCCCTGTGTGGAGTTTGCATGATCTCCCCAAGCCTGCATGGGTTTCCTCCGGGCACTCCGCTTTCCCTCCACATCCCAAAAACATGCAATATTAATTGGAGACTCTAAATTGCCCTTAAGTGTGATTGTGAGTGCAACTGTTGTCTGCGATTGGCTGGCAACCAGTTCAGGCTGTACCCCACCTCCTGCCCGTTGACAGCTGGGATAGGGTCCAGAACTCTCGTGACCCGTGTGAGGATAAGCGACTAAGAAAATGGATGGGTAAATGTGACTTCTAAAGACTCTACTTACGCGACCTACAATATTAAGCCCCAGTAATGAGTTTGCTGCATGGGCTTATAAAATCGCAATTAATTACACAGGCCCTTTTTTTATGTAAGGTTTTGACCTTCTTAGCGGTCATAAAAGAAAGTTATCAAACCACTGTCAATGGTAATAAATTTGAATAAGCAGGAATAAACTCTGAACCTTAACATATTGTTCGGGACAAATTTGATCTGTTTTGATGACTTTCCAATGTGGCACATTTGCCTCACAGTTCAGATGTGGTGGGTTCAAATCCAGCTTTTGGCCTTCCAGTGTGGCGTTTGCATGTTCTCCCCACGTTTTCTCTGGGTACTCCGGTTTCCTCCCACATTCCAAAAACATTCATGGTAGCTTCATTGAAGCCTCTAAAATAGTTGAAATTGTCCTTAGGTGTGAAAATGTACAGTATTGGTTGCCAGCTGGGCGCAAGGCACCAACAAACACATTCACACATTTTTGGAATGTGGGGGGAAAAGTACCTGGGGAAAAAAGCCACTCAAGCATGAGGGAGAACATGCAAACTTCATACAGAAAGGCCAGACCAAAGGTTCAACCTCAAAACTGTGTAGAAGACATAGACACTCCGGTTTTCTCCCACATCCCAAAAACATGCAACATTATTTGGATACTCTAAATTGCCCCTTAAAGGAGAAATCCAGTGCTTTGCATGAACAGTGTATCCAAAAGGTCACGTAATATGTACCCTATTTTGACAATGTGATGCTAAATCCTCTCTCATTTAATAGTGTTTTGAGAACATTTTTGTCGACAATTACGAATTTTTCAGGGGCGCTGCCATTTTCGAGAGTCACATGATGTGTGTGGGCGTATGTGACGTGTACTGTGCCATTCCAAACGCTTGATTACATGGGGCACCATTTATGCCCGCCGCTGATTTCTCAGATTTAGCCTCATCTGATGAGGAAATAGCAGTATCGGTTGATCGGGAAAACGGAAGAATACTTTCATACAGATTTGAACCTGTTGCTGTAATTAATGTTGAATATTCGGATGGTTCTTCGGGCGGAATGATCCGGAATCTGACAACTCTGAGGCCTAGGCGCGACATATGTCCGTAAACACAGGCCCCCGGGTTTCTTTGGACGGGAATGACGTGGAGTCTGACGAGCGAGCTCCGGTAGCGGGGCATGAGCCAAGCTTTCAGGCGGAGGAGGCCTTTATCCTTGCTTCGGCGTTCGGGGCTAACGGCCTCCGCCGCCGCTCGCTTCGTTAAGGGCCTCCCCGGACGTTGAAGCTCTGCTCGCGGCCTGCCGCCGGAGCTCGTGGCCCGCCTTCGGTGGCGGCGGAGGGCTTTAGCCTAGCTTCGGCGTCCGGGGCTAACGGCCTCTGCCGCCTGGAACCTCGGCTCACGGCCGCCGCCGGAGCTCACTCGTCAGACTCCGCGTCATTCCCGTCCAAAGAACCATCCGTGGTTGCGTGCCCGGAGCTCCCGGGGCCTTTGTTTACGCACTTGTCGCGCGAAAACCTCCGAGTAGTCAGACTCAGCGTCATCCCGCCCGAAGATTCAACATTAATTACAGCCACAGGTTCAAATCTGTATGGTAGTATTCCTCAGTTTTCCCGATCAACCGATACTGCTATTTCTTCATCAGATGAGGATAAATCCAAGAAATCAGCGCTGGGCATCATGGTGTCCTATGTAATCCAACGTTTGGAACGGCACGGTACACGTCACATACGCCCACGCAGGTCATGTGATTCGTGACAATGGCAGCGCTCCTGAAAATTCATCATTGTCGATAAAAATCTTCTCAAAACACTATTAAATGAGAGCGGATTTAAAATCACATTGTCAAAATAGAGTACATATTACGTGACCTATTGGATACACTATTAATGCAAGTACTGAATTTCCTCTTTAAGTGTGATTGTGAGTGCGACTGTTGTCTGTCTCCATGCGCTTTGCGATTGACTGGCAACTAGTTCAGGGTGTACCCTGCCTCCTGCCCTGTGACACCTGGGAAAGGGTCTAGCTATACCGCGACCCTTGTGAGGATAAGCGGCTAAGAAAATGGATGGATGGATACGATAATGGAGTCCATGGCTCGGCTGAACTCAAGAGTTTGCCGAAGTCAATATTCACCAAACACATTCAGATTTGCCATTGTAAATATTGAACAGGTTTATCAAACTTTTGTGGTTGTTGGCCCTCACAGTTTCTGAGCATATTGGGAAGGGAAAATCACTCATAACACATCATACACAACAGGATAATCCTTGAGAGACATTTGATTATGAGTGTTGGTGTCAAACATGAACTGAACTGAGCTCTCGTGTTGCATACTTGGAATTTCTGTGATGTCAGAAAATAGTCTGAAAGTAGTTTGAACTGTGAAATAGAAAACAATTTTAGATGTAGGTTTCACTGACTTTACAAATTCCTGGACCAAACGTGTTTTTGAAGAGTATTTTTGATATATTTTTTGCTGTATTTTTGACGAGTTTATAATATCTAGGCCGCCCGTTATTGTAGCATGTTTTTCTTCTTTTGTGTCCTGTGCTCAGCTGTTATATAGAATCATTCATCCCAAAATTACAGGGGCTATAAATATTCCTTCCATCGAAATTTTTTTTCTACTGTTTTAGCATAACATTTGTCAAAATTGGTCTGTGACCTGGTGTAAGTTTGACATCTATGTGGTTTGTTGATTGAATGCAAAAGAGAGTAAATGCATTAGGCTTGCAAATTGACCAAATTAGATTTCCATGTATTTCTGTGTTCCTCCCCCCTTCAAGGATTCTACATGTTCAGTCATCTCGGGAAAAAAATGCTGATTGAAAACGCGACTGAGCGACACAGCTTAACTCATTTAATGCCAGCCGTGTTTCTCAAACTGGAACTGGCAGCCATTTTTGACCGTTTTGACTGATTTTTGAAGGCCTACAGATAATTGAGTTCTGTAGTTCGAGGAACATGAGACGTTCCAAAGGAAAGATTTTAACCCTCTAGTTTCATCAAGAAAATAGACATTTTTACCTTGTGAAATTCTTGAATAAACCACAGTTACTCATTCTCTCAAAAATACTCATTTCCAAAGAAAACAGAAAAAGAGCCTTTTTTTTGAAAGGGTGTATTTCAAGCATAACTTTCATTTTGGTGCTTTTTTTTTGTTTGCTTTTGTGATACTTCAACTGTCTAAACAATGCTTCCCTACTATATACCAACAATACAAAAAAAAGGGTACTTTGATAGCAAAATAACAGTTTATTGCAAGAATAACACTGCATCTATTCGTGAACTTTGCATGAACTTTCTATGTGTGTTCACGTTGACCTGTCTAAAAGTTCTTTTCTGTGTGGGAAATTTGCAAGCTATCTCCAGCTGTCAACAGTCACACTTGATGTGGTCCCAGTGCGTGTGCCTACAGGCGTACATCATCCTTTTTTTTTTTTTCCGACAAGGATGACGATGGGACTTTGTCATCTTTTTTTTTTGCTTTAAAAAAGCCCTGTTGTAGAGTTAGCTGCCGGTATTTCTCCAGATTCTCACCACCACACTCCTTTCTCACGGCACCTCGACAGATGGGGTATCACCGGATATGGCTTATTGGAAATAGTGGGTTTGCCCGACGTGTAGTGAAAGGTCTGATCAAACCAACTTCTGCCATCTAGTGTCAATTTATCATACTGAAACTGTTCCCAAAACCTACAGTAGATACTTAACGAGGAGCTGTGTGAAGCCCATCCATCCATCCATCCATCCATCCATCCATCCATCCATCCATCCATCCATTTTCTGAGCCACTTTTCCTCACGAGGGTCACGGGTGTGCTGGAACCAATCCCAGCCTGTCATTGGGAAGGAGGCAGGGTACACCCTGAACTGGTTGCCGGTCAATTGCAGGGCACATCGAGATAAACACCCAGTCCAACTCACAATCACACCTACGGGCACTCTGAACCGGTCGCCAGCTCATTGGAGGGCACATATAAGCAAACAACCATTCACACCTATTGGCAATTTAGAATCTTGAATCCATGTTCTTATGTTTTCGGGATGTGCAAGGAAACCGGATTGCTCGGAGAAAACCAGGGATGAGGAGAACATGCAAACTCCACACGGGCAAGGCCGGGATTTGAACCTCAGTCGTGGGAACTGTGAGGCACATATGCGGTCCAGTCGACTACCATTCCGTACACACGCACACACATATATAGACAGTTACATGTCTGTATGTACACAATAACACTATAATACACAATTCAATGACTAATTATTTTTCAAAGTTTTATTAGAATGCAAAGAAAACGCAGTGGGCTAAGTGTGATGTAACGGTAAGTTTATCTATTGCCTTATGATTTGTGAAATTAACAAAAATTTAAGTTGTCCGCAAAATGTGTGAAAAATGAAAATTTAAGTGTGGCAAGTGCTGTACCGTGGTCGACCCAAATCTCCTGCTCATGAAAGATCCGCCCACTTTTTTCTACGCATGCGTGTCGCATGCAGCCGTCAACCCCGCGCAGCATGTCGTACAATGGAACACGGTGGACCTTTTTCCTTCTCTGTTTTTCTATATTTTATCTGATAATGGAAGTACAATCGGGTTGAAGCACCATGAGGAAAGATGTGGTTGCGCTGTGATTCGGGCTTCAACAAACGGGTTCGGTGGAAGAGGAGCCGGAACACGACTTGATGTGTCGCAAAATAATCTCCACAATGACAACATACGACGCCGAAGGTAGGAAACAAGTATAGAAAACATCGTGAACTTTCTCTCATGTCGTCATTTTTTGAGCATTTAGCATGTGGGTGTTTGATAACTTTGTGTCTAAATAAGCGTGCCCTCCGAAAGGACATTCTGTGGTGGTGGAAGTGAGCCCGGACATCCACATCTGTGGATTCTGCAAGCAGCAGTACAACAATTTCGAAGTGTTTCTGGCCCACAAGCAGAGTGGATGTTCACTACCGACGCGTGACACCTCGGCGGTGGCTGCAGCAGTTTCCTCGCTGCCAGGTGACTTCTTTTTTTAGCATTTCTCTGCCCAGATAGCAAGCAGTTTTTGAAACTATATTGAACCAATGTCATTTTTACAATAACACGTCACCGAAACCAACGCAATCTGCTATCGATTCTACATCATGTTGCACTATCTATCTAAAGATAAATATATATATATATATATGAAATTGTGAACGTCGATGGACAGAATTTCAATAACAATTCAATTATCAGGAATAGCAATACAACAATTTAAATAATATTTCAACCAAGAACATTGAAAGGACTGCTGATAAATCATTGAAAATCGGATGTTGATTCTACATCCTTGTGATCATTAATAAATATTGAAACAACATTGAACAACACCATTGAAATATTATTCCAATCATGAGGAATATTGAAACAACAGTCTCGTTTTCGTTAAGTTTCATCAGTAAGAAACTGATATTCAGGCCTAAAAGCCCCGCTTAGTCTACAGGCGGGCTTTATAAAAAATGATGAAACCCCAGAACGGATCGCACCCAACAGCACCAGTGTCTATAGAAATATTTATTACAACTATACAGCATTCATAATTCCTGGTGCTGGCATCCACTCCCACTTGCCGTGTCTTGCACATACAGCAGCAATTTCTGCACTGCCTGTGCAAGCAGGAACTGAGTGATTTGGTTGGGTGTCCCTCTTTAAGAAGAGAGCTTCTAAATTGGAAAAAAATAAAATAATAAACAAAATAGAAATAGAAAATGCAAAGAGAAGTGAAAGGGGACATTAAACCTCTTTGGGGTTATCTTTTTTTTAAACTCAGTTGAAATTACTCTTATGCCAACATTAAATGTTAAATTGTAGATATTGTTTAATTTATAATCCCTTATTAAATAAACTTGTTACTGGGAGTCAACTCCCCTCCCCCCAAAAAATAATTGCATTCCAAGATATTATGCAAATGACTCCCCACAAATTGTTGATACAATTGACAGTCTAGATAGATTTCAAGTAATCAACCATCAAAATTTATTGTAAACATTTTTAAGCAAACCTCCCAATAATAATTATTTTTTTAAATAAAAAAAGACTGTTTCAAATTATTGCACATGAGTCTTAAAATATTTTAAAGGTTTCAAGAAACTGAAATTAGTGAATTGAACTTTAGTTGTTTTTTTCCCCATGAGTAGGTCAAATATGCCGAAATCAAGTCATGTTCAAGTTTAATAGAGCGCACTTTATTTTTGGAAAGTTAAAGATCAGCAAACCTACTATTTTCTGCCTTGCAGCATTGTTGGGACACACCCTTACACCCTGACGGTCTAATCAGTATTTGTAATATATACTGTAGACCAGGGGCGCTCATTGTGTCAATCGCGATAGACCAGTTGATCGTCGAGGCAGTTTTGGCCAATCGTGTGACAGCGTGCCCAAAAAAAAAAAAAAAAGTAGACATCAGCCTATCATCCATCTTGTTGCTTGATTCAGGTGTGGCAGATACGTCGATCGCACGCACAAAAGCGCATTCTAGCAAGCTGGCCTCCTATTTACGGTCTCTCTTTTGCTTCCTCCACGGCAGTCGGGGTGATGGGTTACATTTGTGTGATTTTTACACTTGTTTGATCTTAATCATTTAAATGGGGAAACTGTCTCTTTGTTCTCATTCAGGCACAAGCATAGAGGTGGTTTTAGAGAAAACCTTCCAGACGTGTGTCCTGAGAGGAGTTAAGAAGATCCTAACCAAATCCCAGAAGACCAAAAAGCTAAAAAGTGCACTGACATCCAAGAGACACAGCTGTTGCTTCTCAGGTTGGTCACGTTTCATTTCAAGAGAAGAAAACGCAAATGTCACAAAACATGTGTCTTTTATATAATGTATAAAGAAAAATTCCCATACCACTTAACAGTCATTAGGAAGTTCCTTGAAGGTAAGCAATGCTGAAAGGATATAACTCTTAAATGTATGTTTCACCATAGATGATGATTTAATATGATCCAACTGCATGTACATGTTTTTTTTCCAGTACTTTTAGTATAACTATGTCTTAAGCAGTGTACTTATACAATTGAAAACTGATAATTAACCACACTATATTAAAATGCACATTCACTTTTTGTCCTCTATCTGACATGTAAGCAAACTAAACTTTTCCTGTTTGAGTCCATCTAGGATTACCAAAATATTCTATTTGCTAAATGCGAAGGAAGAGAAGGAATTTTGAGTAGTTTTTCCATTCCTCTCTTCAAAGTCTGATGTTTACATACAGTAGGATTACAATGCCTTTAAAATATTCAGAAAACCCAGATCATGGTTTCATAGCTTTTAAGGCTTCCGACAATTTTTACTGACAACATGATTGACTTAGAGACTGGGTGTGTATGAATGCACACGTGGTATTCACTGGTTCTTTGTGTAACATCATTAGAAGATTCGTGCTGAAGCTGGTACATTAAGTTGTGGGTAATAATGTGAAATGATACCAGGAAAAAGTATGAGATCACACCAATTGTTATTTTGATACCATGGACAAAGGCCTTTGTTTGTAATAATGGATTCAACACCTACACCTGCCCCACTGTGCCGCGCCTATAACCAGTGCCATCGTTATATTTTGCAACAATTAGTTTGTGTTAGTCTTGAAACTGATCTCTACTCTTATCCATGATGAGATGTCTTGATTCACACCTTGGCAAAAAGGCCATTTTGGAGATGATCAATTAGGACTGAAACCAGCTACTATTCGTTTGCACTGACCAGGGGCTGGTTTGCTTTTTGAGTATTGATAGATTTTTTGGGGGTTGTCTTGGCTTTACATGGTGTTTGCAGCTCCCTTTCTTTGGGTCTTCAATACTTTTTCCCTGCGTCATTTCAGTTTTACACACAACTTATTTGTTGTACTTTCTTTGTACGGGTGGGTTTTTTATTGTTCCCAATATCTGGTAAAATGTTCCAGTAAATAGCACCTTTGGAAGTACTTTTCATGAGAAACATGATGTGTGAAATATTTATTTCAGCCACTGTATAATGCTGATTTCAGTTTGTACACGTAAAAAGCGACCGAGCTATAGCTGTTTGAGCCATGACCCGTTGGATGACAAAACTATAATGTCACTGATTGGCCAATAATGAGCCTTGTTGTAACATTTGGAGGAAAAAGATCATCCCTGATCTAAAATTGTTGGAGCGTTATTTGTAAATACTAAACCTCTCCAATATTTCTAATTCCAAATCATTGTGTTTGCGGTCAACTCAGAGTTCAGCCGTGTGACAGACTCTGTGATTGTGACATGACACATACCAATAGCCAATTATTAAGAGTATGGCGCAGTTGCAAGATGCAAATAGAGGGGCAGCTTGCTTGTGTTCAGTGTTTGGATTTGTGATGATGAGAATTAAATCATGCACTCATGTTTGCCAATTTTCAGCTTTCTCTTTTAAAAACTGTTTTTGCACTCAGAATAAAAAAAATCCCCCCAAAAAAACCATTCATCCTACATAGAGCAATACTGTTTCATAAGTCATTGCAGGATACACTCACCTAAGATGTTTCCTTTCCTTCAGGCTGCACCTTTAAGACACAGTATGGCCAAAAAGACATGGAGCGACACCTGAAAACCCACACAGGTATGTTCTTGCCTCACACTCGGACTCCATTTAAGTTAAAAATATTTAAGCGCACCACTTTGTAGCGTCATCCTTTCTCCATCTGATCTTTCAGGCGAGAAGCCGTTTGAGTGTGAGCTCTGCCACAAGCGCTTCAGCCGTCGAGACAAGCTCAACATGCATAGCCGCTCGCACACAGGTGAGAAGCCTCACAAGTGCAAACTGTGCCCGTATGCGGCGGCCGATAGCAGCAGCCTGAAGAAGCACCTGCGAATCCACTACGACGAGCGCCCCTTCAAGTGCCAGATCTGTCCCTACGCCAGCCGTAACTCCAGCCAGCTCACCGTGCACCTCCGCTCACACACCGGTAGGTAGCTCGGCTTAGTCCTACTTAGCGGTTTTTCACATTTTGCGGGGGGTTCTGGTCTTCATTAACTGTAAAAAAAAACAAGGGATTACTGTATTAAAAAGTTAAATTAGAACCCTTCAAACAAGACCCGGAGCAGCCCAGAGTGGTATATACTTATATCCTTGTATGATAACTATGAATGACTACTGCGCAAAGAATACACAGCTGTTGCGTTTCCCCTTTCACTCGTCAGAATGAAACTAAGCAAGCATGTAGCAGTTGTGCTGTGGACGAGATGTGTTCAGTGACACTGTAAATGGTACTGAATGTTCTTTTATAATACAGTAGATAATTGTAGAAATGCATTTCAGTGTTCCCTTGCTACAAGACAGTTTACGGAACCTCGCTTTTTTTTGTGGTGGGGGGTAATTTTTCAATGTGTAACTTTTTTTTTTTTTTTTTTTTACAGTGGCACCTCAGTTTTGGAACATCTGTTTTCATACAAATCGGTTTTCAAACGAAAATTTCGAGGTTTTTTTTTTTTTTTTTTGCTTTGATTTTTGAACGAAAATTGGTATTTGAACGCCCCGACCATCTGACCCACGACGATTTGTTATTGTGCTTTCGAACGCACCCCCAAAAGAAACGGAAACGGCGTAACTCGCAACCGCGCGCGGACATCCCGGTAGTGACTTCCAATCTAGCAATATTAACCCCCGATCATGGCTCCAAAGAAGGCAAGTGGAACTGCAGATGCTGATAAAAGGAAAGTTGTGCGTAAAACTGTCGACTTCAAGAGGGATTTGATAGCCGAATACGAATCTGGTGTGCGTGTTTGAGTTATCAAAGAAGTATGGCATGGCGAAATCGACGATCAGCACCATTCTGAAACAACAATGCCCTTAAAGCATGTGATGTTGCTAAAGGAGCAACCGTGTTGACCAAGCAGAGGCCACAGATCTTGGAGGAAGTCGAAATGTTGCTTCTTATTTTCGTAAACAAGCATCAGTTAGCTGCAGATAGTGTTGGCGAGGAAGGGAGTAGATGTCATCTGATGAGGCTGAAGGCAGGAAGGATGTCTCAAGTGCCGATATAAAAGCTATCTGCGCTAAATAGAACTTCTTCTTTTTCTTTCTGCTTGTCCCGTTAGGGGTCACAACAGCAAGTCATCTTTTTCCATCTAAGCCTATCTCGTGCATCCTCCTCTCTAACACCCACTGTCCTCATGTCCTCCTTCACAAGATCCATCAAACTTTTCTTTGGCCTTCCTCTCGCTCTTTTTCCTGGCTGCTGCATCATCAGCGCTTTTCTACCAACATACTCACTCTCTCGCCTCTGAACATGTCCAAACCAAGAACGACATCCATAATTTTGGAGAGCTCCATCACCTTAACAAAGCAGAATGCTGCAGAGCACTGCAAAATTTCAATAACGTTGTTATAAACCACTTCAGGAAGGTGCTCAAAAGACAGCAGACACAGTCCACATTAGATTCTTTCTTTGTTAAAAAGCGGCGATCACCCCCACCGAAGACATTTGAAACTGTTGTTTTGCATTGCTGTTTTTCTTTTGTTGCATTAACCCTACCTCTAGTTGCAAGTTAATTTTTTTGTACGTTACGTACTTTCTGTGCAAATAAAAAAATTGTCTGTTTTTTTCCCACTCATTATTGCTTGCTTAAAGTTATTCTCCACTTTTGTTTATAAGGCTGGGGCCCGAGTCGCTACAGATACAGCAATGCACTCCCAACCTAACGTACACTACTGCTAAAGGATAAATTTTAAGCAAAAAATAAATATATTTTGTAAATGATTTAATTTTATAACGTATTTAAACTACACATGCATTTCTACTATGTAGTTTATTATCAGGAAAAGCTAAAAAAAAAAAAAAAGCTTTTAAAAAATATATTTTTTTAGGCTTGGAACGCATTATTTCATTTTCCATTCATTGTACTGGGAAAACGCGCTTTGGTTTTCGAATGCTTCGGTTTTCAACCGTCCTTCTGGAACGGATTGTGTTCGAGAACCGAGGCACTACTGTGCAGTGTATGAATGCATATTGTGGTCTGCATCCTGATTTGCAATGGGAAAACCAAGATTATGTTCCGCGTCCCAATTGGTTAAGGGACTGTAGACCATTGTCAATCTCCTCCATGCCCTGTGTCCTGTATTGTACAGTATGTGTTTAGCTTGCCTAATTTACATGACTGTTTGATGCGAGCAGTGTGGCTTTTTTAGTGCTTTAAGTTTTAAAGTTTTCTCCCAGACAATCTTAAAATGTCGCTGACTGATGAAGACCTACCAAAGATGACAAGGCCAGGAAGCGAAGATGAGGAAGAAGAGGTTAAGACGAGGAGGATAGAAAAATACTTGATCGCTTCACAATCATAGCCGATGAACTCAAGCGAGCCGCACAAGAATTGGACCCTTTGTTTTCTCCATTACAATTCTCAAAATGTCTGTTTATAAGAATATTCTCTCCCTGAAAAAAAAAAAAAGAGCACCAACAACGACCCATAACTATGTTCTTCACTCGCAAAACCATATCCTGCAGTTCAGTTGTCATTATGGTGATGTACCTAATTCCAGATAGTACACAGTAACAACTGCAGACTTGGCAAGTGCGTCTTCGTTTTTTCCGCCTTTTCGGTCTTTTAAAGGACGATAATGTACTCAAGAGGTCTTCATAATGTGCACTCAAGTATATGCTGCTGTATTGTTTGTAACTATGTCATATCATTATTAGACATTAAGAGAGAACATTTTTCCTCCATGTCTCATTCATTAGTGCTGTGTATTTCAGGTTCAAGCATTCCCGACCTTTATCTAAGGCTCTTATTTTAAATAAAATAGTCTTGGCACAGAACACTAAACACAAATGTCAGCAAAAAGCATGTATATTCAAATGATGATGATTCGTTTAAGTTTATGTTCAGTACACATTTACTTATTGTGAAGAACATATAGCTATTCTATTGGTTATTTCTATTTTCTGCCATCTAATGGAAGTGCATTTACCATAATTTCTCAAGTATAATGTACAGTCACCCCCTGCCAAAATATATATATATTTACACACACACACACACCAGTATATGGAATAATGAGGAAAAAAACACATTCTACAAATGTACACGTTCATTCTAATATGACAGTTGTGCTAATATGTTTACATAACCCTGGCAGAATTTGTGAAATACATTAATTGTAAATTATTATTCTCATATTTTTAAATCCATCTGATGGAACAACATCTGTTCTCAATTTCTGTATGGTTATGTTTTCTTTAATGGAAATACTTTTGTAACATGCTTGACAGTTTAATTTCGATTCCGGCCCTTCATATATTCTGTTAAGAATTGTTCACGTTTTACAAATTCTCCATTGGTAATCAAACATATGAGCAAAACTGTTCTCTCATTTACTATATAAAAATAGCACTGAATTTCAAGAGCAAGTAAATGAAATGATTTGTACTAAATATTAATATTCTGAACAATTCAATGGAATGTTATTTTCAGCCCACCTGATGTTCTCTCACAGGTGCGCAGTGGTTTGAATCACTTGGACCTTCTTCCTGTTAACATGCTTTTAACCAATTAAACGAGAGCAAGTCGGACCTGAGAGAGACAATTGTAGTTGTGAGGCTGCCATTTTGACATCGTTATTTTTGTTCCCCAAGGAGACGCGCCCTTCCAGTGTCAGCAGTGTGACGCAAAGTTCAAGATCAATTCCGACTTAAAGAGACACATTCGTGTCCACTCGGGGGAGAAACCTTACAAGTGTGACCTGTGCGAGTACCGCTGCGCCATGAAAGGTAACCTCAAGTCTCACGTTCAGATCAAACATGGCACAGAGAACGCCTTCCACTGTGCCCATTGCGAGTTTACGTGCGCCAATAAGATGGCGCTACGGCAGCACTCGCGCCAGCACCGGCCTGTTCAGCCCATTCAGTGCTCAAAGTGCACATACTCCTGCGCCAGTCGGGGGGCACTCAAAGTCCATGAGAGGATCCACTCGGAGGAGCGTCCGTTTAAATGTGACTCTTGCAGTTATGCCTCCAAGCAGCGGAGTAACCTG
Source organism: Syngnathoides biaculeatus (assembly GCF_019802595.1). Classification (NCBI taxonomy): domain Eukaryota; kingdom Metazoa; phylum Chordata; class Actinopteri; order Syngnathiformes; family Syngnathidae; genus Syngnathoides; species Syngnathoides biaculeatus. The sequence goes on from NC_084641.1 coordinate 18,612,656, forward strand.
GTCATCCACAAGAAAAGGTTCCACTCGGACACACCAGAGAAGAGTGGGGGGAAAAGGGCGGGTGTTGACCCTCCGAAATGTGTCAGCTCTCGTTACCGGGCCAAGCTGGATGCCACTCGAGCTTTCAGCTGCGGCTCATGCAGCGCTTCGTTTGTGAGGGAAGACTCGCTCAGGAGTCACAAAAAGCAGCACAGAGAAATGCAGAATCCACTGCAGGTCCAAGTGGCCACCCCCCTCCCCCATGTAATGTCACCGCATGACAGCACCCAGGTGGAAGTCCCAGTCCAGGTTGACTCGTTAGCCCCTTACAATAGCACACAGCTCAAAATTATCGTATCTTCTGCAGAGAGCCCCAACAAAATGGTTCTATTGAGTCCCGAACACCAGGACATGATGGTGAACTCCATGATCCAACAAGTCAATCTGGTGGCACCTGTGCAGCCACCCGGATTATCCCAAAGCACGGAGGCCACGTTTATACCCCAGACGGTCCTCTTGACACCGCTCCACTCAACTGAGGACACAAACAGCCCTCTGCATCAGACTCTGGTCCACCCGGCAACAGGCGCTCAGGAGTCTAGTGTCGTCCCTCAAACGTTTATCACCACCTGCACCGAAATGGAGGACCTGAGCGCCTTGGTTCAAGAGGGTGGCGCTGAGGTGACTGTCATGACAGAAGAGAACGCCGCCACAGTGACTTCGTTGGGTCCGACCGGACGGGCCCAGGCTGCGGGTGAGGGTCGAGGGCAGTGCCTGAGCATGTGAGCAGCGCTGACCCAATTGGAACTTTTTATTGCAACATAAGCTATTTCTTTCCTAGGGAAGAACTATTTCGAGGTCTGGTGTTCGCTTTACTCAATGACTTGTGGTGACGCGAGATTTAAAATGGTCCTTTCATTTCTAGATTTTAGAATACCTAATTGGTGATCTGGTCCTATAAAAATAGAACATTCGGACTAATGAACACTCATAAGCAGAGATGGGGAACGTGGACCGCGTAGAGCATTTCAGTACAGAAAGCCATTTGAGCATTTATTCATTATTCTTAATCGCCATTCTATGGTCCGTTTACTAGTATACACTTTGTCCTGATTAATGTACAATATTCTGGATTACATTATTTCACACTAGTAGGAGAATCTTGGCCTACTTCTAGCTAGTACAACTACATGCTGTTAAATGAGCCAAAGCTAGTTATCTGCATATGTATTATGTAGGACTAGATGTTAATATCCCTCTATTTATGCATATTTTGGCTCCAATGAGGCTCTGTGGGATGTTCAAATAAGTGATGGTACGCTACTGGTTATCAGAGTAAGCGTCCTTCTGTCATCAAGTGTTATGCTGATCGGCCCACGGCACTCTCAAAAGGGTTCAGCAGTAAATCCCAGCGTCTCAGGTTCACCCCCCAAGTGCCATCAATTCTCCTAAAGGCCCAATTGGGGTCTTTCCTCTTTATCCACAGCCACTGGCTGACCTTTTCCACCGCCTTAGAGAGATCTCTGACTGCCTGCCGATGGTCCTTCCCTCGGATTCCCATCTCTCTGAGTAGCCTGGATGTTGAGGGGGCTATAAACCCTCTGCAGCCAACTTCCACCATCCGTACCTCTGCTCTCCAGCCTTGCTGTGGCACTTCGGCCACAAGCAAAATATTTGCATGATGAGTGAAGTCCTCGATTTAAGCTCGTATAATTTTGTCACTAAAAGCACTAGTAGCGCAGTTAACCAGTGCACCGTTTTGCCTCACTCGTAAAATGTGCAGTAGTGTTCAAAATAATAGCAGTCCAATGTGACTAACCGGATTAATTCATGTTTTCAGTCCATATTTATCACTACATGTCAAACAAGTTACCAGTAGGGGCAGTAGATTCTCGACAAACCAAAAAGACCCAGCAGGATTCATGACATACACACTCTTAAGGCTGTGCAATTGACCCCTCCGTGGATATTGCGCAATCCGCGTCACTGACCAATCAGAGGCCAGAGATCTGCATAGACCAAAGCCCGTTTTTGCTCCCGCCATTTTCTCTGACAACATTGAATGGTCCAGTATAGGTTTAGTTAGCGTTTTATCGCGTATTTGGGTTATTTAACAAAAAATATGGTTAAGAGGTGTAGTCAGGGACTTTGTAATAGTGACGACAGGTATCCTGAAAGGCTAGTTGGTGGAGTTCGATTCGTACCCTTTCCAAAACCGAAGACCCAGTACGAAAAATGCCTTCGATGGATCAAACTTTGTGGAAGACCGCATCATCAACTAAATCCATCTAATATCAACCGGAACACATATGTTTGCACGAAGGTATGCCCTATATTTGATTTTCAATAGATGTCTTGTATAAATGAATTCGAAGTTCTTCGCTAGCATAACACTGCTGCGTGTGAACGATTGACACACTTATTCTTTTTTGAGCGATATTTAGTGATGATCGGACTGCACAAACGTATTGATTTCTTGCTGGCTCGCGGCCGAAGCTTAACCAGACTGTGTTTGCACGAAGATATGCCCTAAATTTGATTTTTAATACACGTCTCGTATAAATGAATGAGACGTTCTCCGCTAGCATAACATTGCTACGTGTGAATGATTGAATGAAATCAGAAGCATGGCGTCTCTCTCAGTTAAGAATGTATTGTATTTAGAATCTATAATATATTGTTGATTTGAATGAAATCAGAAGCATAGAGTCTGTCTCAGTTCAGAATGTATTGTATTGTATTTGCCATTTTTACTGTTTGTCTTACGTGAACGCACGTGGCGTGACGTCACTTCAGGAGGCGTGGTTAAGTGCCCTGTACGGAGGGGTCAATTGGGCAATTTCTTGAAAGATGTGTGTTCAAAAAAATAGCAGTGTGGCATTCAATCAGTGAGGTCATCAATTTTGTAAAAAAAAAAAAAACAGGTGTAAATCAGGTGGTCCCAGTTTGAGGATGAAGCCAGCACCTATTGAACATGCATTTCTCCTATAAATCCAAAGGAAAATGGTTCATTAAACACATCATTCAGAAGAAAAGCCTACTTTGACTAAAACTTAAATTGGAGAGGGGAGACTTTATAAATATGTAAAAAAAAAAATGTAGGCCGTTCAGCTAAAATGGACTCTAATGCCTTAAAATGGAGAGCAAAACCAAAGACACGTGGTAGGAAACAGAAGACAACCATCAAAATGGATTGGAGAATAACCAGCGTGTCAAAGGCTCAGCCAATGATCAGCTTCAGGATGATCAAAGACAGTCTGGAGTTAACTTTACGTTCTGTGACAGTGAGAAGACGTCTGTGGGAAGCAAATCTATTGACAAGAATCTCCCACAAAGTCCCTCTGTTAGAAAAAGGCATGTGGAGAAGAGGCTACAATTCGCCAAAGACCACATCAAATCAAGGAACATTTTGTAAACTGATGAGGATAAAATTGTTCTTTTTGAGTCAAAGGCTGCAGACAGTTTGTGAGATGACCCCCAACATCTGGGTTCAGGTAACAGTACACAGTGAAGACATGAAGTGCGGTGGTGCGAGCATCATAATGTGGGCATGTTTCTCCTTCTGTGGTGTTGGGCCTATTTATCGCATACCAGGGATCATAAATCTGTTTGCATGTTTCAAGATTGTTGGGTAACGCTGAAGAGAACATGACCTTGAAATGTGTGTTTCAACAAGATCATGACCCCAAACACACCGTTAAACATCGATGAAAAGTGTTGGTTTCAAACCAACAAAGTTAATGGCAGGGAGTGGCCAGGCCATTCCCCAGACCTTAATTCAAACCAGGACTTAACACGTAACATCAAAAATGCTGTTCTTCTTCTTCTTTTCCTTTCGGCTTGTCCCGTTAGGGGTCGCCACAGCGTGTCATCTTTTGCCATCTTAGCCTATCTCCTGCATCTTCCTCTCTAACCCCAACTGCCCTCATGTCTTCCCTCACCACATCCATAAACCTTCTCTTTGGTCTTCCTCTCGCTCTTTTGCCTGGCAGCTCCATCCTCCGCATCCTTCTACCAATATACTCACTCTCTCGCCTCTGAACATCTCCAAACCATCGAAGTCTGCTCTCTCGAATCTTGTCTCCAAAACATCCAGCTTTGGCTGTCCCTCTAATGAGCTCATTTCTAATCCTGTCCAACCTGGTCACTCCGAGCGAGAACCTCAACATCTTCATCAAAAATGCTGTTACTGAAGCAAAATCAAGAAATGTAAATGAATTGTGAAATGTCGATAAGTAATCTTGGAGTGGAATAACAGCTGAAAGGTGCCACCAGTTGGTTGACTCCATGCCACACAGATGCGAAGCGGTTATTTAAAAAAACTACTACCAACTAAATATTGGTTTAGTGAGTTAAAGGATAGGTAAATCCAAGAAACAATAAAGTTTGTGAAAAATAGGTTTTTTTTTTTGTTTTTTTTTTTTAAACATACCTCTTTCAACAAATTGCCCAATTGCACAGCCCTAACAGTGTGTATATCATGAATGCTGCTGGGTCTTTTACTGGTAACTTGTTTGACATGTAGCAATAAAAAATACTGTATACTGAAAACGTGGATTTGTCTGGTTAGTCACATTGGACTACTATTATTTTGAGCACCACTGTAGTTGTCCAATTGACCCCTCCGTACAGGGCACTTAACCACGCCTCCTGAAGTTGCGTCACCCCACTGTTGCTAACCTCAGACAAATATTTAGCAAGATGGCGTCGCAGGAAAAAAAGACGAGAGTGAAATTGTCCGATTTACCATCTGATTTTTCACTCGCATTCTTACCGAATAGTGAAATATCGTTGAAGAGCAGACAGCCGGGCTTCAAGTATTTGAGGGAGTGGTATTTCAATGGTATTTCCATGCATATCGACGGGGAAACCATTGATATTAGCGCGAGATCTTTCTGGAGTCAGAGGAAGACCGAGAAGCCAGATAATATAATATATTATAACCCAAAGACGAATTCGTCATTGACAGTTTCCTATTTTCGTGTTACATATCACACTTGTGTGCAGAATCTGTATAGCCGTTTGTGAACCGCCGTATGAAGGAAAAGAAGGCGAGGCTTGATTTACGAGTTGTTTCTCTCGTTTTCTTTGTGTAACGTCACGCGCTTCCCTCAATAATTATTCTTGAATTAGTGCCGAACCTACGTAAGTCCCGACCGAGTACGACAATCACTACTTTAGTGTCCTCAAACATCCTTCCTTCAGTCTTGGTGTCTCGGTGCACGTCGAAGGCTTTTAGGACTCGCTAGTCAGGTTTAGCTTAGCTTGCTAGCCGCCAACAAAGAGACACGTTCGTGCAGTCAGATCATCGCAAAGTATCACTCAACACAGATCAAGTGTGTCAATCATTCACACGTAGCTATGTTATGTAAGCAAAGTATTGCTAATTCATTTATATGAGACATGTATTGAAAATCAAATATAGGGCTTACCTTCGTGCAAACATAGTCCGGTTTAGCTTAGCTTGCTAGCCGCCAACAGAGAGACACGTTCGTGCAGTAAGATCATCGCAAAGTATCACTCAACATAGATCAAGTGTGTCAATCATTCACACGTTGCTATGTTATGCAAGCGAAGAACTGCTTATTCATTTATATGAGACGTATTGAAAATCAAATATAGGGCTTACCTTCGTGCAAACATATCTGTTCCGGTTGATTTTAGATGGATTCAGTTGATTATGCGATCTTCCACAAAGTTTGATCCATCGAAGACATTTTTCGTACTCGGTCTTCTGTTCCGGTTGATTTTAGATGGATTCAGTTGATCATGCCGTCTTCCACAAAGTTTGATCCATCGAAGACATTTTTCGTACTCTTGTCTTCGGTTTTGGAAAGGGTACGAATTGAACTCCACCAACTAGCCTATCAGGATACCCGTTGTCACTATTACAAAGTCCGTGACTACACCTCTTAACCATATCTATCAGGGTTCATACTCAGTCGGACCCAAAAAATTTAAGGGCTTTTTAGGGGGATTCTGAGGGGCTGACACGAAAAATTTAGGGGTGACACGGAAAAAATTTAGGGGCGACATGAAAAATTTAGGGCCGTCGTGGGAAATCAAGAGTAAGGAAAAAAGACTCACCCAATGGTGCCATCGGCTGTTCTTGGTTCATCAAAGGTTCCAGTACCTCAGTACCTGTAACAGTGATCACCTGTCGCCCCTTGTGGTAGTTCTCATTGATATGACCTTTGTCAATGTTTTCACATAACAGTATACAGAAAAACAGATTCTAACTACAATTGCAACTATATACACAAATTTCTTCTACTGATGTCTGTCTCAGCACCCCTACTCTAGCTCCTTGAGCCTAGCCAGTGCCTCCTCTATTTGTTGCTGCAGAAGTGCCAACGAGGCTCACTTGTCCTTTGCTCTGCCTCTGAGTGCATAGGCCTCGGTCATAAACCTCAGATTCCTCTTTTATTCTGCCTCCTCACACAGCCCGTCAGCCTTCTCAATAAGTGTAGATATGTCAGTCTCTATTCTGGCTTTGAGGCTGTCTATCTCCACCTTAGCTGCCTTCCTCGATGCATCCTTCTTCTTTTCTTCCTCTAGATGCTGGACTTAAATACTTCTGGCAGAAGACGCAGCGACCAACAGCTCCCTTGTGATAGGCACCATGTCAGGCCCTCCATATTGCTGGACCACCTCCACAATTTGCCTCCGAGCAATCAGTGACTCCTTACTTAGGTTGTCCTCGGTGACCTCTTTGTTTGTGGAGAAGCCTCTTTCCACAGATGCCTGTCCATGGGACAGGAGCAGTAGCTGCTTTATGACGCCCCATAGCTCCTGGAACTGCTGGCTTTCCTGCTGATGCCGAGTGGAGTGGAAGAGCGTCTCCAGCTTGTCCTGAGAGATGTTGAAGTCAGAGAAAGCAACCCTAATCTCCTCATCTTCTTGGATCTTTTCACTCAGTCTGGAATACTGGAACAGAATCCTGTCGCAATTGCTTTCCTCCACCCTTCTGATGATGTTCAAGGTTTTTTGGAGTTTTTTGTTGTTGTTCTCCTCATTCTAAATTCCTGCTTTACACGGTCGGTTGCAATGCCAGATTTCAGAAGAAGTCTCTCAGCAGCAAAGCTATCTATGCCTACTTTCGATAAATCCACCCAGTGTGACTTGTCACCCACATTAATCTTGACAAGGCTGGTGAGGGAGGCTATCTTTTCGTTAAAGACTTCAGGCTTGATGAACTTTTCCATCAGTGTCTTGATGAGGGTACCCATGTCCTTTGCAATGAAGGGAAGCATAGACTTGTCAGTCTGGGACAATTTCAAGAATGGTTTCACCAGCCTGGCGGACATGAGAAAGAAGTGAAGCTTGGCAACAAAGATGGGGTACTGTGCTGCTTTCTGAACAACAGTGAAGGAGCTATTGGTTGGGCAGGTCACCTTCTTCGTCCTTGCTGCCTCGCAGTAATCTCGCACATGTGACATCAGGGTGATTGCTCTCTCTGCCACATTAATGTTTTCAAGCCATCTGTGCTTGCAGAACATGAGAGGGAGAGTGTTGGATCCAGTGACTTGTTTAAAGTCCTCGCGCCTGGCAGGTGCATCGCGAAACAAGTTGTAGAGGCTGGACAGAAAATCTTCCACCCCCCATCCAGCTGCCTGGCAACCGATTCGAAATGCGTTATCGAGGATGCGGAGACTGCAGCTTCCAGTCTGCAGCATACGGCGGGTGGTCATGTTTTCCATTTGTTCTTGAATTGATTTGTACAGCTTCCAATTAACATTGGGGCCATCCATCGAGAGCTGGAGCAGCTTTTGGTGACCGAAGTCACACACTATAGGGTCTAGACGCTCCTGAAGATCAGTTGCTGTTGAATGTCCCAGGAATTCAGAGGTAAGGTAGCAAGTGCGGACCCGGTCATCAATCCACAATCGCACATGAATGTCCAGCTACTTCTCTTGCATCTCATGATTTAGAGACTCATGAAAGAGGAGGACATACACTGATTCAGTCTTTACTTTCTGCCTCAGTAGAGATGAAAAGTTGTGCAGCGATGCCAAATGTAGCCAGGTATGAAGTCTTCCTTCCCCACAGTGGTAGTTTTTAGCAATGTCACTGTCTGGGAACATGACTGCAAACACTTTCGAATTATTTTCGCAAGATTTGTAACTGTAATGGCTGCAGATCACTTTTAAAGTCCACACGATCTCTGCCTTTACCGAGTCCGCCTTCGTGTATTGAACTACGTTCATGAACCCTGACTTCTGGCTGGTTGAAGTTGAAGGCTGGACAACTGTAGGTGCGCATGCACTGCGAGTACCACTGCCTGAAGTTGATGCTTCACTATCTTTATATTTTAGAAACAGATTCATACCAACGGAAGATGAGAGAGTCTTCGCCAAATCAGCGTGTCTCCTTTTTTTCCGGTGCGACTCCATCGCTTTGACGCCCATCTTTCCAAGCTGGTAACTCTGCTTGCACAGATGGCAATAAAACATGTGCCGATCTTTTGGATCTCAACGAACCCAGCTTCCGAACTCCTTACTTTCAACCCAAGCATCTTGAAAAATGCACTTCCCCATGATACAAGTTGGATTGATGAAAGACGTAACGAAGACGAAGTGAAATGCCGACTCACGGAAACGAACAATGGAATATCGACGACAAGATGGCGACTCGTTGTCAACACGGTGACTTCCGTTGACAATTTCCGGCTGTTTTAGACGCCAGACGGATCGCTATTTTTTTTTTAATTTTTTTTTTTTTCGGGAGAATTTTGGCAGTAGAGGTCCTCCCTTTGATTTTTTTTTATAATTTAAGGCCTTTTTAGGGGCTTCACCGGTTTTCGCAGATTTTAAGGACTTTTAGGAGCCCCTAAATGCACCTTCGAAAATTTAGGGGTTTTTAGGGACGCGTGCGAACCCTGTGTCTATTGTTAAGGAACCCAAATACTTGATAAAACGCTAACAAAAGCTATACTGGACCATGCGACTCTGTCTGAGGTAATGGCGGACGCCAACAAGGGGCGTGGTTTATGCAGATCTCTGGCCTCTGATTGGTCAGCAACGCGGATGATGCAATTTCTACGGAGGGGTCAATTAGTAAGCCTGTTAAAGATCGATGAGGAGAATTGAGGAGAGGAAGAAACGTGACTAATATAACTGATGAATGCCATAATTGGACTCTCCGAAGTTATTGAGGTCAGCAGTATTGAAGTGTTTTAGCTTCCTGTTTGAGAAGAGAGATGGAAATCACGTAGGCGTTCCCCAAGTCATGGCCAACATGAACATTTTAATGTTACCTAAAAGACACCATCCAGGAATAATGTAATTATGTCATATGACCAAACACAGACTCTACTCCTGACAAATATACGACCGTATTTTCCAGATGACAGTGTGCACCGGTTAATAGGCCGGTCTGTGTAGCGTTTTTTTTTTTCTTCTATTTTTTCCCCATACATGAGCCGCGGCAGAGAATCCTGTATACCGTACACACTGGTACATTGTAAAAATTAGATATAGAATATTCACACAGACTTTGTAAAAATTTACAGTGAAGAACACCCTGCTATATTGCAAATTCCCCCACTTAGAAATCACAGAGGGGTTTGAGATTTTCATCGTAAGTGCATGTCCACTGTGAGAAAGATAATCTAAAAAGAAAAATCCAGAAATCACAATGTATGATTTTTTTTTTAACAATTTATTTGTAATGCAAAAAAGTATTACAACACCTGCCTATCAGCCAGAATTCTGAGCCTCAAAGACCTGTTAGTCCGCCTTTAAAAGTCCACCTCCACTCCATGTATTATCCTGAATCAGATGCACCTGTGTAAGGCCATTAGCTGCATAAGGACACCTGCCCACCCCATACAATGAGTACGACTCAAACTTGTAACATGGCCAACACCAAAGAACTGTCCAAAGACGCCAGAGACAAAATTGTACAACTCCACACAGCTGGAAAGGGCTACGGAGAAATTGCCAAGCAGCTTGGTGAAAAAAGTTCCACTGTTGGAGCAGTCATTAGAAAATGGAAGATGCTAAACATTACCTCAATCTCAATCGGAGTAGAGCCTCATGCAAGATATCACCTTCTCAGTCTCAATGATCCTTAGAAAGGTGAGGAATCAGGCCAGGACTACACGACAAGATTTGGTCAATGAGCTGGGACCACCATTCCAAGGTGCCTCTTGGTAATACACTAAGACGTCATGGTTTGAAATCATGCATGGCACGGAAGGTTCCCCTGCTTAAACCAGCACATCTCAAGGCCCGTCTTAAGTTTGCCAATGACCATTTGGATGATACAGAGGAGTCATGGGAGAAAGTTTTATGGTCACGTGAGAACAAAATGGAACTTTTTGTCATAATTCCACTAACCGTGCTTGGAGGAAGACGAATGATGAGTTCCATCCCAAGATCACCATCCCTACTGTGAAGCATGGGAGTGGTAACATCATGCTTTTTTTTTTGGGGGGGGGGGGGGTCTGCACATTGGAACCGGACGACTGCACTGTATTAAGGAGAGGATGACCTCAGCCATGTATTGTGAGGTTTTGGGGCACAACCTCCTTCCCTCAGTCAGAGCATTGAGGACTGGTCTTTGCTGGGTTTTTGAACATGACAATGACCCGAAGCACACAGCCAGGAAAACCAAGGAGTGGCTCCGTAAGAAGAATATCAAGTTTCTGGCGTGACCCAGCAAGTCTCCAGACCTAAACCCAAGAGAAAATCCTTGGAGGTAGCTGAAACTCCGTGTTTCTCAGCGACAGCCCAGAAACCTGTCTGATCGAGAGAAGATCTGTGTGGAGGAGTGGGCCAAAATCCCTCCTGCAGTGTGTACAAACCTAGTGAACTACAGGAAACCTTTGACCTCTGTATTTGCAAACAAAGGCTACTGTACCATATATTAACATTGTTTTTTTTCAGGTGTTCAAATACTTATTTGCAGCTGTATCACACAAATAAATCGTTAAAAAAATCATACGTTGTGATTCCTGGATTTTTCTTTTTAGATTATCTATCTCATATTGGAGATGCATTTTCGGTGAAAATTTTAGACCTCTCCATGATTTTCAAGTGGGAGAACTTGCAATATAGCAGGGTGTTCAAATACTCATGTTCGTCACTGTATTTCGATACCAGACATTTTGGTAGTACTTGTGGGGTCTAGGAAATCAGTGCATGATACACGTACTAAGTGGGCCAAGTAGTGTTACTAGTGTAGAACGGCAATTTACTAATATGGTTTAAATTTGGACTAGCAAGACAAAAGTGGTAGTGCAGCAGAAGTGGGAAGAAAGCGTTACTGGTAAAATATGTTTCAGTCTACTAGTTCATTGATTTGGCTTACTAGCAAGGTAAAAGAGTGTAATAATAGATGAATGTTGGGCTGGATATCACAAATGAAGAAATGCTCAAATGACTTCATATAGAGTTTTTGAAGGCATTTAATTTGCTTTACTGTGGAATTACAGATAACATCTGAAGAGGTGCTATAGAAAAACAAAAACAAAAAAAAAAACAAGTAACCCAAAAATGTTCACAATGGCTTTGACACCCAAAATAAATTCAGCATTCCCTCAGAGGTCCGGCGTTGCCCCTCGCACTTCTATGAGACTGGGCTGGACTTTCCTAAAGAAATGTCCACAAGGAGGCAGCAGATCGGTGAGCGGCTTCCCCCCCCTCAATGCTGTCATTCAACACAGGCTTTCAATATTGATTTTTTTGGGGGAGGGGGGATTCACATGAAAGCATTCAGGTCCTTTTCATCGTGGATATTGCAAGCAGAAAACCTGATTAAAAAGGAAGGTCTGACTTTCTTAAAAGCTGTGTTTCTCTCCACTGATTGATTTTTCAATAAAATGCTGTCCTTCTTTAAGCCTTTATCATTTGCCCTCTTGTACTTCTCTTGGATTCAGCACTTAGTTGTGGATTTTTTTTTGTTTTATTTTTTTTAATAGAGGTTGCACTTGAACGTTTGATTTACTTTTTCATTGGATAGTTTGGATAGTCTAAATCAACTACTTCTGGTGGAAGATGCTATGTGGGCAATGGAAACATTTGACCCCCCCCCCCCCCCAAAAAAAAAAAAAATGAACAAGAATATGAATATGAAGGTCAACCAAACTACACTTGTACGGTAAGAGTGTCAAAATGTTACCTAAAACAGACAATATATATACAATTGATAAAATGTTTATGATGGCAACAGTCTTTGAAATTGTAGCCATTAAAGCATGGTGCCACACTACTAGTTAGCATGTTTTCTTTAGAGTTTTGATGTTTGGGTTTGAAAAGCCGCTCCGGTCATTCTGTTTGGAGTTTGCATGTTCTACTGATTCATGTCTGGGTTTTCTCCGGGTATTTCGGCTCCCTCCCAAATCTCCTAAACATATTTGGTTCCTTGGAGATGCGAAATAAGACGTGGGGAGGGGGAGTACAGTCCATTCTGTTCTTTAATCTGGCCTACAGCAAGCATTTACAGTATCAAGAATCTTGTAATATTGTATTGACTCAATTTTCTCACTATAATTGTTCTATTAAACTTTTTTTTTTATCTCAGATAACTGGTTTAGTTTTAGTAATTTAAGAAAAGGTTTCCACAAACATGATATATTTTTATTCATTACACAATGTTAAATCATTACTAATTCTGAATACTAAAATGGAAATAGTTTTATTAAAATTAAGTGCGCCACGTTCAGTATAAACTAGTACCTCATCTATAAATGACCTGTCCCGTCTGTCTTTTTTCAAAATAAAATATGGCCTTTGAGCACAAAAGTAAAACAAGACAAAATAAAAGCAAATACAAATGCAGATACAACAAATGATACAATGATTTGGAGTTCTAAATTTTACATATTCCATTAACATTGTTGATATTGTGAGAAATCATTCACATGATCAGTGTTCACATACCTGAGTATCATTATTAATAACAAAGGTAATTTGAGCAGTTTGTATTTCTTGTGTGTATCAAACTAATTAATAAATGCTCAAGAATTTGCTCTCAGGTTGAAAAAGCGTAATTGCTTAAGCACACAGTAGTTATTACTTTTTCGTTTACTACGTCTGTCATCGTGTAATGGCTTGAAACCATTAGGACTTCTTGTTTTGACCTACACACCACTTATAACACTGAGATGTTTTAAAACTGGAGCACTAACCACAAACGTGATTTCATTCATCTCGACTGATAAATGTAAATGTAGAAGTGGTACAACAAGTAATGAGTTTTTATCTGTTTTTGTATATTGTCTCATTTAATTGAGTGTACTCTGGCTCAATCTTGAAAGTTTGGCTTTTATGTGTTTATTCTTGAAGGTTGCAACACTTTGATATTGTTTTGGCACGTCTTCCTTCCTTCCTGTGTTTGAGTGGGGTCATAAATGCCACCCCCCTACCAAAAAAAAAAAAAAAAAAGCCATTTCCACTCACCAGCTGCTTAAAGAAATCGTAAGTTTTGTGGGATGCATTCCTCCTGGACGTAAAGAACAAGCACACAAAGAACAAAATGTCAACATGTCTTCATACTGAATGAATGATGTGTGTTTGCATGCGTCAACTTTACCTCCACCATTTTGACCTTTGCTTTGTATGCACACAATGCGCCATCCAGCCACTAAATGCCACTAATGAAATTAACTGATTGTTGACGTATTGATGACTGACTCTGTATTAGGGGTGGATGAGGTTCTTTAATCCGGCACGCTAAACATTGTATTCATTTAGATTTTTTTTTTTTCTTCCCTGAATAACTTCATTCCAAACTTTTTTTTCATCTTGATTGATTTATTCAAAATAATTGAAAAAATATTCTTCAGATCAAAGATTGTGTGTAGTAACTTTATGTTATATGAATATGAAATTTGTTTCATAAATTTTTCAGCAGTAATTACTTCCATTGAACACTGAGGCAAATAAGTATTTGAACAACCTGCAATTTTGCAATTTCTCCCTTTTGAAATCATGGAGGGGTCTGAAATTTTCATCTTAGGTGCATGCCTATTGTGAGAGAAAATCTGCAAAAAATGATCGGGAACTCACAATGTAGGAATTTTTTTTTAAATAATTTATTTGTATGTTAATAGTTGGACACCTGCCAATCAGCAAAAATTCTGGCCCACAAAGACCTTTTTTGTCCGGCTCTAAAAAGTCAACCTATACTCCACTTCTTATTCCAAATTAGAATAACCTATTCCAGATTGTTTGCTGCATAAAGATATCTGTCCACCCCACACAATCACTAAGATGCCAACTACTAACATGGCTAAGACCAAAGATCTGTCCAAAGACACCAGAGACAACATTGTAGACATCCACAAGGCTGGAAAGGGATTTGGGCCATTGCCAAGCTGCTTGGTGAAAAAAGATCAACTCTCGGAGCAATTGTTAGAAAATACAAGACCCTAAAAATGACATTCAATTTCCCTCAGACTGGGAATCTAAGCAAGATCTCACCACGTGGAGTATCAATGATCCTAAGAGAGGTGAGGCATCAACCCAGAACTACACTGGAGGAGCTGGTCAATGATTAGAAGAGAGCTGCCACCACTGTTTCTAAGGTTATTGCAGATAATACACTAAGACGTCATGGTTTAAAACCATGCGTGGCACAGAAGGTTCCTTTGCTTAAATGAGCCTATGTCCAGCCCCGTCTTAACTGTTTGGATGATTCAGAAGATTGATGTCAGAAAATTATGTGATCAGATTAGATCAAAATAAAACAATTTGGTCTTAATTCCACTCGCTGTGTTCTAAGGAGAAAGAATGATGAATTCCATCCCAAGAACACAATCCCTACTGTGAAGCATGGGGGTGGTAGCATCATGCTTTGGGGTGTTTTTCTGCACATGGGACAGGACGATTGCACTGTATTAAGGAGAGGATGACGGCGGCCATGTATTGTGAGATTTTGGGGAGCAACCTCTTTCCCTCAGTCAGCGCATTGAAGATGGGTCATGGTTGTGTCTTCCAACATGATAATAACCCGAAGCACACACCCAGAAAAACCAAGGAGTGGCTCCATAAGAAGCATATCAAGGTTCCGGAGTGCCCTGGTAAGACCTAAACCTAATTGAAAATCTTTGCAGGGAGGTCAAACTCTGTTTTTCTCAACGACAGCGCAGAAACCTGTCTGATCTAGAGAAGCTGCAGTGTGTGGAAACGTGGAAAAACTACAGGAAATGTTTTACCTCAGTAACTGCAAACAAAAGCTACTGTCCCAAATATTTTCATTGATTTTTCAAATCAAATACTTAATTTGCAGCACTGACATACATGTAAATTATTTTTTAAAATCATATGTTGTGATTTCCTTTTTTTTTTTTTTTTTTTTTTTGATTGTCTCTCATGGTGCCCCTAAAATGAAAATTTCAGAACCTTGGGATAACTTGCATAAATGCGGGGTGTTCAAATACGTATTTCCCTCACTGTAATTATGAATTGACGATTAAATGATTTTTTTTAATGTACATCATCTATTACTCAGCCCATCTGTCTGGTTTAAAATTCAGATGTGGTACTTCAGTACCAAGGTTCGCTGACCACTACTCTAGAGGTAGGGGTCTCACAAAAACTCTGTTGGGATTTTTTTGGCAACATAGCCAAATTTGTATCAGTTATTTTGTATCTTTTATCTGCATGATTAAAATGTGAGAGACTCAAACACTGCTGGATTCACAGCGCAATCATTTTGTCTGTTTGCTGCAAATACAGCAAAATGTTGAACACAATTCATTCCAGGATTTTGGTCCACATCTTTCATAGAGTTAAAGGGTCACAATCATCAAATATTTTCTTTTTACTGGCAGTAAAGTACTAGTTTTTTTTTATTGTGGTGGGGTTAGCTTTTCTAGTTGCCTTTTGGCAGAAGGGCGGGTTTCATCTGGATTGCTTGCCAATCCATTGCTGAGGATGTTTCGATAGACACACTTTCACACCTATGGACAATTCTTCAATTAAGTTAACGTGCATGTTTTTCAAATGTAGGAGGAAGCTGAGTGAGAAAACGCACACAAGCACTGAGAGAACATTCAAACTCGGGACACCAGAAGGCCTCAGTCAAGAGTCAAATTAGCGATGGACATGGGACTTCTTTTGAGTCTACTGAATCACTTGAATCAGTTTCTTCAAAAGATTCATTCAGTGAATCATTCACTTCTTTTTCATAAAAAATTGAGTGCATCCCCATTTCTTTAATGATCCGTCTCTGCGGTTCACGTTCACTCAACACATTCACCTACTTTATGCGTTGTGTATTTTGAAGTAGCAAAAGTGGGGAGATTAAATAAAAAAACTTTTTTGCGTGCCGTGAGCTCACCCACCAACCATCCTTCTCCATTGCTCACGTTCATCTAGGCTCTCATCAGGTGGTGTGACTTTTCTGCATTCTGATCCACATTATTTTAATCATAAATAACTAGGGCTTGATGGCATTAGAGACACAGAGGGAATTACATGTTTGTACGGGTATGTATATTTATTTAAATGTGCATTTTATGTGCTTCACTGACTCAAAAATTAGCCTGTAGTTTGAAAAAACGGGCAACTCGCTCACCTCACACCGGCGGGCCGTGGCCTAGCAAAACTAACGAATCATTTCATAAATTTTCTGTTTGAACAAATTGACAAAAATCTGCTTTCCAGTTTGTTTCACCCAAAATGGACAACGCACACTCTTTTGACTGTTTTTTGAGCATATTCTAACACACGCACACGTGACCTTTTGAATGTTTGTGAATGTTGTTCTGAAAATAAAAGTAAAACATAGAATTTAGGTTTAACATCTCATTCAAATTCAGGAATATTTGTGCAATAATTACCTAGATTATTGGACTACAAAATGATCTAAAAATTTTGGGTAGACCCTACATATGCATCTACAATACAGTATGTCAATGACATGGTCACCCATGACGTGTTTTGACCCAAAGACCCAAATCTTGAGTTGAAAATTTTTTGAAAATCCATTTTTAAAGGTCTATTCCAGAGGAAATGTATTTTGTCTATCATACAAATGTAGCCAAAATTTCATTGAAAAAAATATTAACAAAGTTCTCAACACAACAGAAATGAAATAAATTAGCGTCAAAGTCAGTCTCAAGATTTTGTTCCAAATGTCACTTAGATTCGGAAAGTTCCGTAACTCCCCGGAATGTGACGTCACGCCAAGACAACATTTAGCCAGAGAGTTAAAATGCTAGCAAAGATAATAAAAAAGTGTGTTGTATACGGCTGTTCTGCGTCAAACGCTGACGGAGTCAGCTTACATGAATGGCCGAAAGATGAACAGATGGGCAGGTTATGGACCAGGTTTGTGAAGACAAAGCGGGCGCATTGGACTTACTAATCAAAGTGGACAGTAATATGTTCCAAGCATTTCACGGAGGATTGCTTTGAAAACCTGGCACAGCGTTCACTTGACTTCGGTAGCAAGTAAGTACGTATGTGTTCAATTATTTAGTATTGACAAGTATCTACCTTGATTTAAATGTAAGTACAATACCAATACAGATGTATATGTCAGCGAATATCCATATCCACGTGATGTTCAGGAGGTGACGAAATTTGGACACTGTATAAAGTTAGTGTACTGTTGACGCTGAGGTTTTCCTGAAGAATGGCCTATAAACATGTGATCTTTAAACGCAGAATGATGCTGAAGGTTTTGATTTTTGATTTACGCCGACTCAGTCTCTAGTACAACAACAACAACAAATGAACTCACTGCTGTGTGCAAGCAGCATCAGACGTTTCAACGTGTTTGAATTCGATTATTTCGTCAACATGGTGTACGTAGATTTCTTGAGGCACCTACCAGTCTGTGTTTTAGAGTTTAGTTCCACGTCAACTTTGTCAGATCTGTCCTTGCGTTGCATTCGTCAACTCGGGTTCGAACATACAGTACAGTACACGGTTGAATTACACCTGCATGGGATGTTTTTCAAACATGGGAAGAATTAGAAAATTCCACCTCTTCATTTGCCATCTCTCACAGGGCATTCCATAAAAACGTCTTCACCACCGCTGTCTATCTCCTCGAGATCCCACTCGCAGCGTGTATGATTGTCTGTGGAGGAAGACATTTCCTTTACTGGGCTTGTCTTGGCGTGACGTCACACGGAAGCAGCTTCAACAGAGCCTCGGTTTGAAACAGCCATCGGTGGCATTCGGATTACAAATATAAATGTGCACTTTGGGGCTAATTCATTTCATTTCTCTTGTGTTGAGAATTTTTAAAAATATTTTTGAATGAAATTTTAGCTACATTTGTGTGATTGACAAATAAAATACATTTCCTCTTGTTTAGGACTTTAAGCTCTTGTCTTTTGTCTTTTTTTCCTTTTCGTTTGTTTGGTTATTTTTTTTTTTTTTGTTTGTTTTTTTAAATCTCACCATGCTTGTCAGGAACCATTATCCCGACACGCTGTTTTGCCATTGTTGCTGCTTTAAGACTAAAAACAGCGGTTGCAAAAGTCCTGGGGGGTGGGCAGGAACATAAATGTAATGTTGCTGTGGTGAGAAGAGAAAAGCCCATAAAAGTCCTCTAATGGACAAAGGAATGCTGTACTATCTGGTTTGTGTGTAACCCAGTGCGCACTGGAATGACTCACGGTGGTTCCCACCATTTTGTAACATCCATCCACCCGTTCGGTACTAATATATCAGCTTTTGTGCTTGACTAGCAAAGCCAGTCTGTTGGGAGAACAATTCTCTTTTATTTCATATTTTTGGGGGGACACAAGTGGAGCGTTGCATCAGGTGTTACCTCGTCGTCGTTGTCAGTTGTCAGCACGTTGCTTTGTATTTCCTGTGGCCACATTTGCAGGACAATTGCCCTCCTCCCTCCCTCCCTTCGACCCCCACGTACACCCCACCTCCCTTTTCTTTTGAATTGATCTTCCCCCTTTAAAAAAAAATTCCGGTTCTCATTAACATGGATGGATGGATACAGTGTCGTGAAAAGGTATCCTCCCCCTTCTCAAATTCTCACATTTCTGCATAGTTTCTCAATTTTAAGATTGTCAAACAAATGTAAATACCAAATATCATCCAAGTGTACTGGGAATGCCGTTTTTAAAAGTAGTCAGTTAGCAGGCCCTGTGCGGAAAATGTAAAACTGAATAACTGGTTGGGAAATGCTCAGCAGCAGCATTGTAAAATGTTTTCTAAAACTGGCAATGTTCACGTCTCTGGAGAGATTTTGCCCCACTCCTCCTTGCAGAATTGTTTAAATTCAGCAAATATTTTTTTCAGGGTCACATAACTGCATTTCAATCGGATTCATATCTGGACATTGACGAATCCTCTTCAGATCTTTCTTTTTTTTTTTTTTTTTTTTTTTTTTTAACCATGAAGAAGTTGCCCCCTGCTCCAATGTCCTTCACCAACAAGTGTGTGTGTGTGTGTGTGTGTGTGTGTGTGTGTTCACTGTGATGGGTAAATCGCAGAGAACAAACTCCACATGCATGCCTATTCATGACAATACAATATGTACCGTAATTTCCAGCCTACAAGCCGCGACTTTTTCACACGCTTTTAAGCCTCCGGTTTATGCGGTGATGCGGCTAATTTGCCCATTTT
This sequence comes from Syngnathoides biaculeatus, assembly GCF_019802595.1. Lineage (NCBI taxonomy): Eukaryota > Metazoa > Chordata > Actinopteri > Syngnathiformes > Syngnathidae > Syngnathoides > Syngnathoides biaculeatus. The sequence continues at coordinate 18,632,185 of NC_084641.1, forward strand.
ATCCTAACGGCCGCAAGGGGGCACTCGAGCGGAAAAGGTAAGAATGAGACCGGTGGAATGTATGTGCCAATGAAGTGACATTTACCGGCCGTTAGTGCTACGCTAGCGTTATCACTGTGCTAGCAGGTTGCTGCTATGTTACTGGCGTCTCTGTGATAGTTACCGGTAAGTTTTATTTTAACCCGGCCTGTTAGCGCGGCGCTAGGTTTAGCGCGGCGCTGGTGTTAGCGTAACCACCACCCGAGCGTTGAACTCTTTGAGTACCATCTTTGTAAATATCTCGTGTTTCAATGTGGGCACTTGCGGCTTTTACACAGCTGTGGCATATGTATGTACCAAATTGTATTTCCATTACAAATGTGCCGTATTTTCCGCACTATAAGACGCACTGCATTGTAGGCGTACCTCCAATGAATGGGCTATTTCAAAACTTTTTTTCCTATATAAGGCGCACCACATTATAAGGCGCATAGAATAGATGCTACAGTAGAGGCTGGTGTTACTTTATGCATCCATTAGATAGAGCTGTACTAAAGGCTCAGTATTGAGCCATATATAAGGCACACCTACTTATAAGGCACACTGTCAGCTTTTGAGAAAATTAAAGGCTTTTAGGTGCGCCTTGTAGTGCGGAAAATACGGTACTCTTTGAGGCTTGTAACCAGGTGCGCTCTGTAGGCCGGGAATTACGGTATTATAAGTATATATCCAGTAATTGGTCCTTTTTCACACAGGGCCAGGTAACTGAACAGTTTGTATTTGTATTTACATTTGTTTGATAATCATAAAGTCCAGAAAGTATTCAAACATAATAATTTAGGAATGAGGGCCATACTTTTCATGGCACTGTGGAGAGAGAGTGAGCGAGACACCAATAAGGTAAAATATGAAGATACCACGCTGCCTTTCATGGACGGTTGTCATTATTAATGTCTACTAGCGAGCTCCATTCTGTGAGAGATCAGCAATGATGCAAAAAGTTTGGCAGCAGACTAGACATCACTGTCAGAGCAAAGTTTTCCGGACAGTTGGGTTTGCACTGTGTGGCATGGCGTCATAGCCATAACTGCGATTTATCAATAAATGGTACCATAATGGATGGATGGATCTCTCATTTTCCTTAGTTTTTTCCCCCTCTCCTTCAACAATTTTCATTTTGGTACATTTCTAATTTTGAGATCCATATATTTTGAAATACCTCCCAAGGTTATAATGTAAACCAATTGGTTCTGGTTCACTTTTACAGATTTCTAAACTTTAATACAATAAATATCGAGTCATATCGAATATTGGCTTTAGCGGGAAAGGAATGTAATAGATTCATTTTTGCAAAATTATCATAAAAGTATAAACAATTTAATCGCCTGCAAACTTAAATGTTGACCTATCAACAGGAACTTGTTGGGATTTGAATGCTTTGAATGTGAGTCTGTTTACTGCATGTAATGTCCTGCATGTATTCTTCTTCTTCCCTTCTCTGTTGGTTCTGCTGCTTCCATATTGAAACAGGGGTCACAAAAAAGCCAAAGAAGAAACTAAATGAGCTCAATTCCTTGCTTCTCGGGGAAATGAAATGAGCATTATGTGGTAAGTGGGACGTTTACTATTCGTTTAACAGAGTATACTGTATGTCAAAAGCACTTCTTTTTTTAAACAATGCAAGGAATTCCTCTGGTTTCAACAGATGGCTATTAGCAAGCAAAATATTGTCTTTGTTCACACATGCCTTATCCTAAGAAAACAAACATGATGGAAATCTGATCTTTACACATTCAAGCCATTGTGTGTGTACGTGTGTGTGTGTGTGTGTATGTGTGTGTGTGTGTGTGTGTGTGTGTGAGAGCGAGAGAGAGGGAGATGCATGTGTATGGATTTGAGCTGGTATTTATTTACCTTGCCTGCTTTCAAAGTGCTTGAATCCCAGCAGCTGCTGTGGCCATTCTCTCTCTCTCTCTCTCTCTTTCTCTCTCTCTCTCTCGCTATGAAGAAAGCTCCACTGCGTACGCAACAATTGGATCGCGCCAACTCGAAAAAGGCGCACATCCCCAGTCATAAAATTGCGTGCGACTACGTTATCACAGTTGTTTATTTATACTTTCATTCCAAATGAGCTTTCTAGTCAGTTTTTTTTTTAAATAGCACAAAAACTGTTTTCAACAGGGTTGTGCTGAATTGTTATAGCAAATGTATTTTTACACGGAAATGTCCTTGCTTTCGTTGTGATGGGCTCATTTTTGAAAAGAAACAACTTTGAGGTGGTGGGAGAGGTAGCCATAAGGTTTCGGCCTGTTCTTCCTACATTGGTTATAAAGCTCAAAAGAAGTGACATCTCATTATCTGTACCATACACTGAACAGTAACACTAGCATTCATGCCAGCGCTAACGGAACTATATTAGCACTACTACAGTAACAACAAATATGCTGTGTTATTCTCCTAATGACAGGGCAACAAAACATCGACGGGATTTTGAGGCTACTCTAAAGCTGCTACATTTAGTTCAGTTGCTATAGAGCTCGTGGACGTGACATCACCATTTTCACGGCGCCATATTGCCGGTCAAAAAGAGCTGCTCGACAGTGTGGGGGACATTGAACCGGAGCAGAATATACAAAATGCCCGAGGCTTGTGCTGTTGGTTGTTACAACAGACGAGACAGATATTCAAAGAGATCATTCTATGGAATACCAGTTGAAAATACCAGGAAAGATTGATGGATTTCAGCAAATAAACGTGATGGATGGTGTCCAACCAGATATGATCGCTTCACTTCTGGTAGAAATTATTCTTCTCAATCTCAAATTCCCAAGAAGTATTTACAATGCAAAGTTGGCTCACTTGAGAACGATGCTTTTGAAAAAAAAAAAAAAAAAAAAAAAAACGAAAGGTAGTCGTCACCAACATACACGAAGCGTGTTGCGGCCACACGTTAATCTTCAGTAAACCTGTCCCCGACAGCCTTTATTTATTTTTTTTTTCCTAATATGCATTGTTCTCAGATGAGTCCAAAGCGTATTTAAAACAAAGAAAAGAAACCGTCGGTCACACAGAGGTTTACGTCGGTTAACGCGTGGCCGTTTCGTGTATTGAGGAGCCAACTCCGTCTTATTTTTTTCAACGCACTGTTCTCAAATGAGTCAACTTGGCATTATAAGTACTTCTTGGGAAACGCTAAAGGAGCCGATTCGCTTGTTCTCTTCTTTTTTTTTTCTCAGTCATAGTTAATGAATGCAAGTTTGTGTAAAACCAGGGGTCATTTATTTAAATATTGGTATTGGTATTGAATACTATCTGAAAAGATCGATGGATTTCGGCAAAGGTTAACGTGTAGCCAAACACACTTCCGCGTTCACGAGCTGTTTCCCCGTTGAGAACAGATCCAGAAACAAATTATTTGTATGCGTCCAGACTATACTACGCTTTCAAACTCTTTCGTGTGAATCTCGACGACTTACTCACCAGATCCGTGCGTAGATCCAGTTGTCCAAGATAAGCGTAAGCGGGGTAATAGTCCAATTTGTTATCGGTGAAAACATCGACTTCGGCATTAAATATGAGTCCTCTATGCCAAGTGTCTCTCATTTTTCCACCTACCGTCAATTATTGTCACCTTCTAAATGTTTAACGGTACCGGACAAAACTATAGGCGTCGTGCTGTAAGACATATTTTCGTGCCGTCTCCAATCGACTTAGCATTGAAGAATGCTTTGCTTGACCGACTCTTCCGGCCAGTGACGTGACTTGATGACGTAGGTGCGCGAGCTCTATAGCTGTCCCTATCTCTAAGGGAGACACCCCGCGAAGGAAACCCGTTTCGGCCGCTTGTATCTGCAGTCTAGTTCTTTTGGTCAGCTTGGGACCATAGGTGAGGGCAGTCACCTACACTTTGGATTGACCAGTCAAACAAGGGCTTTGCCTCCTGGGCAGGTCCTCCTTCACCACGACAGACTCTTACAGAGTCCACATCACTGGAGACGTTAGCCTTGCAATCTCCCGACTCCATTGTTCCCTAATTTATAAATTAGACGGCAAGATACTTAATGGGCGTGTGGCCAGTTCAAAGACCCATCAATTTGGATTCATGCGATTCAAGTCAATTTTCCATATTTTTACACACCCTATATTTGAACCAATACCAACACAGGGGAGTTCCCACCAGTATTACGTACAACAAAAGTCCCCATATGAACACTCTTTACTCTAGTGTGCGTGATTTGGAGCCCAAGCTTAAGCTTCCACATATAAATGTTGCTTAAAAGCCCCTGTGTGGTGCGAACTTTAATTTAACGTATTCCTGCAATCTTGCCTCGCACCCACCCAACCCCCTCCGTCAAGCCGAGTCATATTTGCTGTTTGTTTGACCCCGGCAGGGCACAAACGTCGGCTGATCCTTCATCGGAGGACAAAGCTTATGTTTGCAGTGACATCATAAAATGCCTGGGCTTGGAAAACAATGGCTGATGAATTCCGTCAGACTTGAGCAGACGGACGGACAGACAGACACAGAGCGACGCCCGAAACTTCCAGTGTGGTGGAAAGTTTCTGATAAGGTTCCACACCTTGTTCAAACACACTCCCCAAAATGAGGGGAGCGTTCTGGTCAGACGAGATCCAAATGCTGCTCTGCTTTTTACATTTGAAATAGTCGCTATTTGTCACGGTATTTTCTTCCAAGGTTAATGACAATTTGCTGAGACAGGATTGTAAGCCCATGGAAAACCAGCCATTGTTACATGTGATGGTTTTACAATAGAACTTAACTAAATTTTAGAAAGCAGATAAATAAATAAATAGTGGGGCTTTTTGATAGCAGCGCCGGCAGCTATCAAGGATTGATACATGAATAAAAATGTTTGATGTTATTTTGTAGTACTGAATCAATTTCATGCCCAATTAAATTTCTTTTGAGCATCTGATTTTTTTTTTTTATGTACAGAATGGATCAGGTAATTGCTTATTGCAAGAGATATTAGTACAATACATTACTCTGCTAATATTTTGAGATTACTTCCGACTGAGTGAGTCAACATTGGCCAAAAAGTTGGAAAACACAGTTACGATTTTCTTCGTCAGAGTTGCTATGTTGTTCAAAAGAGTGTTTATTGTTCTGACTTTATTGTAACCTGTTAAATGGTTACATGAATGTAGGTCATTGCAACCCTTCCCTCCTCCCCATGTTATATTTAGGATATTGAGGTAATAAACAAAAAAAGTTTGGCTTGTATCTTTGGAGCAATTAAATGTTTATGGCTCAATGTGATCATCATCTGCTGCTGCTGCTGCTACTTACTGTTTACCCCAAAAAAAGAATAATAATATATCATTTAAAGAACAGAACAAAAAAAAAAAAACAGCCTCTATGCTTTTCTTATTTTATATGAGATTTTTTTTTCATGGAGTATTAAAGTACAAGTAAAGTATCATATAGGGAGGTTCATTTTGCACTTTAATAAATTACTCCACCCCTCGTACTTATGTGATGGTTCAATCCGGATACCTAATGGGGGTGGGGTACTTTGTTGTATTTCAAGGCTGCCTGGAATGTTTCAGACATCTCTTTTATTAGCATTTGTGATTCTACCCCCAGCTATGAATCTGCTGGTGGCCTCAGATTGCATCAGTTTGCAAACTTGATGAATGGCTCCTAATCATAGTTTCACACGGGCCAGGGAGTGCACGGTGGGGGTGGCAAGCGGGGTCTATACTGTAGATGCAGGAAGCGGTCTTTCTTAGGTGTGACATTTGTGAATGTTCTGTTTGGCCAGTGCGAATGTGAGAGGGCCTTCATTACGCATGCATCCCACCCATACACTCTTACCGGCTGCTGGATTAGCATCGTCTTTGTTAGGCTAATTGCATCCTCGTGGGGGAGGTGAGCTTGTGTATGGCTGTACATTCATTTATAGGTGGGAGGCTTCAAATGGAAATGACTTTTTTTCTTTTTTGGGGGGTATGGGGATGGGGGGGGGGTAAATGATGTGATTATTTGTGGGTGAAAAAATAGATCATTTCACCTGCACTCTTTGGTCAGGATTTTACCCACAACACACAGCCCGGAGCCTCCTCCTGTTGTCACATCTCCACTCCACATAATTGATTAGCTGATGTATACGATACATTCTTCCTCAAGTGACAATGACCAAATTGCGGACGAATTCCATCCATGAATTGTGCCCCGAGTAACCCAACTCCTTTCAGGGAATGTTCTCAATCAGGCCGATTGTTTCTGCTCACATACAGTCCCTCCCAGGAAGATAAGTGCGGTCTGGACCTCAAAGATAAGAGCACAACCCGAAGAGCCGGGATGAGACGTTTCACTGTCGACACGTGCGCGCATGATAAATTCAAGTCGGCCCACGGCAGTCGACCATGTTCTGGTCGCAAGGTGCTGTGACTCATCTCGGAGAATCTTAGTCACCTCATTTCGTTGAGCTGTGCTCTGAAAGACTTTGAGGGTTATTACCAGTAGATTTCCCACGACTAGGAAAGGGGATGACTATGTCTGGTTCATCAGTTCTTTTGTAGCAGAACACAGCATGAGAATTGATGGCATTTTTTGTACCAGAAATTTCCATGCCACACATAGCAAATCCCAAAGACCACCAACAGTTAACACTCAAATCAGCAGACATTCCAACAGCTTCTTCCCTCTTACCACTAACTTCTTAAACAGTTGACTTGTAATTCCATTGTGACGTCGCCCATTTTTGGCACCGTTGTACATTTCTGTTGGTATACTATCACAGCTCTCACTGTTGTAACTTTATCACTTTGTATTATTTGCATAACCGTAGTTGATCACTACTGACGGTTTACGTATTTGAGGATTCTCTACACTATTTGCACAGTTGTCATGATATCACCATTTCCGCATTACAGCGTAGCCTGACATTTTTTAATGAATCTCTGTACTTGTTTTTATGTATCTTCTCCCAGGACTGGAGACAAATTCCTTGTCTGTTTTCTTCACCTCGAAAGATGATTCTGATGCCCTGATGTCTCCTAGCAGCTTCTCTTCCTCTTCATCGTGCTACCATGAGATCATGTTGCTGCGTCACAAGAAGAAAAAGGTTAATCAAATGATGTGCACGGAACAGAGCTTGGGAAGCACAATGGCCTATTGGTTAGAAGATCTGCCTCACAGTTGAGAAGTGCTTGGTTCAAACATTGGCTCAAGCCCACCTGTATTTGCGTGGGTATTTCTCCGGGTACTTGGGCTTCCTCCTACATACTAAAACCATGCATGTTAGGTTTGTGGAAGAATTTTAATTGCCCATAGGTTGAAATGATTGTCAAAATGTGCCCATTGATTGGGTGTCAACCAGTCCAGGGTGTATTGCCCTGTCACCCTAAGTCACCTAGGACAGGCTTCTGATCACCCTTGACTCTTGTGAGGACAAGCACTGTAGAAAATGGATGGATGGATGAACTGAGTTCTCAGGAGAATATCAGTTGGGTTTTTTTAGGTTTTGTGACACTTTAGAAACAAATTTCTTTTTTTTTTCTTCTTTGGTTGGATTTTCAATTATTAGTCATCCATTCCAAAAATAAAAAGGATGTATGTGTTCGTCTTAAAAAGTTTGAATCTAATCTAATACTTACACATTACCATTCCGTCACAAATTCTGTGAATTCAGAAGGACGCTTTTGACATGGCAAAGGAAGGAATGAACGATAAATAAATTAACCGAGGACCATGAGGCCTATTAATATACCACAGCAGTATATAGAAGCAGTATTTCCCACTAAACCACTGTGCAATTGTCCCCAATCACTAGAAAGGTGGAGTTCGTTCACAAATGCAAAACTTAACCTAAAAAAAGAAAAACTGCTGGTTGTAAACATTTGATCAACAATGGCAAATATAAAAGAATGACCTTTTCCATGTCACAATCTGACTTGTGTTTTGTCCTGCTCACAATAGCGTGTGGAAGTGCTGACTCATCCTTCTGCGTCTCCGGAGGGGGCGCTAAACCTCCACTAGTGCGCCCTTGATGCAGCAGAGCTGTTGCACTGCAGTTTACTTTGATATAATAACTAACCCCCACTCAGAAGCACCCCTCCCAAAGTCACCCCGTACCTCCACCACCACCTCTTGTCCTCCTCTGCTGTGCTTTAAATTGCTTGAATTGCCCTGCTGGCATGGGCGTGGCCACAAACATTCAAAACAATTGATCATTATCACATCAGTATTTTTTTTTTTATCTAACTAGCTATTTATCAATGGTTTATTTTGTCTTTATTTATGTCAATGATTCATCATCAGAAACTAAATGCAAATGTTTTTGTATTCAGTCTCTTCGCATTTCAGGTGTTTATTTATAACAGTGTCTCTTGAACTTGGAGTCCCAACCTATTGCACCACAGACCGCCAGTTTCACGTAAAAACATATTTTAACAGACTGGCATGAAAACAGACGACTCCATGTACAACTCCCCGCTACACTAATTGACATCATAGGTGGGCGTCACGGTGGCTCAGTTGGAAACCGTTGTCCTCACAGTTCTGAGGTCCCGGGTTCAATCCCAGCCCTGCCTGTGTAGAGACTTGTTCATCCCGTGCCTGCGTGGGTTTTTTTCCAGGCACTTTTCTTTCCTCCCACATCTCAAAAACACGCAACATTAATTGAACGCTCTAAATTGCCCCTAGGTGTGATTGTGAGTACGGCTGTTTGACTCAATGTGTCCTGCCATTGACTGGCAGCCAATTCAGGGTGTGCCCCGCCTCCTGCCTGTTGACAGCTGAGATGGGCTCCAGCACTCCAGCGACCTTCGTGAGGATAAGTGGCTAAGAACATGGATGGATAGACATTATAGGACCAAAAAAAAAAAAAAAAACCCTCACAATTTTGACTATTATATCTCATATTAAAAAAAAACTTATAATGTGTTTATAGTATTATTCATCCATTGTCAACATCACTTATCCTTATTAAAGTCTCGGGTATGCGGGAGCTTCTCCCAGCTAACTGCGGGCCGGTTACAGGCTACACCCTGAATTGGTCGCCTGCCAGTTGCAAAGAGCCATCTACACTCACATTCATACCTATGGACAATTTAGAGTCTTGGATGAACCTGCCATGCATGTTTTGGGGATGTGGGAGGAAACCGGAGTACCCGGAGAAAAAAGCCACGTAGGCACTGGGAGATGATGCAAACTCCATACAGGCGAGGCCGGATTTGAACCCGGGTCCTCAGAGCTCTGAGGCAGACCTGTTAACCAGTTGTGTACCGTTGCACTGATTATGCTATTATAAATAGCATTTTTCGATTTATGATCGTAAAGTCCACCACTTGAGGTCAATTTTCTGTTAGATTTTTCACGTTATACATTTGAGCAATTTTGATTCTCATTGGTTAGGTTTGCTTGTGCTTTATGTGGTTTTGTATTGTACTGGTGTTCTGTCTTAAATTCTTCCCAACATTTTTTTTGTCCACTTATTTAGTTAGCTAAGCTAAAACCAATGAGAAGAATCAAAAGTGATCTAGTGGCAGTTTCAGAAAGTTTTTTTTTTAATCTTCACGAAATAATACGTTTCATGAAATAGATAAGCACATGCAGTTTGACCTCTGTATGTAAATGCTTCCAGCAACTTCCAAATTCAGCCTCCCCAAGTCAAACAAGCCCCCATCCCCCAATTCTCATGTTCTTTTGCCCCATGGGAGGAGGGGTGCTCGCACAGAGCAATCCCAAAGCATCTGAATCCCTTTTAACTAAGTGGCGGGAGAGGAGTGAGGGGCTAATTATTCCACCGTGATGCATTCCTTTTTCCAAAGAGGACACCATCACTGCTCGGCTCGGCTCAGCTCACGGAATGCAAACATTGACCTTCTCGTCACTTCCTGCTAGGCAGGGCAGGTGCTCGGTAAAGAAAAATCCACATAAATGATCCCCCGTTTCCAGGTAGAAATACCATGTTGATACTCAGCAGGGACTGAAAGGCTTTAGTGAGGTTTTGGGGTGAAGTTCCTCGCAGGACAAAAGCAGGCTTAGCGACCAAAAGTACAGCTGCAGGACGTCGGAATAAAAGAGGCTGCAATTAGATGAGATTATTAACAACGTGCTCAAATGAAGCCCCTCCTTCACCCCCTGCTTTCCCCAGGCACAGATCTGTTTGTTTTCACCCCTCATAGTCTGCTGATTATGCCACTAGAGAACTTGCATTCTTTTTGGCATCCGAACGACCAATCTTGAATCCGTAGAATGCGACGAGATTAGTTTTCCGTCTGTGGACGCTGCCTTCTGTAACAGTGTTGTGTTAACATTGTCAGGTTTTAATATCTGATTGTTCTTTCATTGCATTATCTAATGTAAACAAATTAGACATGCGAAAATGAACTTTTTTAAACCGCACTTTGTCCTTTGATAGATTACAACAAACACCCGGGACGTTGAAGAATACGGACGTTGAAAAACAACATGGTGTCCGAAGGAATAGACTGTTTTCGACTGACGTCACACACCTTCAGGTTTATAACGCGGTCGCCATTTTGGTTGGGTGAATTCCAGTAAACAGGGGCACACTGCTATGTTATCGGTTGCTCAAACGAAAGTGAGCCTTCTAAAGCGTCTTTCTTTAGACTGTCAGCAGTGATCAAGAACCACTGTGAGAAAAAGGAGCAGTTAGCAACCAAACGGCGACAACTGTGGCTGTCTCCTATCAGCAGAGCCGATCTAGCAGCCAAGTCATTCCCTTATGTCCGAGTTGGCTTTTAGAATTTCACACCTGCTTAGCAATAACTACGTTCTGTGAAGGAGGAGTCTTCTTTAGGGCAAAGGGCCTAATACTACTCGTGTGTGAATGCAATGTATGTCTCAAAAATCTGTATTTTCCGTTTTATAATAATACGTTTGCAAAAATGACGTACTGCCACCACGAGCTGTTTCGTGAGTTGAGTTAAAAATGTAGCCGTGGAAGTGGAGAAAAAGGTGCGGGCTCCACTTGGGACTCGTCTCGGTCGAATTTCTCTCTCTCTCTCGCCCTCTCGGTAACAAAAACGAAAATAATAATCTACACCTCTTTCATTGGTATAATGAACATAATTGAACACAAGACTGACTGTAATCACGCAGTACATATTTAAATTGCATTGTGCAAGTACACTAACCTTAACAGTGTGGAGACAGGTTGCTTACAATGGATACGGCCGCATGACGAACCCAGCCATTGATGAATTGATTGTAGGCCCTCCAGACCTTTGTAATTCTTTAGTTGGTCTATGTTATAAGCACTTGTCGACAAGAGAAGATAGTTGACGATGTCTGGATAGGTTACCGACGCCCACATTTGTGTGCTCCATTTGTGTTTCTCCAAAGCATATGGGTCGATATTGTCGATCAAAGCAAACTACTTGTCGTAACGGTTCCTTGAAACAACATCTAATGAGCACCTATAACTTTCCAACAGTCGTACGAACATTTGTGTAACTCCGGTATGTAGGGAAAACCAATAGAGTGAACGGCGCATCAGTGGAGTGAACCCATCCAACATGGCCAGGTGCCCTGGATGTAGTCACGTGGTCGAAAACAGTCTATTGACGTAATGTGGAATATGAATATGTGTCCTACAGTACTAAAATTAAATACAGTTCATGTTGCAGAAAAAAATATATAGGTATCAAAAGTACATCAACATATTGAAATGTATACAGATTTTTATAACCAACTTCACAACTGTCCAAATGGGCCAAACACTTGTTTCATCATTCTTCACCCTAAAAACATAAACCATGATACATAATATGAACATTAAATTTAAACTTCAATTTAATATTAAAATCAATTAGTCGAACATTCAAATTCGGGATCATTCTTGTGACTGTTATCAAACTGAAATCATGTTTTAATTGTCTTTTTGGGGAACAACTTCCCACACTTTATTTTTTGACCACAGGTGGTTATATGCATATTTACCAACATATTTTCATGGATTAGGTTTATTCTATCCATCCATCCATCCATTTTCTTCGCCGTTTATCTTCACAAGGGTCGCGGGGCATGCCAGAGCCTATCCCGGGTGTCAACGGGCAGAAGGGTGGGTACACCCTGAACTGGTTGCCAGCCAATCACAGGGCACATAGAAACAAATAGCCGCACTCACAATTACACCAATTTAGAGTGTCCAATTAATGTTGTGTGTTTTTGGGATGTGGGAGGAAACCGGACTTCCCGGAGAAAAGCCACGCAGGCATGGGGAGAACATGCAAACTCGACACTAGGCAGGTCTGGGATCGAACCCAGGACCTCAGAACTGTGAGGCCAATGCTTTACCAGCTGATCCACTGTGCCGCCTTAGGGTTATTTATTATTTGTTTTTCGGCTTCAAACATCACATGGACTTTGGGATTTAATTTCAGACATGATGACTTGAAAGACTTGATTGCTCTTCATTTTGTATGTTCTGGTTCAAGATCAAATATTAACTTAGTTAATATCAGGATGTACGTGCACACTAGTAATAACACTGTCATGATTGGAGTATAATCCGTCAAATGAATGAGTCAAAGCCCTCACGACAGAAGCATGCCCTCTCATATCAGACGGCTTCGTCATGTCAGGCCAGGGTTCTGAGAGTTCGTCATTTGAGCTAGCAAATTACAAATTATGTGGAATGGCAAAGTGCAGAATGAAAACATTTGCTCAAGGATAATGGACAAGCATGCTACAATGTTGTCATTTCAAAAGCTATTCTGCCCAGTAATGTACATTTGTTATCTTTATCTTTCTAACATTAGCTTGGTATGATTGCAGATATGTAGACGCTGACACTCAAGTAAACCTAAAACTAGTTGTTTGCAGTTTTAAGAAGTTTTGATTGACACCCAGATATTTCACTAGGAAGAGTCAAGCTACAGGGAAAAGAGATGGCGAAGGTGGGCGACTTCAAATACAGACCAATGGTGAGTCTAGCAAGGAAGTGAAGAAACGGGTCCAAGCGAGGTGGAACAGTTGGCGGAAGGTGTCTGGTGTTCTATGTGACAGAAGAGTATCCGCCAGGATGAAGGGCAAAGTTTATAAAACAGTGGTGAGGCCGGCCATTATGTACGTATTAGAGACGGTGGCACTGAAGAAGCAACAGGAAGCAGAACTGGAGGTAGCAGAAATGAAGATGTTGAGGCTCGCGCTTGGTGCAAACAGGTTGGATAGGATTAGAAATTAGCTCATTAGAGGGACAACCAAAGTTGGATGTTTTGGAGACAAGGTTAGAGAGAGGAGACTTCGATGGTTTGGACATGTTCAGAGACAAGAGAGTGAGGATGTTTGTAGAAGGGTGCTGAGGATGGAGCGAACAGACAAAAGAGTGAGAGAAAGACCAAAGAAAAGGTTGATGGATGTGGTGAGGGAGGACATGAGGAGACCGGAAGATGCACTAGATAGGCTTAGATGGAAAAAGATGACACGCTGTGGCGACCCCTAATGGGACAAGCCGAAAGAAAAAGAAGAGGAAGTACATGATGGGTACTCGTTGTTTTATGAAGAAATAGTGAATTGAGCTTCCTTATCTCTCTCTCTCTCTCTCTCGCTCTTTCTGAAAGACAAGATAATGCGTATGACAACGCCCTACATTGCATCACTTGACCTCCACACCTCTGCGTAGCGGGTCTTGCAGACGTCCAAAAAAGTTGCTGCACGGTTAAAGTCGCAGACCTCATCTCTTGCGATTGGCCCGTTTTAATCTCATACTGTGTGCTTTCTCAATCGATTTTGCAGCATAATTAAACGTATCATCTGGTCAATTAGGTCCATTTGTTCAAGCAGACACACTTCCGTGGTCGCCATTATTGTTACTTTGTTCCTTGTCATGGAAAGTAAAAATGACTGCCAGAAATGACCCAAATGTGCTGAGGAAACTCCACGTGGTGTCGTCCTAGCCAGTACCAGCCGTAGCGACATCTCTGACTTGGAGAAGAACTGCAGGCAAAGCACATGCGGGAGAGCCGCAATGACGGCAGCTCGGGCTTTGCACGCGCGATTGTAAAGAAGCCTCAAGACTGTAGTACTTGAATTATAAATAATGTGACTTGACATGGCCACGATTTAATTCGTAATTCGTTGAAACATGAAGATTAAGATTTGAGACTTCCACTTGTGTGACTTGCTCTTACCACAGGTTATTGACCTTACTTGGGAAGATGATATGGACCCAAAAATGTATTTCAAAATCTGTTTTTATTACCCCCATGGATAAAATCTCATCTGTACATTGGATTACAAACAATTGGTAGAAGGCAGTTGGGACAAACCGTGGTTGAACACAACCACGCATTTCTCATTAAAGTTCTGTCCCCCGTTCCCACCTGCGGCATTCCCACTCTATCACTTGGTCGACCTCTTCAGCCATGCTTAATGGAGCTCATCGTCTCCCAGCTATTGTCTCAGGGCTTCCCCTGAAACGGGACACTCGTGCCAGTGTATCATCCGGCAGAACCTTTTCTGGGAAGCGAGTGGAGCATGGAGTATGAGCGTTAATGTGTCTTCTTGAAAGTCAAACGGTGGCTCCAAGACTGATTTGCAGCCATGCAGCTACGTAGTTCCAGTCACTAAGTTTTGCTGTCATACACACACACACACACACTGCCATTTAAATAGCCATACTGAAACTTAAGCCCCTCGTGATTGTTTAAAATTCAAACTTATGGCAGAATCCGCCATTATGTTTATTTGCACTGTTTCGTGCACTAAAACTTGACGTGGAGAATTACTTTTAGTGCTTGTTTGCATGTGGAGCGGAACAGTCACCACCTGGTCAGAACATTTGCCTCACAGTTCTGAGGACACGGGTTCAAATCCACCATCACCTGTGTGGAGTTTGCATGTTCCTCCCCATGATTGCGTGTTTTTTCCATGTTCCGAAGATAGCTGGAATAGGCTGCAGCAACCCTAGTGAGGATAATGCAAATCAAGATTTGTGATTTTAAATATGGAAGAGATTTGACATTTACTATTGTCAGATCAGGGAGGAAAAATTACTGCCTAGTTACTGCTGTAATTGCTACAGATAATCTTTCGAGGAAAATCGGGTCTTTTATGTGGAAAATGCTCAAATCTATTATCTGCATGCGTGTAACTCCCTTCAACTGTACATAAGAGAAACCGCTTTATTTTGCCCTACTGTAAATATGTTTGAAAGTTTTTTTTACATGCTTTGCTGAAGTCAATTTTTAGGGTAATGTTCTAAGATGAGTTTGAGTTTAGACATGTTTGGGATATATTAAGAGTTTAGTAATACAATCATTTTGGGTGGTCGCATCCACAAGTCCAAAAATGTGCTCTTCGCAGCAGGTCTTGGTCTCTACCCTTGACAGCATAGTTTAAGCATTGTGATCGACGTCAAAGTTTTAATTGTGCTTGAGTTCCAGTATTTTTTGCCATTTTAAGGGCATATTTTTCTTTGGGAAAATTGGATATTTTTTAACTCCTTTAATGCCATTCCGAAGCCTCTTTCTCTCCATGGGAACGTCAAAATGTCTATCTTATTTTAGCACCTTGATTCAGCCTGCATTGAACTGGGTTAGGGTTGTCACCTGCAGACAACCCGCAAAGGTTCTATCAAGGCAACTGGACTGTTGTTGTTTTCTTGAAGACGTTTCCCCTTTAATCCAAAAGGCTTCTTCCGTACCAAATTTGAGGTTTGGAGTGCCTGTATTTATGCCTCGGTGGGTATGCCCCCTGGGGGGTGGTCAATAATGATAGGGTGTTGTTGTTACTTGCTGTGGTTTGTGAAATGACCATCCTGCATACCAATAAGTTGTTTCTTTGTTTTGTGGCACAATAGCTATACATTTGTAATCTGTGCTTCGAATTTCTGCACTAAAAACCATAAAAGGATTACCTTAGATCTGTTTAAAATATGCATGATTGAAAATGTTTGTGTTTGAGAGGGAATGGGAGGTCATTTCAGGTAGATGTAATTATTAGCTATCCATAGTTTTTTTTAATTACACATTTCGCAAAACGCAAAGCACACTCTTCTTTTGAAAGATTTGATTCCATAATTTACAATGGGGAAAAAATGCCATGTTGGATAAATTCCTGACTTGTCAGAGATGCCCTGTGAGTTGACTCCAGTTTGGATCTACAAAGGTGAAATTACTTTAAAATTCCGGGTTCCTTTTAAATTGAGGGCTTACTTTAATTGGAAGAATCTGCATTAGCGCACCAGGTGATTCTGAATGGTCACTTCATGACATGCAGTCTAATAAATGTGTTTAGGAGCATGTAGGGTTAAAAATAACTGGAGATGCAAAACTGCATGATTTATGAGATCTTATTGGCTGATGCTCTTTTACGCCTTCCTTGTGACGCAATGTCCTCACCGTCAGGATATTCTCTGGTAAAAGACAAGATGGTGCTTTAATTTGTCAAAAAACAAACCGAGCTGAGAACTTCAGTAAAGTCCGCAAGAAGAACCTTTCAGGACCCCTGACCTAGGGAGGGAGTGACCCCTGACCTAATTTGAGGCTCTTTTATGAGGATCTTTTTGTGGTTTGGCCAGATGGCTAAAGTATCAAAAGTTTTTTTATGTTGTTTTGTT
The DNA here is from genome assembly GCF_019802595.1 of Syngnathoides biaculeatus. Classification (NCBI taxonomy): domain Eukaryota; kingdom Metazoa; phylum Chordata; class Actinopteri; order Syngnathiformes; family Syngnathidae; genus Syngnathoides; species Syngnathoides biaculeatus. The sequence continues at coordinate 18,648,720 of NC_084641.1, forward strand.
TCTTTTATGGATTTTTTTTTTTTTTTTTTTAGAAAAATCTGCAGGCAAGAATTAGTACTACATTTATTTGGGAGCCGGGGCACTTCTACTTCAAAATCTGAATACTCTTTATTTGCTGAGTATGTAAAAACCATACAGGAAATGTGTTTTCCATAGTTGGAGCTGCTCTAGTACGACAATAGACCGTCGTTTTGACAGATAATACTGTAGAGACAGAAAAACATACTACAAAGAGTCCCCTAGCATCTAAGAATTTTATGATTGGAGTGCAGAAGCTGTTGGAATGTCAGATTGTTTTTAGTTTGCATTGATCTCTTACCTGAGGTTAGGAACTGGACCGGATATGGAGGATTAAGAGGATTTTCTATGCTCTTGTCTTAGTACTAAAGTAGCAGTGTGCCAGTTCTTAGTGGGTACCGACGATTTATCCAGCAGTCCTGATTGTCCATTGCAGTGAGAGATTGTCCTTTTTTTGTGCCAGCACCAAACCGGACTGTGATTGATGAACACGGGACTGATTTGATGACTGCTGTGTACAACTGCCTCAACAGCTTCTGTGGCAGGCCGTACTTCCTCAGTAGCCGCAGGAAGTTCACCGTCTGCTGGGCTTTTTTGAGGATGGAGTTGATGTTGATCTCCCACATCAGGTCCTGAGAGATGAATTCCCAGGAACTTGATATCGACGATAGACACAGGGGCAGCTGTAGCGAAGGACGCTTCCTGCAGTCCACGATCATCTCTGCAGTCTTAAGTGTGTTGTGTTCCAGAGTTCTGACCGGTGCACTTCCTGTCGATATCATCACCGGTTTCAATGGGTCAGATGGATGTAGTGTTGTCTGTAAACTTCAGGAGTTTGACTAAGTATCCGGAGAAACTTACCCAACCAAAAAAGGTCCCTGATCTAATATATTCAGATATAGAAGACCTCCTTCCCGATAGGCTCCAGCACCCCTGCAAACCCTGTGAGGATAAGCTGCTCAGAAAATTGATGAATAGGTTGACCAATCCTTAGTAAAATATCAGTTTTAACTACAGTATTTGATTTCTCAGGAACCAAACAGTGAAGTGTGCTTCTTGCAAGCCTCTTTCAGATCTGCTAATCTCAATTCAATTAGGTACGCACTATAAGGTTATTTTCAAAATCAACCTGATTTGTCAGGCAGTCCATTGGCGTTTCAAGGAATACTGTAGGTGCAATACACCGGCTTTAGACTGGACTAGCTTTTCAGTGAAAGCAAGTGGCAAAATTCTCCAATATATACAGCATATTTTTATTGTTTGTCATGTTCTTACAATCTTCTTCTTCTTTTCCTTTCGGCTTGTCCCGTTAGGGGTCCCCACAGCGTGTCATCTTTGTCCATCTCAGCCTGTCTCATGCATCCTCCTCTCTAAAAGCCACTGTCCTCATGTCCTCCCTCACAACATCCATCAACCTTTTCTTTGGTCTTCCTCTCTCTCGCTCTTTTGCCTGGCAGCTCCATCCTCACTACCCTTCTACCAATATACTGACTCTCTCGCCTCTGAACATGCCCAAACCATCATAGTCTGCTCTCTCGAACCTTGTCTCCAAAACATGCAACTTTGGCTGTCCCTCTAATGAGCTCATTTCCAATCCTATCCAACTTGCTCACTCCAAGCAAGAACCTCAGCATCTTCATTTCTGCTACCTCCATTTCTGTTCATGTTCTTACAATAAGTTCCTAAATAACGAAACTATAGCACTTGCACTTGGAGTAGGCTGTGGGTGATCCGGAGCCTATCACTGCCAACAATGGACTAGAGGGGGGTTACACCCCGTACTGGTTGCCTGCACATTGCATGGCATATATAGTCAAGGGTGCACTCATAAGATAGTCACATCTACACTGATGGACAATTTAGTCTTCAGTGAACCTTCGGGGTTCCGATCTCTGCTCCTGTACGGCATTTGCATGTTCTCCTTATGCTTAGAACCAGATTCCAAAAACATGCATGTGGATTCATTGAAGAGTCTGAATTGTCCAGTCTTATGATTGTGAGTCTTAATACTCGTTTCTTCATCAACATAGACCTTGCAATACCCTGACCAGACTAGGATGTATGCCGCCTTTTGACCAAAGTCAGATAGAATTACCTGTGACCTAAATGAACCTAAATAAATAAAGATATAAAAAACAACGCTCTCAGAGAACAAAATGG